>NC_073641.1:62640000-63265000 GCF_029407905.1 Bubalus kerabau | reverse complement strand
CATTTTGCTGTGCAGTAGAAACTAACTGTTCATGGGGTTGATGGTTAGATAACATCACTGACTCAATGGACATGAATCTGAGCAAACTCTGGAGATAGTGGAGGACAGGGAAACCTGCTGTGCTCCAGTCCATGGGGTCACAGAGTCAGACACAACTTAGTGACTGAACAGCAAAGAAAGAACACAAACTGTAAAGCAACTATACTCCAAAAAAATTAATTTAATAATAAGTAAAATTTTGCTCTAAGTTTAAAAAAAAAGAAGAAGAAATTAACCCTTTTTCTGCTTTGTGTGACTTAGCTCATTTTCCAGGGGTTTTTCAAGCTGTCATTGCCCAGTACCGTTCCAATGGGAGATGAACTTATTTCTATTCTATAGCCTATTTCTCTATTTCAAAGGAAGATCCCAGGACTCATAACATTTTATACTACTCCTCCTAGAATTCAATGTTTTACTGCCAGTGTCCACACTTCCCTATATCTGGTCTTGTCATACTGTGACATTTTTTTCTTTTTTCACTCATTTTTTTTTCCTGCTCTAATAAGTTTAAAAAAAAAAAGTCTTACTAAATTTTAACTTCTGGCATTCATTCTGAGGCTTCACATGAGCTCTTCACATTTTCAAAGTTTCCACACTTTCTGGAGTAAAATTTGCAAAGATTCTAATTCAGGGATTTCTATGGACTTCTAGATGCTATTTCCAGTAAAAGTCATGGTTTCTTTTAGATAATACATTTACACACGAAAACAAGGATACCACTATCCATCTACTAGGGACACATGTATACCTGTGGCGGATTCATTTTGATATTTGGCAAAACTAATACAATTTTGTGAGGTTTAAAAATAAAATAAAATTTAAAAAAATAGAAAAAAAAATAAAATGGCTAAAAATTAATAACAAACCTGACAATACAAATTGCTGCCAAGGATACAAAACAACTTACCTTTCATTGATTGCTGATGGGAATGTAAAAGAGTACAGTCACTATGAAAGACAATTTGGCAGCTAAATATAATCTTACCATAGTATCCAGCAATTATACCCTGAGGTATTTACCCAGCTAATTTGAAAACATGTCCAAATCATCACATTACATACATTAAATAAATACATAAATAGGTATGCATATCACAATAATGCATGTCACTTATATCTCAGTAAATCTATGTGGGGTCAGGGAGAAGCCAGTATGTGAATGTTTATAGTAGCTTTATTCATTATCAAAACTGGAAGGAGCCAAGATTTCTTAAGTGACCAGATAAACTACAGTACAACTACAGAAGAAAATATTCAACAATGAAAGGAAATGAGCTATCATGCTATAGAAAGACATGAATGAATCTTAAATGCCAATTGTTAAACCAAGGAAGTCAAACTGAAAAGGTTACACATTATACGATTCTAAATATATGATATTCGGGAAAAGCAAAACTAAAGGCATGTAAAAAGACCAGTGGTTGCCAGGGATTTTGAGGGAGGGGAAGAAAGGGCTGAATAAGTATAGGAGATATTCTAGAGCAGCAAAAGTATTCTGTATGAAACTAATGGTGGATACATGATACTATATGTTTTCTAAAACCCACTAAACTTTACAGTAAAAGAGTGAAGCCTGATGTATGGAGATTGAAAAAGTCACGTAAGAGACCAGGGAATTCAAGGACAGAATGCAGACAGTGACAAAGCAATCTAACTGCCTTACAAATGTATGATGTACTCTCACTGAGGGTGGTGGGGTAAAGAGGCATGAACTAATGAACTTCAGGAAGGAGTCTGCAAGACTGAAGGGAAATAAACTGCTCTGAAGCATCCTCATCTAGCTGATGCTGTTTTCCAAAAGGATCCAGGTTAACAATTCTATTCGTGCTATCCATGTAAACTGCTATAGAATGACAAAGTAAATGGATGGTGGATGGTTTGAACCAGACTCCTCATATGTAGAGAAGGGAAGTTACACATAAGCAAGGGAAAGAGGCTACCCCCTTATCCTTATACCTTATAGGTACACCCTTTATCCTTTTACATTATCCATGTGGTAAGGAAATTGAGCTGGAGACATAAAATAACCTATATAGACCCTCATACAGATACAGATAGTGACTCACAGAAACACTTACTGCTGGGTGGATATATTTAGTATGTTTACTGCTCAGTCAGCTGAGAGGGCTTAAAAACAAGGACACCCCAAACGCAATGAGCATATCTACTACTCTTGGTTTTTGACACCACTCTCCAATAAAAGGAACCAGGTGCTGTGGGAGCAGCACGGACATATAGCTGATTCTAATACTTCCATGGGGAAAGTAAAAGGTGAGCTCCGGGCATCTTGTAGTGCTAGAAAGTAAGTGTGTGCTAAAAAACAAAAACAGGAGTATGTCATAGAGACACAGGAACACCTCTGACCAAAACTGAAGAAATGTGGGCAAGAAAATAAATAAAGCAGTAAGGGATTATAACCCAAAGTATGAAATAATTATCCATGTGTCCATACTAATAAAGGACTGAATGAATAAACAGAGGATGAAGAGCAAATCTCTCATTCAAAGCAATTCCAAATAATGTATATAGATACAACAGCTTCAAAAAGGATACAAAATAACGCCCTCGCCCCATTTCCTTGAGTTACCAATGCAAAGTGACTGGCAGAGGACAGAAAGGGAAAAGGAGTTCCTTTACATGGGGGAAATCTGATAGACACTACCTCAGCCAGGTGATCGGGTCACTATCACCAATGGGAAATCACATTACATGTACACTAAGGCGCGTCTCTGCAGAAGAAAACATCAAATTCCAGCAGGAGTCAGCCTTCAGTATACCTGGCCCGAACACCTCAAAACTGTCAACATGAACAAAAATAAGAGAAGTCTGAAAAACACTCACAAGCAAGATGCGTCTCAGTGGTCCCCTGAATGGGATTCTGGAATTGAAGAAGGGCAGTATGTAAAACCTAAGGAAATCTGAACAAAGTCAGACTTCCGTTATTAATGATGAATCAACAGTGACTCTTTAGTTGTAATAAATAAGCCTTATTAATGCAAGAAATTGAAAACAGGGGAACTTGTTGGACATAAAAAAGAATTCTTTGTATTATCAATTGTTTTGTAGAATTAAAAAAAACTGTTCTAATTTTCTAAACTATATTTCAAAAAACACATTACACTTCTAACAGTTTAAAACAGAAGCATTAGGAACCAATAACTAGAGTCCTCCCTGATAACTAGGGGCTTCCCTGGTGGCTGAGTTGGTAAAGAATCCACCTGCAATGCGGGGCACCTGGGTTTGATCCCCAGATTGGGAAGATCCCCTGGAGGAGGGCATTGCAACCCAGTAGAACTGCCTGGAGAATCCCTATGAACAGAGGAGCCTGGAGGGCTACAATCCATGGGGTCTGAAAGAGTCGGACAGGACTGAGTGACTAAGCACACACACACACACACACACACACACACATACATACATACAACTAGAGTCTACATAACACTCTGAATACTGAAAACATACCTAAAGGAATTTTAAAGGACCAAATATATTTTAACATATAATTTGCATTTCACAAGGTAGAATTGTGCTCCGTATTCAGTCATGTCCGACTCTTTTGTGACACCATGGACTGTAACCCATCAGGCTCCTCTGTCCAAGGAATTTTCCAGGCAAGAATACTGGAGTGGGTTGCCACTTCCTACTCCAGAGGATCTTCCTGACACAGGGATTGAACTCGTGTCTCCTGCGCAGGCAGGTGGATTCTTTACTTGTTGAGCCATCAGGGAAGCCCATAAGGTAGAATATATTCAATCAAAATTTGGTTGACAATATTTTATTGTGATAAAAGATTCATTTCCAGGGTTTATTTACAGAGTCTGCTACCTATTAGTGATGCGTCTTAAATTCCTAACACTCTGGGTTTTGGTTACCTCATCCCTAACATGGAAAGTGCAAAAATACCTACTTCACAGGGTGCTGGGAAAATAAAAGGAATTATTATATATAAACCACTTAAGAGAATACCTGTCATAACAAAAATATTAGTTACCACTGCCAACATCTGCTGGATCATGGAAAAAGCAAGAGAGTTCCAGAAAAACATCTATTTCTGCTTTATTGACTACGCCAAAGCCTTTGACTGTGTGGATCACAATAAACTGTGGAAAATTCTAAAAGAAATGGGAATACCAGGCCACGTGACCTGCCTCTTGAGAAACCTATATGCAGGTCAGGAAGCAACAGTTAGAACTGGACATGGAACAACAGACTGGTTCCAAATAGGGAAAGGAGTACGTCAAGGCTGTATATTGTCACCCAGCTTATTTAACTTCTATGCAGAGTACATGATGAGAAACACTGGGCTGGAAGAAGCACAAGCTGGAATCAAGATTGCCGGGAGAAATATCAATAACCTCAGATATGCAGATGACACCACCCTTATGGTAGAAAGTGAAGAGGAACTCAAAAGTCTCTTGATGAAAGTGAAAGTGGAGAGCGAAAAAGTTGGCTTAAAGCTCAACATTCAGAAAACGAAGATCATGGCAGCCAGTCCCATCACTTCATGGCAGATAGATGGGGAAACAGTGGACACAGTGTCAGACTTTATTTTGGGGGGCTCCCAAATCACTGCAGATGGTGATTGCAGCCAGGAAATTAAAAGACGCTTACTCCTTGGAAGAAAAGTTATGACCAACCTAGATAGCATATTCAAAAGCAGAGACATTACTTTACCAACAAAGGTCCATCTAGTCAAGGCTATGGTTTTTCCTGTGGTCATGTATGGATGTGAGAGTTGGACTGTGAAGAAGGCTGAGCACCGAAGAATTGATGCTTTTGAAGTGTGGTGTTGGAGAAGACTCTTGAGAGTCCCTTGGACTGCAAGGAGATCCAAGCAGTCCATTCTGAAGGAGATCAGGCCTGGGATTTCTTTGGAAGGACTGATGCTAAAGCTGAAACTCCAGTACTTTGACTACCTCATTGGAAGAGTTGACTCATTGGAAAAGACTCTGATGCTCGGAGGGATTGGGGGCAGGAGGAGAAGGGGACGACAGAGGATGAGATGGCTGGATGGCATCACTGACTTGATGGACGTGAGTTTGAGTGAACTCCAGGAGTTGGTGATGGACAGGGAGGCCTGGCATGCTGTGATTCATGGGGTCGCAAAGAGTCAGACACAACTGAGTGACTGAACTGAACTGATGGTGATATGTATTATCATGAAGAAGTTATCATCATAAATGATCAGTAATTACTCCAATTCCATTTTATTAAGTAACCTGTGTGGGAGGGGTAGAATTGCTAGGAATAGACACCACACTGCTAGTAGCAATTGCCTTTGAGTGGCTGGATCACGGGTTTTAATTTACATTCTTCTGTATTTCTCAAATTGTTAATGAAGCTGTATTAACTTGTAATAAAAATATTTAAAATCTTGAATCAATTTGATATGTTAGGCCAAGGCTTATACCACCTCTTTTTCAATGTTATAATATGAAAATAATACATGTACATACTTACATGTTAAACAGTTCAGGTAGATTTATATTAAAAAGCAGCTCTTTTCTTCCTCACCGCCTTATACATTCATTTCCTCATTTAGTGTCGGTGACTAACATTTTTATATTTGTTCTTTTCCTCTCTGTCACTTCCACATCTCTAAATAATATCTCAAGAATGCTTGTAATATGAAACTAGACATTGTCTTTTGACTTCCTACTTTAATAAAGGAGAATTTAGCTCATTTAAACCATCCCCAAATTGATGCTTTTGAACTGTGGTGTTGAGAGTCCCATGGACTGCAAGGAGATCCAAACAGTTCATCCTAAAGGAAATCAGTCCTGGGTGTTCACTGGAAAGACTGATGTTGAAGCTGAAGCTCCAATACTTTGGCCACCCGATGTGAAGAGCTGACTTATTGGAAAAGACCCTGATGCTGGGAAAGATTGAGGGCGGGAGGAGAAAGGGACGACAGAAGATGAGATGGTTGGATGGCATCACCGACACAATGGACACGAGTTTGGGTAAACTCCGGGAGTTGGTGATGGACAGGGAGGTCTGGCATGCTGCGGTTCATGGGGTCACAAAGAGTCAGACACGACTGAGTGACTGAACTGAAACCATCCCTACAACTTTTGATATTTAGACCTTTAAGTCTCTGTATTGCTTAGGTTTTTAAATTTAAACACCATCCATAAGCTTCTAGTTCTTTTGTCATCAATATTCCCCAGCGTCACTACTGTAACTATGGTACCAAAGCCACCACGGCCGAAGGAAGGAGGGTTATAGCATACTGTTCACAGATGGGATGTACATGGTGGGGTTTGCTGGAAACCAGGAAAACATAGACTTCATCATTAATGTTACTTTAGCATTGTTAACTCTGTGACTCCTAGAGATTTGTGGGTGGGCAAAGTCATTGTAACACACTGTATATTTCCCCTTAGGACTCTGTAATTTGCATGTACTGAGACCTATGAATGGAGGAACCCCAGCTATGTCCGCATGTTCCACAAGCTTACCTAACGAAAAGGAAATGTATGCCATGGTTTTACTATGAAATACATATATTAAAACAGTCATTATTATTAGAACTACTAGCCTATGCATTAACTTCTATTATTTATGATAGAAATTAACTCATATAACTCAGTAAGTTATATGCTGTTTTCTATGGTAATTCTCAGACTTTTTGTTAACTTTGGTACAGAAAACAGTATTCCACCAGCAACAGAGGCTCCTTACAACAGAAATTCTCATCAGACATATGCTCCTAGGACACATTAGAATTTGGATGGCTGGCATGAGCAATGTAGTTTGAAAATAAGGCCCACTTCCCTGTCTTAAAAAGGTTCTAGGAACCTGTAGCCGCTTTCTTCCCTCTCACCAACTCCACCACACCACAGTAAACATCATAGGTTTAAAATGCAATGGGCAGACTGTTGCACTGGAGCATAACTGAACACCCTTCATTCACTAATGGCCAAACATTTAATGAACACCCACCACCTGGCGGCCCATGTGCCCCAAGAGAAGACTCCTGCCTCCCACTACATAGAAACCACCACTCTCAGAGCACAAGGTGCAGAGTGGGGTACACAGACATAAACAGGCAACAACAAGGCAATGCATAAAGTACTCAGATCAATCATTACCTAACTTTCACTGGGAATTCTTTAATTTAGAACCAGATCCTCTCAGGGATTTTCCATAGCTCTGGGCCTTCAAGCAGTTTCCTGCCAACTGTTTTGTGGTGCATTTCGCAGCTACCAGAAGTTGATTTCTGTTACAACTAGATAGCTTATGTTTTAATATTTTCTCCTTCTAGTTGGTCTGTTCACCACCTTGGATTCACTGGCATCCAATTCTTTCATCTGCAACAGGCACTGAGGCTAAGGAAATATAAATCAAGTCATGCACTGCAGAGTAAGCAACAAAGACCAATGTTTCAGGATCGTCCTAGATGTAGAAACCTTTTCTGTCCTGATTATGACCTCATCAAGTTTTTAGTAAAACAACTATTAACCTTCATTTTTTGCAGTCTCTTCAGTTGGTTATCTGAATCCTTGGAATCACAGGAGTTTTCCATGTTGGAATTCTTTTGGATTGAGAAAGCGGCATCTTCTACCATTTTTAGGTAACACTTCGAGCAGAGTATAGGATAGTACTCATAATCAAACGATGATATTTCTGAGACAAAAATGAGTGACCATAATAAGTGGGATAAACAATGACTATATATAACTGTATCTGTCTAGGATGTTGCCCCAGGGGCCTTTCCATGAACATATGAAAGAGCTCTTGATTTTCTAAGCCTTTTCCGTCTCTGAATCTTGGGTAAGGCACCTAATACTTGCACTGGCCACACTATCTGTCAAATCTGATACTAAGATTTCTTCTTTCAAAGTGATTTTATCTTCTTTTAGTTATTCATTCCAATCCATCAAAACATGCTTTATAAGACATATCAGCAAAATTGATTTGTACTGAAATATAATGTGCATCTCAAAATTCATATGACCAAAAGCTCAGTGGTTATAAATAAATTTCATCATATGTATCATTACAAAGGATTTTGGAAGTGGAAACGAGAGTACTGTCACCTGCCATTAAGATATCCAAAGAGATACTAATGAAATTAACTTGAGTCACTAATGATCCAAATTCAATAAGAAGAATTATCAACAATAAAGCTGCTGGGGCTACAAGCTCAGCTGGTAAAGAATCTGCCTGCAACGCAGGAGACCTTGGTTCAATTCCTGGGTTGGAAAGATCCTCTGGAGAAGGGATAGGCTACCCACTTCAGTATTCTTGGGCTTCCCTGGTGGCCCAGATGGTAAAGAATCTGCCTGCAATGTGGGAGACCTGGGTTCGATCCCTGGATTGGGAAGATCTCCTAGAGAAGGGAATAGCTACCCATCCAAGTATTTTGCCCTGGAGAATTCCATGGACAGAGGAGTCTGGCAGGCTACAGTCCACAGGGCTGCAAAGAGTCAGACAGGACTGAATGACTTTCACTTTCAATGGAAATAGGGAGCAGTTTCCCAGAATCTACCTCCCTATGATGGTGCAGATTGAACACTGAGCTAAATTCTAAATGTGTAGGCAAAACATGAGAGCACAAACTTTACTGTGATAAGGACATCTGATGTTTTCATCATCAAGTTTTCAACTATGGCAACCTTATTGTAAGCCTCTGAGCACAACTGAATTCTAAATGGGTTATCTATTATTTTCTAGCATTCCATGGAATTACCTCACTCAAAGTGATTTAAAGCCATACATAACACAATAGAACACAAAAGATGAATTTGGAGTTCAGTTCAGTTCAGTCACTCAGTTGTGTCCGACTCTTTGCAACCCCATGAATTGCAGCATGCCAGACCTCCCTATCCATCACCAACTCCCGGAGTTCACCCAGACTCACATCCATCGAGTCAATGATGCCATCCAGCCATCTCACCCTCTGTCGTCCCCTTCTCCTCCTGCCCCCAATCCCTCCCAGCATCAGAGTCTTTTCCAATGAGTCAACTCTTCGCTTGAGGTGGCCATGTACTGGAGTTTCAGCTTCAGCATCATTCCTTCCAAAGAACACCCAGGACTGATCTCCCCCAGGATGGACTGGTTGGATCTCCTTGTAGTCCAAGGGACTCTCAAGAGTCTTCTCCAACACCACACTTCAAAAGCATCAATTCTTCAGCACTCAGCCTTCTTCACAGTCCAACTCTCACATCCATACAGGACCACAGGAAAAACCATAGCCTTGACTAGATGGACCTTTGTTGGCAAAGTAATGTCTCTGCTTTTGAATATGCTATCTAGGTTGGTCATAACTTTCCCTCCAAGGAGTAAACGTCTTTTAATTTCATGGGTGCAATCACTATCTGCAGTGATTTTGAAGCCCCCCAAAATAAAGTCTGATACTGTTTCCACTGTTTCCCCATCTATTTCCCATGAAGTGATGGGACCAGATGCCATGATCTTCGTTTTCTGAATTTGGAGTTACCCAGCTTCAAATTCAAAAAGTATATGTATCACAATAAATTTGTAGGATTCCAAATTAGTCATCTTTTCTTAGACTGTATATTGAGAAATTCATTTCAAAAAAAATTGAGGGACATGCACAGTATTTCATTACCTAATTTTAAATTTACTCATCTCCATTGGATACCTTTAAAGCATGAATCTAGGAAATGGTAAAGAAAGAGAGAGTCCTGAAAGAAATTCATATGCTGTGGCAGGGGGACGGAAAAACTAAGTCAGGGCAGCCTCACAGGTCTCCAAAATCAGTTGGTACTTCTTCATCATCACCAAATACTGATTTATTTCTAGGTATAAAAATCAGAGACATCACTTTGCCAACAAAGGTCCATCTAGTCAAAGCCATGGCTTTTCCAGTAGTCACGTACTGATGTGAGAGTTGGACCATAAAGAAGGCTGAATGGCAAAAACTTGATGATTTCAAACTGTAGTGCTAGAGAAGATTCTTGAAAGTCCCTTGGACTGGAAGGAAATCAAACTGGCCAATCCTAAAGGAAATCAACCCTAAATATTCATTGGAAGGACTGATGCTGAAGCTCTAATACTTTGGTCACCTGATGCGAAGAGCTGACTCCTTGGAAAAGACCCTGATATCGAGAAAGATTGAAGGCAAAAGGAGAAGGGGGCGACAGAGAACAAGATGTTTAGAGAGCATCACCAACTCAATGGACATGAATCTGAGCAAACTCCAGAAGATAGTGGAGGATGGAGGAGCCTGGCATGTTGTACTCCACAGGGATCACAAAGAGTCAGACAGGAGTTAGCAGCTGAACACAACAAATACACACAGAGGTAAAGCTCTGTTCTACATCAAGATAAAAGAAACGGTCACACTCATAGAAGGCTCAGAGTTTAGTTGGAGAAAACCAAAGTGGGGGTGAACTATGAACAACAATTAATGGTATCTTTTGTCAAATATATGGTGAACTCAAAAATAGTTAAATAGTGCAAAGGTGCAAGGTATAAGGGAAGTCACTGCTATCCTATTGGGAAAAGTCTCTTTCAGGAGTGGATACTTGGACCAGGTCTCCATGGAAGAGTAGAACTTAAGAAATACTATCAACTATGAATGGAGGCATCAATAATCCAGTAAATGTATCAAAGAAAAAATATCAGTCTCTGAAGCAAGAGCATGGAACTTGACAGCACTCTGTGTTTTAAATAATGAAATACCCATGTACCCAGAAAAACTTGGCATCCTAAATATAAGAACTAAATTTAAGGCCACATGCACCCAGCTAAACTTCATATTCTTGAGCATGTGAAATATTTGCATATAATATGCTGTGTTTTATATAGAAAATCCATATCGAGTACCTAGTACAGTAATTTTAAATGGTGTTATGTATATTTCCTGAGCATTTGCTGAAGTTGCCATCTGAGCTATCATGATAATTTGAATTAAATTGCTAAGATTATGACATAAGCTTAGAAAGCAATTAACAATAACCATGACACTGATGATGAAAAAGAAGGAAAGCCTTCATTAAGGATGGCTGTAGAGTTTGGGATGACAATCATAATTTTGTAAAGGGTTTACCACAGCAAATTAATTTTTTAGCTTAATTCTGTAAAGCAATCTGATAAATTATAAGAAATGTCAAACCACTGCCTGAAGCAATATTTTGAAAATTAAATGTGCATTGCATTAAGTTTTTAAATGTGGATTACTACTTTTAACAAATGTTGATTTCTAAATTAAAAATGAGTAGATTTTCCACTTACTATAAAATATAAGTTGCAATTTCATCAATTGTGTTGTGTTAGAAAAATCATTAACATGAAAAATAACTTTGTTTCTAATGCTTATTATAATTTATGTATAATTTATGCATGATTGTAATTTAAAGAGCAAGCAAATTACCGGGGTGTTTGCGGGGATATGTGCGTATACACACAGAATATTGATTAAAATGAAAAGCCATGAACCTCTTAACTAAGTATTGTCATACCAATTTAAATGTGAGTTTAAACCCTAGGGTCAATTAACAACCACTTGGAGTCAGTACTCAAGGAGCTGCTTTAAAGAGAGACACTGTGACACACAGTGGCAAAAATGAACCTCATACCAGTGTTGATAATACTATGTTTGGGGCTTCCCAGGTGGCGCAGTGCTAAAGCATCTGCCTGCAAATGCAGGAGATGTAAGAGACTTGGGTTCAATCCCTGGGTCAGGAAGATCCTCTGGAGGAGGAAATGACAACCTACTCCAGTATTCTTGCCTGGGAAATCCTACCGACAGAGCAGTCTGGAGGGCTACAGTCCATGGGGTCACAGAGTCAGACCCAACTGAATGCACATGCATGCATGCTTTATATGAATAATCTGAGTAGTACTATAGTCTGTTACAAGTTAGATATGCTTAGTATAATTTAAGCCTTAAGAAATCATTTCCAAAATGAAAATTCTGTATCCAAAAATCCTTATTAGAAGTATTAGGTTGGCCAAAAGTTCATTCAGGTTTTTTCATAATATGTTCTGGGAAAACCCAAACGAACTCTTGGCTAACCCAATACATGAGGATTCTACTTTAGTCAACAAATACGTACTGGATTTCCTAGGAAGCAGTCTCTCTTGGGGTCTGTAAGAAATACTGAGGAAACTGAACCTGATTGACTGCATCTCTTTTGTAGAAACCTTCTCACACAAATTGCAGATGAGCTAAAATTCGACCTTGGCCTTCCAATTCCAAATTCCATGTGCTCTTCCCAGCCCAACACTGCTGCTTAATTGAAAGCTGGGCAGAGAGTGTTAACTACAGAGAAGGCAGTTAAATGCCGCCTTGGGAACTGAAAACACCAACTCCAATACTCAGTTTAATGGGCTGGTAAAATCGCCCATAGGTTCTGGCTGATATTGCCATCTTAATTGCCCTGATTGAGTGCACATATGCAACGCCACTCACTGATCCTAGGTTGGATTTTTGTAAAAGACTGTCAGGAGCAAAGATGATGTATTAACACAAATAAATCTAATAGGCTTTCAGAAGTTCTCTTTGCCTAAGTCAAGAGTAAGGTGGCAAAGTTCCCATTCTGCACATTTAAAAGTTAGATCCAGCCAACTTCAACAGGGTCCAATTGATGCCCTAGTATTATATTATACATTGATAAAAAGTAAATTAATCTTGTATTTTCATTTTGGCATTTAAAGATAAAGGGGAACAACTAGTCATGTTTTCCTCACTTCAAGAATGGGAGTAGCTGATTAGTATAATCAGGTGCTACTGAATTCCACCAGGCTTGGTAGCCCAGCCTCTTTTTAGACACTGGTTCTACAGGTAAGCTGTCTGTTGCAGACTAAATGTTGGTACTCCACTCCTGTACCCTTGCCCCAAATCCATGTTGAAGCCCCAACCCCAGTATGGTTGTATTTGGAGAAAAAAGTAATTAAAGTTAAATGAGGTCATAGGAATGTAAGAATGGCACACTGACTTGCTGGATTAGAGTCCTTAAGTGAAACCAAGAGCTCCTGTGCTCTCCCCCACTTTCCTGTCCCCTCCTTCACCCCTTCCCTTCATCCTTCTCTCCAAGCTGGGCAGTCTCCTCACCAGAAAATGAATTGGCCAAAACCTTGATCTTGGAATCCTAGCGTCCAGAACTGTGACTAAATACATCTCTGTTCTTTACAGCACCAGTCTCAGAGATTTTGTTATGGTAGCTTGAGCTGACTAATAGACTGTCCTTGGCTCAACAGAAGGAAGTTGGCAGCATCTTGGGTTAGGAACAGCATCAGACACCACATCCAGAGAAAGATATGTGAGCACTTTTCTATTCAATTAACTTCTTTAACAATCTTTATTAAAATGGCCATCCTCAGAAACGTCAAGTGCTACTGTAACATATAAAAGGATGCATGATAATGTATCCAGAGTGTTCATTAAAACACTTAACAAAGGAAGCACTATTTCATTCAATGTTCAAATCAGTCCAAAATCCCTGTTCTCGTGGAGCTTATCTTCTAGAGGAGAGGAATTAACACTAACAAACTAGTGCATTACAGATGTCTGGTTGTGCAGGAAAAAGCAAGCAGAGAAAGTGAACTGCAATTGTGGGGAGAGATGTTGCTTTTTAAATGGAGTGGATCTTCCCTGAGAATACCAACAACTGCAACAAGAGGAGAAGGCACCTGAGGGACAGGAATCAAGTTATTACTTTTATCCTTAGGTTACATTAGAACTTTTTTAAAAAAAATTATGTGAAAAACATACCTTCTTATAGTTAAGAGGTCAGTTTGGAGGTAGATCCAAATTCCTTTGATCCTTATAGAACTGCAAGCCTGGAAACTATCCTGAGGCTGACAAGACATGGCCCCTATTTTATCCTTCCAATTTCCTATTTCACATTCTCCCTGAGAGAAGACACTCTTGGTATCTATTCCTTTTCTAGCCCATTTTTCAGCGGCCATCACTTTTATTTTGAATTGACATGATTGGCATGCATGCTTAACTCTTTTGCAACCGCATGGACTGCAGCCCACCAGACTCATCTGTCCAGGGGATTTTCCAGGCAAGAATACTGGAGTGGGTTCTCATTTCCCCCTCCAGGGGCTCTTCCTGACCCAGGGATCCAACCCGAGTCTCAGGTGCCTCCTGCATTGGCAAGCAAATTCTTTATCACTGAGTCACCTGGAAAGCCCAGTGTGACAATACTTAGGCAGTGATGGATCAGAATACCAGGTCTAAACTAACCCAAGCACGTCATTCCACTGACCTCTGTGAACAACTTGGATGTATACAAAATCTAAGATAGAACAATTAAGAGCAAACGAAGCCAAGCATCTCTGTTTGGTGGGCAAGGACAAGAGGACCGTACCCGTTAGCTCAGTGGTAAAGAATACACCTGCCAATGTAGGAGACCTGGGTTCGATCCCTGGGTTGGGAAGATCCCCTGGAAAAGGAAATGGCAACCCACTCCAGTGTTCTTGCCTGGAAAATCCCAAGGACAGAGGAGCTGGGCAGGCTATGGTTCATGGGATCACAAAGAGTCAGATAAGACATAAGCAACTTGAGCACACACAAATACCAGGACAAGAAAGTTCCTTTCTCTAGTTGATGTATTTAGAAATGTGATGCACTGAACTGCTGCATCCTTTATTTTATGATAACAGAATATAGCCTCAAGCTGCCTCTTAGGAGAGAACAAAGTGAAGACAATCACATAGACATGAAGAGATTATGAAGCCCTGGCCAAACGATGCCTGAAGTTCATATAACAGCACACTTTTCAGATATGATAAGCAATAAATCCATACATTATTTAATTTTGGTGTTTTCTCTTTTTTTCTGCTTTAAAGAACCAAAGCAACCTGAACTACTGCCTCACCACATACAAAAAATGTACACACATATTCAGATATACACCTTCAAAAAGCCATGTAACTGGGCTTTTTCAGAATTTTATTTGTACTATATCCCCCCAGAATAAAGTCAAATAGCATAGCTCTGCTTCATCCATCCAAACCCTGGAATGTCTTCACAATCTGAAGTGTTCTCTGTTAATTTCTCATCCTCCACCACTTCTTGCAGAAGTGTATTCTGTAATTCTGAATTTGGTTTTTGTATGAACTGACATGCATATCCAAATATTTCAGCAGTACCAATATTTTGAGTGATACATATATCTCATTTTATGCCACTATTTACTTTCTAAAACAGCCCACATCTGTTTGAGAACAAATATTTTAATAAGCATTTTAATTGAAAGGTTAACAGGCTTTAAAATGAAGCTCTAATCTGTAAGTCATTGATAAGCATACTTACTGCTCCAGGTAAATCCTGTAAGAACTTGAGTGATTATTTGAGAAGCATAATCTACTACAGCTACCATAAAATTGCTAATAGAATTATGCTGTTATTATAATTTTGGGACTTTTCAATTTGAGCTTGCTTATGCATCTGATAATATTTTCACCATCTGTGTCTTTTATTTATTGTATTATTTCCAGAATAGGTTGTTTTAACATTGGCAAATTTCAAATATTTCAGAACTCAATTAGGTGGCACCTATAATATTTTGAATGGTGCCAATGCAGATTTTAAAATGAATATTAAATATGTCCGTACTGTGAAACAGGACACATTTTGGTGTACCTACAAAGAGCAAGCAGGAATCTCCTACATAAGAGTGAAGACATCTTGACATTGCAAAACGCTGAGTTCCCAGTGGACACTCATTTAATTAAAAGATGTGGTAGACAATGGCAGTTCAAGTCCATGTGGGTGGGCAATCACTGATGGATGTATTAGCACGGTACGGATGGCTAACTTACACAGTTCTATGGCCGTGAGGCAGAACTGTCTAAAATGCACCTTAAAAGTTCGAAAGCAACACTGACAGCACATGAGCCGGCTGGATGGAAAGAGCCTCACGGTGTACACGGAAAGGAAAGTGAATGGCATCTGGCCAGTTGAAACGAGAAAGCTATGCAGCAAATGATGAGCTACTGCTGGTTAGAGCTCAGCTACTCTGAATCTTATCCAAGCTGCAGTTTTAACGGGCAAATGTCAAGGGTCTTGTCAGAGATTCCCAGGTCTCAAAGGCGTGAGAAGGACTCTGCCATGTCACTGGAATATAGAGAGCTTTCTCCACTTGATCAAAATAAAATAAAACATCAAGTAAAAGTACAGCAGAGAAAACACCATACAAGTCTCACGGTGAGGTTATAATATGGATTTTAGACAAGATTTCTTAGCAAGACAAGTGAGTTGGTGCTTGCATTATTACCACCAAATGGAGCCGTTACAATTGACCAGGGCAGATTTAATGGATTTATATTAGAAAAGTTAAACACTTTTCACAGAACTTATCTTAAGCTGTTCTCTCATTTTGTAAGATTCTCATTAATGAGTTTTGTGGATGCCAGGATCCTACTTGCTAAAGGAATTATATCTACAAATTATATCTAAAACACAAATCCCTACAAAATGCAGCTTCATTAAAAGAGGATAGATATCACTAAGGTGTTATGTGCAATCAGATATAGATATAATATGAAGATTGCCATTAATGGAATGAAGATGAAAATAAGGAAATATTTTTCAAAACCGCAGAGAAAGGGTGAAGTTTCTGTGACAATGAATTAAGATTAAAATTAACATTAAATCTTAAACCAAGATTAATGTAAAAATTTTACCTGTATTATTTTACTTTACATACTGAACTTGTAGGAAATATTATGAACAATAAGCCTACTTTCATAACTATGCTAGTAGTGAAAACAAGCAGGACCCTGTGGGGCTCCTGGGCACAGAAGGCTTCCTGTCCTGTTTCTTGACTCCATCCTCCATGCCCTTTCCTGAGTTCCAAAGGGCAGATTCCAACAATTGCTAATCAGGGAAGGGAGGGGATGCTAAAACAAGGGAGGGACTGCCAAGTAACAGAAGTGCAGACTCAGGGCAGGGTCCTGGTTCAACCTAAAGGGATACACACTACAATGTCTTTAAGTGCTTTTAAAATGTCAGCAGTCTTCATACCAGAGAAAAACCACCTGATCAGTTCAGTTCAGTTCAGTTGCTCAGTCATGTCCCACTCTTTGAGACCCCATGAACTGCAGCACCCCAGGCCTCCCTGTCCAATACCAACTCCCAGAGTTTACGCAAACTCAAGTCCATTGAGTCAGTGATGCCATCCAACCACCTCATCAACCATCTCATTCATCCTCTGTTGTCCCCTTCTCCTTCCGTCTTCAATCTTTCCCACCATCAGGGTCTTTTCAAATGAGTCAGTTTTTCTCATCAGGTGGCCAAAACCACCTGGGGCGACATCAAGAGAACCACAGAAATTCATCTAGAAGATGACCTGAGACCAGATGAGAGGAATGCATGCCCTGCAAATACTCTAATTTTATCAGCAACCCCACCATTGCACCATTACTATAAAACTCCTCGTGAAATCCTCCTGGGTTGGGACCACAGAGTTTTCACGAACAGGAGTCCATTGTGTCACCTCTTTGCTTGGCAAAGCAATAAAGCTGTTCTTCTCTACTTCTCCAAAACTCGGTCTCCAAGGTTCAATTTGGCACCTGTGAACAGAAGCCGAGCTTTTCAGCATCATAACAGTAAACACTTACATGAAAAATGTCACTTGACAAATTATTTCAACTAGTTGACAGCCACTGATTACTTTTATCTGATACAATCCTTATGAGACTCAAATTGAATACTTGGGATTACAGATCAGTTGTTCTTTGAGCTGTATAACAAATATGACCAGGCTAGGATGCCAAATTTTTAAAATCTAATTCTGTGGAAGTGGTAAATACACACCTGACATGAAAGCAGTGGTTGTGGGACTTCCCTGGTGTTCAGTGGCTCAGAGTAGGCGCTCCCAATGCAGGGGGCCCGGGTTCAATCCCTGGTCAAGGAACTAGATCCCAAACGCCACAACTTCTAAGAGTTCACACACCCCAACTACTAAGAGTTCACACGCCACAAATGAAGATCTGCATGCCACAACTAAGACCTGGTGCAGGCTAATTAGTAAATTAATTCTTCTGAAAAAGCTCCCCCCGCCCAAAAAGAAAGCAAGCAGTGGTCCTTAGTGACAGATTTGGTCAAGTAAACTGTGTCACTCAGATAACAGGGCTTGTGCCAGCCATGTGTTAGCATAACCGGGTTGAGAACTGGACCCCTTCCTGCTGACCGGGTATTTTAGCAGAAGCCCAAAGCAGCTTCATCCTAACTACAAAGAGAGAAGTTGATATGGGCTGCCATCCGCCTCCTCCAAGACTTGCTAAGTAGGGAGTCTACTTCTAACTCGGGGAGACTAGAAAGGAAGGCTCTACCCCCATCCCTCATGCCACTGATGGGATATCCAAGATATCCACTGAGATATAAGAGGGTGCCTGCAAGGAGAGGAGACAGCATCTCTCTGTGCCCTGTGTACCAGCTGATCTGGTAACACTCAGATCCCATGAGCTCAGCCTGGTAACCAGCTGTAGGCAAGGGCTGTGCATTACTCTGTGAGATCCCAATTAAAACATATCAGTATGATAGGAATTCAAACAAATATTTAATTATTTCTGTTACATCACGCTTCATTAGTTTGAGATAAAAGAAGGAACTTTGAGATAAAAATCTCTATTCTCTTAAGAGGAAAAAAACTCAACAAAATCTTAAGTAATTTTCTTTCCTGATACTTGACATGCAAAGGTGCCTCTCCATGCTAGCTAATATCTAGTCTTATTCCCTGGGACTATAAATCTTAATAAGGCTCAAATGTAGAATGAACATGGTCCACCAAGCAAGACTGCATGTATAAATGTAAATGCATTCCTTTAATATTTGCAAAATATTATCCATACCACATTAGTTTCTACTCCAAACTTAATCACACAGCCTGCATTGACACATAACTTTACTGCAATTCAATATAATAACAACAGTCCAAGCTCTCAAATTAAGATGTGCTCATAAAAAGTTTTGCATATTCAAATGAAATTCTCTTGGCTAGTGACTCTACATACAGGACTTAATTTCTTGCAATTTACACAAATTGTCTAATTCAGACTTTTTCTATATAGTTTCACAATGTGCTACTTTAATATCAAGTCTTATGACAATATGGCACTTACTAAGATAGTTGCGTCATCTTTCAGGATTTGAAATAGCTCTACTGGAATTCCATCACCTCACTAGCTTTGTTCGTAGTGATGCTTTCTAAGGCACACTTGACTTCACATTCCAGGATGCCTGGCTCTAGGTGAGTGACCACACCATCGTGATTATCTGGGTTATGAAGATCTTTTTTGTACAATTCTTCTGTGTATTCTTGCCACCTCTTCTTAATATCTTCTGCTTCTGTTAGGTCCATACCATTTCTGTCCTTTATGGAGCCCATCTTTGCATGAAATGTTCCCTCGGTATCTCTAATTTTCATGAAGAGATCTCCAGTCTTTCCCATTCTATTGTTTTCCTCTATTTCTTTGCATTGATCACTGAGGAAGGCTTTCTTATCTCTCCTTGCTATTCTTTGGAACTCTGCATTCAAGAGGGTATATCTTTCCTTTTCTCCTTTGCTTTTTTCACTTCCCCTCTTTTCAGTGCTATTTGTAAGGTCTCCTCAGACAGCCATTTTGCTTTTTTGCATTTCTTTTCCATGGGGATGGTCTTGATCCCTGTTTCCTGTACAATGTCAGGAACCTCCATCAATAGATCATCAGGCAATCTCTCTATCAGATCTAGTCCCTTAAACCTATTTCTCACTTCCACTGTATAGTCATAAGGGATTTGATACCTGAATGGTCTAATGGTTTTCTCCACTTCCTTCAGTTTCAGTCTGAATTTGGAAATAAGAAGTTCATGATCTGAGCCACAGTCAGCTCCCGGTCTTATTTTTGCTAACTGTATAGAGCTTTGCCATCTTTGGCTGCAAAGAATATAATCAATCTAAAAAAAAAAAAAAAAAAAAGAATATAATCAATCTGATTTTGGTGTCACCATCTGGTAATCTCCATTTGTACAGTCTTCTCTTGTGTTGTTAGAAGAGGGTGTTTGCTATGACCAGTGCGTTCTCTTGGCAAAACTCTATTAGCCTTTGCCCTGCTTCTTTCTGTACTCCAAGGCCAAATTTGCCTGTTACTCCAGGTGTTTTTTGACTTCCTACTTTTCCATTCCAGTCCCCTATAATGAAAAGGATATCTTTTTTGAGTGTTAGTTCTAGAAGGTCTTGTAGGTCTTCATAGAACTGTTTAACTTCAGCTTCTTCAGTGTTACTTTTGGGGCATAGACTTGAATTACCATTATATTGAATGGTTTGCTTTGGAAATTAACAGAAATCATTCTGTCGTTTTTGAGATTGCATTTCTGACTCTTTTGTTGACCATGATGGCTACTCCATTTCTTCTAAGGGATTCCTGCCCACAGTAGTAGATATAATGGTCATCTGAGTTAAATTCACCCATTCCAGTCCATTTTAGTTCGCTGATTCCTAGAATGTCGATGTTCACTCTTGTCATCTCCTGTTTGACCACTTCCAATTTGCCTTGATTCATAGACCTAACATTCCAGGTTGCTATGAAATATTGTTCTTTACAGCATCAAATCTTGCTTCTATCACCAGTCACATTCACAACTGGGTATTGTTTTTGCTTTGGATCCATCCCTTCATTCTTTCTGGAGTTATTTCTCCACTGATCTCCAGTAGTATATTGGGTACCTACTGACCTGGGGAGTTCACCTTTCAGTGTCCTATCTTTTTGCCTTTTCATACTGTTCATGGGGTTCTCAGGGTAAGAATACTGCAGTGGTTTGCCATTCCCTTCTCCAGTGGACCGCACTCTGTCAGACCTCTCCACCATGACCCGCCCATCTTGGGCGGCCCCATATGGCATGGCTTAGTTTCATTGAGTTGGACTATGTCAAATCCTGAAAGATGACACTGTGAAAGTGTCCACTCAATATGCCAGCAAATATGGAAAACTCAGCAGTGGCCACAAGATTGGGAAAGATAAGTTTTCATCCCAATCCCAAAGAAAGGCAATGCCAAAGAATGCTCCAACTACAGCACAATTGCTCTCACCTCACATGCTAGTAATGCTATGCTATGCTATGCTAAGTCACTTCAGTTGTGTCCGACTCTATGCGACCCCATAGACGGTAGCCTACCAGGCTCCCCAGTCCCTGGGATTCTCCAGGCAAGAACACTGGAGTGGGTTGCCATTTCCTTCTCCAATGCATGAAAGTGAAAAGTGAAAGTGAAGTCTCTCAGTCGTGTCCTACTCTTAGCGACCCCATGGACTGCAGCCTACCAGGCTGCTCCATCCATGGGATTTTCCAGGCAAGAGTACTGGAGTAAGCCATTGCCTTCTCTGCACATGCTAGTAAAGTAATGCTTAAAATTCTCCAAGCCATGCTTCAGCAATATGTGAACCATGAACTTCCAGATCTTCAAGCTGGTTTTTGAAAAGGCAGAGGAACCAGAAAACATCCAATGGATCATTGAAAAAGCCATCGAAAAAGCAAGGGAATTCCAGAAAAACATCTATTTCTGCTTTATTGACTATGCCAAAGCCTTTGACTGTGTGGATCACAACCAACTGTGGAAAATTCTGAAAGAGATGGGCATACCAGACCACGTGACCTGCCTCCTGAGAAACCTGTATGCAGCTAAGGAAGCAACGTTAGAAATGGACATGGAACAACAGGCTGGTTCCGAATAGGAAAAGGAGTACATCAAGGCTGCATATTGTCACCCTGCTTATTTAACTTCTATGCAGAGAGTACATCATGAGAAACGCTGGGCTGGAGGAAGCACAAACTGGAATCAAGATTGCCAGGAGAAATATCAATAACCTCAGATATGCAGATGACACCACCCTTATGGCAGACAGGGAAGAAGAACTAAAGAGCCTCTTGATGAAAGTGAAAGAGGAGAGTGAAAAAGTTGGCTTAAAGCTCAACATTCAGAAAACTAAGATCATGGCAGCCAGTCCCATCACTTCATGGCAGATAGATGGGGAAACAGTGGACACAGTGGCTGACTTTATTTTGGGGGCTCCAAAATCACTGTAGATGGTGACTGCAGCCATGGAATTAAAAGATGCTTACTCTTTGGGAGGAAAGTTATGACCAACCTAGACAGCATATTAAAAATCAGAGACATTATTTTGCCAACAAAGGTCCATCTAGTCAAGGCTATGATTTTTCCAGTAGTCATGTATGGATGTGAGAGTTGGACTGTGAAAATAGCTGAGTGCCGAAGAATTGATGCTTTTGAACTGTGGTTCAAAAGCATCTCTTCTCAAGAGAAGACTTCTCTTCTCAAGAGAAGACTTCTCTTCTCAAGAGAAGACTTCTCTTCTCAAGAGAAGACTTCTCTTCTCAAGAGAAGACTCTTGAGAGTCCCTTGGACTGCAAGGAGATCCAACCAGTCCATCCTGGGGGAGATCAGTCCTGGGTGTTCATTGGAAGGACTGATGTTGAAGCTGAAACTCCAATACTTTGGCCACCTTATGCAAAGAGCTAACTCATTGGAAAAGACCCTGATGCTGGGAAAGATTGAGGGCAGGAGGAGAAGGGGATGACAGAGGATGAGATGGTTGGATGGCATCATCAACTCGATGGACATGGGTTTGGGCGGACTCCAGGAGTTGGTGATGGACAGGGAGGCCTGGCATGCTGCGGTTCATGGGGGTCACAAAGAATCGGACACAACTGAGGGAGTGAACTGAAGATAGTTGCTCTATTTCTGTTAATACCAAGTGAGTTAATTCCCCAAGACTTCACACACTGCATGAAGAAGGATTAAAAGGGAGCTCTCTCTCCACAGTTGCAGTAAATGCCAGGTTTAGTTCATTTCCCAGGATAATTGACAGTAGTCTGATAGCCCCAGGATTTTCACAGTAAAAGAAATGATCCTCAGTGGTAAATTAAGCTAGGAGAGGGATTTATAATGCACAAATTTACCATCATTTATTGAGCAAACTACTGATGTTCATGGCATTCTCTGACAATGTCTCTCCCTTATTATAAAAATAAAATCCAAATTTATAACTATAATTTATATGTTTCTTTTAGATAACTTTGGCCAGCTGTCAAAATACACTGTTTTTTCACACTGCTTTTTTTTTTTAACACATATCACTTATAAACTAAGGATGAAAATTTATTTGTCAGAACGCAAATTTATTCAAGCCATTTTATATAAAGTTCACCTAAAAAAAAAAAAACCACTAAAAAATACTGAGTTATAATTGATGGTATTCAACATTAAGTAATACTTGGCAGGTATCTAAACATATAGTGAATATTGAGTATTTAATGTACACAACTGACTTTTTTAAATTGAAAACTTCTTGATTATTTACTTTGTCTCCATGCGGGGTAACAAATTTTAGAAAAATTGGGTTACACCAAAGCTAAATTTTCTCTTTTTCTATATATGCCTCTTTTGTGATGAGAACAATTACTTGCAGCAAATTTCTAACCCATATTATTATTAACTATAGTCTCCATGGTGTATATTACTTTTTCAAATCTTCATCTTATTACTGAGTGTCAGTACCCTTTGATCAATATCTACTGACTGATTTCTCCCCTCCTCCAGTCTCTGAAAACTACCACTCTATCCTCAGTGTCTATGAGTTCAATCTTTTGAGATTCCATACATAAGTGAGATCATGCAGTATTTGTCTTTCTGGATCTAGTTTTCTTCCTTAACATAATATCCTCTAGGTTCATCCACGTTGTCACACGTGGCAGGATTCCCTTATTTGTTTCTAAGACTGAATAATATTGTTGTGTGCATGTGCATGTGTGTGTGTATGAGTCACACTTTCTTTATCCATTCATCTGTTGAAGGACATTGAGGTTGCTTCCATATCTTGTCTTCTGTGAATAATGCTGCAATGAACATAGGCATGAAGATACCTTTTTGAGAAGGTATTTCTTTGAGATACTGGTTTCAGTTTGTATGCTTATGTACCCAGAAATGGCACTACTGAATCACACAGCAGTGATGTTTTTAGATTTTTGAGGTAACTTTGTATTGTTTTCCATATTGGCTGGACCAATTCACAATCTTGTGATCACAAATTTCATATTGGCTGGACCAGTTCACAATCTTGTGATCACAAATTTCACCTTGATGAAGGTGAAAGAGGAGAGTGAAAAAGTTGACTTAAAACCCAACATTCAGAAAACGAAGATCATGGCATCTGGTCCCATCACTTCATGGGAATTAGATGGGGAAACAGTGGAAACAGTGTCCAACTTTCTTTTTTGGGGCTCCCAAATTGCTGCAGATGGTGATTGCAGCCATGAAATTAAAAGATGCTTACTCCTTGGAAGAAAAATTATAACCAACCTAGATAGCATATTCAAAAGCAGAGACATTCCTTTGCCAACAAAGGTCCGTCTAGTCAAGGCTATGGTTTTTCCTGTGGTCATGTATGGGTGTGAGAGTTGGACTGTGAAGAAGGCTGAGTGCTGAAGCATTAATGCTTTTGAACTGTGGTGCTGGAGAAGACTCTCAAGAGTCCCTTGGACTGCAAGGAGATCCAACCACTCCATTCTGAAGGAGATCAGCCCTGGGATTTCTTTGGAAGGAATGATGCTAAAGCTGAAACTCCAGTACTTTGGCCATCTCATGCGAAGAGTTGACTCATTGGAAAAGACTCTGATGCTGGGAGGGACTGGGGGCAGGAGGAGGAGGGGACGACAGAGGATGAGATGGCTGGATGGCATCACTGACTCGATGGACTTGAGTCTGAGTGAACTCCGGGAGTTGGTGAGGGACAGGGAGGCCTGGCGTGCTGCGATTCATGGGGTCACAAACAGTCAGACACGACTGAGCAACTGAACTGAACTGAACTCACAATCACTAACAGTGTACAAGGGTTGCTTTTTCTCTACATCCTCACCAATTCTTACCATTTTATGATTTTTTGAAAACAGTCATCTTAACAGCTGTGAGGTGATATGTCATCCTGGTTTGATTTGCATTCTCCTACTAATTAGTGACACTGAGCATCTTTTCATGTGTTTCTTGGCCATTTGTAAAGCTTCTATGCAAAAAATGTCTATTCTAGTCTTTTGCCCATTTTTTAATCAGGTTATTTCTTATTGTTGTTGTTGTTGCTGTTTTTTTTATATTGGGTTATATGAGTTCCTTGTATTTTTTGGCTATTAGTTCCCTATCAGATATATGGTCTGTAAATACTTCCTCCCATTCCAAAAGTTGTGTTTTTTTTTTTTTTTTTTTCATTTTGGTGTTCCCTTTGCTGTGCAGAAACTTTTCAGTTTGATGCTGTCCTACTCATTTATTTTTGCTTTTGTTCCCTATGTTCTTCATACCACATGCAAAAAAGCATTGCCAAGACCAATTTCAATGAGTTTTCTTCCCTGTTTTCTCCTAGAATTTTATGGTTACAGGTCTTAAATTTAAGTCTTTAATTTATTTTGAGTTGATCTCTGTGGATGGTGTAAGATAGGGTCCACTTTGATTCTCCTGCATGTGGCTATCCAGTTTTTCCAACACCTTTTATTGAAGAGACAATCCTTTTTCCATGTATATTCTTAGTGTCTTTGTCAAAAATTAGTTACTGTATTATATGCATGGGTTTATTTCTGGACACTTTACTCTGTCCTATTTATCTGTCTATTTTAATGCCAGTACAATATTATTTTGATTACTTTAACTTTGTAATGTACTTTGAAATCAGGTAGTGTGAAGCCTCCATCTTTTTTCTTCTTTCTCAGGATTGTTTTGGTTGTCTTTTGTGGTTTTATAAAGACTTCAGATTTTTTTAATGTGCCTGTGAAAAATGTCATTAGCATTTTGATAGGAATTGCATCAAATCTCTCAATCATATTGGAAATTATGGACATTTTGACAGCATTAAATTTGGACATGTAACGTCAGTAATTCATCTATGGAAAATTCTCAGTAAGACATGGCTCCTTTTTAGCCCACAATTCAGCAACTAATCAATAATTGATCATTTCAATTCTATTTCTTTTAAGCATCACTTTAAACAAACAACCTTACCAGTAAAAGTGTCCCAAAATTAGCAAATAACTTCAGTTTACTAAAGAAGAGCTAACAGTTTTTCATCAATAGGATTCTTCATTCTCCAAATAATGATATGCATGGTACTGATAAAGCCCATTTATGTAACAGTGTGTACCAGTATTACATTACGTGCTTTATTTTTATCATCTTATGTTATACTGTTAAAAACTATCAAACAGGATGACATTGTTATCTTCATTTTAAATGAAGAATTGAGTCTCAAAGATATGTAAAAATTGGCAAGAAAAGAATTTGAATGAAATCATGTCTTGACTTCTTCCATTATCTTCCCAATAACTGTCTTGGGTTGGTATTTCTACCACCGTGTTTTGAAGGTTTCCATACATTAAGGTAAAATTTGAATTCGGAAAAAAAGTTTTGGTTGAGAAGAAATATTGGTGACGTGGCAAACAAAATATGAAGTATACAAATTTTAAATTCACCAAAGAGACAATATTAGGATAAAGAATTTCAGTTAGTCCAACAAAAGATTCAAACAATACCTGGTTTGTGTAAGAAATGCTTATTTCAATGTGGAAAGTGGTAAGAAGCCTCTAAGGTAGACCCCAGTGATCCCTTCATCTATTATTAATGGCTTTGTGTATTCCCCCCCCCCATGAATAACTTTCCTCTAACCAATAACAGGCAATGTTAAAGGGATGCCATTTCCATGATTAGGTTAAAATTGTGACTTTATATTGCTAGTAGACTCTTTTTACTGCTTCTTTGCTTGCATTCTGTGCTGCCACTGTGGAGACACCAATACGGCAAAGAACTGAAGAGGTCTCTGGTCAAAAGCCGATGAGGATATGAAGACCTCACTCTGACAATGTGTGGGCGATTCAAGGCTACCGACAGCTCTGAGGGAGCATGGAAGTGGATCTTGCCCCTGTCTAATCTTCAGATGAGCCCACAGATCCTGACCCAGGCCTTGTGAGAGACCATGAAACAGAGGACCCATCTAAGACCATTCCTTATCCACAGAAGCCATACAATGATGAATGTACTCTGCCTTAAGCTGTTATGTTTACAGATTTTGTTACAAAACAACAGACAATGATACATTCAATCATGCTATGTTAAAATGATTCAACTATTCTAACCATTGACTATATTTCATTCTAATATCCTTGAATCTATATTCTGAGCATAATTTTAATACTTGTGTCAACAGTTTAAACATATATTGAACTAAATTAACAGGAATTATGTTCAGAAGTAAAACAATGATTAAAATGAGAAGAATTAAAAAGCTATACATGGTGAAGCATTCAAACTTTGACACTGCCCTCTAAAAAATATGAAAAGATCAAATTAAGGAAAACCAGCAATGATGTCTGCAATTTTTCCCAATTACTGTGTTGTGGAGTTTGGGCTGGATTGCACTGAGAGGATTATTATAGTTTATGATAAATACTATTGTCTCAATTTGGTTCTCAAATATTTTCAAAGGAAATATCTTATTATTTTTAGCTTGATGCTAAAAGCCTTACAGTCACAGTTATAGAAACATACTAAAGTGAAGTGAAGTCGCTCAGTCGTGTCCGACTCTTTGCGGCCCCATGGACTATAGCCTACCAGGCTCCTCTGTCCATGAGATTTTTCCAGGCAAGAATACTAGAGTGGGTTGCCATTTCCTTCTCCAGGGGATCTTCCAGACCCAGGGATCGAACCCGGGTCTCCTGCATTGCGGGCAGATACTTTACCCTCTAAACCACCAGGGAAGTCATACTAGAAACATACTAGCAGCCTACCAAATATTAATCACTGAGGATGTTTTCGTATTTGAGGGTAATGATGATGAAGGTGTAAATATGCATCATTATCAAACCATTGAATGTTTAGCTGTGATGTAGCTCATTTTCATTAATTAAATTGATGTTACACATTTTCTTTACATAATAAAAAAAGTTTTTTAAGGTAGAACAATGTTCTCATATTAGTGATTAACAGGGGAGAAGGTATTAGTCACGATGATATGTAAAAGGTTTCTAGGCTATTAAGTACCACTTTAGTGCCATATTATACAGTTTTACTTTAAATCTGCATTTGAAATTATGAACGACATCCAGGGAAATGTTTACATAAGAAGTATAATACATCATGTAAGACAGTTTTAATCACTAAGCTCCAAAGGGATACTTCTATGCTCTGCTACTAGCATCTTAGCACAGATCTTCTTATTTGTATAGAGAAAAGACTCTGATGCTGGAAAAGATTGAGGGAAGAGGGAGAGGGGGACAACAGAGGATGAGATGGTTGGATGGCATCACCGACTCAATGGATATGAGTTTGAGCAAGCTCCAAGAGATGGGTGAAAGACAGGGAAGCCTGGCATGCTGCAGTCCATGGGATCGCAGAGTCGGACACGACTGAGCAACTGAACGACAACAATACATATGAGCATAAAGTTGAACAATTTAAGAATAAAGATAGCTTTTTCCTCTCTTAAGCACTTTGCACAAAAGCATCAATAGCAAATTAATAAAGCATTATTGATAATTTAAATAAATTTGGAAATCTCCAAAAAAGAAGTAGCTATGAAGCATTTCTGTAACTACCTGTATACTCAACCAAAAAAAAGCTAAATGTACAGAGTTCTCTACTCAACATATTTACAGAAGCATTAGTGAGTTTTTGTTTGTATTGGTTGCTTGTTTTGTTAATTGATAAATTGTGACTGTTATCTCTGAGTACAAGTAGGACTAAATGCATTTCAATAATTCCTAAATGATAGAAATGTTCAAAAGATTGATTATGCTGACAGGAAAGTACATGAATGGTATTTAAAGCTCCCATATTACAGAAATAAAATATGTCAGATTGGCTTGGTGGAGGGTTTGGAGTAGGTGAAGAAGTGAACAATGGCATGAATCTTCAAGCAAGAGATTGCACATCTCTTATATACACGCAAACATGGATACTATGGGGATAACTGCAGTTTCATTGTAGGTTTTACATCTTTCAAAATATATGCAATGTCACAATTTTATATATGTATGTAAGTATACACACACATATATTTGGAATTAAAAAAAAACATTTCTAAATTCTGATAAAAATAGTTTAGATTCAAAAATATCAGACAGATTGCTCTTGTCAACAGGTCCCTCAGAAACCACCCAGACTTGAAGAGAAGTGAGTTATACATCAGCACTGTTTCTGTAAATGAGATGTCACTTCATAAATGCCCAATATACACAGTAAAAAATTCAACCAACAGATAAAAAAAAATAAAAATTCAACCAGCAGACGAAACACATAGAAAACCTCATCCCCAAACCTTTCTCACACAGGAAACAGAGCATTAAAGATGGATCAGCAAGTGTTTTCACTCTAGGCTGGTGGAGCTAGCAGTGGCGGGATTAGTTAAAGCAAAAAGGGTCCTTTTCCTGAGGAGGCAAGAGAGGAGCCCTCCATCCTAACTCTGCAAGAAGCAGAGGAACAAATCTCACTTGACCAAAGTCAACCTCAAAAAACCTCTCTGCAAACTAAGAAGAGATGGGAACAAACTCAACCTGACAAGGAGCTGGGGAAAAAACTAACGGCTAAACTCACTCAATGACAAAAGAGTTAATGGTTTCCTCTAAGAATGAACATACAATAAGGATGTATATTCTCATTACTTCTATTTAACATTACTAGAGAAAATATCCAGTAAAATAGAAAGAAGGAAAATAAAAGATACATCACTTGGAAAGACAGAAATGACACATTAATTATTCACAGACGGCATAATGGGTTATGCACTGACTGATTCCCATTGAATCTACATCAAGATTACTAGAATAAATAAAGTTACCTTAGCAAGACTGCAGGACACAGATCAATATGGAAACATTAATTTTTTATGTATATGCTTCCAGTGAACAATTCGAAATTGAAATAAAACAATCCTATTTATAGTATGAAAACATACACAATATGTAGAGATAAATATCATAAAATAACAAGATTTATGCATTGAAAATTATAAGAAAATTAAAGGAAAGGTAGTTTTCTCATGGAAAACACTTTATTATTAAGATGTCTCCAAATTAACATTTAAATTCAATGAAATCCTAATCAAAATTCCAGCAGTCATTTCTGTAGAAACTGACAGGTTGATACTAAATTCTGTCTTTCGAGACAGAAGAATCAAGAACAATTTTTCAAAATTTTAAAAGAAGAACAAAGTTGGAGGACTTACATTACCTTATTCAAGATCTAACATGAAACTGGAATGATCACGGCAATATCTTTTCAGCATAAGAATAGACCTATAAAGCCAAGGAATATAAGAGACTTCATATGGGTCAACTGCTTTTTTTACAAATGTACCAACATATTTCACTGTCGATAAGAAAGTCTTCTCAACAATGATGCTATAACTGGACATATTTTTGGACATATAGACATAGAAGGAATTTAACACCACAGGCAAAAAATTAGCTTAAAAAGATTACAGACAATGTAAAACTTAACATGTAGAAATTCTCAAAGAAAGCATGGAAGTCTTAATAAATAATTGAGTTAAGTAAAGATTTTATACATATGATACAAAAGGTATGAGTCATCAAAGGGAAAAATTACAAAACAGAATTTCATTAAGATCTAAAACTTCTGCTCTTTGAGATAAACTTGACCCTTGAACAACGTAGGGGTTAATTCACATAAAACTTATAATTGGTTTGCATTTCTATGGTCCCTCCATACCCACAGTTCTTCTGCATCCCTGGATTGGAGCAACCATGGACTCTGGTACTGGAGTGTTCACACTTGACCAAAGACATATTACAGAGAACAGAAAGGACATTTAACGTGATCAATATCTGTAGCTATCAAGAAAATGCAAAGTAAAGCCAAGGTGAAGTTCCACTCCCCACTTACTAAAATGAGAAATATATTGAGAAAAATATTGAAACTACCAAGTGCTCACAAGGATGTGGAGAAACTGGAACCCAAACACTGGTGATGGGAATAGAAAAGTTCAACAGGAATTTGGGGAGAGTTTGCTAATTGCTAAGTCACTTCAGTCGTGTCCGACTCTGTGCGACCGCAGAGACGGCAGCCCACCAGACTTCCCCGTCCCTGAGATTCTCCAGGCAAGAACACTGGAGTGGGTTGCCATTTCCTTCTCCAATGCGTGAAAGTGAAAAGTGAAAGTGAAGTCACTCAGTCGTGTCCAACTCTAGCGACCTCATGGACTGCAGCCTACCAGGCTCCTCCGTCCATGGGATTTTCCAGGCAAAAGTACTGGAGTGGGGTACCATTTTAATGGTTTTTAAAAAATTAAAACACACACTTAAAAAATGTGACCCAGTGATTCCACTCCTAAGCATGTGCTTGTGAAATGAAAACATATGTCTGATATCTTTAAGCAAATGATTATAACAACTTTATTCATAACAATTAATAACTGGAAACCACATAAAAGTCCATTAGCTGGTGAATGGATAAGGAAATTGTGATACGGCCATACCGAATGCTATGTACTAGTTTGCTATTGCATCATTAATGCAAGATACAATATAGTGGAACTCAACCTCAGTACACTCAGTGAAGAAGTGAGACCCCAAAGGCTAAATACTGTAGGAATCTCATATATGACATTCTGAAAAAGGCAAATTATAGGGATAGACATCAGATGTGGTTGCAGGAGATGACATGGAGAGGGGATGACTACAATGGGGCAAGACAGAGCTTTATGGAAGGAGAAAAGTGTTTCACATCTCACTTTGAGTGGTGATTAAAAGACTGCACACATTTGTCAAAACTCATAGGATTTAAGCCTAAAAAATTGACTTTCATTGTATGCATATTCTACACCAAATCCTCAATCTATCCTGAAACATACTTACATTTTTAAAAATATGAGCCACATGATAGAGCTCCAAAGGACTAATGCCATGACAAATTCAACACATATGGGCAAGGCAGTGAGCCTGGAAGAGGGGAAGGGGTACTGTATTCTTAGAGCAGCTAGGCAGTAGCTTGAGGTAAAACTCAAAGAAAAAGAGGACTTTGGGAAATCAAATAAAAGCACACACCCAATGACAAAGAGCGAATACTCTTAATCCTTGCACCATCAGAATGCTTGCAAAAATATTAAGATGTCCCTCAGTAGACCCATGCATTTGAAATAAATGCTTTACAAGACAAATCATGATCTCTTCCCTGCTTCTCTCTCTCCCTCTCCACCCAGGTTTACTTTCATCTATAACACCTGCAGCCACGAGTATCCACAGATACTATGTGCTCTAGTTCTGGTTCCCTAGACAGTGTGAGTGGAGAAGGCAATAGCAACCCCCTCCAGTACTCTTGCCTGGAAAATCCCATGGACGAAGGAGCCTGGTGGGCTGCAGTCCCTGGGGTAGTGAAGAGTCGGCGACTGAGCAACTTCACTTTCACTCTTCACTTTCATGCACTGGAGAAGGAAATGGCAACCCACTCCAGTATTCTTGCCTGGAGAATCCCAGGGATAGCAGAGCTTGATGGGCTGCCGTCTGTGGGGTCGCACAGAGGCGGACATGACTGAAGCGACTTAGCAGCAGCAGCAGACAGTGTGAGAAGCCAAAGCAAGTAACTGTGAAGTGTTGATTTTGGAGCATAAGCTAAAAGGTGATCTGAAAGCACTCGGTTAAGCTGGGATACACGAACACCTGTATCCGGCAAGGTCTTGGTCTGGATGCCATGCCAGTGTTCTTTTACTACATCACAGAGTAATAAAATTTGACCCCCATACAGGAGAAACCAGAAATACAAACAAGCAGCAAAGCTTCTAAATCTCCTAATATCACAGGTCTCTCAACTTGTCCCCTTTCTAGGTGAGACTCCCTGTTAACATGCACAGAACTATGGAACTTTTTAAACAAATAAATGAGGAAAGGAAGAGAACTGAACTATACTGAGTGTCTACTCTGAACAAGGCTTTCCTCTTACCCTACCCCATGTGCTCCAATGAAGCTATACTACTGAAGGAATCTACTCAGTGTATAGTATGCACTAAAAATAATTAATTGCCATTTAATAATGGTAATTGGGCCTTCCCTGGTGACTCAGATGGGTTAAGAATCTGCCTGCAAGGCAGGAGAGGCAGGTTCAATCCCTGGGTCAGGAAGATCCCCTGAAGAAGGGAATGTCAACCCATTCCAGTATTCTTGCCTGGAGAATTTCAAGGACAGAGGAGTCTAGAGGGCTACAGTCTATGGAGTCGCAAAGAGTAAAACATGACTGAGTGACTGACACTTTCACTTTCAATAATGGTAATTGATAATAACAAAAAGACACCACCACCATTGGAAGGTAAATTAATTTACCTGTTTAAAACAATTCATTTCCAACCAATTATTGTGACAGAGGACCTAACAGGGGCTCATTTAAATTAAGTTAATCAAATATTTAAGATAGAAATCAGTGATGAATAGCTTGTGTATTTGAAGTCAAAACCAGCTACTAGATTTTCTGCAGCACTTTCTATATGTATTGTCCTCCTTGATGAGTGTATAATTTTTGTATGATTATTTATCATGTAACATAGAGCATTTCATGCCAGAGATTCATTCTTAGAAAATGATATATCAACCAAATCTATTCATGGAGCATGTGATCATGTTAGAAGTGTTATGCTTCTTTAGATGACAGTGGTTGTAAAAATTTTTTAATTTGGAAAGTATACATTATTTTCACCAACTTTAGTTCAGCTATAAATACAAATGTGTGTGTGTGTGTGTGTGTGTGTGTGTGTGTGTGTGTAAGACCAAAGAAGAAGTTCGGAAGTTATTGTGGTCTTCCCCTCTAAGCATCCTTATCCTCCCTATGAAATAGTTCTTATGGCTTTTTTTTTAAACATAACTATCTCCTTCCTTACTTTTAGGTTTCATATGTTTTGAATTTTATGTTCAAATTGACAAAGGAAGATTACCTTTTTATGTACAGTTCTATGAATTTTAATAAATGGGTAAATGTGCATAACCACAACCACAATAGAGACACAAAATATATCCACCACCCAACCCTCATCCCTGTCTACTATGCCTTCCTCTCTCCCTTAACCACTGGCAACCACTGATCTGCCACTTATGATTTTATCTTTTCATAAGTACCACATAAATGGAACCATACAATACATAACCTTTTGAGGCTGATTTCGTTTTTTCTATTAAGATTCTCATTTTATTGATGACTTTGAGATGTAAATCTATTGGCCAAGTTCACACAGCTGGAAAGCAGTAGAGCAGGAATTTAAATTTAAATAAGATCAAAAGTTTCACTCATTGATTCCAAAAAAAAAGGAAGTGTATATACATGTATGTATATGTACGTTTCTGAGTACATACTTTTCTTGACTTATGACTCACAAAGAGAGGTTGGTTTCTTTTTAAAACGCTTTGAAAGTAGCAAATATACAACATGAACATTGCTGCCAGTGGGCAGTATCTGAGGAACAGAATTGATAAGGCCTTGTGAAAGTGAAAGTGTTAGTTGCTCAGTGTGTCTGACTCTTTGTGACGTCATAGACTGTAGCCTTCCAGGCTCCTCTGTCTATGAGATTTTCCAGGCAAGAATACTAGAGTGGGTAGCTAATCCCTTCTCCAGGGGATCTTCCTGACTCAGGGATCGAACCTGGGTCTCCCATATTGCAGGCAGATTCTTTACCGTCTGAGTCACCAGGGAAGCCCAAGGCCTCATGACTTTGGTGCTTTTATGGAATTTTTAACTAATTAAATCAGACTATCTACTTTTTGTTTTAACCAGCATATGGTAAGGAAGGAAAGACTAGTCAAGGACTAGTCACTGTAAGAGGTGGCAATCTAGAATCACAATTCATAGCTGGATGAATTCCAGCTATATCACTTCCCCAGCTGTTGGGTTGTAAGTAACTAGGTCTGTAGGTGTTTTTCAATTTTTATGAGTATCTTTGGGGACCAAACAGATCCTGTGAATGAGAGGTTTGAAGTTTTTGTTCTTTTCTTCCACCAGCTCAAAGACTTTTTAATCTTTTCTTAAATCTGTTTCTTCAACTCAAAGACTTGAGAACATGTTCTAGACTGAAAAATAATGTACATAATTTCTGGTCATGAATATTCACAAGGTAGCTGGTTACTGGGATTCTGGGTCATATTTTGAGAAGGAATCAATTCTGAAAAGAAGCAAATGGATATACTTTTGCTCTTACTAATGTTTCCACACTATTTCCTCTCACTATAAAGGAATTTCCTAATTGTCCAAAACTGAGACCTTTGCTTCCACCAAGCAACAAGATTCCTAGGATTTCCTAACGCTTATGGGAACTCTTTTCCTTCCACCTCTACATTTTTTCAGATTTGCTGAGCTGTCTTTAAGGCTTTCAAAATCACCAAGCACATTTACTTGGCATTTTTTTCTGCCATATGTGAAGATAAGTATATTTCAGAGTAACAGTTCTCAAACTTGGGAGCCTAAGAAGGTCAGTTGAGAGATATGCTAAAAATACAGAGACCCAAGCCTTCTCCATTTTTTTTTCTCCCTCCTTACAAGCCACAATTTGCAGCAGAATCTTAGTTCCCCAACCAGTGACTGAACCAGTGCTCTGTACAGTTGGAAGCACAGTCTTAACTACTGGACTGCCAGTAAGTCCCCAAGCCCCTAAATGAATGCCAGCTTTTCTATGATTTCTCAGCTCTCCCCACAAGGATTCTGATGTATGTGGATGTTTGAAAGAATTTGGGGTAATAAGCATCAGCTGCCCCAGAAAGGTTCTGAGTAACTGACGACTGAAATGTTCTATTTTAGAATGAAAGTCAGGCCCTAGAACAGACTCACTCAACTCACGTGCCGCTCCCTGACGATCATCTTGAAATTTAATTTTTAATATTCTTTGCTAGAATATAAGAATATAAATATCAAATATTATATTGCATCCATCTATGATACATGTTTTTCACATTTTAATGTATTTGAGACTGGATTATGTTTTAAAATCTGCATTCTGAAAATACTGGTCAGCATCTCTTCTTGCACATTAGCACCTAATGCTGCAACTTACAATAAAAATTCAGAGATAATGAACTAAATGGGAAGGAAATTAAAAAAAGAATGGAAATATGTATACATAGAACTGATTCACTTTACTGTACAGCAGGAACTAACACAACATTGTAAAGCAACTACAATAAAAAATATAAAAATTAGAGATAAGAAAGCTCTACTATAATTCAAGTGTAAGAGAGATGCTATAATCAAACAATTCAAATAATCTTGTATAAATAAGATGGTAGAAAGACACAATATTAAGATGATCAATTCACCCTGGGATATTTAACTATGAAAGTATAAAAAAGTGAAATTGACATGGTGACCCATTATCTAACCACCTAGGGAACGGAAGTCTTCCCTTGCAGGGCTCAATTTGGTATGTCAGGAGCCATGAAAGGGAGAGGCTTGAACCCCATTTCAGCCCTACATTTCTTGACTTCTGGGTCAAACAAACTCAGGTGCATCATGAGTACCTTTCAGAAAACAGACTATTCCAGAGTTGCCTATTTCCACGTAACAAGCTACCTCAGAGTCAATTGTATAAAACAATGGAAATTTTAAAAATTATTGCTACATACCATGGCTCCAAGGGTTACCTAAACTTACCTAAGTGGGGTTCATTGGGGTCTGCATGTGGCTGCAGTCAGACCATGAGTTACTAAGGGCTGAAAGCATCTCACGTATCTGATGCCTGGCATGGAAAGTCACAAACAGCTGAAATTGGGACATTTGGGTTCCTTGGGCATCTCTCTCAATCTTTATGAGGCCTGTTTATGAGGTCTCTCCAGGATAATGAATTCTGGTGTCATATTTCTTACATGTAGACTCAGGGCTCCAAAGGTGGGTTTTTCCAGGGAAAGAAAAAGAAAGAGGTAGAAATAGGGCTAGTAATTATTGTTTAGCCACTAAGTCATGATGGACTCTGAGACCTCATGGACTGTTACCTCACCAGGCTCCTCTGTCTGTGGATTCCCCAGGCAAGAATACTGGAGTAGGTTGCTACTTCCTTCTCCAGGGGATCTTCCCGACCCAGGGATCAAACCCACATCTCCCGTGTCTCCTGCACTGGCATGTGGATTCTTTACCCCTGAGCCACCAGGGAAACCCAGGGGTAGGAATAGGTATATAGATATAGAGAGACAAAGACAGAGACTGAGGCAGAGACAAAGATGGAAAGAGAGCCTGTAGAAACTGCTTAGCTCTTTATGATCCAGGCTAGGTAATCATGGGTTCTCTGCATTGCATTTATTAGAATGAAATCACTAAACCCAGTCTATATATTCAAGGGGCAGGTAATTAAATTAATGGATATGATTTAAAACTGCCACAAAGAGGTATTTTAAATTTTAAAAAGTGACCATTTTCCAAATACTACAGTCAAGACTTCCATTTTAAACAATCTCTACTGGGAAAGATAATCACTGAAAAACTTGATGATTTTTTATTCTTAAAAAAGTTATAAAAGTTACTGTAATATTTTTAACTAGTAGAAGAAAAGTCATAACTACATGTATTCTTCTGAGGCAGACAGAATTCTAAACAACGTAAAAAAATTCACAGATTAGCAAACATGTCTTTCCTGATTAATCAATACAAAATCTCTCAACAAAGTTGCTTAAAACACCATAAATAATATTTCTTTATGAAATATTCATTACTTACTACCCTGTGTAGAAGGCCATTTTCAAAATACACTATGAAAGGTCTGGCATCCCTCAGAATTAATTACCTCAGGTTAGTGGAAGGTTTTATTTCTTACTTGTGAACTGCATCCAGAGAAATGTAAGGTCTAGTGATCTGAATAAGCAAAACAATAAATATGCTCTGCTGCTGCTGCTGCTGCTAAGTCACTTCAGTCGTGTCCGACTCTGTGCTACCCCATAGACGGCAGCCCACCAGGCTCCCCCATCCCTGCGATTCTCCAGGCAAGAACACTGGAGTGGGTTGCCATTTCCTTTTCCAATGCGTGAAAGTAAAAAGTGAAAGTGAAGTTGCTCAGTCTTGTCCGACTCTTCACGACCCCATGGACTGCAGCCTACCAGGCTCCTCAGTCCATAGGATTTTCCAGGCAAGAATACTGGAGTGGGATGCCATTGCCTTCTCCGAAATATGCTCTATATGCTTTATATTTTTCAGTGAAATAAATATCAAGCAGGCAATGCCCATTCTCTGTGATTTAGACTCAGCTTTAAAAACCTGCACACTCGTATTTAAAAGCAGCAAGCTGAGCCTCCCAAAATAATTCTGTGTTGCTTCATATTATTTAAGATCATGAGTGCGTGTGAATGGGAATCCATGCTGTTTAGGGTAAAGGGTCTCCAGAAAAAGCATTTCGAGGTTGATTTTTCAATTGCAAGTAGGCACAAGGGGAAATCATAGATTTAATGGGAGGTAGGTAATGTTGGTAAATAATACATTCAACTTTAAAACAAAAACCTCCCAAAATCTGTTGTCCATGTATCATGAATTAGAGTGATTTAAAGTTCCATTTTTTCATGTACATACCTATCCTAAAATCCAGCCACCGACAAACTTTAAAGATAGGTTTTCAATGTACTAGAGAAACTGATGACACTAAAGATTTTCATTAAGATATTTTCAAGTTAATGGTACTAATGAAACACATTTTATTTTAAACACCATCCTGAGTGTCTGAAATACACTATTTCACTGAACTCTCACCGCAAGCCTACAAGGGCAGTGATATTCTCTCAATTTAGATCTGAGAGGCCTACTGTACAAATCACCCAATTTTCTGCAAATGCTCAAGAATCATTTCAACTCTTCACAACAATGAAAGAAGACTCTAAATAACCTTCTAGCAGGCAATATCCAGTCTCTTGTTTCTTGCTGGTCCATTTTTAGAAGCCTCCTTTCTCAAATGCCAGTCCCTTACTACCATCAGCCTTACAGGATATCCAACTCCCAGACCAGCAATCAATTAATCCAGACAAAACAAAAAAAGTTATGAGACTGTGGGTCCTCCCCCACCCCACAAGTCAGCGAAGCAAAACAATTAATTCAACTTGGAACATGATCACTGAATTAAGCCTTAAATTAAGTCAATACAAATCTCTACTAAACACATATGCTGGGACAGGCAAAAGAATAAAACAATTATACCTGTTAGCCATCTGTATGTCTTTTTTGAAAAATTGTCTTTTCAGATCTGCCTAATTTATGTGACTGTTTAGGGAGTTTGTTTGCTACGGACTAGTATAAGTTCTATATACAGTTCAGATCTTCCCCGATCTCTCAGATGATAAAGAATCTGCCTGCTGTGTGGGAGACCTGGATTTGATCCCTGGGTCAGGAAGATCCCCTGAAGAAGGGAACGGCAACCCACTCCAGTATTCTTGCCTGGAGAATCCCATGGACAGAGGAGCCTGGTGGGCTACAGTCCATGGGGCTGCAAAGAGACATGACTGAGTGACTGACACTGCTGCTGCTAAGTCGCTTCAGTCGTGTCCGACTCTGTGCGACCCCATAGACGGCAGCCCACCAGGCTCCCCCATCCCTGGGATTCTCCAGGCAAGAACACTAGAGTGGGTTGCCATTTCCTTCTCCAGTGCATGAAAATGAAAAGTGAAAGTGAAGTTGCTCAGTCGTGTCCGACTCTTAGCGACCCCATGGATTGCAGCCTACCAGGCTCCTCTGTCCATGGGATTTTCCAGGCAAGAGTACTGGAGTGCCATTGCCTTCTCCTGACTGACACTATCAGATACATAATTTACAAACGTTTTCCCTGATTCCATAGGCTGCATTTTCATTTTATTAATGATTCTCTTTTCTTTGCAAAGATTTTTAGTTTGATATAGTCCCACTTTTTTTTATTTTTTTCTTTCACTGCCTCTGCTTTTGGAGTCAGATTCAAAAAATCATTGCCAAGACTGGGATGTCACAGAGCTTATCACCAATGTTTTCTTCTAGGAGGTTTATGGTTTCAGGTCTTGTACTTTATCTAAGTCTTTAATCCAGTGAGTTACATTTTGTGTACAGTGTAAGATAGTGGTCCAGTTTCATTCTCTTGCATGTGGCTGTCCAGTTTCCCAGTACCATTTAATGAACAGACACAACAGACTACACTGAACATTAGCAAGTAATTAACATTAGCAAATAATTTTTAGGATTGCATGTCCTGAAAGATATTGACCAAGAAGATATCTAATTTGTTACAATTATTTACTGCCCAAACCCTCATAATCTGAAAAACTGTAATTAATAAAATCAACTTCAAAGCAGAAACTCTGACTTTTTTAATGATATGAAAGATGATACTGAGGACACGGTATTAGGAGTAGGGATTACATGAAGCGTGGAGGCAATTCTGAATACAGTAGTTGAGGACTAGCATCTGCAGTGACCTTTTAGTCTAATTTGATGTGCTGAATCCTATAAGATATATCAGTAGCAAATGCAAAATTCTATACTAGAGATTAGAAAACCAATAAACAAAAATAGCATGGAAAAGCTGCATATCAAAACATGAAGAAAAACTCCTTAGGAGTGTTAGCAGCAATAAGTATACAACAGAATAATCTATAATACAAGATTCTTGCACACAGTTTCCCTAGGCTCTTTCTACCTAGAGTGTGGTCTCTGAACCAGCTAAATCAGTGTTACCTGGGAACTGGTTAGTAATGCAGAATCTTGGCACACAGTCCAGACATAGACAATAAAACTATGCAGATTCAGAAGGTTCCCAAGTGACTGTGTATGCACATCAAGGTTTGGGAAACACTACCCTAGGCTCTTAACCAGGTTAGACCAGATGAAACTCTAGTCTAGAGATAATACACTTGTAATAGAGGAGTGTCTGTAATCACGTATTAGACAGGGAACAGGCTCAAACCTCTATAACTATCAGGATTATTCAAAGGCACTGGGGATGTTTAGTTCAGAATGCGCCATCCAATACATGGTAGCCACTGGCCAACAGTATGCAAATATTTAGCACTTAGAATGAAGCTAGTCCAAATTAAGATGGTCTACAAATATAAAATACACCCCTAAATGTGAAGACTTAGTAAGAAAAAAATGAAAGTGAAATATCTCTTTAATAATATTTATATTGAATATGTTTAAATAATATGTTGGATATAATGGATTAACTCAAATATATTACTATTCACGTATTTCAATCTGCATTTTTAAATTGACTTTCTAGAAATTTTTAAATTGCCTGCATGACTCCCATTTTATTTCTACTAGATGGTGCTGCTGTAGACACACTCAGGAGTAGGCATGGTGTTTCTCTTCAAATGTGTGGAGCACCACTGTATGGATGAAATATTAACCTATCTCAGACTGAACCAAAGATTACAACCAGGACATTGATCCACAGCAGGTAGAGAAATCACTTGTTTTCAAAAAATGCCCGTAAGGAATGTCATCACTTTCACATATTCATCACTGAATCTGAGAATAATGAAAAGGTTGCACTTCCTGTCATACAAAATAACCTGAAAAGACAGTAATGAAAAAGAGGCAAGAAAACCTACCTAGCCATCAAAAACATTGCCTCATGAGCAGTTCCCAATGTATGCTCTCTCTGCCTCAAGAGAAAATTTACAACCATTTATTTTACTTTCTCTTTGGAGGACTGGTGGAGGTCTAGGCAGGTTAAGAGTATGATCATAAGAACTGACATCCACACTTGCAGGTGCATGTTTTCCTGAAGATGCCATGAGCCCTCACTATAGTCTATGTGGATAAATCACATATCACCTGTTAGAGCAAATATTTCTTTGTTGAGACTGTCAAGTTCCCCGGCCAGCCAGCTTCACCACTGCAGAAGAGAATAAGTAAATGAACGCAGTTTTCCTGTTTCCATAAACCTATGATGGACACTGATAATACAGATAAGCAAAAAATATCTATTTCACTACTAGGATATTGAAGATAATACCAAAAAAAATAACTCTTTTAATTCCAAGGCAAAGCTACAAATTCTGACTGATAATTCAGATTTAAGTATTCATCTTCTCAGTGCCTGTTAAAGACTCTTGAGAGTCCCTTGGACTGAAAGGAGATCCAAACAGTCCATCCTAAAGGAGATCAGTCCTGGGTGTTCATTGGAAGGACTCATGCTGACGCTGAAGCTCCAATACTTTGGCCACCTCATGCGAAGAGTTGGCTCATTGGAAAAGACCCTGATGCTGGGAGGGATTGGGGGCAGGAGAAGAAGGGGACAACAGAGGATGAGATGGCGGGATGGCATCACCGACTCGATGGACGTGAGTTTGAGTGAACTCCGGAAGTTGGTGATGGACAGGGAGGCCTAGCGTGCTGTGATTCATGGGGTCATGAAGAGTCAGACACAACTGAGCGACTGAACTGAACTGAACTGAAGTGATTATTTATTGGACTTCCCTATATCTCAAATGGTAAAGAATCTGCCTGCAATACAGGAGACCCAGGTTCAATCCCTGGGTCAGGAAGATCCCCTGGATAAGGAACTGGCAATCCATTCAAGTATTCTTGTCTGGAGAATCCTATGGACAGAGGAGCCTGGTGGGCTGCAGTCCATGGAGTCACAAAGAGCCAGACATGACTAAGTGACTAATACACACACGAGATTGACTCTGACCCTAACTGGATCAATGAAATTTCAAAAAGTACATTTTTTTCTCAGGCTGTATGTTTGGTTTTAAGAGATCAGGCCTTTAAAAAGAAAATAAAATACTAAATTATTGAATCTGGCACAAAGAATCTTATCTTTGAATTTTAAAATATCAGTAGCCCAAAGCAGTTCAAATACTGCTGTCTGATTTGGATTTAGATTGAAGAGAAATCAGGTTGAGTCCTAGTTCTCATCATGGTTAAATTATGAGATTTCAGTTTCTGAGTACTTAATAACAGCACTGGGTGCTGTACTATCATTCCTCCAGCCCTACTCTTCTTAGTCCATATTCCTACATGGACTAATAGGACCTACATGGAAAATAGGACCTCCCTTTTAACCCAAGAAAATCCATATTCATCCAAATAGTCTATGTGATACTTTTAAGATTGAATAACCTTACAGAAATATTTTAATACATATTTCTAAAAATATTAAGCTCCCCAAAGACTTTTTAAAATTTATAAAGCCATCTATCTTGAATGCATTATGAATACTAAGTAAGGGGTGGATGGATTGAAATACATACACACACACACACACACACACACACACCCATTCCATGCCAGATTTTAAAGTCTAATGCTGTAATTCCTGAAGCAAACTAGGATATACATTTTCAGATTCCCATTGAAATGAAAGCTCTGTCCTAGCTATAATTATTTCACTCATTCTGCAAACTGAGAAATCAGTTACAGCATAAAGTAGCATAGCCAGGAACATCTATATTGCTTCATGTTTCAATGGAGAACTGCTGGATACATGGAGCACCTGTTGTTTACTTTAAACATACCTCTTTTAGAGATGCTATATTTTTCTTATTACCAGGTTTCTGAGGCATTGGTAATTTTTCAGAAGTCTCAATTAACTAGATCCTTTTTCTTATTAATCATAATATGTGGCTGGAAAACTACTTTGTCACTACTAAACTTCATGCATGGGAAGTCTTAATAATATCTTTAATCTAGCTTCATGGAAAGCAACTTAAACTTGCCCGTGACCAAGCTTGCTGTAAATAGAGTGGAAAGGTCAACATCAGGGAGATGCCCTGTAACTGACTGAGTACCACTGTCCCCATGTACAGGGACTGACGTCTGCCCAGAACAGGGTCACCTAATGTGACATGGCATGGGGTCTGACTGTCCAGTGGCCTGATGATGAAGGACTAACTAGGGAGCCACAGCCGTGCTGGGATAGCAGTTCCAAAGTGAAAAGCAGCTTTTTGTCCTTAACTTTTAGGACCTGGAATAGCCGACAGTATCAACATTTGTCTCACCCCTGTGATGAGTATGACCTACTGGTCAGTTTTATAAAAGCAGGACCTTAATATGTCTTTTTACTTTATAGCTCTGTATCATTTCCCTAACACAATGCCACTATTTAGCAGGAACAGAATAAGTATCTATAGGGTTTTGTCTTGTCTGTTTTAATTAAAATATAGTTGTTTTACAATGTCATGTTAATTTCAGACATCTGAAACAACACAGTGAATCACAGCACAGTGATTTGGTTATACATATAATATATATATATATAATTATTATATATATATAATATATTATATATATAAATCTCTATATATATTATATATATATATATGTAATATTAAGGTTCCCCTGAATATTATATATATATATATTTTTTTTTGAGATTCCCTGGTGGCTCTGATGGTAAAGCATCTGCCTTCAATGCAAGAGAGCTGGGTTCAATCCCTGGGTCAGGAAGACCCCTGGAGAAGGAAATGGCAACCCACTCCAGGACTCCAGTACTTTTGCCTGGAAAACCCCATGGACGGAGGAGCCTGGTAGGTTACATTCCATGGGACTGCAAAAACTCGGACACAACTGAGAAACCTCACTTTCACATGTTTTTTATGTATATTATATATATATATATATGTATGTATGTATGTTAGTAGTACTAAATATATATTATATATGTTTTTTTCATTATAGGTTTTACAAGATAGTGAATATAGTTCCCTGTACTATACACTAGGTCCCTGTCGGTTATCTAAATAAATACTTGTTAAATGAGTAAATAAATCTCATGCATTACAGGGCAGTTGTTAAGGAGTAAACTGTCTCCTCTAAAACTCATCTGTTGAAATCTTAATACTCAGCACCTTAAAATGTGACCTTATTTGGAAATAGGGTCATTGCAGGTATAATCAGTTAATGTGAGGTCATCCTGGAGTAGGGTGAGCCTCTAACCCAACGTGACTATTGCTTTTCACAAAGGAGCTCCATTTGAAAAGATGACACGCACACAGGGAGAACATCAGATAAAAATGAACACAGAGACTGGGTGGTGTGGCCGAAAACACAGACACCAAAGTGTGCCAGAAGCCACTGGAAGCTAGGAGGGTGCAGAAGAGAATCTGCCTTGAAGCTCTCAGCAAGGTGCCCCTTACCTCGGATTTCTACCTCCAGAAATGCAGATGATAAATTTCTGTTATTTAAACTATGAACTACAAACAATCTGTAGTCATTTGCTACAGCAGCCCTAGAAAACTGATAAGAGTATTTACGACAAATTAAAACATCTATTTCTGCTTTATTGACTATGCCAAAGCTTTTGACTGTGTGGATCACAACAAACTGTGGAAAATTCTGAAAGAGATGGAAATACCAGACCACCTGACTTGCCTCTTGAGAAATCTGTATGTAGGTCAGGAAGCAACAGTTAGAACTGGACATGGAATAACAGACTGGTTCCAAATAGGAAAAGGAGTACGTCAAGGCTGCATATTGTCACCCTGCTTATTTAACTTATATGCAGAATACATCATGAGAAACACTGGGCTGGATGAAGCACCAACTGGAATCAAGATTGCCGGGAGAAATATCAGTAACTTCAGATATGCAGATGACACCACCCTATGGCAGGAAGCAAAGAACAACTAAAGAGCCTCTTGATGAAAGTGAAAGAAGGAGAGTGAAAAAGTTGGCTTAAAGCTCAACATTCAGAAAACTAAGATCATGGCATCTGGTCCCATCACTTCAGGCAAATAGATGGGGAAACAGTGGACACAGTGGCTGACTTTATTTTTCTGGGCTCCATAATCACTGCAGATGGTGACTGCAGCCATGAAATTAAAAGACGCTTACTCCTTGGAAGGAAAGTTATGACCAACCTAGACAGCATATTGAAAAGCAGAGACATTACTTTGCCAACAAAGGTCCATCTAGTCAAGGCTATGGTTTTCCAGTAGTCATGTATGGATGTCAGAGTTGGACTATAAAGAAAGCTGTGCACTGGAGAATTGATGCTTTTGAACTGTGGTGTTGGAGAAGACTCTTGAGAGTCCCTTGGACTGCAAGGAGATTCAACCAGTCCATCCTAAAGGAGATCAGTTGTGAGTGTTCATTGGAAGGACTGATGTTGAAGCTGAAACTCCAATACTTTGGCCACCTGATGCAAAGAGCTAACTCATTTCAAAATTCCCTGATGCTGGGAAAGATTGAAGGCAGGAGGAGAAGGGGATGACAGAGGATGAGATGGTCGGATGGCATCACCGACTCAATGGACATGAGTTTGGGTAAACTTCGGGAGTTGGTGATGGACACAGAGGCCTGGCGTGCTGCAGTCTATGGGGTCACAAAGAGTGGGACATGACTGAGCCACTGAACTGAACTGATGACTTGACATTTACAAATAAAAGTCAAGAGTTTAACTCAAAATCAATAGTGGATAAGGGCTAAAAAACAGATTTTCAAGGGTGTTTATCACTATATTTAATGTTTAGAACCTTAAAATTGCACTTAGTCTACATTTAGAAAAGCATACACTAAATTAAATCAGAACATTTAAACAAGGCCTTTGAAAGAAGACTTTGATCTGTACATAGATCATCCCCAGTAGCTAAAATACATCACCCTAGCATGGACAGAGGAGACTGGTGGGCTGCAGTCCATGGGGTCGCTGAAGAGTCGGACACGACTGAGCGACTTCATTTTCACTTTTCACTTTCACGCATTGGAGAAGGAAATGGCAGCCCACTCCAGTGTTCTTGCCTGGAGAATCCCAGGGACAGCGGAGACTAGTGGGCTGCTGTCTATGGGGTCGCACAGAGTCGGACCCGACTGAAGCGACTTAGCAGCAGCAGCAGCAGCACGTTATCGCCAAAAGCTGTAACTTATTGAATGAAAGAATGGTTAAAACAGAGAAGTATAATTCAAAATACAGGAGCAAACTGGTGAATGTGCTTAATAAAACATTGAAAACTAGAAACTCAAATCCGAAATAGGTTTATATAAAAAGTAATCGCTTCTCTACCATTTCTACTTGAAGAATTTTGCTATTTTTTTTTAAGTCATGTCACTCACTAAGAAAGAAATCCTAATGAAAAAACTAGAAATATGGCTTATGTCCTCAGCTTGAGAAAAACATAAGTACAACAACTTTTTCAACATTTCAAAGAACTATTTATCAAGTTTTTGCCTCATGCTGTGCAAATGGCAAAGCTGCTGTGTTTTTGAGGGGGGATTAGAAATAAACCATGTAAAAATATATTCTGAAATTTTTAATTCAAAGTATACATGTATGTGGCAACATATATACATAAATACCTCCCCTAGTGAACTATGTATTACACTGTGAAGTATTGATAGTATAATAAAAAAATCTTTCAATTACATAGTAATTATGTAAGAATCTGGCCACTGTTTAAAATTCTGTAAAAAAAAAAAAAAAAGAGAGAGAGAGAAAGATAATACTTTACTTTACTCCCACCACCAGGACATGTTGGTGACATCTTGTTACAGCATACCGACCCAAGTCTGCTCAGTCAGCAAATTTCATCCTCTTGGCCAGAATGATTCCCATGAGACCTCAGCTGGCCTAAGCAGAGTCAATGCTAGAATCTTCTGGAATCCCCAGGAAACAGCACACTCTTCCTGGAGTATTCACTTCCTAGAATATTAAACTGGAGCCCACACTGACAATATCGACACTATGTGTAAAGAGCCTGCTGAAGAAAATAAGGAAGAAAGCAGAATTAAGTGATGGAAAGAGGGGATGTGTCAGGAGCAGCAGAGAGCCTGGACTTGTCAAAACATGAGCATTTTTACTTGTGAGAGTCAAAAAATTCCATTAATTCCCCATGAAGCTAGTTTAAAGTTTCCCTGGTGGCTCAGGTGGAAAAGAACCTGTCTACAATCCAGGAGACCAGGGTTCAATCCCTGGGTTGGGACGATCCCCTGGAGAAGGGAATGGCTACCCACTCCAATATTCTTGCCTAGAGAATTCCATGGACAGAAGAGCCTGGCAGGCTACAGTCTATGAGGCTGCAAAGAGTCAGACATGACTGAGCAACTAACAAGCTTTTCTGTGATCTTCAGATGGAGTTCCAATGAATCAGAAACCTACCACCCAGGCATTAGTGACAAGCACAGAAATACAGACCCAGGTGATCTGCCAGAACCTGTATGTTTTGAGGATGCTTTTGTTCTTGACCAGAAATGAACATATTTACTCTCTAGCAAAACAGCTATCAAACTCCTGTCTGTGGGCTTAAGACCTCAGGTTGGAGATTCAGAGGACTTGATGAGGTGTGCCTTTAGCAGAGTCCTCCAAGCAATAGGTAGCCATTTGTACAGACTGGAGCACTGAGAAACAGAAAAAAAAAAAAAAAAAAAAATAGGATAAACTTATGACCCTAGCGCCACGTTCTATCCACAGCGAGCAACCTGGAATGGCCAAGGCAGAAAACCATGGGCCTTCCAGAGTTGGAAAAGCCAAACCGGGACTCAGTGTCACATTTCTCTTTCTCCTGAAGTCTGGTGAAAAGATGCAAGGTACAAAATACTCCAAGTATAGAATGAAATAATGCCATTTGCAGCAACTTGGATGCAACTAGAGATTATCGTACTAAGTGAAGTAAGTCAGGAAGGGAATGACAAATACCATATGATATCACGTGTATGTAGAATCTCAATAGGACACAACTGCTCATATCACAAAACAGAAATAGATTCACAAACACAGAGAACAGACTTGTGGTTGCCAAGGGGTAAACTAGCTGGGGAAGAGACGGACTGGGAGTTTGGGATTAGTGTCAATAGCTGCAAACTATTATATACAGGATGGATAAACAACAAGTTCCTACTGTATAACAGAGGGAACTACAGTCAATATCCTGTGATAAATCATAATGGGAAAGAATATGAAAAAGCATACATATATATACAACTGCATCACTTTGCTGTACAGTAGAAATTAACACAACATCAGCACAAAGATAAGTGAAGAGTTTTCACTTATACACCACATCCAAAGACAAGAGACTTTCAGCACAAAACATGTTTCATTCCACTTTGCCAAAAACTCTAAGGAAATGAGAAACATAAGTAGAAAATGTAGGCTTAAATTCTACATCAAATTTAAAATGATGAACATAATTTTTGTCAAGACAAACATACGTCAAGAAACATAGATATGAAATTCTAAGGTAATAGATTGGCAATAAAATAGCTACTAACAGTTTCTTTTTTTAAGGACTTTTTTGATGTGGACCATTTTTAAAGTCTTTACTGAATTTGTTACAATATTGTTTCCTTTTTATGTTTCGATTTTTTGGCCGCAGGGCATGTGGGAATCTTAGCACCCCTAGGAGGGATCAAACCCTCACTCTCTGCAATGGAAGGCAAAGTCATAACCATTGCACAGCCAGGGAAATCCCAATAAACTTCTCATTTATACACAAAGCACAAATTCCTCTGCATTATTTATACCAAATATCCAGCTTTCTGAATACCAGTATATTCCTACTGTACATTTTTAATAAGCAAATTGACAGAAGAAACTGGATTGAGAAGGAAGGCCAATATTATGATGTAAAAACATAACTTTTTTCTAATAATAATGAGAATACTTTTGTTCATGTGTTTTCAAATAAATTCTGCTCCTGTGCATGAAATAAATAAAAATAACAGCACGTAGGTAAAACTCTAAGATTACAGTATTGCACTTATATCCATTTGCCCCTGATTAACATGGAATGAAAGTTTCCATTTGAAACAGATGTAATCCTTTGTACTATCTGAGATAAATTCCCGTAAATATAACTCAGATATTCTATTTATTTACAAAGTAAATTAATACCTAAAGCTTCCCCATTTACCTGTGGTTAATTTTACATGTCAACTTAGCCTGACTACCCTGATCAGTTCTTTGGTCAAGCACCAGTCTGCTACTAAGTCACTTCAGTCGTGTCTGACTCTGTATGACCCCACAGACGGCACCCACCAGACTCTCCCGTCCCTGGGATTCTCCAGGCAAGCATACTGGAGTGGGTTGCCATTTCCTTCTCCAAAGCACTAGTCTAGATGCTGCTGTGAAGGTGGCTGTGGATGTGATTAACACTTAGAGTCAGCTGACTTTCAGTAAAGCAGATTCCCCTCCAGTTGTAGATGGAGCTCATCCAATTAGCTGAAGGCCTTAGGAGAAGGAGTGAAGAAGTTTCCCAAGGAAATCTGCCTCAAGACTACAACACAGAAACCCACCTGAGTTTCCGGCCTCTTAGCCTCCCAGAGAGATTATGGATTTAAGCTTGCAGCCACTGTGGTCTGCATGTTTGTGTCACCCCAAAATCCATATGTGGACAACCTAACCCCCAGTATGATGGCGTTAGGAGATGGGACCTCTGGAAGGGAATTAGGTCATGAGTGTGGAGCCATTGTAAACAGATTGATGCCTTTATAAAAGTAGAAAAGGGTCCTCTGACACAGAGCGAGGCCACAATAAGAAGTCTGCACCAGACAGGGAAGATGGTCCCCGCATGACCATGGTGGTTCCTTGATCTTGGACTTGCGGCCTCCAGAACTAGGAGAAATAAATTTGCTTCTAAACTACCTAGTCTGTGGTATTTTGTTCTACCAGCCCAAATGGACTAAGACAGCAACATCAACTTTTACCTAAATTTTCCATCTGCCAACTTGCCCTACAGAGTTTGGATCTGTCAGTCCCCACAATTATATGAGCCAATGCCCTAAAATAAGTCTAAATAGACACATTGATATAATACATATTATTTACATATCATAAAATATATCAGAGAGAGAAAGAATTCTAATACATTTACCAATGAAAATGTACATCTTCAAGGATAAAATAGAATGTGGTCACATGGCTCACCATGGATTTCCTTTAGCAGAATGAGATTTAAATGCTATCAAAAAGATCCTGGCTTAAACTCCACCCATCAAGGAAAGGAAGATCCTTTCTGTGGATGACTGAAAAGTCTGGTACTTGGTATTTGGTATTCTCAGCTCTGCAGGCTTCCCAGGTGGCTTAGTGGTAAAGAATCCACCTGCCAATGCAGGAGCCACAGGAGACCAGGGTTTGATCCCTGGGTCAGGAAGATCCCTTGGAGGAGGAAATGGCTATGCACCCCAGTATTCTTGCCTGGAAAATTTCATGGACAAAGGGAGCGTGGCGGGCCACAGTTCATAGGGTCACAAAGAACTGGACACAACTGAGCGACTGAGTGCACACACACATTCTCAGCTCTGGTTACCTCTCAAGGTAATTCCCTGACTCCACTCTGGGGCCTGTCAGTGGCTGGATCCACCCATCCGCAGTCAACAAGAGCAGCTGCCTCTCTGCTGCCTTGTTAATCAACACAGAGCTTGTTTGGTGATCTTACTTTTAAATCATTCAACAGTGTCGCACCAGGACATCCTCCCATCAGTGCTGAATTCTGCTGGTGGTTCTGAATCCACCAGCAAGAGTGTTTACACTTCTGAGAGTTTGCTTGGCCTGTGTGTTGCTGCCAGCTCTCCATTTGGGCAATGAACAATGCCATTTGTGATTTTGGTAAACACAATATGTTTCCTAAGGTGCTGATGGTAAAAGTGATCTCAAAGATCTAAGTCTCGATATCCAAAAACCCAGCCAGAACAAACGATTCATATTCTAACCAGTGGTAAGCAAACAGGTTAGGTCAGAGGGCAGCTGAATGCATCCCATGGTTTCCAGAAAGGGTGAGGAAAAGCTTTGGGGTGAGAATGATTTTCTGGTCAAACAGCCATGGCGCGCTTTTTCCTTCCACCTTAAGTCAGCCCCAGCCTTCTTTCCTTCTCAATCTCCGTCTTTGCCCTCTCTGTACGTGGGTCTTTGCCTCCCTCCTTCACTCTGTCCAGTGTAATTCACGGTCTGTTCTTCCACTTTTTCATTCATTTGCTCTGGGTTATTAACTTTACATTTTTCAGTGCCCACTCTGGGCCACCACCTTGCACTCAGCCTCAAGAACGTCACCTAGCAACTGACCTCAAGATGCTCACTACAGAGCCATTCATTATAATCAAAGGTGATGTTGAAAAGTCCAAAAAAGAAAGAAAGAGAAGTGCACTCTTCACATTAGAAAAAAAGTGGTAATAGAATCCCTCGGCAAGAGTGATAGATAAAACCTGATCTGCACAATCTTAAACCGCTATTTTCCTCTCTAGACTCTAGTGACGGTCTAACAGAAACATGGACAAATAGCAAGAACCGCTATAAAACTGAGGAAACTATTGTGAGAAAATGTATTTGAGTAAACATGCGGCACCTCCAAGTATACAGCCTCATACAAAGGAGACCACTTGACAGCTTTCTTTCCGGAACAGACTATGGCAATATCATGGGTCAGAGAAACTACCACCACGGAGGTGATCTAAATAGTATCAAGTTCAAAAACATACATCTAGTGAAAAGATACTGTACACTTAAATTGTAAAACCTCAAACTTTTTTTTTTTTAACTTTTTATCTTGTATTGGCATATAGCTGGTTAACAAACAATGCTGAGATAGTTTCAGGTGAACAGCAAAGGGATTCAGCCATACTTACACATGTATCCATTCTCTGCCAAACTCCCCTCCCATCCAGGCTGCCACATAACACTGAACAGAGTTCCTGTGCTATACGGTAGGTCCTTGTTGGTTATCCATTTTACACATAGCAGTGTATCCATGTCCATCCCAAACTCCCTCACTATCCCTTCCCCTCATCCTTCCCTTAGCGACCATAAGCTTGTAAAACCACAAAGCTTTGGTGTAAATGGGGCTTGAACACAGTCTTCCCTAGATCTTAGAATTACACTGACCTATCAGAAACAGCTTATGGGATGAATCTGAAGCATAAGCAGGTAAGAAATGTATCAGAAGCACGTATCTGAGGCACGTGTTCCCAGAAGACCCAGTTATTAGTCATCAGAAAGGAACAGGCAGCTGGAAATGAACAATAGGAAACTGATTTGATAATACATCTGCCCTGTGCACTTTCTCAGCTAAAAGTCCCGTGATCAGAGTCACTCGGTTGAATCTCTCTTTTCTTTCTTCTGTTTCTTATATTTCTCTGTATCTATCTTTCAATTTTTTTTCCCTCTTTTTGAACCTCCCTCCAATAATCAAATAACTTTCCAACCCGAGGAACCTAATCAATACATCTCCAAATTGCAAGCTGAGTAAACAGACTTGCATGTACCATCCACTGTGCCCACAGCTCTCCCTGCTTCCTTGTCTGTGGGAAATACTCCCTTCAGCTCTGCTCTCATCATTCCAGCAAAGCCACTCTGACCAGGCTCCCAGTGACCATCCCTTTGGTAAACTCATGGTGGATTTTCAGATCTTCCTTCTTTTATCCACAAACAGTGTTTTCAGGATTCCTCAAAGCCAAGATCATGACTAATCTTGCTTGGCTTCATGGACATCACACTCCACTGATTTTTCTCCTATGTCACTGGCCATTCCTCTTCATTCTTTTGCTGTTTCCTCTGCCCCCTGCCCATCTGATAACACCTGTGCCAGGGCTAACTGGCCTTACATCCTCTTCTCTATTTACACTAGTTTCTTGGGAGGGTCTCATCAGTCTGGGGGCTGTACACATCATGCACATGCTGATGATCATGCTCTCTGGCTGGACCCAGGCTCCCCCTCTACTCAACACTGACATCCGGATGCCCAACAGGACTTCAGAACTGATCTCTTAAACTCATCTACCTCTCAAACCTCCTCAGCCCTCATCCTTCCATGTCTTATTTGGTGTCAACACCACCCTTCACCCTTTCTCAAGATAAAAATCTAAGGGATTATTCTTAATCCAGCTTTATCTCCCCCACCCTACCCCCAGGTCCCCAGGTCATTCAGTTCTCTCCCTTCCAGATACATCCAGAGATTGGCCACCTCTCATCACTTTCCTTATCCTTCCTCCCTAGTCTGATATCCCATCTTCACTCAAGGGGCTCAGATGCAGCATCCTAACTGGTCCTCTGCTTCCACCATCTCTTCCCTACAGCTGATTCTTAACAGAGTCACCAAATCAGTCTAGGTCCATGTCAGATTGCACCAGTCCTGAGAGCAACACCTTTCAAGGGACACAAAGCCCTAGAAAAATCAGGCTGAGCATCAGCTGTCTGGTGGCACATGCCCGCCTCCTTCCCCAAAGCCACATCCACCTTGCTATTCCTAAATCCCACGCCCGTGGTCTCTGTCCCAGCTGCTTTCAGCACCTGGATCGTCTCCTCCAGAGAGGTTCCTGGCTCACTCCCTCATCCCAGCTCCCTGCTGAGGGTCACCTCTTCCTAACTACTCGGTGAAAAATTTAAACAGCATCCTCTTGCTTCGCTCTTCTTCTGTTTTATTTTCCAGAGCACTTGCCAGCTTCTAACATACACTACAATTTACTCATGTTTACTGGTTACCGTCATTCTCCCCCATTACAGAGCAAACTCCCCACGGACACTTATCTCCATATTTTGTTCACTAATATAGCCTGAGCACCCAGAAGAGTGCTTGGCTCAAAGAAAAGGTGGCTCAGTGAACACCTTCTGATAAACAAACACTCAAAGCTCTAACTTAAGAACTATACTCAGGATTTGCCAAATCTGCCCTAAAATGTACAAAAGGCATACATTTCCATTTCAGGCAAATTCCTAATGTAGAGTTAAATCAACACTGAACTGAGAATCTAAAACCTGGGGCTGAACCTGCATCCCATATGGTGTCACCATTTGACCTTGAAGAATTTCTTCAACTTCTCCAAGACTCAGTTCTTCCTCTGTAAAGTCAGGGTAATATCTCACAAACATGATGATGCATGTAAAATGATAAATTCAAAAGTGCAAGGTCAGGGTTTTCCTGGTGGTTCAGTGGTAAAGAATGCACCTGCCAATGCAGGAGACACAGGTTCGATGCCTGGTCTGGGAAGATCCCACATGGCACAGAGCAACTAAGCCTGTGTGCCTCCACTACTAAGCGTGTGCTGCAGAGTCCTGGAGCCCCAACTACTGAGCCCACGTGCCTCAACTACTGAAGCCTGAGTGCCCTAGAGCCTGTGCTCCACCACAAGGGAAGCCACCGCAATGAGAAACCCATGCACCACCCTCACTCGCTGCAACTAGAGAAAAGCCCGTGCAGCCACGAAGACAGCACAGCCGAAAGTACAACAACTGAAATACATAACTAACTAACTAAATAAAAATATTTTTAAAAACAACAAAACGGCAAGCGCAGCAAGATCAGATGACGAGAGGGTCCACGATTCCCTCTGCCTTGGACAATTTGCCATGAGCTGTCATTTTTTTTTTTATAAAGCAAGTGATAAAAATACACTGTGATTATAACATGCAGCTGCACCAACCAACCAAAATAAACCTGATTAAGACACAGTTCCTTAAAGAGTGATGGTTCCTTGGGTTTTCCCATTCAAGCGTGAGAATCCTGTGATGCCCAGAAGGCAGCCTTAAACCAGGGATTAACCGGAGATGCCAAAAGGATTTGTGGAGAAGGCATCAAGTCACAGGTTGAGACAAAGACAACGGCAGCTTATTTAACCTAGAGAGAGACTGGAAGAGAGTGGTGAGGTCCCCGGGCTCTGGAGCCCGATTTCCAGTTCAACCCCTGGCTCACCTACCTTTGCTATGTAAATAGCCTCAGACCAACTTCCCAACCTTCCCCTCATCTAAAAGATGGAGACAATCCTTAGGCTTATCCTGAGGACTACATGAGCAACCACCTATGCAGCACTTAGAAGACCTGTATTCAACCAAATAATTCTCGTGGGAAAGCAAGTGTGGGGAAACAAAACAAAGTTCAATATATTCACACAGAGGATTGGAGTGTTTTTCCAGCCCATTAAGTAAAGGCCAGAGGAGAAGTGGAGAAGCACCTTCTCATTAGGAGGTGAAACAAAGAAAACCTAAAGCCAAAGGGAATACTAAAATAGACATGAAACAGACATGACTTAGGCTACATGTACCTCCAGTGTGAAGATTATCCACAGAGTTGACATTCTCTGACTTGCTCACTTGAGAACAAAGAAAGAAAACAAAGACTGTGAAGTCACTCAGCCATGTCCGACTCTTTTTGACCCCATGGACTATACCCTACCAGGCTCCTCCATCCATGGGATTTTCCAGGCAATGGGTTGCCATTTCCTTCTCTAGGGGATCTTCCCAACCCAGGGATCAAACCTGGGTCTCCCACATTACAGGCAGACGCTTTACCATTTGAGCCACCAGGGAAGCATGGTGGGACAGGGAAGCCACTTGAGGACACAGTGCTAGCAATTCCTGGTCACCCTAAACCTGAGGATCTCTCCGAGGGGTTCAGGGACAGCAGGCTCCACATAGCCTGGCAGCTTGAAGGACATGTGCATTCTGGGGCTTCAGACACTGTGAAACAGAGACTGTGAGCCTGGGACTCAGCCATCTAAGTTTCAACAAGCCTCCAGATGGTGGGGACAGGCTCCAAAGTCTAAGAACCACTACCCTCAGCCATCCACTCCCACAAGATATGAAAAGATCCTGATGGAGGAACACACTTGACTCTTCACTGCTTTATCTAAGAGACTAATTTAGTGTTTAGCTGCAAGAAAATGACTTTAGAAAACACTAAATGTAAACACTATTCATGGCAGTTTAGTCACTAAGATGGTGTCTGACTCTTAACAACCCCAAGGACTGTAGCCCACCAGGCACCTCTGTCCATGGCATTTTTCAGGCAAGAATACTGGAGTGGGTTGTCAGTTCCTTCTCCAGGGGAGAAGGCTACCCTGGTGGCTCAGATGGTAAAGCGTCTGCCTCCAATGAGGGAGACCTGGGTTCAATCCCTGGGTTGGGAAGATCCCTTGAAGAAGGAAATGGCAACCCATTCCAGTACTCTTGCCTGGAAAATCCCATGGATGGAGAAGCCTGGTAGGCTACAGTCCATGTGGTTGTAGAGAGTTGGACATGACTGAAAGACTTCACTTTCTTTCATTTTCTTTTCTTTTCTCCAGGGGAGCTTCCTGACCCAGGAATCGAACCTGGATCTCTTGCACTGCAGGCAGATTCTTTACTGACTAAGCCACCAGTTTGGCAAGACACGAAATCTTCAACTCACAAATATCCATCCAGCCACCACCCTATACATCAGGAGAGACAAAAAGAATAAAGCATGGATCTTATTCCCTGGGAATTTATAACATTATGAGGTATTCAGACCCAGAAATACTAACAAAAACACAAAGCCAGATGTAGCTCCTGCTGTCACAACTAAGAAGAAACCGAGCAAGGTTCTGGAAGACTAAACATGCAAGGAACACTCACAACAGCAGTTGGTCAGGTCTGGAGGGAGGCAAGGAGGTAACAAGGATATTCTTAGGAGGCTGGACATGCAATTGGGACTTGATTGTCATCCTGAGGAGTCTGGTCTTTATTTTATTTTTCAGTACAAAGTTGTTGGAGGTTTTAGAGAAAGATTATGCTTCTCCATGTCCCCCAAACTAAGTTCAGGATGATAGTTTAGTGGGGATTAGAGATACAGAGAAAAAAAAAGAGACTAGATAGAAATTTGGAGAATAGACTGTTGTGCAGAGAAAGAGAAGTGATGAGGATGAAATGCAGGAAAATACACAGCATAGTTAGGACAGAGTCTACAAGGGCATCAGTGACAAGTTGCTACATGTGTCAAATACAGTCCTAAGGTTTCAAAGTAAAATCTGAAAGTTTTGTTTTGAAAGTGTTAGCCACTCAATAGTGTCTGACTTTTTGTGACCCTATGGACTGTAGCCCGCCAGACTCCTCTGTCCATGGAATCCTCCAGGCAAGAATACTGGGGTGGGTTGTCATTTCCTTCTCCAGGGGATCTTCATGACCCAGGGATCAAACCCACATCTCCCACATTGCAGGCAGATTCTTTACTGCCTGAGCCACCAGGGAAGCCCCTCAAAGTAAAATGAAGCCCCCCACATATATTTTCCTTCAACATGCCTTTGGCATTGGATATGATATATTTTCTGATTGTGGGCTGAAACTGAACTATGTATAATATGCTTAAAATGTATATTCAGACTGGAAAAAATTGAGCTTTATATGACAGGTTACTTGTGCAAGAAACAAAACCAAAACCGCAGCACTTTAGAGTGTCAAACTAAAATGGAAACTTGATTATGGAAACTCCTTTAATACTAAGACTGTTTTATTCTCAAATGTATTGAATTTCCACAAGTCCACTTATATAGTTGAAATGAGTCAGTGATAATATACCAATGTCCGATTAGCTGATGTGAGAATATGCATTTTAAACATATCACATCCTTCTTTAGATATCTGTACTGAAAAATCATTCCTATACTACCAACGTCAGGACTGCTGCTGCTGCTGCTAAGTCGCTTTAGTTGTGTCCGACTCTGTTCGACCTCATAGACGGCCTCCTACCAGGCTGCTCTGTCACTGGGATTCTCCAGGCAAGAACACTGGAGTGGGTTGCCATTTCCTTCTCCAATGCATGAAAGTGAAAAGTGAAAGTGAAGTCGCTCAGTCGTGTCCGACTCTTAGCGACCTCATGGACTGCAGCCCTCCAGGCTCCTCCATCCATGGGATTTTCCAGGCAAGAGTACTGGAGTGGGGTGCCATTGCCTTCGCTGAACATCAGGACTAGATTCCCAAATTCTAAAGTTTGTTCTAAACACTGAAAACATTTGTTTTCATATATCAATGTTCTCTACTTGCATGTGATTAATTTAAATATGGTACAAGAAAGTCAGTTCAGTGGCTCAGTCATGTCCGACTCTTTGTGACCCCATGGACTGCAGCACACCAGGCTTCCCTGTCCAGCACTAACTCCCGGAACTTGCTCAAACTCATGTCCATCAAGTCAGTGAAACCACCCAACCACCTCATCCTCTGTCATTCCCTCCTCCTCCTGCCTCCAATATTTCCCAGAATCAGGGTCTTTTCTAATGAGTCAGTTCTTTGCATCAGGTGGCCAAAGACTGGAGTTTCAGAAATGGGCCTGGTACTCCCTAACGGTCCCGTGGTTAACACTCTGTGCTTCCACTGCAGGGGCACAGATGTGTTCCCTGATCAAGGAACTATGATCCTGCAAGCTACTTTGTATGAAGAAAAGGAAAAGGAGGACACAAAAAAAGAGAGAGAGAGAAAAAAAAAAAAAAAAAGAAAGGAAGGAAGGGAGAAATGGGCCTCCCTGTGGAGGAAATTTTGAAAAGAGACCAAGAAGATAAGGACAAATCAACCATATCAAGTGTAAAGTTCCATCCAAGACCTCTGTGAAGGAACATGTGGCAGATGCAAAGGCACTGAGGCAGGAACACACCTGGTCTGTGAGAGAAATGGAGATGCCATGGGTAGGTGGGCACAGAGGTCAAAGGGGTATGTCCTTGCAGGTCACAGAAAAGGTGGTCTCTCTAGTGCCTGGAATTGCTGGGTAGGGTGGTAAGCAGAAGAATAAGATGATCTGATCACACTTGAGCCATGAGTTCATACTTATGTTGCCATGAGTAATGCAGACCTCATCATCTGAACCCAGAATAATGTAAAGGGGGAAAAAAGAAAAAAAAAGCTCTTGCCTCATAAGGTTATTTGTGGGGTCAACAAGCGTAAGAGCTAATATACATTAAATATGGGTTAACGCACTTAGTGTCATACTTAATCAAGTTAAGCTAAGCTACAAACGTGCATATTTAATCACTGACTGCCTATTCTGTTAAAGAAAAAAATATCATCGCCATCTAAGGGAAATTACACCAGCCTGTTATCTTATGTGTGTTGATATAGTACATAGCACATAGTAAAAGGAAGAAGACACAATTAATCTATTACAACTTCAGCATAAGCCTTCCAACCGGGACCCACAAAAGGCTGACGAGGCCTGTTCAAGGTCAGGACAAGGCTGGAGGAGACAGGACTTTCTAATAGGAAACATGTACACTCTGGGTTCCTTAGGAACACGTACTTGGGGCCCACAGCAAGGCTGGGACTGCTTACTGCACTGCTCTGGGTGTTGGACTTCCTGCCTCGAAACGTGACAGAATGAAATTATACAGAATTTCCTGGTGGTCCAGATGTGAGGACTGCAGGCTTCCATTGCAGGGGGCACGGTTCAATCCCCACTCAGGGAACAAGATCCCATATGCTGCAGGGTGTAGCCAAGAAAATTAAAATAAGAACATCTATGTTCCAAAAAAGAGAGAGCGAGAACAAAATTATAGCCAACAGGACTCAAACCCAGCTCTGTACCCTTTTTTACAGGAGGTTTGCTCCTGCTTGCTGTCCAGTCTTGCTTCCCTCCAGTTTTAATTAGATCTTCCTTGTTACCCATGTCTCCCTAAAAGCCTTCTTAGACATTTTCTAGAACAATCCTGGGTACTATCTAATTTTAAAGAATACCTCCTTATAAAGATGTCAGTGTAAATGTGCACAAAGTAATCCCACAAGTGTGCACTGTGCGTGTGTGTGAGTGTGTGCTCTGTCATGTCAAACTCTTTGTGATCCTATGGACTGTAGCCTGCAAGGCTCCTCTGTCCATGGGATTTCCCAGGCAACAATACTAGAGTGGGTTGCCATTTCCTTCTCCAGGGGATCTTTCCAACCCAGGGATCGAACCCACGTCTCCTGCATTGGCAGATGGGTTCTCTACCACTGCACCAACTGGAAAGCCACAATTTCACACGTAGTTAAATATCCAGGATTGGACTGAGGGGGTAGACGGCTGTGTAATATAGAAAACCTGCAGTGTGTGTTGAGTGAATAAACCCAGAACTGCAAGTACAATTATATACAATATAAAAGTAAATAAAATATCAATATCTGTCCTACTTTTCTAATGTTACCTACTAGTACTGCTCTGCATCCTATATCCTGTTCTTGATTTATTTATCACGGATGCCTATTCTTAGCTCTAAAGCATTAATTACCCTGTGCTTGTCCTCCCTTCTCATTACCAACTTAATCAAATAACAATAAAAGAAAAATAGTAAAGCAGCAACAATAATAATAGCTACTATATTAGCAAGCTTAGATATACACACTCCCCCCTGGGTTAAATGCTTTACCCATACTGTCTCGTTTGTTTGAAAAACTTAATGAGGAGGCTCCATGATGGTCTGTTTCACAGTTAAGACTTGAGGGTGTCTCCATGGTTACAAAGCTAATCGGTGTTGGAATCCAGCCTGACCTCAGACTCACAGTCTGAATCCTGGCCTTAGCAGCTTCTTCAGTACTGCCTGCTAACACAACCCAAACTCCATTCCTGTATGGAACCTTCACTTCCCTTTAACACTTCCTAGAAACAGTTGAAGTAGTTCATTTCTGTGCCACAGGTATTATACCTAACCCACAGTGCTTGCAGCCACAGTTTACACTTTCTGCACGAGTTAACTTCCACATGTATACCTTCATGTAGCAACAGGTCTGGAAAAACAAAATGAAATAAGATGTACTAAACAACAATGAAAATAAGCATCAAAACATATTTTGGTTGATCATCAGACCCAATGGTCATTCATGAAATTATTACAGGAAGTATAAAATACCAGTTCTCAGAAGAAATCAAATTCCTGCATGATCTGGCCCTCTTGAACCTCTAGCCCTCTTGAACCTCTGCATAGGAGATTCATTCCCTGTGGACCAAAACTCCAAGATGAGAACATCAGGACAATTAAGAGAAGAGACTGGGCCCTGCTCAGACCACATCTTTTTCATTCTCAAAGTCAGGAGACCTCCCTGATCATACATGCACAAAAGACCCCCTGGAGGTTAAAGGGGAGTGATGCTAAGGGATGCTCTACCCATAGGCCATCTTGGTAGGGTCCATCTTGCCTAAGAGATGTGTGCAGATCAGGAGTATCCTGAGATGTACCAAATACGGACTCTGAACCAGGCAAATCAACATGACTGGCCAAAGGAAAACCGGGAGAAATGCCCTATGGATGTAATTTCGACTGTTACAACTTTCTCTCGGAGTCTGCCTAGATATCTATCTACACATACTCTTTCTCCTCCTAATAAATTCTGGTTTCACTACTTTCTGTCTTTGTGATAATTATTTTCTGCAGAGACAAAGGGCCAGTGCCTTGTCAATGACCACTGGCCTAGTGCTTAGGATTCGGTGCTCTTACCGCCGTGACCCAACTTCAATCTCTGGTTGTGAACCAAAGCCATGCTTCAAGGCACTGCATGCCACGGCCACCTGAGATCAACCTGAAGGGCCTCCACTGGTCCCTACCCTGCTTCTCACAGGCCTTCTTTCAATTCAAGGAAGGTCCACACTTTTTCTGTCTCAGAGTCTTTGCACATGCTCTCCTTAGAACGTTCCATCTTCTACTATTATCCCTGAGAACTAGGGCTCACTCTGGAGGCCCACTTACATATATGTATCTTTCTCATGCACACCCCAGACAACATGAGCCTTTGCCCAATATTCTGTCTCCCAGCATCCTGCTGTTTTCACACTTAGTCTTTATCTCAGTAAGACCAAGCACCATGAAGGCAGGCAGTATATCTATTCTGGATTAAAGGGGCAGGTAGTATATCTATTCTGGATTAAATACTCTGTCTCAAACCTGCACTTGTCATAGTATAAGCATAGTGCAGAGACTGCCAGCCTGAGATTGACAGATTCTTCCCCAGTCTTTCATTTGCCCTCTACACAAAGAACTGTCACGGTAAGAAAACAAAAGAAATGCAGTCTGAATTGTTGCTCTGTTTTTTAGGCAGATGTCAATCATACGTTGGCTCATCTTATGAATCAAAATCAATCAGGTGAAATCTCTAAAATATTTCTGGTTCAACTGGATTAAGCTATGATGTAAAAACTGCCAATATTAAGCAATTTTACTGGACAGTCAATTTGAAACACAACTTCATTCAGAAACTGGACTCTGCTTCGGATGTCCTGGGTTTCTAATCTCCCAGGAAATGCTGGAGGAACAGTGATTATATCAGTATCTCAGCCCTGCCACTTCAATTTCCCAAGAAAAAATTCCAGGAGTACTAAGAATGACAAAGTTGCTACCTCTTGCAACTTGCTCACCCTGGAATTAACTAGCAAGTGATTTCACTAAGTATTAATATACAGCACTGAGATGCTTTTGAATTCTTAAGAGAATACGAATGCATAGATGGTGTGTAATTGTAACGATACACCATTTTTTAAAAAGTAGGGATGTTTTGTAACCGAGACTTAATGGCTATACAAATGCTTTAATCTCCCCTTCAATTCTTTTGTTGAGAAGCATTACATATTCTAACCAAAAGAGTTTTCACACTTCCTTCTCTGCAACTATATTTTGCAGATTTACTAAGTGTCAACCACTCGTCAATCCTATAATCACATTTGCTGGGCATGTCCCTTCTCAGTACATGCGAGAGCATAGTTATAGATGCTGTTGTTTTAATAATATCATATTCTATAGCATTTCAAACGATACATGATCAATGCCATTTAACAGAGAGCTGAGTGAGAAATTCTCTAATTCTCTATTAGAGTTGGTACTTTTAAGCACATCTGTAAATTTTACTGTTTCAGAATCTTAACTGGATTTCTGTTAATTATATATAAAATCCAATAATGTGCATAAGAAGTGCTCCAAATACAGAATAGGAAAAAGGAAAACACACACACATAACTTTACTGCTTGTAACAATTACGTCTTATGGAAGCCAGAGGTCAGTTGGCTGTTTATTTTTTAACAAGTGCTATAATTCACCTTACAACACACTTTTACAAAGAAGCTAAACCTGGTAATTTAGATACCAATTAGACCTGTTAATTTGCTTTAGTTCAAGTGGTGATCTCAGCTACTATGATGTGGCATTTAGATATAATAGTTCTTGAAGAAGACTGCCGAATCTCATTAATCCAATATCTCACATAAAACATTCCATCTCTGTAAGTACTGTAAGCACAGAAGCGGAGCACAAGCTCTAACTAAATTTTCCTCTATGTTTTACTATGGGAATAGAATTTTTCTCTCTATAAAATGTAAGTCTTTTGTTGTTAAACATTAAAAAATAATGTCTTCTGAAATCTCTCTATTGCAAATCACAATCTAAATTGTGTTATGAAATGATAGTGTTCTAAGGACTTCCTTGGCAGTCCAGCGGTTAAGACTTTGTGCCTCCAATACAAGGGCCATGGGTTCGATCCCTGGTCAGGGAACTAAGATCCTGCATGCTGAGCAGTACAGCCAAGGAAATAAATTTTTTAAAAAAACAAAACATTTATTTTTTAAATGACAGTTTTAAATTTCTGAAAAACACTGGAATGTTCTTGGTTTTGCTAAGTTGTAAACCACAGAAAATGACTTAGACAGAAAACAAACTACACACACACTTTTTCTCAATGCATACGTAGCCCACTTTTATGTCTGCTGCTGCTGCTAAGTTGCTTCAGTCGTGTCCGACTCTGTGCGACCCCATAGACGTCAGCCCATCAGGCTCCGCCATCCCTGGGATTCTCCAGGCAAGAACACTGGAGTGGGTTGCTATTTTCTTCTCCAATGCATGAAAGTGAAAAGTGAAAGTGAAGTTGCTCAGTCGTGTCCGACTCTTAGCGACCCCATGGACTGCAGCCCACCAGGCTCCTCCTTCCATGGGATTTTCCAGGCAAGAGTACTGGAGTGGGGTGCCACTTTTATGTCTACATAATGACAAACTACATCATGTCTATATAATTACATACATATAATGACATACCAAGCACTCACTTTGACGTTTCAGAATCCTATGAAGTAGAGAGCTCAATGCCATACTTGCATAATCCACAGCCTGCTGGACACCTTCACTCCAACACAAGATAAAAAATGCTGCCACATAACATAACTGTAACACATTAACAAGCAGAAGTGATCTACAGAACTTCTGTCTCAACCTTCACTCTCTCCCCTCTCACCAGACAGCCAACTCACTTATTCCAGCTGCCATCAGAAACCTGGAGTCATTGTTTATCCCTCTGTTTCTTATACCACTGTCCAATCGGTCAGCAAGCTCTTTAATCTTCAGAACATATCCAAAATATGATCACTTCCCTCACCATCTCCATACCACTGTCCAAGCCAATCGCTCTTGTCTGGTTCCCTGCAAGGGGCTTCCAGCTGAGCTTCCTGCTTCCAACCTTGCCCTCGCTCAATTCTTCCAAGGTAATGAAAGAATTCTTTTAAAATGTGGATTCGATCACGTCCCTTCTCTTCTTAAAACTCTTCTGAAATAAGAGTGACAGTGTCCTCAAGGGGGTCACTGGATTTGCCCTCCCATCACTGCTCTGACATCATGACTACATTTCCTGTTAGTTATCCTCCTCTGCTCCAGCCACGACTGGCCTCTTTGTTATTCCTGGAGGACACTGGGCTTTCTCACACCTCGGGAATCGCATCCACTGCTTCCTTGCTCCATGGCCAGCTATCCAGAAAGCTAACAGTCCCACCTTCTTGAAACTATAGCTCAAATGACACTTCTCAATCTAGCCTACCCTGACTACCCTATTTAAAATTTCAAACAATACTCCCTATTTTTTTCTGGTGGCTCAGACAATAAAAAATCCACCTGCAATGCGGGAGATGAGGGTTCCATCCCTGGGTCAGGAAGATCCCCTGGAGAAGGGAAAGGCCACCCACTCAAGTGTTCTTGGCTGGAGAATTCCATGGCCAGAGGAGCCTGGTGGGCTACAGTCCGTGGGGTCGCAAAGGGTCAGACATGACCTAGCAACTAGCACACACATCTTTTAATACCCAACCCCACTACCCTTGCTCTACGTTATTTTTTTCATTGCATTTAACACCTTCTCCTCTAATTGGGTGAAATGAAATGACAAATAAAAATCAAGACTTCTTCCAACTGCTAATTTAACCAAATATCCATATTTGTATAAGCAGGGAAAAATTGTTATCAAACATTTCTCAAAGACTTCTGTTTTAGCCAATATAAACTAGTAAATATGAAGGTATTTGCAACAGTCATTCATGTTTGCTACAGCATTATAAGGACTATTGGTCAAATCTTGAGGACGTTCCCTTTCAAATCACTGAATTTGTTCAAGAATTCATTAACATCCCCTTTTCCTGCTTTGAAGGCACTATGGTTTTGCAATAAACTCATATTTCTCCAATTCAAAAAGTCTATCCCAAATGTGCCTTTGTATAGAATAGTGAAAATTTCAGGAAACAAAAACTTGATGTTTTCCTTAGCATTTAGTACTAAAATAAAAGTTTTAATGAGTTACCTTATAATCCTAAAAAGTAGACATTTTGAAGCATTACTGAAAAAGAAGTTCATACTACTGCTACTTCCTGTTCTTTCTCATTTCCACTCTTCCATTCAAAAGGAGTCTTCATTTATATCATAATTATTTGAACCTTGTTTCTTGATTGCACTTCAATATATTTCCTTTGACGTATGGCCAACTCTCCCACTTATAGCCTCCTGACATCTCTCAAATGTCTTTGCATTTATGGCCAATCCACTTGTGGATACATATAAGGTGACACAAACAAGGCTGATATTGAATTGAGCACCAAAACTGAATATGAATGAAGTAGAGGGAATATCATATGAAGACACAAGATAAAAATAAAACATCTTCTGTATCCCATTCAAAAGAAGAATTGGGCCTAAAATAAAATGTGAAAGCTAGTTAGACTTCAAGGCTCAGTGATGCTGCTCAGACCTGATCTGGAGGCTTTGTGTAGTCTAGGACTTCCCACTTTAGCAACACAATCTGATGGTATCGATTTTCTCATTTTTTATTTAACCCTTAAACTGACTTTTTAAATGCTCATGTGTTTAAACGATGCTCATGTGTCTCTCGAATGAAACTGAAAGCTTTCTCTCAAAGAGAATAAATTATATATTGATGTCCACATACTTGTACCCAGCATACTGTTATGCAAATAAATACTCAATAACAAAGCTGTGGATTGTCAGACACTTGCTATTTCTTAACATAAATGGCACATTCTGAAAAATATTCTCTTTCACAATCTGAGAGCTGGAGATCTCAAAGGATTTTATTCAATAGGAATAAATCAAGTTATGAAGCCAGCTATATCACAACCGGATCCCACACATAATAGCTTCCCCAGCCTCCAAACCAATTATTTCTCATTGATAAAAGCATTACGTGGAAGGACACTACCATGGGCACGACATTATTAATAACTTCCAGCAGTAAATTCAATTATTAGGACAACAGGTGCTTATGTGTGTGTTACATGGGCAAAGCTGTTGGGGAGGGGAGTTCTTTCTTTTTAGTGCTGGTTTTTATGAAAATAATAAAGTCTGAGCTCTGGAAGCTCAATTTAGCAATTTCTCGGTAAATATCAAAGTGCTACAAGTATGTAAGCATAAAATTGTAACCACCATACTTTGCTTCTTCCATCAAAGCACCACTTCTGTCCAAAATAAATTTAAGCCTATTTTAATCACATTTTTGAAGGCAATATATTATACAGAATATAAGTAATTAGGGATAGTCTGATTTACATTTGTCTGAGACAAAGAATTGGATTTATGATTCCAAATTCTAGAATTCTCTCCAACATTCTCTCTAAAAAATGAATGATGATTATTTGAGATCAGAAGAGGTACACCCTGAGCTAACATCCACTAATCAATCTTAGGTCTAATCTGTGGTCCACACAGAACGGGACTCTGATTTCTTTCAATAGTTTTGGTCTTTATTGGTTCATTATAACTGGATCATAAATAGCGGCTATTTTTTATTGCATTGCTCAGGTCAAGATTTCCACCTCTTCATTATTCCTTATCTTGTTTTGTCTTTATTAATCAGAGGAGGACACTCCTCCCAAATGAAGGGTATGGCTCCAAGAGCTAACCCAAATGACACTCAGTTCTTGAATGACACTCAGTTCAAGGAAAAAAAGGTTTCACTCACAGAAGCAAAGAGTCATTTAATTTTAAAGTCAGAGAAATGATTCTGAACTTCTTAGAAATGTCGATTATAGTTATACAGCAGAAATCATCATTGTGCTACCAGCAAATGTGGAAGCCACACTGAACAGAGGCAAAGCATTGCATTTCTTTACAAATTCTTCAACAGGAAAAGCGAAGACAATAATTTTACAATGAAGAAAAGCTGGAGGTTTATCTGAAACTGTCATTTTCTTCCCTGGAATGACAGCTCAGCTTACTGCTCTCGGCCCCACTGTGGCTGCCTGGCAGACGCGGGACTGGCACTCAGGGCACTTCCTAGATCTACCAGGGAGTCTTGCAGTCTTCAGCAGAGTTTCTCAACCACAGGAGTCTAACCTTATGGGTCAGAAAACTCTCTGCTTGGTGGGGTGGCCGGGTGGGGGTGTTGCTGCCCTCCTGTGCCTTGAAGGATGGCAACAGCGTTCCATGACTCTACACACTAGACACCAATAGCTCCACGCTTCCTCCCCTGTCGTGACAAGGAAAGCATCTCTCATCCCCAGAGGAGAATCACTAACCTGAGAGTCCCAGTTGCTGTTGTTAATCTGTAAAATGGGCTAATAGCAGAAGAAGAAAAGCATGTATTTACAAAGGTTTCTTTCAGGATGAATATTCTCAAGTTCCCTTTTTTTTTTTTTTTTTTTTTTGGTAGCCCATCTGTGACTGAGAAAGATCTAAGAGGCCTAAGATGGGAAGAATTATCTTGTTGGAAAAAGGAGGGAAATTTACCAATAACTCTAGAGAGAAAAGGAAAAGAGAGAAAGGGGGAAGAGAGGTGGTGTCATCATCAACTTCTTTAGCCCTTGATAATGTGGATAAACTCCTGCTATAATTGAGATAGGGCTTTCCCAGTAGCTCAGTAGTAAAGAATCCTCCTGTAATGCAGGAGACAGCAGGAGACACACTTTCTATCCCTGGTTGGCAAGATCCCCCGGAGGAGGGAATGGCAACCCACTCCACTATTCTTGCCTGGAGAATCCCAGTGACAAAGAAGCCTGGTAGGCTACAGTCCATTAGGTTGCAAAGAGTCGGACATGACTGAAATGATTGAAAACACACACACATAAATGAGATAAATGGTTTCTTAACAGAGATGAGAATGGTGTCAGATTTTTACCTTCAGACTGAATCACTATGGCAGAGAAAATGATGCTCCTAAGAAATGTCTCTACCCTTCTCCCCCATGGACCCCCATGAATATTTTATGTTGCATGCAAAATGGAGGTAAGGATGCAAAGAGAATTGAGCTTGCTAATCAGCTAACATTCAAATAGGGAGATAATTGTGGATTATCCCAGTGAATCCACAAGAGCCCCCAAAACTGAGGAAAGGATATGATGCGAGCAGGACTCAACCTTCTGCTGCTGGCTTTGAAGATGGAGGAAAAGGCCACAAGTCAAAGAATGCAGGCAGCTTCTACAAGCCAGAAGAGGCAAGAAACAGATTCTCCCTTAGAGCCTGCAGAGGGGAACACAGTCCTCTGTGTTTACCTTTAATTTAGCCAAGTGAGACCCACATAGGACTTTTAACCTAAAGAACCAAAAGGGGATAGATTTGTGCAGTTTTAAGCCACTCAAGATATGGTGTTTGTTACAATAGCAATAGCAAAATACAGTAGTTATGTACGGATGTGAGAGTTGGACCATAAAGAAGGCTGAATGCCAAAGAATTGATGCTTTAGAACTGATGTTGCAGAAGACCCTTGAGATTCCCTTGGACAACAAGGAGATCAAAGCAGTCGATCCTAAAGGAAATTAACCCTGAATATTTATTGGAAGGACTGATGCTGAAGCTGAAGCTCCAATACTTCAGCCATATGATGCAAAGAGTTGACTCACTGGGAAAAACCCTGATGCCAGGAAAGATTGAAGGCAAAAGGAGAAGGGCATGGCAGAGGATGAGATGGTTAGATAGCATCACTGACTCAATGACCATGAATCTGAGCAAACTCCAGGAAACAGAGGAGGTCAGAGGAGCCCGGCATGCTTTACTCCTTTGGGTCACAAAGAGTCAGACACAACTTAGCAACTGAACAACAACCACAGTCAGCTCTACCTGACGGTTCAAGTTAAGAATACAGCCTTTGGCCACAGGGAAGCCTGAACAAATGAACTATCAGGAATTTACAGAAACTGTACAGTGGAAAATGCCTGCATCTCGACAGTCTTATGAATGGGAATGTGGGCCACCACTCATCAGGTATGAAAATCAGGAGCCTTAGCTGACATCTGTGATACAGGAAATAAAAGAAGAAATCCATCTCAGAGACCCACTGAGAGATTTTAAGGGGATTCTGTATGTAAACTGTACAGCCCAGTGCCAAACAAATGCTTACAATGGATATTCTACTTCATTCCCCCTACAGACACATAGAAAAGCTTTTTCCACGATGGGATAATCTTTCCTGTGTTGGCCTGATGACAAGCTATACCTCTGCTCATGCAAAATACACAGGGAGCGAGAGAAATCACATGTGATTAGGTCTCTCTCTGAATCCTCAGGAAGATCAATAACTGCATGCTTTTCTGTGTGGTCCAGATCAATACACGATTCCAGTCATCATGAACTCAGTCCAAGTTGCTGCCTCCCTGACACCTTATCGGGAGTAGGAGATAAGCAGTAACCATTTTTCTGGATCCCTGCAAGCACATCTATCACTGTGACAAATGCTTGATACGGCATTCTATTTCCTCTACGGAGCCTCATTTTAATATCACAGGTCTGCACGCAAGGCCCCGTGATTCGGATTCAAGCTTGCATCTTAATGCCTTCTAGACTATCAAAGCATAATAAGCTGGTCGACTGATGCAAAATATATAGTGCAGCCAAGGACACTTTCAACGAGTTACATTACTCCAGAGAAGTGTGAACCTGCTGGAGGCTGCAGTGCGAATTTTATATCGTGTCCATTCTGGCCAAGAAAAGTTGCTCAGGCCTTGTACTGATTTCAGAAAGAAATGTTCAGTAATTATTTGAGGCAAGAAATAATTGCTGGTTTTGATTTTGTTTGGGGGAAGATAATAGAAAAGCACAGAAAACATTATAGACGAAGACGAACATCTCAGATTACTGTCATCAGCCAAACAGAACTTTAATGAGTTAAGATTTTCTTTCTCTGTCCTCCATGGAGATGGCAGTTCTGCCCCATCGCTAAGATACGGTGTCACACTGGCAGAAAACTTAGAGGTTACTATTTGGGAGATCGACGATCATCATTTTTAGAATTGTGGATTAGGTCTGAGAGTAACTTGAAAGAGCAATCACTTTTGCCTTTAGAGACAGATAGGGACATTCTTCACTTTCAAAAATAAAATCTGCCCTCTGTAAGGTCAGTGCAGGTCTCAAATAGTCAGATACAGATCCCTGAACAGCTCAGCAAATCAGTGACAAAGCTGTGCTCCTAGGCCATGAACTTTTCATAGGTCAGGGCAATTGACATATCTATTAAAATGCCAACTTACACTATAACTAAAGAAAATAATCAAAGAAATGGAAAAATATATTCAAGACAGAAGTAGAATCTACACAGAGTTGGACACCTAAAATTTTTCCTTGTTTCATGACCTAACCCAGCTCAGATTTTCTCCCAGCCATCCTGGGTTTGGGACCATTCACAGGGCTTCAGCATTACCTTGGATCATCCAAGAAAACCCAAGCATGCAGAAGCAGGGACCGCAAGCACAGAGTCCCAGTGTGGGGACTGACTCTGACAAACATGACCACATGTGATCTTTGGCAAGTCATTTTACCATTCTTATCCTCATCTTTCTCATCAACATTACAGAGTGGCCTTAGTGCTCACAGGGCTCCTGGGTGGTCTCACTGGGCTTTTACATTGAGAAACTTTGACACCTTCACACTGATGAGCAACAATTAGGATGAACTTTACTATAGTGAGTTCCCACCATAAAACGCAGAGTGGGTCCTATGATTTGTGTCTAGATTTGCCAAGTTGTTCTGTGTACCACCACAGAGACCTGGGCTCAACGGGGAGAAGGGATGCAAGTAGGAACCCTCCGCTCTAAATGAAGAGGCCAAGTGTAGACACAGCCACAGTGAGATGTGAAGTGTGTGGACAGGGGTTCCCAGCCTCACTTACAGCCACTCTCCCTGCAGGGCAGCTTTATGACCACATTGACCACAACTAAGATCTGAGGCTGGACCAGTTGTCAGGAGAGCCTCCGTGTGTCCCTCTGTGATCTGACTTTGGTATGAATGCCTACCTCAAGGCAGTTTCCTATTGGAAACATTGATATTAGGACAGAGTACTAGCTCAAATGAGGGATGAAACCCATATCAGTTCAGTTCAGTTCAGTCACTCAGTCGTGTCCGACTCTTTGCGACCCTATGAGTCGAAGCACACCAGGCCTCCCTGTCCATCATCAACTCCCGGAGTTCACTCAAATTCATGTCCATCAAGTCGGTGATGCCATCCAGCCATCTCATCCTCTGTCGTCCCCTTCTCCTCCTGCCCTCAATACCTCCGAGCATCAGAGTCTTTTCCAATGAGTCATCTCTTCGCATGAGGTGGCCAAAGTACTGGGGTTTCAGCTTTAGCATCATTCCCTCCAAAGAAATCCCAAGGATGATCTCTTTCAGAATGGACTGGTTGGCTCTCCTTGCAGTCCAAGGGACTCTCAAGAGTCTTCTCCAACACCACAGTTCAAAAGCATCAATTCTTTGGTGCTCAGCTTTCTTCACAGTCCAACTCTCAAATCCATATGTGACTACTGGAAAAACCATAGCCTTGACTAGATGGACCTTTGTTGGCAAAGTAATGTCTCTGCTTTTCAATATGCTCTCTAGATTGCTCATAACTTTCCTTCCAAGAAGTAAGCGTCTTTTATTTTCATGGCTGCAGTCACCATCTGCAGTGATTATGGAGCCCCCAAAAAATAAAGTCTGACACTGTTTCCACTGTTTCCCCATCTATTTCCCATGAAGTGATGGGACCAGAGGCCATGATCTTCATTTTCTGAATGTTGAGCTTTAAGCCAACTTTTTCACTCTCCTCTTTCACCTTCATCAAGAGGCTTTTGAGTTCCTCTTCACTTTCTGCCATAAGGGTGGTGTCATCTGCATATCTGAGGTTATTGATATTTCTCCCGGCAATCTTGATTCCAGCTTGTGCTTCTTCCAGCCCAGTGTTTCTCATGATGTACTCTGCATAGAAGTTAAATAAGCAGGGTGACAATATACAGCCTTGACGTACTGTACTCCTTTTCCTATTTGGAACCAGTCTGTTGTTCCATGTCCATTTCTAACTGTTGCTTCCTGACCTGCATACAACCCATATAAACTGAATCAAATTAACACCCTTGATGTAAAACAACTGGATGGTCAGGATGAAGACAACCATGCAATTCATCTGTTCTTTAAAAGTAGCCAATTCAACAACTATAAAAATGAGTGAAAAACAAGGAAGAGACATTTCTCCAAAGAAGTTACAAAATGGCCAAAAAGCAAATGAGAGGATCCTCCATGTCACTGGTCACCAGGGAAGAGCAAATGAAAACCATGATGAGATACAATCTCATACCCCTTAAGGTGGCTTTTTTTTTTTAGTTGCACTGCGTCTTACTTGAGGCATGCAGGAACTTTACTGTGGTGTGTGGAATCTAATTCACAGATTACAGGTGAAACACAGGCCCCCAACATTAGGAACACAGAGTCTTAACCACTGGACCACCAGGGAAGTCCCCATAATCTTTTTTTTAAAAAATGGAGAATAAGTGTTGGGAAGGATGTGGAAAAATGGTAATTCTCATGTAATGCTAGTGGGAATGTAAACTGGTATAACTACTATGGAAAACATTTAAGAGTACCCAAAAAAGTTGGAGAAGGAAATGGCAACCCACTCCAGTATTCTTGCCTGGAAAATTCCATGGACAGAGGAACCTGGCGGGCTACAGTCCATGGGGTCACAAAGAGTCAGCCACGACTGAGCATATCAGCAGCACCCCAAAAGGTAACAGAACTTCCATATGATCTAGCAATCCCACACCTAGGATACACCTCAAAAGAACTGAAAGCAGGGACTCAAAGAGACACACCCATGCCGTAGCAGCATTATTGACAATAATCAAAAAAATGCAAACAACCCAAGAGTCCAACAATAGAAGAAATGTATAAACAAAATGTGGTTTATACTTACAAAGAAATATTCAGCTATAAGCATCACACATATGAAATGCCAGGAACAAAAGAAAAAAGTGTGATTCCACTTATAGGTTGTGCCTGCTGCTGCTGCTGCTGCTGCTGCTAAGTCGCTTCAGTCGTGTCCAACTCTGTGCGACCTCATAGACGGCAGCCCACCAAGGTCGCTGGTCCCTGGGATTCCTCAGGCAAGAACTCTAGAGTGGGTTGCCATTTCCTTCTCCAGTGCATGAAAGTGAAAAGTGAAAGTGAACATGCTCAATCGTGTCCGACTCCTAGTGACCCCATGGACTGCAGCCCACCAGGCTCCTCCATCCATGGGATTTTCCAGGCAAGAGTACTGGAGTGGGTTGCGATTGCCTTCTCCATAGGTTGTACCTGGAATAGCCAAATTTGCAGACTCTTTGTACTCCCACAGACTATAGCCTTCCAGGCTCCTCTGTCCATAGGATTTCCCAGGCAAGATTATTGGAGTGGGTTGTCACTTCCTTCTCCAGGAGATCTTCCTGACCCAGGGATCAAACCTGTGTCTTCTGTGTCTCCTGCATTGGCAGGCTGATTCTTTACAGCTAAGCCACTGGGAAAGCCCAAATTCATAAAGACAGAAAGCAGAACAATGGTTGCTAGTGGCTGGGGGGACATTACTTCACAGGGTCACACCTAGTCTCCCTGTGGGATTGAGAATAAAAACTATTTGGCCATAAACTTGAGAGATATTTGCTTGACACTGACAAATCTAACTTCAGTGCACTGTGGGCTACCTCTGTGTGTATACAACATGTGATAATATTTTTAACCTTTTTTACTGAAGTATAGTTGATTTACAAAGTTCTGAGCATTTATTTCGTTTTTAATTTTTGATCACAGCCTGCATCATGTGGTATCTCAGTCCCCTGACCAGGAATCAAACCTGCATCTGCAGCATCAGAAGGCTAAGTCTTATCCACTGGACTGCCACAGAAGTCCTGATACTAGTATCGTTGATACAAAAGGAAAGACATTTTTAATGGCAAGACTGACTACTAAGCAGGGTCAGCTTTCACCTGGGGCAGCGTATCTCCACCTAAGCTCCAGTGGCACTATGAGCTGACTATCTCTTGGCTGTGAAGAGCCATCCCATGCATTACAGAATGTTGAGCAGCAGCACTGGCCTGTACCCACTAGATGCCAGGAGTACACCACTCCCCCACCAGCAGTGACAACAATGTCTCTGCCTGCAGGATTAGAAGCTTCAGTTGTGTCTGACTCTTTCCAACCCTATGGACTGCAGCGTGCCAGGCTCCTCTGTCCATGGGATTCTCCAGGTAAGAATACTAGAGTGGGTTGCCGTTTCCTCCTCCAGGGGACCTTCTTGACCCAGGGATTGAACCCAGGTCTCCCACATTGCAGTCTGATTCTTTACCACTAAGCCAGAGGGGAAGCCCCAACCATATCGCTCAGTTCAGCCGCTCAGTCGTGTCCGACTCTTTGCAACCCCATGAATCGCAGCACACCAGGCCTCCCTGTCCATCACCAACTCCTGGAGTTCACTCAAACTCCTGTCCATAGAGTCAGTGACGCCATCCAGACTTCTCATTCTCTGTCGTCCCCTTTTCCTCCTGCCCCCATTCCCTCCCAGCATCAGAAACTTTTCCAATGAGTCAAAGTACTGGAGTTTCAGCTTTAGCATCATTCCTTCCAAAGAACACCCAAAGCTGAACTCCTTTAGAATGGATTGGTTGGATTTCCTTGCCATCCAAGGGACACTCAGGAGTCTTCTCCAACACCACAGTTCAAAAGCATCAGTTCTTCGGTGCTCAGCTTTCTTCACAGTCCAACTCTCAAATCCATACGTGACCACTGGAAAAACCATAGCCTTGACTAGACGGACCTTTGTTGGCAAAGTAATGTCTCTGCTTTTGAATATGCTATCTAGGTTGGTCATAATTTTTCTTCCAAGCAGTAAGCATCTTTTAATTTCACGGCTGCAGTCACCATCTGCAGTGATTTTGGAGCCCAGAAAAATAAACTCTGACCTTGTTTCCATTGTTTTCCCATCTATTTCCCATGAAGTGATGGGACCAGATGCCATGATCTTCATTTTCTGAATGTTGAGCTTTAAGCCAACTTTTTCACTTTCCTCTTTCAATTTCATCAAGAGGCTTTTTAGTTCTTCTTCACTTTCTGCCATAAGGGTGGTGTCATCTGCATATCTGAGGTTATTGATATTTCTCCCAGCAATCTTGATTCCAGTTTGTGCTTCTTCCAGCCCAGCGTTTCTCATGATGTACTCTGCATAGAAGTTAAATAAGCAGGGTGACAATATACAGCCTTGATGTACTCCTTTTCCTATTTGGAACCAGTCTATTGTTCCATGTCCAGTTCTAACCGTTGCTTCCTGCATACAAATTTCTCAAGAGGCAGGTCAGGTGGTCTGGTATTCCCATCTCTTTCAGAATTTTCCACAGTTTATTATGATCCGCACAGTCAAAGGCTTTGGCATAGTCAATAAAGCAGAAATAGATGTTTTTCTGGAACTCTCTTGCTTTTTCGATGATCCAGCAGATGTTGGCAATTTGGTCTCTGGTTCCTCTGCCTTTTCTAAAAGCAGCTGGAACATCAGGAAGTTCACGGCTCACGTATAGCTGAAGCCTGGCTTAGAGAATTTTGAGCATTACTTTACTAGTGTGTGAGATGAGTGCAATTGTGTGGTAGTTTGAGCATTCTTTGGCATTGCCTTTCTTTGGGATTGGAATGAAAACTGACCTTTTCCAGTCCTGCCACTGCTGAGTTTTCCAAATTTGCTGGCATACTGAGTGCAGCACTTTCACAGCATCATCTTTCAGGATTTGAAAGAGATCAACTGGAATTCCATCACCTCCACTAGCTTTGTTCGTAGTGATGCTTTCCAAGGCCCACTTGACTTCACATACCAGGATGTCTGGCTCTAGGTCAGTGATCACACCATCGTGATTTCTGGGTCGTGAAGATCTTTTTTGTATAGTTCTTCTGTGTATTCTTGCCACCTCTTCTTAATATCTTCTGCTTCTGTTAGGTCCATACCATTTCTGTCCTTTATCGAGCCCATCTTTGCATGAAATGTTCCCTTGATATCTCTAATTTTCTTGAAGAGATCTCTAGTCTTTCCCATTCTGTTGTTTTCCTCTATTTCTTTGCATTGATCGCTGAAGAAGGCTTTCTTATCTCTTCTTGCTATTCCTTGGAACCCTGCATTCAGATGCTTATATCTTTCCTTTTCTCCTTTTCTTTTTGTTTCTCTTCTTTTCACAGCTAGGTGTAAGGCCTCCCCAGACAGCCATTTTGCTTTTTTGCATTTCTTTTCCATGGGGATGGTCTTGATCCCTGTCTCCTGTATGTCACGAACCTCTGTCCATAGTTCATCAAGCACTCTGTCTGTCAGATCTAGTCCCTTAAATCTATTTCTCATGTCCACTGTATAATCATAAGGGATTTGATTTAGGTCATACCTGAATGATCTAGTGGTTTTCCCTACTTTCTTCAATTTAAGTCTGAATGTGGATGCAATCTAAAAAATGACAGAATGATCTCTGTTCTTTTCCAAGGCAAACCACTCAATATCACAGTAATCCAAGTCTATGCCCCAACCAGTAACACTGAAAAGCTGAAGTTGAATGGTTCTGTGAAGACCTACAAGACCTTTTAGAACTAACACCCAAAAAAGATGTCCTTTTCATTATAGGGGACTGGAATGCAAAGTAGGAAGTCAAGAAACACCTGGAGTAACAGGGAAATCTGACCTTGGAATACAGAATGAAGCAGGGCAAAGGCTAATAGAATTTTGCCAAGAGAACGCACTGGTCATAGCAAACACCCTCTTCCAACACCACAAGAGAAGACTCTACACATGGACATCACCAGATGGTCAACACCGAAATCAGAATGATTATATTCTTTGCAGCCAAAGATGGAGAAGCTCTATACAGTCAGCAAAAACAAGACCGGGAGCTGACTGTGGCTCAGATCATGAGCTCCTTATTGCTAAATTCAGACCATATCGCTAGAGATTGCCAAATGTCTTTTGGGGTTAGAGGGTGGACTCACCCATGGATGAGAACCATAATGTGGATCAAAAGAGGCTTTTACTTGGCCCAGACCCCACTCTGACTTTTATTGGACCCACTCCACACCTCCCAACAGCCCCACACTGTCCCTTCTGGCCCGCTCGCTGGGGTCATGACAGACATGGTGGAGTTGGCCATGAACTGCCTTCCCCTCACAGTCAAACTCTGCATGTGGTGCCTGCCACGTGGTTCTCAGGCTCCAGCAAGGTCTCCTTTTTTATAGGAAGTAGAGTTCAGGTCCTATAGTGCTTTGAGCATTTGACGGAGGCTGATTTCATGGAACTCCTCCTTTCTCTTTACTGTTTCATTTTGTCCAGAACCATCAGATTTATAACTATCTGTATTTCTTTAAAAAGATGCTGAAGTCTACAGAAGCTTAGCTGACAGTTTATGAAGTTCTCATAAATGGAACCAAGACAGACTTTCTGGCACCGTCTAGAAGGTTTCCTTGTGTCTCTAGATAATTCCTACTGAGTATGTGGTTCCTCCTGGTGAGGCTGGTTACGTTTCAGTAACCTAAATGGAAGCCAGTCTTCACAATTCATTTGAGACCTGAGTCTGGAGAAGAATAAGAGACAATTGAGGTGATAAGAGTTGTCGCTGGCCAATCTCCCATCCTAATGTTGGGAAGGAGAAATGATTAAACATTTTGGGGAGGGTAGAGAACACAGTATGATTTGATGTAATAATTTCTGAAAACTTCCTACAGAAAACCTGTTCATTCCTAAATAGTTACTTAATGATCTCTTGCATGTCTGTCCAAAATTCCCACACAACAACAACAATAAAAAGCCAAAGATAGTTCCAAAATATTTACAGTGTGTAAGGCAGAGCACACTCAGATTTACAAGTTAATCACTGGGATTTCCCTGGTGGTCCAGCGGTTAAGACTTTGCCTTTCAATGCAGGGGGTGCAGGTTTGATCCCTGGTCTGGGAGCCAAGATCCCACATGCCTCACAGCCAAGAAGCCAATACATAAAACAGAAGCAGTATATTGACAAATACACTTAAGACTTTAAGACACACAGACAAAGACTTATGGTTGCCAGGGTTGGGGGAAGGATTGGGGATAGGGATAGTTAGGGAGTTTGAGATGAACATGTACACACCACTATATTTAAAATGGATCACCAACAAGGACCTACTGTACAGCACAGGGAACTCTGCTCAATGTTATGTGGCAGCCTGGATGGGAAAGAAGTTTGGGGGAGAATGGACACATGTATATACATGGCTGAGTCCCTTTTCTATTCACCTGAAACTTTCACAACATTGTTAATCGGCTATACTGCAATACAAAATAAAAAGTTAAAAATAAGATTTATAAATGGCCCACATCTAAAAAAATCTTTTAAAAAGGCAGGAGACTTTTTAAAAATAAATAAAAGTTAATCACCATCAAACTCTGGGAGTTGGTGATGGACAGGGAGGTCTGGTGAGCTGTGGTCCATGGGGTCGCAAAAGAGTCAGACACAACTGAGCGACCGAACTGAACTGAATCACCATCATGATCCCACCTGCAATGACCTGACATGACACGCTATGATGGAAACAGTTATGCTAAAATATGACCATATTTTCCAAACCAAACAAGGCAACCAGTTGGAAGGTGAGCTATCACAGGTCTGCCCCTGGGAACAGGGCATGAACCAAGATATATGCGGAGATACCTGAAGATTCTTTTCACTAACCCTTATTTATCTTCCAAGGTGAACTGGGTCACAAGGAGATTTTATTGGCTACCTATGTGTTTACTACCACCTTGTCATAAAATTAATATCAACATAAACACATTGCCTGTAAGTTCCCTCTCCATTCTGAATCAATTAGAAGCAGGGCATGGAATTTAAAACATAGTATCCACTTTGTTGCTGGTGAAGCAGAACTGTTAGCTTGAATTGGGGGCAGAAGCAGTAATTCCACAATTTCCAGTTCTGGAGTGGAAGCATCCCAACTGAGTAAGCTGCTGGAACAGATGCCAGTCCTGTGACACCTGCCCAAGGAGAAGGTAATAAGAAGGCGAGAACATGAACTTAGCAGAAGCCTTGCTCTAAGTACTGACCTTCAACACACCCGTTCCAACAGAAGAACAGGTGGGTGACATGCCCCCGCTGGTAGTAAGGAAGAAGTAGAGACAAAAGAAAAAAAGAGTCCAAAAGAGACCACCTACTATTACCTCATCCAGGGAGTCCAGGGAATGGGAAAGCTAACACAGACTTACGATACACTTTCTTTTTTAGTTATTTATTTGGAAAAGTTTTACAGAAACCATCTCACTAATCTGTATTCTTGAGAGTCCCTTGGACTTCAAGGACATCAAACCAGGCAATCCTAAAGGAAATCAGTACTGAATATTCATTGGAAGGACTGATGCTGAAGCTGCAGCTCCAATGCTTTGGCCACCTGATGCAAAGATCTGACTTATTGAAAAGACCCTGATGCTGGGAAAGATTGAGGGCAGGAGGAGAAGGGGATGACAGAGGATGAGATGGTTGGATGGCATCACCAACTCGATGGACATGACTTAGAGCAAGCTCTGGGAGTTGTTGATGGACACGGAAGCCTTGGGTCGCAAAGAGTCAGACACAATTGAGTGACTGAAATGAACTGAATCTATATTTATTCCAAATGAAGGTTTTTTCTATTATTTTTTTATAGTGTATGTGTTACATGTGGGAAAGAGCCACAGTAACATCTGAACTCTTAAAGGTAATATTCAGGTTAAAGTCGTACAATGGAGATTTGATGGCGTTATTTTAAATGAAGACGTACATGAAATCACTTTTACTGTATATATTTCATATTTTTTTTTATAACTTCTTAGCTTCGTTTCTGCCAACACCCAAGGTGCACACTGTTTGTTACTCCAGTTAATGACTTTATCTCTCAGCTTTTCTTTGCACGCCCTAGTACTCTATGACAATGCAACGATACTCTTCCCTTCTCAAGCAAACACTTTCTCAGCTCACGTGTAAGAACATATAAAAGACCCCATGTTTCTCATTCCATTGGACATTGCTAGTTTTTTTTTTCTAAATCTTAAACATAGGGTACTGACTTTTTCATTTTTGCTCATAAAACCCATGTCCCAAAGAAACAACTTGTGGGAAAGGTTATTATCTTAATGTTATTGTTCAGTCTCTAATTCATGTCTGACTCTTTGAGACGCCATGGACTACAGCATGCCAGGCTTCCCTGTCCTTCACTCTCTCCTGGGTTTTGCTCAAACTCAAGTCCATTGAGTCAGCGATGCCATCCAACCATCTCATCCTCTGTCATCCCCTTCTCCTCCTGCCCTCAGTCTTTCCCAACATCAGGGTCTTTTCCAATGAGTTATAAGTTTAGTTAAATTGTCATGTTTGTATATAAGTGTATAAATTTTCCATTTTCATAGCAGCCACATCATGACAAATATAGACTTCCAAGCCTTACTATTCTATTCAATAGAATGCTGATCACTTTACAGACATGCTTTAAAGAAAAAGAGGAGGGAAAGCAAACTTTGAACTCATTAACCATACACTAAGGCTCTCTCCTCGTTCTATGTGAAAACAGCAACCTTTAATGATAAATTTTTTTCATTCCTATGATGTTTGTGATTAAGTTGATATTTTCAGTTTTGAAAAAATTAAACTATATAATCCCAAATATGAAAGAATGCATATGTACCAATGATTTATGTTGATATTTTCAAGCCTGAAAAAAAATATCTAATCCTAAACTGGTTTGTACAAGTGGAAAACAAATATGATTTTTTTTAACCTCTTAACTGTTTATGGCTACATTCTCCATTTTTGTAATTTAGAAATAATTTTTCTATAGAACTACAAAGCCTTTATCCACTTAAGAAAAAAGGTTTTCCAACTGTTAAACCATTCTGGTAGAAACCTGTGTTCTGTTGAGTTTTCAACACTAGCTATCAGCCTACTGTCCCATCCGGTTGGCAAACTTTATAATTACTTCCCTTACCCTGAAGCCTCGGTTGTGGTCTCCTAAACCCCTCAATTCGCCTTGTGAAAGTGTGCTGCTTTTATGGTTGTCAATTGAAGATATGCAACCCAATCAAAAATCTTCACACCCTGGCAAAGAAAAAATGCTGCCCAAAGCAGCTCAGCACTTGGGATTAGACTCTGTGTTTTACTAGTAAGATTCTGTATTAGCACATGGAGTTTCTGGTTTATGAACAAGGGCAAGGCAGCAATCAATGTCATCAAAGTCAAATATTGGTTCCTCATTGGATCACTGTTGCTTCCACAACAGTTTCAAGGGAGCCTTCTTGATAAGAAATTAAATAGACTAAATCATGAAGAATGTGTACAAATTTTCCATTTTCATAGTAGCCATATCATGACTGAATAATGCTACACAAGATATTTAACCTGGGACTATTCAACTAATAGATGAGAAGACCAGGTCCACTCCTACTCCTATTTGTTTGAGAGAACAGAAAGATGATGTTATGTATATGACTGTATATTTATAACATTCATAAAGTTATACATATAATCTTCCCTGATGGCACAAGTGGTAAAGAATCTGCCTGCAGTGCAGGAGACACAGGAGACGTGTGTTCGATTCCTGGGTCAGGAAGATTCTCTTGAGGAAATGGCAACTCACTCTAATACTCTTGCCTGAGAAATCCCATGGACAGAGGAGCCTGGCAGGCTACAGTCCATAGTGTCGCAAAGGGTGAGCATGCACACACACACATATAGTCATTCAACAAGGTGACTTGGGTCACAAATGCATTTCATAGAAAGGAATTCCATTTCTAAAAGTCTACAAGTTTAACACTTACTCAAGAGCTAAAATCAATATAATCATATTCCTTCAACAAACTGCATTTGTGTATACACACATATACATATGAAAATGCATATCAATATTTAAACAAAACAGAAAGATCACTCTGCATGGAAAATTAAGCTGAGAGATATAGTCTAAGAACCTAACTTGCATAAAAAGTTATCCTAAAAACAGCAATATTCATGAACATTTAATAATGTTATGAATTGAGATAAGTATCCATAGCTAGTATTGTTTTCCTTTGAACTTTTGCCACTTTAATTGGCACTGACTTATAAACATGTCCTAGAGTTTATTACGGTGTCTCAAAGTTAACTTTGCTTCTTATGTCTTTTCTTGTCTTATTGTGATGTCTGAGGTCAAAGAAGCGGTGAAAGCAGATGAATCTGTTGTTCCAAATGGTACTATATAAACTTATGATGAAAGTAGTTTTTAGTTTAAGTTCATGAATGAACTAATTCCTAATTCATTAAGAATTGCTAATTATGACCGACTCAATGGACATGAGTTTAGGTAAACTCCAGGAGTCAGTGATGGACAGGGAGGCCTGACGTGCTGCAGTCCATGGGGTTGCAAAGAGTCGGACACGACTGAGCAACTGAACTGAACTGAATTATGACCTAGTATTAAAATTTATTATTTTTAAAAAACATTGATTGAAATGATCATTGGTTTCTTTCCTTCATCTGTTAATGCACTGATTGTTGGCTGGTCCCTTCTGTGGGTCCTCAGATCCACCCCTCCACTTTCCTGGCTCTGCCCTGACTCCCTGGCCCTGCAGGCAGTTTTCTGTGCTTCTATAACAGCAGGCTTCCACCAGGGTTTAGATAGGAGGCTCAAGCAGGAGGCTGGATGGGAGGAGGGAGGAGGCAGAATATCCCTCTCCCTTCTTCTAGCCTCCCACAGCCTCTCTGACAGCCGCTGCATCTCTTCCTTGGCTCTAAGTCCTGCTGGATGGGCTTCGCCCTCTGGGAAGTACAACCTTGGGTTCTGGCATTGCACCCCACTATCTCTCAAGGCCATAGTTTCTCAATCTAAACAGTACTGACATTTGGGGGCAATTAATTCTTTGTTACGGGAGCTGTCCTGTGCACTGCAGAATATTTAGCAGCATCCCTGGCCTCCATGTACTAGTTAGTGGCAGCAACCACACCCAGGCACGACAAAGGTTATTAGTTGCTCCTTGTGGGCAGAGGAAGCCACATACTCTCTGAGTGGGAAACACTGTTCTAGGCTAATGGGAGTCATGCTTCCTGAGGCTGAACTCTGAGTTTTCTCTGCCTCCTATTACACTTGTCATTTTTTTCTCCCAACTAATGTAACCAGTCTTCTATATTAAATTCTCTCTGCTGTAAATACTGAAGTGGTCTGTGACTAATGAAACAAACTTTTATTACTAAATCATACTTGGATTCTTAGGAATGAATATAGTATGTATATTCATAATAACTGACTTTTACCTGCCTTCCTTCATTTTATTCCATGGCTTTTTTTTTTCTAATTTCTTAAGATGAACACTTAGTTCATTAAATTATTCTTCTTTTCTGATATATGCACTGAATGCTGAAAGTCGGTCTCCACATGCTACACCAAGTACATTCTTTGAGAGTTACTATTTGCTGTTTTAATTGGCATTCATTACACTTTCTAAAATTCATCATGATGTCGCTAAGTTAACTTTTAGAAATAACTTTGAGGGCTTCCCTGGTGGTCTGGTGGTTAAGAATCCACCTGCCAATGCAGGGACACAGGTTTGATCCCTAGTCCAGGAAGATCCCACATGCCATGGGGCACCTAAGTCCATACACCACATCTACTGAAACTTGCACACTCTAGGGCCCTTGGGCTGCAAATACTGAGGCCCACACACCCTAGAGCCCATGCTCTGCAACAAGAGAAGCCACCACAATAAGAAGCCCGCACACCACAACAAAAAGTAGCCCCCACTTCTGGCAAATGGAGAAAGCCCATGAGTAGCAATGAAGACCCAGTACAGGCAAAAATTTTAAAAAGTAAAATAAATAAATAAAAATGCATTAAAACTTTGAATTATTACTATAAACCCAGCATATAACAAGTTATATTTAATTTGCAAATGAAGTATTTTTCAAAAGATAAGGAAATAATTGTTAAACTGTATTACCAATGCTTGAGTATGTTTGCAGATAACCTCCAATATTTAAGGTATTTATCGTTGAGAAGCTTTTATTTCCTTATTACTGCTCAATCTGCAGCTGGAAAATAAGATGTCTGAAAAAAAATTCTCACTTTTAATAATATCATCATTATTAATATAATAATATCGTTATCCTCATCAATATCATTATCATCATATTCTGTTTGCAAATATCATTGACTTTAGGACAAAGGTTTAAGAGAATCAAATGTGAAGGACTAACGCCTTATTTTACTTGGGAAGAAGTGCTATAGTACAAAGGGAAGAAAAAATACAACTTTAAGTTAAAAACATGCAATTCTATAAGACTATATATAAACCCACCTGATATTAAAAGCATGTAAGCACCAAGAGCAGCATGCAAAATTTTGAGACTTTCTGTTATGACAGAATCAAATAAATGAATCTTGCATATAAGCAAAGAAATGCAGAAGACAATTATCTTCTATTGAAGCCCTCTGCTTTTGAAAGTGTTTTCTACAATAGCTTAACAATGTTCCACACACACACAGAGGCATACACAAAGGAACAGAAATTTTGGAGGCAATCAGAGATCTACTAAAAAATGCGATTTTGTTTTTTCCTGAATTGCTTTTCATTTCATGAAAAACTACGTAAATGTATATTAACACACATGTTATAACAGAGCTATATTAAAAGACAAATCTATTATAGATATTGCACATTTTCCTGACTCTTCCCTGAAGAATTTTTTCTCAGTTCTTTTTGGGCTCTCTCCTCATCATGATGTCTTGTAAAAGTTTGCTCACTTGAGGCCCCAGCAAACAGGTCAGGGCAGGCTCGAGAGGAACACAAGAAATAAACAGCACCTGTTCCTCTTTCTACTTCCATCTTTAGGGTGGATCAAAGCTTGGGGGGAAAAAAAAAAAACACAGCAGAAGCAATTGATGGACAGTGTTCTATCACCCAAGCACTCAAACTGAGCACAATGACATGAGAAAACCCTACAGCTTGTAGAGCTGCCAAAGTGACTAGAAGCTATTTCTAGAATCCGGAGATGAAGTTTGCAGCCTAAAATCCATGGACCATGAAATTCTGTGTCTGACTCTTTGTGGGGGATCATTAGTGCGGAACAGCCTGGACGCTACCCTCCCCAGATTTCCTCGGATCCCCATGGAGAACACGGGGCTCTGGAGAGCAGGAAGCACCACGTGGCCAAGGCAGCATCACCTCTGCAAGGTGCGAGGAGAGAGGGGGCCACCTCCGGGGAACTCCACGGAAGCGCAGACTAGCCTGCAGGTCTCAAATTAACAACATTTTTCAGTCCTATGTCCACAATTACACTGGAAGCTTTTTCCAGTGCTCTTCAAGGCCTCCTCCTCCCTCTTTGATGGCCTCGGCCAGCTCCAGCCGCCCCGCACGCTGAGAACTGCCTGCCGAGCAGCCTGCGGTTTCCATGGAGACGGTGCCTGCATGGAGAGGGAGGGCGAGGCAGATGCCAAGTGGAGCAGTAGAACCTGACCACCACATCGCCGCCTCCGAGCTCCTCCTGGACAGTCGCGTAAGCGACAGGGCCAGGAAGGCAGGGGAAATGACAGGACAGACAACAAACAGATGAGAAAGAAAGACATTTCAGATTGGCAAGCGTCTCTCGACAGGATGCACTGTTTCTACAAAATAAAATGGAAAAATCAGGTCCTCAAGTTTATTTAAAAAACGATATAGATGCACGCATATGCACCTGTGGGTATATATAGCAAAAGTATGATCTGCCTTTTCCCAACGTTCAGCAAACAGCATTTCTAGAACAGTTAATTTTCATGGAAATAATTGAAAAACAGCAAGAGGGTTTTGGAGTGTGCTACCATTTTATTTGAGCACGTTATCATAATATTTATTCCCCATAATGATTCACACCCTAGTCTGTGCCATTAATGAGACTTTGACATTCATCATCTCCTATTTTTCTGAAATCCTTGGTTTCTATTTTATGTTCAGGAATTCAGAAGCAAGATTTGTTTCACTAGTAAAAACTGTAGGCTCACAAAGACTAACTCCTAAAGTTAAAGTATATATATGCTGTTTAACTCTCATTCAAGGATTCCACCAACAGTTCTTTTTTCTGTGGTGTGTTTAGGGATCCTCACCAGTATCCTGGTTCTCCTTATCCTCTGGGTATATGGTAGGACTGGGCTTCCCTGTCCCTTTAAATTTAAGCATAGCCACATAATTTTCTCCGCCCAGTGGAACAGGATTGAGGGATATATGACATAATGTTCCATTTCCTTTTCCCTTCCTCAAAGATCAGGGGAAAACAGGTGAAGATGTAGGAGCCACTGGCCTGAGTCCCAGAGTAACAAAGATTATCCAAGTCTCCATTCCCACTTTTCACCAACACATGCTGTGGACGAACCAACTTTTATTCTTCTAACCAGAGATCAAATTGCCAACAGCCGCTGGATCATCGAAAAAGCAAGAGAGTTCCAGAAAAATATCTATTTCTGCTTTATTGACTATGCCAAAGCCTTTGACTGTGTGGATCAAATCAACTGTGGAAAATTCTGAAAGAGATGGGAATACCAGACCACCTGACCTGCCTCTTGAGAAACCTATATGCAGGTCAGGAAGCAACAGTTAGAACTGGACATGGGACAACAGACTGGTTCCAATTAGGAAAAGCAGTACATCAAGGCTGTATATTGTCACCCTGCTTATTTAACTTCTATGCAGAGTACATTATGAGAAATGCTGGGCTGGAAGATGCACAAGCTGGAATCAAGATTGCTGGGAGAAATATCAATAGCCTCAGATATCCAGATGACACCACCCTTATGGCAGAAAGTGAAGAAGAACTAAAGAGCCTCTTGATGAAAGTGAAAGAGGAGAGTGAAAAAGTTGGCTTAAAGCTCAACATTCAGAAAACTAAGATCATGGCATCCGGTCCCATCACTTCATGGCAAATAGATGGGGAAACAGTGGACACAGTGGCTGACTTTATTTTTCTGGGCTCCAAAATCACTGCAGATGGTGACTGCAGCCATGAAATTAAAAGATACTTACTCCTTGGAAGGAAAGTTATGACCAACCTAGACAGCATATTGAAAAGCAGAGACATTACTTTGCCAACTAAAGTCCGTCTAGTCAAGGCTATGGTTTTTCCAATGGTCATGTATGGACGTGAGAGTTGGACTATAAAGAAGGCTGAGCGCTGAAGAATTGATGCTTTTGAACTGTGGTGTTGGAGAAGACTCTTGAGAGTCCCTTGGACTGCAAGGAGATCCAACCAGTCCATCCTAAAGGAGATCAGTCCTGGGTGTTCATTGGAGGGACTGATGTTGAGGCTGAAACTCCAATACTTTGGCCACCTGATGCAAAGAGCTGACTCATTTGAAAAGACCCTGATGCTGGGAAAGATTGACGGCAGGAGGAGAAGGGGATGACAGAGGATGAGATGGTTGGATGGCATCATTGACTCGGTGGACATCGGTTTGGGTGGACTCTGGGAGTTGGTGACAGACAGGGAAGGCTGGCGTGCTGCAGTTTATGGGGTTGCAAAGAGTTGGACATGACTGAGTGACTGAACTGAACTGATGATACTGAAGCTGCTGACATCTGGAGATCCTTTGTTAAAGCAGCATAATCAAGCTTATCCTAAAGGATACACAACCTCCTCACTCAATCATAAATATTTTTAAGTACTTATGTTCATTTCTATGAAGCGCCCAGAGAATTATGACAGATTCTTTCCTAGATGACTGAACAACTCCATAGTGAACAGAAAACAAAAATTCTGTAGCAGTTCACTTTGGGCTGAGGTTAAGACTAAAAGACTTTTATTAGCACAAGAAAGAAGCATGTAAGATAATGATGATGAACAATTAGTAAACCAAAAAGGCCTTCTACCACAAGTAAGGTGTGAAAGTCTGTGATGGGGCTAGTTTAGTTGCTAAGTCGTGTCAGACTCTTGCGACCCTATGGAGTGTAGCCCACCAGCCTCCTCTGTATATAGGATTTTCCAGGCAAGAACACTGGAGTGGGTTGCCATTTCCTTCTCCAAGGGGGGATCTACCTGACCCAGGAATTGAACTTCCATCTCCTGCATGGCAGGTGAATTCTTTGCAACTGAACCGCCAAGGATTCCCTTGTGACAGTATACAACATACAATAAAGGCTCAACAACTTTTATTATTATTAATGTTAAAGTCAGAAAACTTTAGGTCCTTATTGTGTCCTAAAGATTCTATGTGGGTAGGTCTGAATGAATTTCAAAAAACCAACAACTTTTTCTTTTTTTAGTATAAATGTGTCCCGTGCAATATTTAAGATGTATTTACACTGAACAACCAAAAAAAAAAATAGCTACTATTTATGTGCAATTCAAATTTAATTAGGTGCTTTTTCATTTGCTAAGTGTAGCAATGCTAACCATAGACATAGCCTGGGAATTTCATAGGTTGTGTTAAGAGGGGTACTAGTGAGGTATGAAATGATATCAATGTTCTTTGTGTCTATAAAAGGCACACACTAAACAAAATATATTAAGTGAGAAATTTTATAGATTTTGAGTTTTCCATATCTTATGATTATCTGCTGCTGCTGCTGCTGCTGTGTCACTTCAGTCGTGTCCGACTCTGTGCGACCCCATAGACGGCAGCCCACCAGGCTTCCCGTCCCTGGGATTCTCCAGGCAAGAACACTGGAGTGGGTTGCCATTTCCTTCTCCAATGCGTGAAAGTGAAAAGTGAAAGTGAAGTCGCTCAGTCATGTCCGAATCTAGCGACTCCATGGACTGCAGCCTACCAGGCTCCTCCGTCCATGGGATTTTCCTAGGCAAAAGTACTGGAGTGGGGTGCCATTGCCTTCTCCGATGATTATCAGCAATCTCCAAACAAACAAACAAACTTTCTTTTGTATTGTTTTGTTTGTAATTTTGAGAAATTATGTCTCCATCATCTTAACCATAAATCCAAGAAATGATTTATTATTTAATATAATTAAGAAAGCAATTTCAATAGCAGTGCTAAAATATCAGGACACAGTCCAAGCATTTATTAAAATTAAATGATGTATAGAACAGTCTTATGGACTCTGTGAGAGAGGGAGAGGGTGGGAAGATTTGGGAGAATGGCATTGAAACATGTAAAATATCATGTATGAAACGAGTTGCCAGTCCAGGTTCGATGCACGATACTGGATGCTTGGGGCTAGTGCACTGGGACGACCCAGAGGGATGGAATGGGGAGGGAGGAGGGAGGAGGGTTCAGGATGGGGAACACATGTATACCTGTGGCGGATTCATTTTGATATTTGGCAAAACTAATACAACTATGTAAAGTTTAAAAATAAAATAAAATTAATAAAAAAAATTAAATGAAATCTCCTTTCCTTTACTGAGATCTTTAAAAGCTTTGAGCAGCATCTTAAAAATAGTGTTAAAAATCAGAATTAAATGATAAATAACCTTTAAACTTTTAGGATGGTTTTAGGTTTCCAGAACAATTACAAAGATAGTGCGGAGAATTCCCATGTACCCCATACCAAATTTCCCTCATTCCAAACATCTTATACATTAGTATGACACACTTGTTACAATTAACTGAAGAACTAGTACTGACACATTATTACTAACTAAAGTCTAAACTTTCTCAAATTTAATTTTCCTCTAATATCCTTTTACTATTTCAGCATACAGGATAATAAACTACATTTAATCCAAATCTCTCAGAGTTCTTTCTTAGTTCTGAGTTTCTCAGATGACCTTGAATGGTCTGAATCAGATATTTTGTAGAATAACCCTCATTTGAGAATAGGCAGATATTTTTGCCATGGTTAGACTGGGGCTAGAGGTTTCTGGAAGGAAGCCATAAAAATCAACTGCTGCTTTCAACATATATCAAGGGTACAAACTAGACGTTTTTAATTGATAACTTTTATGACCTACTTACTCAGATTCTTGGGAGTTAAATTATATGTTAATGCCTGAGCATTACCAACATATATAGCCTGAACACTGGGACAAGAGCTTCAAGTCATGAGCTTTAATTATATAAATGAATGGTATTGTAATAAGAATTTGAACATGATACAGAATAATTATATGACATCTGAAAGTGCAAAACAAGAAGGCATTGAAACTCAGAAAAGTCTCATGTAAATATTAGAAGGGGACTTTTATGTGCCCATTAAACACATCCTATGTAGCTTAAAGACCCAAGGCACAACCTTACATGATAGCAAGGCTGAAAACCAGGAGAGACAGAATCACTGATGAGGATGAGCAGAGTAGCTGTCTTTATGCAAAGAGTGGCAGCATACAGCTCAATCTCCAGGGCCAAACATGCCAGCTGACACTTCTTTAAGATCCTCAGGGACTTAGGCTAATTCTTTCTAGCCTGGCCCACCTTAAGCCAATCAGTGGTTCCCTCCCACCATGACCTAAGAGCTGGCACATCTCCCTTAGTACTTTAAAACACAAGAGAATTTGAACCTCTTGCCATTAATTCACCCAATCGTGAATTTGAAGGGGAAAAGAGTATATTATTTTGCAATTACTAATTAGATCTTCAATGAATAAGATAAGGTTTAAAATGCCATTTTCATAGGTCAGTACAGTTTTTTGTTTTTAGTTGCTAAGTTGTTTCAGACTCATTTGTGACCCCATGGACTGTAGCCCTCAAGGCTCCTCTATCCAAGGGATTTCCCAGGCACAAATAGTGGAGTGGGTTACCATTTCCTTCTCCATGGCATCTTCGTGACTCAGGGATCGAACCCATGTCTCCTGCTCTGCAGGCAGGATCTTTACCGTTAGAGCCACCCAAATACAGCTGCACATCAACAAATTCATGAGGTCCTATCTTATACTCTCAACAATCTAGCTACAGAGGCCTAGATCTGTATTTTCCAAATTCCCCAAAGGGCTCTTAGACAAATACCTTTTCAAGTTATGTAGCACCCTTGGTAAACAATCTGCTGAAAAACCCATTTCCCTCTTTTTGTAAGACTCAACGCCAAACGTGGAAATTTTTAGACAGCATGTTCAACGTCAACAGAACTGTTAGCAGTGTGAGAAGGGGCCAGACAGCCTTGCACCAAGCTCATAAGGTGACTGGCATCTGAGCATGCACACAGATGACACATTTTCGATTATAAAACCCCGAAATGTTCTCCAAGATTAAACTGTGTCAGTGATTTTAAGACATGATTTACAGACAGATTCAAAAGCTAAAGATTCAGAAATATGTAGCCAATACAAGGCTCCAAGAAAGAAACAATACAACCCAAATTATTGCTTGAGTGGGTAGCAACAATTTAAACATCAAATGAAACTGCTTTAAAACACTCCTGTTATGTAAGAGGAACTTCCCCCACCTGAGTACACTTGTTCTATAGCTTCAAGCATTTTGTCTGTGCAGGTGTTACATTTCAGAGTCATAATTTGACTAATGGCATAGTTAATTTAAGGGTTTCCCAAGTGGTAAAGAATATGCATGCAAGGCAGGAGACTTGAGTTTGATCCCTGGGTCCAACAGACCCCTGGAGGAGGAAATGGCAACCACTCCAGAATTATTGCCTGGAAAATCCCATGGACAGAGGAGCCTGGCAGGTTACAGTCCATGGCAGTTTCAAAAGAATCGGACAAGACTTAGTGACTAAACAGCAATAACAACAGCTAACTTAAATAAAGAGGAGATTTTGAGATAGCAGAGTTCAAACTCTGGGAAAGTTTATAGAAGCAAATGCTTCTTTGATAATAATAACTCTGAGATAACCTCCTGTATGAAATGAAATAAAAATAAATATGAAATTACTAAAATACCACTCCTAGAGTCACAAAAATGGTTTGTGATATTTTATGCAGCATTTTTTAAAATGCATATACCTAACACATTAATATTTTTTCTTTATAAAATAAATCAAATTTTCCAACATATATATTCAAGGTCTTTTGCCAAGATTGTCATGCAAACAATTTTACAGTAATTTAAACCCACTCCAGTACTCTTGCCTGGGAAATCCCATGAACAGAAGAGTCAGGCAGGCCACAGTCCATGAGGTTGCAAAAGAGGTAGACACAACTTAACCACTAAAGAATAACAACAACAACAAAAATGCTTTATTTTTCTTTTGGTTGACAATATGCCAAATCATAGATGGTATCTTCAATTTAATTACAATGTAAAATGTAATATAAGTTTACCTTAAGAAAATAAATCTTGCTGCTATTGTTCAGTTGACTAACTCCTATCTAACTCTTTGTGATCTCATGGACTGAACTCCTATCTGACTATGATCTCATGGATGATAGCCCGCCAGGCCCCTCTGTTCTACACCATCTCCCAGAGTTTGCTCTAAAACAAATCTGCTGCTAAGTTGCTTCAGTCATGTCCGACTCTGTGCGACCCCATAGACAGCAGCCCACCAGGCTCCACCATCCCTGGGATTCTCCAGGTAAGAATGCTGGAGTGGGTTGCCATTTCCTTCTCCAATGCATGAAAGTGAAAAGTGAAAGGGAAGTCACTCAGTTATGTCCGACTCTTCGTGACCCCAAGGACTGCAGCCCACCAGGCTCCTCTGTCCATGGGATTTTCCAGGCAAGAGTACTGGAGTGGGTTGCCATTGCCTTCTCTGAAAACAAATCTACATCTGATAATTTTATATAGTATTTATTCCCAACTTTGCCATTATGTGCTATACTTAATCATGTCTTGATCAAAGAATACCCTGGAAGTTCTCCTCTAAATCAGCATTTCCCTGTTTTGAGATGATGGCTTTTGTTCCATGAAAACATAAACTCCTTTTTTGGTTCTGAAATTAAGTTTCATATCCTCCTGCAGTAAAATTCCTGACATCTTTGTATTCCATTTACTATGAGATAAGTTAGTTAGTGTTAGTCGGTCAGTCATGTTCAGCTCTCTTGCGACCCCATGGACTGTAGTCCACCAGTCTCCTCTGTCCATGGGATTCTCCAGGCAAGAATACTGGAATGGGTTGCCATTTCCTTCTCCAGGGGATCTTCCTGACCCACAGATCGAGCCTGGGTTTCCTGTATTTCAGGTAGATTCTTTACCATCTGAGCTACCAGGGAAGACCACCTGCTTTTAAAAAACATCCTTGAGGATGCCAGGAATTCACATGACAGGAGACTTGTCAGGCAAATGCATTACATTAGATCTGCACATGGAAATGTAGACACTCTAGCTAATTATCATATTGACAGCTGATCTCCATGCAGAAATAGATTAGCTATCTTCTGTCTTATCATCCTCTTTCAACATATATCTGTGATGTAATGATTATTATATATTAAATTTTTTTCCTATATGAGACATCAACTTAGAAGTCAGGTATGCATTAATGCTTGTAAGTTCCTATTTGTACCACATAAGACCAACCTTCGTGGAGCTTGCATTCTAATGGGATTAGACATAAAAGTAAACTTGCATGCCGATAAACAGATCAGACGATTTCTGGTTCTCACACACGTTGTGAAGAAGGTCAAACAGGGTAATTGTTAGGAGAGAAATTGAGGCAGGGATCTGCTTGAGCAAAATGATCAGGAGAGGGAGAAAGATGGCCAAAGTGACTACAGCCTAACAAACAAAGGGGAGAGGGAGGAAGATGAGATAAGACAGGAAGACACTGGATGGTTTTCTGTTTGTCACTGCTCAGGTTATAAGCAAATGCAAGATGTGAGTGAATTTAAGGGAATCCTCAGGCTGTGGTGGGGATTACAAGCTGCCCAGAAGCAGAGAAAAAGCAGGGTGGCTATCTAGAGGCTTGCTGCCAAAGTTTTAGTGGTCTTGGATTATCATGATAAGAAGTGAGAGGTTCAACCAAGATAAGAAGCATCCATGCAGTTTTGAAAAATACATATAAGAAGAACTTTGGTAAGTAGTCTATCCAGCATATTATTAAACATGTCACATTCTATATATTTTCTAAATCAAAGTAAAACATTTAAAGGTTACAGAAGAATAATTAAAAATACCTTAAAGAATGACTCACATTGAGGGACTAACTCAATACCAAACACCCCAAATCTGTCCTCAACATTGAAGCCTTGCTGCTTTTGCCCTGTGGCTTCTATTATGGATGGGATGTTTGTGCCCTCCCAAAATGCATATGTTAACACCCTAACCCCTAATGGGATGTTATTTAGAGACGGGGCCTTTGGTAATTAACTAGGGTCAGATGAGGTCAGGAGGATGGGGTCCTTGTGAGGAAATTAGTGGCCTTACAAGAAGTGAAGAAAGAGACATGCTTGCACCAAGGGAAGACCATATGAAGACACAGAAGGAAAGCAGCTGTCTGCAAGTCAGGAACAGAGTCCTCACCAGGAACTGAGTCAGCTGCACCTGGACCGTGAACTTCTCAGGCTCTAGAACTATGATAAATATATGTCTGTCATTTTAGCAATCAGACACCTCATCTGTGGTATTTTGTAGCTGCAGCCTGAACAGACTAAGACAGTCTCATACAATGCTTTCATTTAGCGAGGTCCTTTCAGGGTCAGACTACACTCTCAAAACAGACATGCCACTGTACATGTGTTCCCTGCCTTCTGTGATTGAGGGGATATGTGTGATCTCACTTTTGAATGGGGTAAAAGTTATGCCACTTAGCAAGGTACTCATTATCTACTCAGTGCTACAAAGGAGTCTACAGATCAATGTTCTACCATCTTCTCCTGGTGATCTGCAAACAGCTTCACAAGTTCCTCTGACATCATGACCTTCTCCATAACATCACACATCTGCACATTCCAACACCTGAAATCTCACTCTGCACCTGCATTTTTAGCTTTATATGTATGCGGAGCTTAGCTTCTTCATATGATGATGGTCAACTTTTCCACGTGCAGTTATCATTGCACAGTATTGAGTACCACATGGATATACTGGCATGACCCACCTGCCTGGACTGTCCTTCTCATTCATTGAAATGAATGTAGAAACAGCCTTACCCTTTGCCAAATACCCAAAGTGAAGTTACTCAGTCGTGTCCGACTCTTTGCAACCCCATGGGCTGAAGCCCACCAGGCTCCTGTGTCCGTGGGATTTTCCAGGCAAGAACACCAGAGTGGGTTGCCATTTCCTTCTCCAGGGCATCTTCCCGACCCAAGGATGGAACCCAGGTCTCCCGCATTGTAGGCAGATGCTTTACCATCTGAGCCACCAGGGAAGTTCAGTAATACCCAAAGATAACTATCTTAAAAAGGACATATGTACCCCAGTGTTTATTGCAGCACTTTTTACAAAAGCCACAACATTGAAAAGCAACCTAAATGTACATCAACAGATGAATGAGCAAAGAGGATGTGGTATGTGGTATATATACATATATATATACATACACACACACACATATGTGTGTGTAGTGGAATATTACTCAGCCATGAAAAGGAATGAAATTGGGTCATTGGCAGTGATGTGGATGGACCTAGAGGATGTCATACAGAGTGAAGTAAGTCAGAATGGGAAAATCAAATATTATATACTAACACATATATGGCATCTAGAAAAATGCCACAGATGAGTATATACGTGGGGCAGGAATAGGGATGCAGATGCAGAGAATGGACATGTGGACACCGGGTGAGCGGGGGAGGGCGGGATGAGTTGGGAGTGTGGCACTGACATATATATTCCACCATGTGTAAAACAGACAGCTAGTGGGAGCCTGCTGTATAGAACAAGGAACTCAGCCCCGTGCTCTGTGATGACCTACAGGGTGGGATGGGAAGAGGTGGGAGGGAGGCTCAAGGGAAATGGAATATAAGTATGCTTACAGCAGACTCACTTTGTTGTACAGCAGAAACCAACACAACACCGTAAAGCAATTATACTCCAACAATAAAATAAAATTTTAAAAGAGATACATTAGCAGTAAACATGCAGGTAACAATCATCTACATATTAGGTCCAAAAAATAAGAAACAGAATTCTTCCTGACAGTCCACAAAGCAACTTATTCTAAAAAGTAAGAAGAAAAGACAAGAGGCACCAAGTACAGCTAGGTAAACATAACATTAAGACAGGGACAGAAACTGTGAAACTAGCTGAGTTTAAGAGCATCTTCTTTGTATCAGAGCTAAAAAACTCATCCAGCCACCAAACTCTCAACCTGCCACACCTCAAATAACTAAAATGATAACTGCAGGTAACAGCATATATATTTAAATGCAGATTAAAAAAAAATCACCTGAAGTGCTTCCGAGCCTAAGTGAAAATGGCAAAATCAACTATTAATTCAAAAATCTGTTATGTCGCTCCCAAAATTCTTATCCTCCCTTTCAAAAGATGAAATATAGAAAAGCAACTGTAATGACTAACATGCCATAAAACTTAAAGGAATAACTCTGCTTCTATTTCCTCCCACATCCTGTTCAACTCAAGATAGCACTTTATCAGGCTGTCCTCCAGTTCTCCCCCTTGTAGGTCTGTGTCACCTCCCATTCTGTAGGCATAACTACTATTATAAAACACATTATTTGTCAGGCTACCAGGGAGCCACATAAACTCTTATTATGACACTGTGTAAATATAAAGTATTTATGCTTAGCACTGAAAGATCTTGAGTCCTAGTATAAATTAGTGCATTCTGGCAGGGCTTCCCTGGTGGCTCAGTGGTTAAAAAAAAAAAAAAAAAAACCCACCTGCCAAGCAGGAGATGTGGGTTCAATCCTTGGGTTGGGAAGATCCCCTGGAGGAGGAAATGGCAACCCACTCTCGTATTCTTGCCTGGGAAATCCCATGGACAGAGGAGCCATGAGGACTGTAGCAAAGCATCAGAGATGACTGAGTGACTGAACAACAAGTAGAACTGGCAGATGGGAGGAAGGAAAGGGAAAATTTCAGACATGTAATGGGAACCCAGCAGCACTGCCATCTGACTTTGAAATCCAGGTTTGAAAAGGACAGAAGTAGCTACTCTGCAATTAGAGAAAACGCCTGAACTACTGGAATGCATGAGTGCTCAGTCGCTTCAGTCATGTCTGACTCCTTGCAACCCTATGGACTGTTAGCTCTCCAGGCTCCTCTGCCCATGGGATTCTCCAGGTAAGAACACTGCAGTGGGTGGCCATGCCCTCCTCCAGGGGATCTTCCCAACCCAGGGATCGAACCCATGTCTCCTGCATCTTCTGCATTGCAGGCGGATTCTTTACCACTGAGCCACGGGGAAACACCAAGCTACTGGAGAGGGGCACATCACTTGGCTCTTGAAGTAGCATGTTGCTTGCCACTATTTATAACGTATTACTCCTTCAAAACTCATATTCAGTCCAGTTTGTTGACTGAATGGTTTAATCAGTGAACAACTGACCAGCCCGTTAAAAAAAAGCTATGTTGCCAAAGGCAGTTTAAGCTGCCTGCTCTTTCTCACTTAAAATGCCCACACTACTTCGCAGATATTAGCAAATTCCCACCCCATGTATCAGGGCTCTACAGGACATACTGTCTTGTGTGTCCAGCCTGCACGTGTACAAGAAGATGAGATGTCACCAAGTGTCAATTTCCCGCAGTCACTCTCTTGGTCCATTCTCTCACACTCTGCTTCTTTCTAGGGTTCACGTGTATAAGTGAGAAGCACCTCATAATTTGTCTCAACTGCTGAAACAGGAAATATATAATCACTACACAATTTATCAGGGTATCCCAGATGGTGCTAGTGGTAAAGAACCTGCCTGCCAATGCAAGAGACATAAGAGACACAGGTTCAATTCCTGGATCAGGAAGATCCTCTAGAGAAAGAAACAGCAACCCACTCCAGTATTCTTGACTGGAGAACCCCATGGACAAGAGAAGCCTGGCAGGCTACAGTCCGTGGGATCATAGAGTCAGACATGACTGAAGTGACTTGGCACACACATACAATTAATCACACAGCCTTCTCTCAGCTGCAAAAAGACTTTAGATTTATGAGGGGGGAAAAAAAGGATCATACCTGAGACTGCTAAAAGCAGAAAGCCAAACCATAATTAGCATTTCCTCTTGGGTACCTATAACTTTGCTACTCACTAAGAAACGTTCTCAATGACGCATATTAACTCCCCTTCCTTCAAAAGTCATATAAGAATAGAGAACAAACTAAAGCTTTTTTTTTTTTTTTTTTGCTGTAACTTACACATGATTTCTTCCTATTGGCAGGCTACAGTTACAGTGATAAGAATTCTGTGAAATTTTGTTCCAAGTATTTAAGGAAATGTGCTAAAAAAAAAATGGAAGCCAGCTATGGTTCACACATCTAAAACTGTTCTGATAAAGCCTTCCAGGCGCCAGACTCGGCAGCCCACCAGGAGAGAAAATAATATTCTGGGGACATTTCTACAGACTTCAATCCCTGAGGAACAATAGGGCTTCATTCTGTTTCCCTTTTAAGCAGCAAGTATCTGTGCAAAAAAAGAAAAAAAAATAGAGGGAAATTTTTTTTTGAGCCAATTTGGTATAACGTATAATTTCTGAAGTGCTATAAAGAAAGAACAGGAATTACTTCCACTGATGGATAAAGGAGAACTCTTCCTTTAGGCCATACCCAATGGCATGAAATGTGTCTTTACAACCATCAGAGAACTGGACACTTTATAACAGTATTAGTAATGGAGGTCAGAGACTTAGTCTGAAAACACAAGAAAATCTTCTGATTTCAATTCGTGAAAATCCAAAAAAAAAAAAAGATCATCCTATTTTTGAAGCACATCGAAAGTTCCAGGGAATATATTTTATACTTAACTGCTTGTTATGATTCAGCCTCCCAAAGCATTTTCTTATGAATTATCATCCCACATTCACAAAAGCCCTGTGAATTTTGATCCCAATGAGAAAAAGCCAAAATAGGCACAGATGCACAAGGTCACAATAGAAAGCCAGTACCAAGCATGACCTGGATGCCAAAACTCGGAACTCTAATCCAGTGTCCCCTCTAGAGCGCCACAGTGCTGGGTATCCCAAACAAGCCACATGCAAAGAAATCTTAGTTTACAAAGCATTTCAGATGATGGGAACAAAAGTGTGCGTATAGTTCACTATGATTAGCAGAGTGTTTACCATGTGCCAACTATTGTCCTAGGATTTTAGAATCAGTGATAAAAAGGGACTGATTACCAATGTGGAGTGGGAGTGGGGACAAGCATGGTCCTAAATGACAGAGGTCCCCAAACTTGTAGGCAGCAGGGACTGGTTTTGTGGAAGACAGCTCTTCTTAGGGGTGAAGGGGTTTGGTTTCAGGATGTTCCTCATAAAGATCTCATAACCAAGACCCCTTGTATGTGGAATTCACAACAGGGTTTGCAATCCTATGAGAATCTAAGGCCTCCACTGATTGGATAGGATGTGGAGCTCAAGTGGTAATGCAAGTGATGGGGAGCTACTGTATATACAGATGAAGCGTCACTCAACCTGTGCACCGCTCACCCTCAGCTGTGCGGCCTGGTTCCTAACAGGCCATGGATTGGTACTGCTTGGTGGCCTGGGGATGGGGGCCCCTGCTATATGATTACATGTACTCTATATATGATACATGTAGATATATGTGTACGTAAGCATACAATTACTAAACTACTAAAGTAATTGAAGTCCAGTAATATATGAGGTTCTCTGCTATGTATTTTAAATCCATACTCTTAATGTGTCCACACAACAACCTGAAGACACAGGAATTACTATTTCCCTTCCACCAACCATGACACTCAGTGGTAACCTACCCACTCACCAAAAAATGGAAAAGCTGAGCTAAGAACTCCATCTTGTTGAGATACAACTATTAAGCTATTCCCTCCATGTGTTCCACTGGTGTCTTTACTGCTGAGACACAAAGAAGCAGAGAACAGAATGTTTCTGTAAAGAATTCTTTCTAAGAAACGGGGATATACTGAATTATGCTTTAAAAATAACAGTTCAAAAAGTGATGGAAAAACTGATAAAACATAGCAAAGCATAATATTATTACTATGACAGGTAATACAAATCAGGAAATAGACAAATAGAACAACTGAGAAATGTGCAGAAGATACAAAAAGATAATTCACCAAAGAATTAGGGGTGGTTCATAAATGTATATAATACTTAACTTCAGCATGAGATTCAACAAGAAGCAAGTTAAACCACAGGAAAACATGATACTTCCTTTGTTTAACTGGAAATTGCTACTTAAATTATAATATCCAGTGTTATTGGGGAAATTGACACACTCCTGCCTGGCCTGAAGAAATATAAATTGTAGAATGTTTCTGGAAGACAATGTGATAAAATGTACCAACAACCCTGAAAATATCCAGTTCTAGGAAAGTAATCTAGAGAAAATGACCTGCTGAAAACTATGTTGCTTTAATTATAACACCCTATATACCACTCTAAAATGAAAACGCCATCAACCTCCAAAACTGGCAAGTTATTTAACACACTGATGTTATATAAAGGTATGGAAAACAGACACTAAAAATATGAGAAACACTGTCTCATATGTTAAAAGGTAACAAAACAGAATATGAGAAATCTTCTAAATTTCAAAATGTATATGGGTTAGCATTTCTGCTAAAAATACACTCATTTTGGTGGCTTGATACCATGAATGAACTTTAGCTTTTGTAAATCAATCCTTTAGTTTCCAAATTTTAATGAGCATGCCTTTTTCTCTTTTTGAAAATAGAAAATAATCACAAAACATTATTTGAAAAGAGAAAAATATTTCGCTAATGTGCTGCAGAGTTCTCAAGAAGACAACTTGCTAAAATTATTAGCACTCAATATATCTCTCAAAGTTAAAAGCAGGGACAATCTAGGCATGGCACTGATTAGAATATGTGCAATATACACTCTGTGAATGATGAACTCTGTTAACTTTAAATGAGGTTCACTAATATATTAGGTTCTCTGCTATGCATTTTAAATCCATACTCTTAATGGACTTAAGTCCATACTCTTAAGTCCATACTCTTAATTTTAAGTCCATACTCTTACTCGGAGAAGGCAATGGCACCCCACTCCAGTACTCTCGCCTGGAAAATCCCATGGACAGAGGAGCCTAGTAGGCTGCAGTCCATGGGGTCGCTAAGAGTCGGACACAACTGAGCAACTTCCCTTTCACCTTCCCTTTCACTTTTCACTTTAATGCATTGGAGAAGGAAATGGCAACCCACTCCAGCGTTCTTGCCTGGAGAATCTCAGGGACAGGGAAGCCTGGTGGGCTTCTGTCTATGGGGTCGCACAGAGTCACTGAAGTGACTTAGCAGCAGCAGTGACTCTTAATTTGCCCATACAACAACCTGAGGACACAGAAATCACTGTTTCCCCTCCATCAACTATGACACCAGTGGTAACTTCTTCACTCACTAAAAAATGGAAAAGGAGACTGAAGAATTTGTCTTGTTGAGATATAACTATTAAGCTAGTCAGCTAAGTAATGAAACTTATCCCAAAGCCAATAGATAACATTAATTGCAAAAATTTAAGGGCAGAATTTTTTTTTTCTGTGTAGTGATGTATTATATTACCAAGCTATATTTTGTGGGGAGATAACATATAAAGAATGAAACACTTGAAACTCTGCCATAAATACTACATCCTTGTGTTTGCATGGCTATGTGAGTGAGTATGTATACAGTTTTTTGCCTTGATTTTCTTCTTAACCTTCAGGACCATGAATATTGTCCATATAATCAACTCTTCTTTGAAAAGGCAACTCACAGCTACATAATATTCTTTTGGATAAAGGAGCCATTGCATGCCTATACATCTACTATGCTTTTAACATTATAATAAGTCCCCTACATACAAATTTTGAAGCTGCAAACTTTCAAAGATGCAAGTGTGCATGCCAGGCCCCATATGCCAACTGTTGTTCTGTTGTCATTGTTTGGTTGTTCAGTCATGTCCGTCTCTTTGCAACCCCATGGACTGCAGCAAGCCAGGCTCCCCTGTCCTTCACCATCTCTAGGAACTTGCTCAAACCCATGTCCAATGAGTCAGTGATGCCATCTAACCATCTCATCCTCTGTTGTCCCGTATCCTCCTACCTTCCGTCTTTACCAGCATCAGCGTCTTTTCTAATAAGTCGGCTCTTCTCATCAGGTGGCCAAAGTATTGAGCTTCAGCTTCAGCATCAGTCCTTCCAATGAATATTCAGGATTAATTTCCTTCAGGATTGACTGGTTTAATCTCCTCGTAGTCCAAGGGACTCTCAAGAGTCTTCTCCAACACCACAGTTCAAAAGCATCAATTGTTCAACGCTCAGCCTTCTTTATGGTCTAACTCTCACATCCATACATGACTACTGGAAAAACCATAACTTTGACTATATGGACCTTTGTCAGCAAAGTAATATTGCACGGTATTACTGTACTTTTCAAGGTATTGTAAGATTTAAAATGTTTTCTTTACTTTTTTTCTATGTACATACTATTTTTGTAAAAAATATTACAAATCTATTACAGTACAGATTAGCAACAGGGCCTTCCCTGATGGTTCAGTGTTAAAGAATCTGCCTGCTGACCCAGGAGACATGGGCTCAATCCCTGGATTGGGAAGATCCCCTGGAAAAGGAAATGGCAAACCACTCCAATATTCTTGCCTGTGAAATCCCATGGACAAAGGAGCCTGGCGGGCTACAGTCCATTGGGGTGGCAAGAGAGTCATGCATGACTTAGCAACTAAATAACAACTATCAATAGACAGCTGACTGTTATTTGGGTACCTAGCCTAACTGTTGAACTTAGGAACATGCTCTCAGACAGAACTCATTTGCATGTAAGAGACTTACTGTATATTCTTTTCCAACTCAACTCAAGTTGGACAGTCTGATCCACACACTACAAGTCCCGGTCTTCCTGCACCACCTTCCATGTCCTGGGTAAATGTGACATAATTCCTACCATCTCTCAGACTATCTATATGATACTGATCTCACCTGTCTGCCTTTCAGGAGGACTCCTCCACCTCCTCATACAGTGACTCCAAAACTACCATTTCAGCCACCAGTGAGGAATGTGTTAGAAACAAGAGGCTGAATTTCAGCTCTTTTATATTTGGAAGACTTGGTTTGCTGCCAAAGAAATTGCTCTTCCTGGAAATTAAATTATTCTGTGTTACTGAAGGTAATGACCGCTATGTTACTCTAATGTTTGAAAGTCCAAATAAAATATTTGAGCGAGAAGAATAAAATATATTTTAAGAAGTGAGCTTTTCTTTTTTTTTTTTCTTTTAGTTTGAGTAGTCATGCTTGGAGTCAAATCAAACATCATGCCTATTTGGAAATTCAGTTTTGTCTTCTTTCTTGACAGTGTCCATTATTGCTCTTATTCAAAGTTAAAACATGAAACAACACCCAAACTCTAATTATCTACTGAGGTAGAAAATGCTGTGAGTAATAGCAAGCATGGGGTATCATTTATACACCCTTTGGGAAGTCAGATTTTGACACTGTCCTTTTTATGCCCAATTCACATCACTTACAAGACCATCCAATTACTGGCAGTCCAAGTCTAGCATGGGGAGTAGGGAAGAAGTGAGTTATTTTTAAGTTGGCAATGCATAAATCAGCTGAATTTCACTGACCATACTCTCTATAAATAAGCCAGGGTATTGGACATTCCCCTGGTAATTCCTGATATAGTGTCAAAATACCATCAAATACTTAAAGAACTCAACCACCAAGCAAAATATCGCTAAAGAATTCTACGACTAGAATTCTTTATAAACCATGTCAGTAAAGGGAATACAATTTCCATATTTGTGATATTTCCTTCCAGGTGAAGGGAACTTACTTAATGTAACATTTCCAGTCTCTCCCTAGCCCTTGGCTTTCTCTGTCTCTGAAGAATAAAGGAAATGGCTTGGCTAGCTGCTTCTTTTCTTCCTCTGGAGAACTCCCTACCTGCAGAGAGCAAGGCTTGGTCTTTAGGACTCAGAGCCATCTCTGTCCCTGTGGAAGAGAGGAAGGAAGGCCAAATTCCGGGGCTGTTATTCAGCATCACATCAAGCTATAACTAATCAAAATGGATATTTCCCTCCATGGTGGCCACCCCTTTATCCCTTTTTCCTTCCCACATCCCAACTTTTTTCAGGATCAGAGAGGGCTGGAGAGGAGGGCTGATATTTATTGGGATCCTTAGAGATAACGCCAATTCACATTTCTGCACATTTATCATCTGATGTAAATGCATATCTTTCTGTGATTTATGTTGTTGCATATTTAAGGGAGAGAAGATTACAATAAGCATTATAAGATTATTGAAATGCTTCTGAACCAAAAGATTTAGAACACGTGTACAAAATGTATTCTTCTTAATACATATAGATTGAATCAAGTGTCTAATGACAGTTATGAAAGCAACATCTATTAAGCAAAAAGTGTTATTAATGAAAAATCTCCAGTCCTCATCTGTGAAGGATAAATGTAATAACTAATTTCGATGATAGAATTAACTGTTCCTCACCATCTAATGCTATAAACTAAATATCCCATTTTAATACATTCCATATCATTCAAAACTCATAGAAACTTTGATACTTAGAGTAACTTAACCAAACATAATTGGCTTACCCACTTACTTTGATCCAAAAACCAGAAAGGTCTTTTATGATAACATGAATTTTACTCATTTTAATTAATTATAAGTTACTCTGGTAACTTATAATTGGCAATTCCCACAACAATACATAAATTTGAACATAAACACCTACATTTTTTGTCAAAATGTTTCTCTGACTGAAGATGAATTAGTCTCCTATTACACGGGTCACATTCTGTAACAAATTCTAAGATTCACCCAAGTGTTATTATCATAAGGGTTATGTTGAAGGTATCTGTTCCACTTTGCAGGAGCTGGACAGAATCAAACCCACAGGAGTTCAGCACTTCCCTGAAGCAACCAAGAGTGAAAGAACAAGGCAAAATGTCCATTTATCATTAAAAAGGTGCCAATGGACCCACACTCCCCCCGCCCCCCAAGAACATGACTGTAATTGGAGGTGGGGTGGGTCCTCTCTTTTTGAAAAATTTAGCCATTTAAGTTTCCTTTTTCCTTGTCACAATGATGTTATGATGGGATTTACGCTCTGTGGTTCTAAACAGAGCAGCTGCTTAATATTTGACCTCACAGAGAAGGACACTTATTAAACTGTCTATAATATTCCTGGTACAATGTTAATCTTTGTCGAATATTTGGTTTTAATCAGGTGAATAGAATAATATTAACAGGGTGTGAAAATTTTGCAATTTCTGACTAAGAATCTTTTTAAATTAAATTAAGATTGGAATCCTTTTAAGTAATGGTGCTAGGGGATATAATTCGCTTCTCTTTTAGCCTAACTATTATATATTTTGATATGTAAAGGACTGGCATATTGTAAAGTAGAAAAATTCTATTTTAAATGCAAATCTACATAATAAAGCAATAATACAAAAGTCGTAGAGGAAGAACATATCTAACAGTTTTTGTTAGAGAGGGTCATGGCTTTTATATCACACTTAATATATAAATGTATTATTACATAATAAATGTACATAATACTATATGATAATTATATAAAATTACATGAATGTATTATGTGTTATAAATACATAATATTTAAGTACTCATCTTAATATGGAGATACCTTTTATATTTATACAAATATTTATAATTATAAGCCACTTACACACTTATTTCACCCTCACACTGGCTCTTTGAGATTTCTTGTCTTATTTTACTCCTTTTAAATTCAAACATACAGTGGACTCTGTGAGAGAGGGAGAGGGTGGGAAGATTTGGGAGAATGGCATTGAAACATGTAAAATATCATGTATGAAACAAGTTGCCAGTCCAGGTTCGATACACGATACTGGATGCTTGGGGCTGGTGCACTGGGACGACCCAGAGGGATGGAATGGGAAGGGAGGAGGGAGGAGGGTTCAGGATGGGGAACACATGTATACCTGTGGCGGATTCATTTTGATATTTGGCAAAACTAATACAGTTATGTAAAGTTTAAAAAATAAAATAAAATTTAAAAAAAAAATAAAAAAAAATTCAAACATACAAAGATATTATATATCATTACTAATTATATTCCCCATGCTGGACCTTTCATTCTCATGACTCAGTTATTGTGCTTGTTTAATTATTTAATGTAGTATATACTTCTGTTTTATTGACTATGCCAAAGCCTTTAACTGTGTGGATCACAATAAACTGTGGAAAATTCTGAAAGAGATGGGAATACCAGACCACCTGACCTGACTCCTAAGAGACCTATATGCAGGTCAGGAAGCAACAGTTAGACCTGGACATGGAACAACAGACTGGTTCCAAATAGGAAAAGGAGTATGTCAAGGCTGTATATTGTCACCCTGCTTATTTAACTTTTATGCAGAGTACATCATGAGAAACATTGGGCTGGAAGAAGCACAAGCTGGAATCAAGATTGCTGGGAGACATTTCAATAACCTCAGATATGCAGATGACACCACCCTTACGGCAGAAAGTGAAAAAGAACTAAAAAGTCTCTTGATGAAAAAAAAAAAAAAAGAAGAAAGTGAAAGAGGAGAGTGAAAAAGTTAGCTTAAAGCTCAACATTCAGAAAATGAAAATCATGGCATCTGGTCCCATCACTTCATGGCAAATAGATGGAGAAACAATGGAAACACTGTCAGACTTTATTTTTCTGGGCTCCAAAATCACTGCAGATGGTGATTGCAGCCATGAAATTAAAAGACACTTACTCCTTGAAAGGAAAGTTATGACCAATAGACAGCATATTCAAAAGCAGAGACATTACTTTGCCAACAAAGGTCCATCTAGTCAAGGCTATTGTTTTTCCAGTGGTCATGTATCGATGTGAGAGTTGGACTGTGAAGAAAGCTGAGCACTGAAGAATTGATGCTTTTGAACTGTGGTGTTGGAGAAGACTATTGAGAGTCCCATGGACTGCAAGGATATCCAACCAGTCCATCCTAAAGGAGACCAGTCCTGGGTGTTCATTGGAAGGACTGATGTTGAGGCTGAAACTCCACTACTTTGGCCACCTCATGCGAAGAGTTGACTCACTGGAAAAGGCCCTGATGCTGGAGGGATTGGGGGCACAAGGAGAAGGGGTCAACAGAGGATGAGATGGGTGGATGGCATCACCAACTCGATGCACATGAGTTTGGGTGAACTCCAGGAGTTGGTGATGGATAGGGAGGCCTGGAGAGCTGCAATTCATGGCGTCGCAAAGAGTCAGACACGACTGAGCGACTGAACTGAACTGAACTGATACTTATGCATAGGACCCATTTTACAGTTGAAAAACTGAGCTAAAAATTGAGAATCACATAAATGGCCAAGGACACACAGCTTAATAAGAGACATAGCTGGGATCCCTCCAAAACCAGTACTCTCTCTCACCTTTGCACCTATTCAAAGCAGAATCCATAACAGCATTATACTATGATAAATAATTCTAATATCATACATAAATATATTAAAATATGAACTATGTATATCTGCTATAGGGCAAAACCCAACCTCTTCTCTAGAAATATACTTCTGATCTGAGATAACAATTGATGGAATAATAAGTTCCAATATATGTAATACATTTCACAGATAACTATTCAGGAATTTACCAAGGGACACAGGTGAATACTTGCCTAAGATGGAAAGCTTCTAGGGAGCATTTTTTCACTTATTTAGTCATTATTTGCAATTTACTAAAAATTAATTGATACAGAGTATAACTTCAATACCCTAATAGAGCTAAGACTTCCTACAAATCAATTAACCATGATACAGAGCTTGAAATTACACTCAGCTGCTATGTGATCAAAAGATAAACAACTGGAGGTGTCAAAACTATATGTTTTTGTTATGAGTCTAACATTTTTCATGGACTAAAAGCACAGTATGATAAAACATTTCTGTGAGTTTCCTGGGCTGGAGGTACTGTTTATGAATATAATTGGCTTCATTAAAGCCAACCAAGCAGTTTATTAATCAGTAAGCTAGACTGGCTCAGGATGTGAAAGAAATTCTTTTACGTATGATATGTTTAAGATTTTATATTAACATAAAAGCTATTGATTTGACATATAATAAACTTGAAGCCAGCAACAAGTATAAGGAACTATTCTCACTCAAATTAACTTTTCATTCATATCCAAATGTTCCTTGTCATAAAGCTATCAAAGTACCATAGTCCTAAGAATACATTCGCATTACAGGAATGAAAACCATCATGGACAGCAACTGAAGAATTTGTCATGAAAATCATCATGGACACCAACTGAAGAATTTGTCACAAAAACCATCATGGATATCAGCTGAAGAATTTGTCTTGAAGGTGTGTTTCAGCCAGCAAAGATCCATTGTACTACACCTTGGATGGAAGTGCTAGATTTAAAAAGACCTACAGGTCTTCTGAACTATAGGTATTGAAGTTAGGTACTCTCAACTATATGTCATCTTTTATTAATAAAAATAAAAATCTTTATAAAAATAAACACTTTTAAGTGTCTATTTAAAATCCTAGCACCAATCCCCCACTAAATAAATTAAAATAGAGGTAACACAGAGAAACAACTATAAGTGGGTACTCATATCTTCTAGGTTAAATCAACAGAAAAAGAAAAAAAAAAATTTGGCATCTCAAAATGGCAACAGTTCCTGTTTTAGTTCAACTAAGTTGTTGCAACCAGATATAGTGAGCCGGACAAGCCATACCTCACTTTATGGAGCAACAAATTATAATAAATTACTTTAAATGTAACTTTAGTATTTTCTTACATGAAGACAACCTGATGAAACTACTCTGGAGAATTCTTCAACAATTTCACATAAATGCATACCATATAAAAGAGAACTTTGAAAAAGCACAACAGAAACTGCCAAGTTCTACAACATTGTCAGGAAAAATACTTAGTATTCACTTGTATGCCAAAAGTAATGTTATATTTGAGAATACTATAACTTCATTTTTAATTGTAAAGGCCATCATGTGATACTATCCTGAGAAGTGATTTAACAAAATTATAATCAACTAATTCAACTAACATCATCAGAATTCCATTTTTCTCTCTGATGAATTATTTCAGTGACAGAAAGAGAAATTGGCTTGTGTACTAATTGTGAAAGACATGAAGTTGCTGGAGATACTGTAATTTGACAGTGTGTGACTATTATTTCAAACAATGAAAATACTAGTGACATTTCTAATCATTAAGCTCTACAACGACACAAACATACACCAAATTAAATAACTCCTTTCCACAAGGCTATGACAATTTTATTAGAGCAACGACCTCCTGTACTCCCTACAATTTCCATTCAATCAAGTACTATCATTTGCAACCCACAATATAACATAAGACTCACGCACCCAATACATGCAGTTTTACCCACACCCATAAGCTGCTCTCCGTGAACACATGGAGGCACAGAGTAATCTCTACTAGTCCTTTAGGAATCATGTTTAAAGCTGAAACACGAGATTCAAAAGGAAAGTGAAAGGAGAGACATGAATGTGTACTTCACCGACTGCTTCTTTTTGCAAGAAATTTGATATGAAAACAATGCAACAAGCACAAGAGTGTGCTTGAAGTGCTCTTGGAAAGTTTTCTGAATGTGAATAAGGTGAAACTAAAGCAATATTGGTTTTAAAAAAATCACAGTCGTCCATTAACTGGAGCCACAAAGATCTTGCTAGTCTTTCTGTGATGCTGAGATATGTTAGCTGTATAATCACAGGTCTCCTAAATATCAGCATTTAACCCCAAATGCAATCATTTTCATTCATACCCTGAGATCATGAAATCTACAGACCAGTGAGAATGCCACTGAATGCTCTCCCCAAAACATTAAAAAATGGATCCTGGATGTGGCAAAGAGATTTCACCGTGCTTTAGAGCATCGAGTCCATATTAGAAGATGCCTGCCCCTATCTGTCATACTTCTCACAGAGCCAGCGCCCCAAACCAGACACAGGTGCACTCCTATAATTCCATTTGAGTCATATCCACCACTTTTTCCATGGGATTTTAAAAGTGGTGCAGCTCTAAAGCCTCTTAGTCCTGCAGGTGAAGTACTAACAGCGAAGAGATGTCCTGAACTACCCTAAGTAGCTGATGGTAGTTTAAAGCTGCTGATGGAAGGGTGCACAATGAGGTAACTCTTAGGTAGTTTGAGCACCTCCCTATTTAAGTCGTTGCAGAAAATTGCAAGCATCTCAAATATTCGTCACCTAGTTCCCAAAAGTGAAAACAGATACAGATCAGGCCTGATACCATGGTTAGGAGGCAACGCTTCTCTAAACCAACATATCCTCTTGGTAACATCAGGCATGAATGTTAAAAACACCTTTCAGAGCCAAAGCGAACCAGATCAGTTCGGGGGGAGGGGGGACCCACCATGGAATAACAACGTGCCCCTCTTTCCCCCCACACCCTTCCCTATCCCCAACATTTGCAGGGAAAACACAACTTTAGGTATTTTCAGAAGTAACTGTTCATGGTGGGAACCACACACACACCCCAAAACCTCTCAGACTGTTTTCCTACCACACAGACCAGGGAGGCTGCACCACCTCTCTAGCGACTTAATTCTGAACGTAGTGGCTGGAACCAGCTGAGCAGCCATCGATGGAAATACATTACACACCAGAATGAGAGGAAGGTCGGCGAACAAGAAAAGCAGCTGTGCTTTCGGCCATTAATTACCGGTCACCCAAATATCGCCTAGCAGCCTCCCACCCACATGCACAGCGTTCCGAACCTGGGTATCAGGCGGCGCTTCCCGGAGCTTCGCTATCTATTGTCAGGACGCAGAAGCCCCCGAAACCTGGGAATCGAGCTGAAAACGCTGCCTCTGAAACAGCTAAATATAGACCCAAGGGGCTCTGGGTCTGGCAAGCAGCGGGAGATGGGAGAAACAGCCATGGACGCATATGACTAAGTATTTCCATTTTGTTCTAGCCAAACATCGTAATGACATTGAACATAAGGGCAAGACTGGAGGGGAGTCCTCCCCACCCCCACCCGTCTTCTCCCGTATATTAGGGACGTCATGAATGCCACGGGTAGGTTCGGGAGGGTGGCGGGGAGCAGTATTGTTGGTGTTGCCCTATATACGCCTCCTCCGGGGGAGATGGGTGGCGGGGAGGGGAGCACGCAGTAAGCCACTCGGCAACCGCTCCGAGAAAGGGACTAACCCCGGCCCCCAGCTCCAGGCTCGGCCGTCTTCCGATCGAGGGGACCCGGCGCGATCGCGGTCCTCCCCCGGCCAGGAGCCGCCGAGGAGCAACCTCCACCGGTGGCGAGGAGGAGCACGACGCCGAGCGGGATGCGCCTGGCCCCAGCCGCCCGGCCAAGGCAACTCACCGAACGGCGCGGCGCCGGATTGCCTCTTCGCGAACATGCACTCGCCGCCAGCGACAGCTCCTCAGTCCGGGGAAAGGCGTGCGCGCCGCCGCCCGGCTTCAGGGCAAGGTCCTGACCTTGCCCAACTGCAGCATCTTCCGCTTTTGTTGTCTGAGCGCGGCCGCGGGACAAGTGATGCCGGCGGGGAGCAGGGGCGAGCGCCGCGGGGGAGAGGCGGCTCCCCGACGCGAGTGCGCGGCGCCCGGCCCGGCGGCCCCTCCGAGCGCAGCGCGCGCAGCGCCCCCTGCCCGGCTTCCCGGGCTCCGCGGGCTCGGGGCTCCTGCGGGCTCCCGCGGGCTGCTGCGGGCTCCTGCGGGCTCCGGGCGCCGCCGGCCGGGCCGGGAAAGCCGCAGCCGCCGCCGCGCCCGCCGCTCCGCTCGGCCGGTTGCCGCCGCGGGCGCGAGCCTGGGGCCGCCGCGGCGCCCGGCGCCGAGCGCTCCCGTGCTGCGCCCCGCGCGCGGCCCGCGCCACCTGTGCCGCCGCCGCCGCCGCCGCCGCCGAGGGCGAGGCTCCTCCCGCGGCGCGCGGCAGCCTCAGCCTCCACCTATGCCTCGGCGGCCGGCTCGGGCGCCCGGCTCGTGAGGCAGCGTCCGCCCCGCCGCCCGGACCTGCCCCGGGTGCCGAGCATGCCCAGTGCCGCCGCCGGAGCGCCGCGCTTAGCCGTGCGCATTCCACTTCTCCTTGTTTTCGCGGCAGCAGCGGGGGAGAGGGGAGGAGGCCGCGGGTTGGGAGAGGGCCGAGCATCCTTGGGAACGCACATCCCGGCCCTCAGATGGGTGGATGCTCGCGAACCCGGCGAAAGCTGGAAGGGACCTGAAGAAGGCCTGGAACCCCGGGTTGGACCGATGCTCAAAGGGCCGGTTCCTTCATGTACGTGCAACATGCTGACAGTTTATTGTGTGGCAGATGTCAGCATGCAAAACAAAGGGCAGGGATGGAAGGGGTTCTAAGGGAGCAGGTGTGTGCGTTAGGGCCGGCGGCAGGCTAACTGTGCCTGAGCTGGGTGGAGATGGAGTCTCTCAAATCCTGTGGTTCTAGACCAAACATTGCCAGGACAGCCACCTCCGATCTCCCCACGACGTCTGTCCCATCTTCCCGTCACTTCCAGTGCTTCGATGAAACATGCTGTTCGCGGGTGGAGAGACTTTGTCCTTAAATGAAATCCCTTTGATTTGGAACCTGGAATGTGTGTAACTTCCTGCTAGAAAGACTTGTCTAGTCTGGAACTTGAATAGACCGTAATGCTATACTGCCCTCCTCCCTCCTCTTCCTTCAGCGCCCCCTCTTCTTTTTTCCAACTTTGGCACTTCGGCCACCTCGTCTTCCTCCTCCTCGCCCCGCCCCACCCCCCACCTCCCAGTATAAGATGAAAACCCTTACCCGTTGCTTCCCCCAAAGTTTCCCTATACCCCCTGCATCGTTCTCTTCATTTTCAGCTTGTTTTTCTGTGTCACCTCCTGGTTTGACAGCCGGTTGACTCCTTGGGGACTTCTCTCTACCTCTCTTGCTGTGAAATACAGCAAGTAGAAATCACCGCAGTGAATAGTGAAAGTCTTGTTAGGAAAAAAAACCCTTGACTTGTGCCCAGGAGGTCCTCTGGGCCTTCACCCGCATCCTCTCTTTCAAAAGTCATGACTGGACTCAGTCCTATTGCAATTACAAGACTTAAGACAGGCACAGTGCACCGTGCCCGGGGACCAGGGCAAACGCGCTTCCTAATAATGCCACAGCGCACCATCCCTGACCCTGTGGATCCCAGACTGACTGTGGTTATGAGTTTCTCCACTCTCCCCCTCCCCGGTGCTGGTTTCCGAGACACAGATAGACATGAGAGCCGTCCAGGAAATTGTCATCAGAGGGCTTTGAGGGGCTTGTGATTCTCAGAAAGAGTTGCTCTTTTGTGTCAAAAGAGATAATCCAACAAAGTTAAATGACCTGAATATTTATCCCGGGCTATTCTCTAGTATTCTTTGGAGGAAGTTAATATAATTTGAAGAGCAAAGCAGGAAAGCTTAAACAGGTTTGCAATGGTCAGTTTCATAACACTCTTTTGCGACCCCATGGACTGTAGCCCGCCAGGCTTCTCTGTCCATGGGATTTCTCAGGCAAGGATACTGGAGTGGGTTGCCATCTCCTCCTCCAGGGGATCTTCCAGACCCAGGGATGGAATCCGCATCTCCTGTATTGGCAGGCAGATTCTTTAGCCCTGAGCCACCAGAGATGTCCTTTAAACAGGTTAAATAAATAGAAACAAATGAATGGGGCAGCATATTAAGCAAGGACCTTTAACAACAGTGAAAATACTCATTTTTAACTCTCCTACCTCAGGGCAGGGCAGGCTTTGTTATACATAGGCTTGGTCTCACCTGCAAAAGTAGTTCTCCAGCCTGGCTCCAAGTTTTAAGCCAGCTCTGTGTTAAAATACTTCGGACTCCTCTGAGGGAGGACACTGCAGGGCCATTTTCAGCAGATGTTGAACTATATTTTTTATTTCAGGTCTCAGAAAGGCAGTTCAATTACTGTGGAGTATTTGGTACAAGACAAATTAGCAGCACTGTATCCATTAGGCCACATTATGTTTTAAAGGATGTTCTTTGTTTTCACCATCGCTTTGGTCAGATTTATGGGGGGAAATTTTAACTGTGCCTTTTTGCATCTGTGTACTATTTGACTCTTTTAACTCAGGAAGTCTTGGAGGGTATGCAAACTTGGAGGGTAGGTCAGTTACACTTTGGATTAAATCTGAGATAAGTGTATAGATATCATCCATAGAAAATATATGCGTCTTTTATGAATATATAGGTCTAAGTTAGAAACGTAATTTTCTACAGTTTTTTTAGTTGTTTTTGAGATGAGCAATAGCAAACCCTGTCCACTAACTGTACACCTTGGAAATGACCCATAGGCAGTTCTTATAGGCTTCTTTAAAGGGCAGGTGATCTCTGTTCTTCTAACATAATGTGTTACTTTAAGATATTAGTAAATCCACAATTTGAAAATATTGAAAAATAAAAACGATACTGGGTCGTGTTCCATCTCGGAATGACTCACTGCTGCCATCTTTTGCCTCTTACTTACAGATAGTTTCTGTAAAAAGGAATAATCTGAATTCTCTAGTTCACTATGAGACCAAAAATTATTAACTCATTATTTTCAGGTTGTAGTATTCAATGCTGAAAGAGAAATCTTTACTTTTTCTTCTGTGTATACATCAAAAGAGTTGTGTGTTCAGAAATCACATCTAAATATTGAAAGTTCTACCTCTTGATTTTTCAAATCACTTCAAAATTTGAAGCAAATAGATTTTTCATCAGGTTGGGAAGATCCCCTGGAGAAGGGAAAGGCTGCCCACTCCAGTATTCTGGCCTGGAGAATCCCATGGACTATATAATCCATGGGGACACAAAGAGTCCGACAGGACTGAGTGACTTTCACTTTCATGTTTTACATGGGAATTTTATTTATTGTTTTTAGGAATAAGACCAAATAGTTTAAAATATTCTTATACATGAATGTATCATTTTTTATAATTTAAAGTATGCCAATTATAGGAGAGTGACACTTGTTTGATTGAAGTGATTTAAATATAGCAATGTTACTTGCCTTGAGGTTCAAAGAGAAGATAATACTCCTGTAATTTTTAAAATGAATTAATCATTGATAAACAACTAGAAATTCCTCAAGTTGGAATGTTAAACTATGAGTGATTGTTGTTGCTGCCCAGCACTTAAATAGGAGTAGTAATGACACTCCTTTAAAATTTACAATTTAAATTTTAAATAAAATTCTTTAAAATAGGAACATTGTACACACATATATTTGTTGTTGTTGTTTAAGTCACTAAGTTGTATCTGACTCTTTTGTGACCCCATGGACTGTCTCCCACTAGGCCCCTCTGTCCATGGGATTCTCCAGGCTGGAGAATGTACTGGAGTACATTGCCATTCCCTCCTCTAGGGGACCTTCCTCCAGGAACAGAACCCAGGTCTCCTGTGTCTCCTGCATAGGCAGGTGGATTCTTTATCACTGAGCCACCTGGGAAGCCCATATATATATATATATGGGACTAATAAACACTGTTACCGAATCACTGCAGATGCTGATTGCAGCCATGAAATTAAGACTCTTAATCCTTGGAAGGAAAGTTATGACCAACCTAGATAGCATATTAAAAAGCAGAGACATTATTTTGCCAACAAAGGTCCGTCTAGTCAAGGCTATGGTTTTTCCAGTGGTCATATATGGAGGTGAGAGTTGGACTGTGAAGAAAGCTGAGCTCCGAAGAATTGATGCTTTTGAACTGTGGTGTTGGAGAAGACTCTTGAGAATCCCTTGGACTGCAAGGAGGTCCAACCAGTCCATCCTAAAGCAGATCAGTCCTGAGTATTCATTGGAAGGACTGATGCTAAAGCTGAAACTCCAATACTTTGGCCACCTCATGCGAAGAGTCGACTCATTGGAAAAGACCCTGATGATGGGAAGGATTGGGGGCAGGAGGAGAAGGGAACGACAGAGGATGAGATGGCTGGATGGAATCACCGACTCGATGGACATGAGTTTGAGTGAACTCCGGGAGTTGGTGATGGACAGGGAGGCCTGGCGTGCTGTGATTCATGGGGTCACAAAGAGTCAGACACGACTGAGCAACTGAACTGAACTGAACTGAAAGTAAGTTAACTACTTTGAATTAACCATTTTAATTAAGACCAATGTTCAGGTTATTGAATTATTTGGTTTCAAACTTCACACTTTCACACAAACTACCTTTTACTACTGCTACTGCTCATGTGACGATGTCATTCATTCATTCATTCACCAGCAAATGTTTATTGAACATCTTCTGTGGTGCAGATGCAGGATAAAATTGGGGAAATCAAGAGCACATATAGACAAGAAAACAAAATCCCTACCTTCATGGAATTTAATTATAAATTGGGCTTATAAATTTTATATTATAAATTGGTGATGAAAGAAAAGAAAACACACTGAGAGATAACCATGCTCAAGTTGCCTTGAAAGTGAAAGTGAAAATGTTAGTCACTCAGTCCTATCACGCTGTTTGTAACCCCAAGGACTGTAGCCCGCCAGGCTCCTCTGTCCATGGAATTCTCCAGGCAAGAATATTGGAGTGGGTAGCCATTCCCTTCTCCAAGGGATCTTCCCAAATCTGGGATCAAACCCAGGTCTTCTGCATAGCAGGAAGATTCCTTACCATCTGAGCCATGCTTATTTCTTTCTAACAAATAAGACATGGACTAAAATAATCATCAATACCATAGGCATATAAGGCATATAGACAATGTGCTATATGCTTATAGTATTGATGATATGCTTATGGTATTGATGAGTCTTTTATTCAATGTCTTTCCTTCCATGTTTTCTCATTGTTTTTGCCTCCTCCAGGTATTTTGTGATTTAGGCCAGGCATGGTGATAAAGCAGGACTTATAGTACTGAAGCGAAGGATACAGAGTGCATTCAGTAATGGCTAAGGTTCTTAGAGATCCTTAGAGATTCTTGGAAATCATTGGAGATCCTTAGAGATCTTTGGACGTCCTTGGAGATCTGGGGCTTCCCTTGTGACTCAGCTATTAAAGAGTCCACCTGCAATGTGGGAGACCTGGGTTCGATCCCTGGCTTGGGAAGATTTCCTGGAAAAGGGAATGGCTACCCACTCCAGTATTCTGGACTGGAGAATTCCATGGACTGTATAGTCCATAGGGTCCCAAAGAGTTGGACACAACTGAGTGACTTTCACTTTCACTTTCTTGGAGATCCAGTCATGAACTCAATCATGAAAGAATCAGAGAGCAGGGAGGTATCTAGCAAAGGCACCTACACATATCAAAAGTTACAACCTGGTACATAAATATCTAAATCCTATGTAGGCTGGTCCTAAATAGGCAACGAGTCAGAAGTCTATGTCAACAGCCATTGGTGAATAACATATACAGAAAGATGACATAAAATTATGAAGTGTGAAGCCAGAAAGAATTTTAATAACAGGCATTAACAGCAAGGGGAAATAAATGTTATGATTTATCAGCAATGCTTGTAGACATAATAGACTTCTAGAGGATGCAGTAACTGGCTCCCCAAATTGGTTGGCTTGATACCCACAGACAAAGGTTAGGAAGGAGAATCCTGTAAAATAACACCCAAACAGTGGAACAGGGAAGTTCTTATCAAGGCTCATCCAGACTTTCTAGATAAATTTTAAGGCAGAGTTGATATAGCATAAAAATTTCATCCACAAATTTCAGTTTTTAACCAAACATCCAGGTCAGTGGTTCTTAGTGGAAGCATTACTGTTTCCAGTTCATAAATATGTAAGAGGGTATTTCCTTCTTGTCACTAGCATTTAGTGGTCTCGAGGCACACATTTTAAACATTCTGCAGTTATGTGACAATCCCACAGGAGGAAGAAAAAACCTGTATCATTCACAACTTTTCATCCAAGATTGTTAAAAACCTTTTCCTATGTATCTAAGCCTACCATATTGCTCCATTTTACACAGAAGCATAAAGGATTTTTGCATGGTTTTACTATACATTGAATTTAACAGGAATGCTTCTAAGATATAAATTATGGAAAGATTTAACATTGTTTTATTCAGAAATTGGCCAAGATTCATTCATAAGATTAAGAACAATGTCACCAGTAGTATGCACGCGTGCTTAGTTGTTCAGTTCAGTCGCTCAGTCACGTCCGACTCTTTGCGACCCCATGAATTGCAGCACACCAGGCTTCTCTGTCCACCACCAACTTCTGGAGCTTTCTCAAACTCATGCCCATTGAGTAGGTGATGCCATCCAACCATCTTATCCTCTGTCGTCCCCTTCTCCTCCTGCCTCCAATCTTTCCCAACATCAGGGTCTTTTCTAATGAGTCAACACTTCGAATCAGGTGACCAAAGTATTGGAGTTTCAGGTTCAGCATCAGTCTTTCCAATGAGTGTTCAGGACTGATTTCCTTTACCATTGACTGATTTGATCTCCTTGCTGTGCAAGGAACTCTCAAGAGTCTTCTCCAATACCACAGTTCAAAAGCAACAATTTTTTGGCACTCAGCTTTCTTTGTAGTCCAACTCTCACATCCATACATGACTACTAGAAAAACCATAGCTTTGACTAGATAGACCTTTGTCAGCAAAGTAATGTTTCTGTTTTTTAATATGCTCTCTAGGTTGGTCATAGCTTTTCTTCCAAGGAGCAAGCATCTTTTAATTTCATGGCTGCAGTCACCATCTTCAGTGATTTTGGAGCCCAAGAAAATAAAGTCTGTCACTGTTTCCATTGTTCCCCTATCTATTTGTCATGAAGTAATAGGACAGGATAGGATTTCTTTGGAAGGAATAATGCTAAAGCTGAAACTCCAGTACTTTGGCCACCTCATGCGAAGAGTTGACTCATTGGAAAAGACTCTGATGCTGGGAGGGATTGGGGGCAGGAGGAGAAGGGGATAACAGAGGATGAGATAGCTGGATGGCATCTCTGACTCGTTGGACATGAGTCTGAGTGAACTCTGGGAGTTGGTGATGGACAGGGAGGCCTGGCGTGCTGTGATTCATGTAGTCGCAAAGAGTTGGACACGACTGAATGACTGAACTGAACTTAACTGAATAGGACAGGATACCATGATCTTCGTTTTTGGAATGTTGAGTTTTAAGCCAACTTTTTCACTCTCCTCTTTCATTTTCATCAGGAAGCTCTTTAGTTCCTCCTCACTTTCTGCCATAAGGGTGGTGTCATCTGCGTATATGAAGTTTTTGGTTCTTTTTCTCCGCAATCTTGATTCCAGCTTGTGCTTCATCTGACCCGGCATTTTGCATCATTTACTCTGCATACAAATTAAATAAGCAGGGTGATATACAGTCTTGACGTACTCCTTTCCTAATTTAGAACCAGTCCAGTGTTCTATGTCAAGTTCTAACCATTGCTTCTTGACCTGCATACAGATTTCTCAGGAGACAGGTAAGGTGGTCTGGTATTCCCATCACTTTAAGAATTTTTCCATTTGTTGGCTTCCACACAGTCAAAGGCTTTAGCGTAGCCAATGAAGCAGAAGTAGATGTTTTTCTGGAGTTCTCTTGCTTTTTTGATGATCCAATAAATGTTGGCAATTTGACCTCTGGTTCCTCCACCTTTTCTAAATCCAGCTTGAACATCTGCAAGTTCTCAGTTCTTGTACTTTTGAAGCCTTGCTTGGAGAATTTTGAGCATTACTTTGCTAGCATGTGAGATGAGTACAATTGTGCAATAGTTTAAATATTCTTTGGCATTGGAATGGAAACTGACCTTTTCTAGTCCTGTGGCCACTGTTGAGTTTTCCAAATTTGCTGGCATATTAAGTGTAGCACTCTAACAGTATCATCTTTTAGGATTTGAAATAGCTCAGCTGGAATTCCATCACCTCCACTAGCTTTGTTGGTAGTGATGCTTGCTAAGGCCCACTTAACTTTGCATTTCAGGATGTCTGGTTCTAGGTGAGTGATCACACCATCATGGTTACATAGGTCATAAAGATCTTTTTTGTATAGTTCTTCTGTGTAGTCTTGCCACCTCTTCTGCTTCTGTTAGGTCCATACTGTTTCTGTCCTTAATTGTCCCTGTCTTTGCATAAAATGTTCCCTTTGTTTCTCTAATTTTCTTGCAGAGATCTCTAATCTTTTCCATTCTATCGTTTTCCTGTTTCTTTGCACTGATCACTTAGGAAGGCTTTCTTATCTCTCCTTGCTGTTCTTTGGAACTCTGCATTCAGATGGATATATCTTTCCTTTTCTCCTTTGCTTTTTCAGTTGTGTCCAATTCTTTGTGACTGTAGCCTGCCAGGCTCCTGTCCATGGGATTTTTCAGATTAGAATACTTGAGTGATTTACCATTTCTTTCTTCGGGTGAGCTTCCTGACCCAGGGATCAAACTCACATTTCCTATATCTCCTGCATTGCAGGTGGATTCTTTATGTGCTGTGCTATCAGAGAAGCTCTACCAATAGTGTATATCTCAACAAAGCAGACTCTTGCATCAACCTGTTGTTACAGCCATTATCTTTATGCTGATACTACATGTAGGTACAAATGTCTAAGTATTTGGTTAGCTATTCTAGCTTAGTTGTGACCACGCATTTACATAAATAAAAACATAATATTTTATTTTTAAATAATTTTCCTTTTTTTCTTCATTATGTTTATGTTAGACTATTATGTGGGCCCTTAAAATACATTAATACCTATGAATTTCTTTTCAAAATAACAGAATAAGCATTATACAGTATTTGTTATAGAAATAAAGCATTGGGTTGCAATACGTTTGAAGATGAAATATCTAAATGATTCACTTAAGAAATAATAGACTCTATTATAATCATGTATACTATAGGCCCAAGAAGAGAAGTTGGGGCTTCCCACCAAACTTGTTCATTATTCTAGTCTTGTCATAGTATAAAATTTATAATTAATGATTAATCACATACATAGGCCTCAGATTGGCCTGAATGCATAGAAAGAATTAACAAATTAATCCTGATTTTCCCTCAGTTTTATGATCTCAGATTCAGCTTCTTTCCTAAATCTCCAATATTTTTCCATATTACTATTTATTGTGTTGTTTTGCTTTAGAACATCAATTTGGCTTTTCAGATTTATTTTTCCTCCACTTTCTCTATTCACTGTACTAATTCAGCCAAAATATTCTAATTGATTCCAAATCACTGTTGGTTACCTTCCGACTTCTATCTTCTCCATCTTCCTTTTGTACAGGACTCAGATTTTGTTTGGCATGGCATGTAACTTTTGATAAAACAACACTTCTCTGTTTCTATTGCTGCTGCATGTAATCCGCATGTAAACATGAGAGACTGAGGGAGTATTCAGTGAGCAGTTTGCTTTTGTGGAAATTTCCCCAGTGTTGCTTGGTCCTTCCTCCTTCCCACAGTCTGAAATGCAGACTGCAGGCTGGATTTGGACCGTGAGAATGAGAGCCACAGACCAAAAATGACTAAATCTAAAATCAAAGGATTTGAAAATTTCCTGAAGCTGCTGTACCAACTTGGGACTTCTGGTCCTTGAGCTTCTTATTAAGGGAGAAAAATTAACCTGTGCTTGATTAAGCCACTTGTGGTCAGTTTCCGGCCTGTACAGTCAAATGCTATCTCAGGTCTATTCAATGTATGTTCTGTAATCTCACCCTCTGCTTACTATAGTTGTGATCACTTTAAGTATTTCCCTTGCAATATATTTTCTACGAAACTTAAATTTTTTCAATGAAATGACCACATGAAAAGGTCTGAAATTACATGGAAGATTATAAGATAAATCAATGATAAACCAATCTAACAAAGGATGAGATTGTCACTGACCAATGAATGAAGTTAGGTTGAAGATTTTGCACAATGAGTCCACCCTATATAATCCAGTGATTTTTACACTGTCTCCCAAAATGAATAACTAGTTTTCAATTCCTGGACTCCTTAATGTTTTCCACTTTTCCAGGGTTACCCTCGAGGTTGTATAGAGTTCGTATTGTGAAATCAGTTTTCTCATTAAAATTCTTGAAGATCCCATCTTACTAACTAAAAAATAAACAAAATTTTGCCTCAGATTATGGTGAGAATTACATGAATGAATCAATCTACAGCAAACATTATGGCTAATATTAGTGATGACATTAAAATGTCCTTTGGCTCCTGCTGTTTTAGCTGCCATAGCAAAGCATATGTATTATCTGATTGCCAGATAATCAGACATCAAGGCATCATCAAGACAGTCATCAAGACACAGACATGATACCATCTTGTCAATGAATGCTTTTCATATTCATTTTTCCTAATAAGCATTAACTGGATTTCTTCCACATGCAGATAATTATATCTTGCAGACTAATGATGTGAGTCTACACTGATCTTCATTTTATAAACAGGTTGTGTTTATTGCCTTCACTGAAGTTTTAGAAATTCCAAAATGTAAGATATCTAGACCAAAGTCAAGTGAATATCCTCTTTGTTGTATGTCATGATGGTATATGTTTTATATGCTATCATGAAATAAATATTGGCTGCTCTATACAATTTATCACTTTAGCTTATCTGTTCATAGTAATGTTATTAAATAGTTCCCATGTTCACTAAGATTTCTTTCTGTGTATGTGGAATATGTACATGGCTGGTTAGAATTTATAGTTCTTGCAGTCATACCCATCAAACTTGCAGAATTACGGAGAATAAATTTTCTAAATAATTGAACATTATATAAAATTTGATTTACTTAAAAGTAACAAATTCTCATAAATAAACATTAAAGGTATTCAGGCAAGAATACTGAAGCTGGTTACCTTCTCCAGAGCATCTTCCTGACCCAGGGATCGAATCTGCATCGCTTGTGTCTCCTTCATTGGCAGGTGTATTCTTTACCACTAGAGCCACCTGGGAAGTCCATAAACAAATTAGAAAATTCAAAACACTATGAAAAAAAGCATAGTCTCATGACCCAGAACTAAAGCAGTTTGTTTTAATTATAGTCCATAAATGTACTTCCTCTTATTCAGTTAAAATTATGTTTCTATAATTTTTCCCTTTCATTTTTATAACTAGCACTTTCCTATTATAAGGTTATATAATTCTTTATATAGCCAATTTTCTATTTTATACATTTGGCTGTTATTGCATAATTCATCCCATGATACTAAAGTTTTAATTAAGACTGTTTTCTCAAATTGTTGGAAATGATGAACATCCCAATTGAAAAAAACAGACCAAACTTCTATTTCTGATTAAGATGGAATCATTTGTGGCAGCCCAAAACTTCTACTGAAAATAATTATAATTAGTGAATAAAAACCAAAAATATTTCTCTAAAGTATCAGAAATCTACTAAAGCAAAAATGAACAGAGGATCCATGATTTTCAACAGGGAAGGATATGGAGGATTGAATCAATGCTGTATATATGCTTTTGTCCTAGAACCTTTCCCAACGCTAGATGCAGTGAGAGGCTGAGTTTTGAGAATTTTCCTGGGCAGAGGGTCATTGTTTGAGATACAGATGCAAGCAGAGGTTCTGCTGATCTCCTAGGGCTTCAAATAAAAACCTAATCATGATCCCCATGAAAAGGGGAGAACAGAGAACTGAGGCTTAAACATGGCTGAGTTTCCCTGCAAAAATTTTGTTAATTTCTGAAACTGAATTAGGCCAGAAAGTTAAGAAAGGAAGGCTCTGAGAATCAGAATATAATTTTAGCAGTGTTGTGCAGAAGAGAAAAACCTTTGTAGCCAGGATCTTCCTGAGACAGTTCCTTGGGAAACTCATCAAGCTTTAAGTTAAAACCCTTAGAAGGTTGCCATCTTCTAAGGAGAGATGGGAAAAACAGAGATAGATGGACACTTACCAGTTTTACCTCAGCAAAATTCAGTTAAGTCCCTGATTGTATTAGAGGTGACCAGATCATGTATCTGATTAAGAGAGGAAAGACTGAACACGTTCAGGCAAACCTCCAAAATGTTTCATATACAGTGTCCAGCATTCAGTAAAATTTATTATGCAAGGATAAGAACAAATGATCAAGAGCCAATGAACAAATCTATATTAGAAATAGACTCATAGGTGACACAAAAACTGAAGTTAGTAGACAAGATATTTAAAATATAATAATGATCAATATGTTCAAGAAAATACAGGAATGCAGAAAAAAATAAAGAAAAACATGAAAAGGTGAAACAGTTCTCCAGAGAATTGGAATCTATGAGGAAGAATCCACTGGGAATTCCAGAACTTACAAATAGAATAACTGGGAAATTAACTTTAATAATAAATTTTAGTTAGCCCATTATATGCAAAATATTGTCAAGTGTACATGTAACATTTGACAAAATCAACCACATGCTGAATTATAAACCAGGCTACAATAAGTTTTAAATGCCTGGAATCATTCAGAGCATATTCTCAGACAATGGTGGAATTAAATCAGAAATCAATAACTACTGTGGTGATCATTTCATAATGTATAAAATTATTGAATCACTAAGTGGTACACATGAAACAAATATAATACTGTTAATTATAACTCAGTTTTAAAAATAGAAAGCAGAAAATTCTACCTGTTGGGAGCTTTATCTATACTGAAAGTGAAAGTGAAGCTTGCTCAGCTGTGTCCGACTCTGCGAGCCCATGGACTATACAGTCTATAGAATTCTGCAGGCCAGAATACTGGAGTGGGTAGCCTTTCCCTTCTCCAGGGGCTCCTCCCAACCCAGAAATCGAATCCAGGTCTCCCACATTGCTGCTGCTAAGTCACTTCAGTCGTGTCTGACTCTGTGCGACCCCATAGACAGCAGCCCACCAGGCTCCCCCGTCCCTGGGACTCTCCAAGCAAGAATACTGGAGTGGGTCTCCATTTCCTTCTCCAATGCATGAAAGTGAAAAGTGAAAGTGAAGTCGCTCAGTCGTGTCCGACTCTTAGCGACCCCATGGACTGCAGCCTACCAGGCTCCTCCGTCCATGGGATTCTCCAGGCGAGAGTACTGGAGTGGGATGCCGTCACCTTCTCTGACATTGCAGGCGGATTCTTTACCAGCTGGGCCACAAGGGAAACCCTAATCTATACTACTGCAGAAGAAATCTACTTAAGAAAGTTGAATTCTATTCATATAAATGATATGCATATGTATATCAAAACCCGTAAGATGTAACTGTGATACCTTTATAGTATCTATAAAATCTATTATATCATGTACAACATACATGAAATACACAACAAGTTGCAGGAATTGGACAGCAGTCAGTGTGAGGCTGATTTTTTGAGAGAGAGGATACTCAAAGGATGTCCTCCATTGATACTAGTTTTCTTCCTAGGAAGATTTTCTGGGGTGTGGTGCATTTATATAGAATGCAAGCAAGAGCAGGAGTTTCATTGGACAGAAAAGGCAGATACTAGAGTTGGGGGTTTCTAAGGTGGTTGTGATTTGGAAGAGAGGGTACTTGAAAAAAAAGGAGTCATGGATTGGGGAATCCAGAAGTTTCCATAGAGACTCCTCTTGAGTGTCTTTGCCAAACCCTAAATTCCATTCGAGTGACACAAGACTCATAAAAGCTAGGTAGAGAGCATCTGCTGGGATGCGGCAAACTGAGCAAAGAGCCTAGAACTTGTTTTGTATTATGAAGACTTGGTGGGAAATCTTTATAAACAAGCCAACGATTGAGTTGAGATATAATGTTTAAGGGTGTATGGATTTAATTCTGTTCCCTCAAAATTCATTTGTTGAAACCCTAACTCTCACTGTAACTGTGTGTGAAGATAGAGCTTTTAAAGAGGTAATTCAAGTTAAATAAATTAATGAGGATTGGGCTGTAATCCAATAGGACTGGTGTACTTACTGGTCACCTGCAAGTCAAGCAGAGAGACCTCAGAGAATCTCACCCTGTTGACCTTGATCTTGGACTTGTAAACTTCAAAACTGTGAGAAATTAAATTTCTATTATTTAAGGCAATCATCCTCCAGGATTTTGTTATGGCAGCCCCAGCAAACTAACAGAAAAAATAAGGCTAATTATACATTAGGATTGAGGGCTACATGTTACATAGAAATATGGGTGGAAAAAACTGTAATAGCTGTCTTTGAAGAAAGCCTAAAACCAGAGCATGATAGATCCGTGTGTTCCACTAGTACTTTACTGCCTGCCAACATAAAACACAATACGTTTTGAGGAAAAACAATGCAACCCACTACCTCTTCGAGATATTATCTGAAACTGTGATGGATGCATGTTGATGTATGGCAAAACCAATACAATATTGTAAAGTAAAAAAAATAATAATAAATAAAAAAAATTTTTAAGAAAAAAAATTAATACTGAAGAAAAAAAAATTATTAATGGAAAGAAAAAAGCGAGAGAACCATAAAAGAAAGAATGAAAATGAATCATCAAAATAAATTTGTTGAAAACGAAAATGTTTTAAAAATGTTAAAAGCAGTTAGAGGAAAACAACAACATATTCATAGAGAAAAATAACAATTGGGAAAACCCATGGACTTCTCAAAAGAGGTTATGGAAGTATAAAACAGTGGAACAAAATCTTAAAAAAAGAAAAAGACAGAAAAGAATATGAACTCAGATTTTGAAACTCACTGAAAATCCCCTTTAGGCATGATGACAAAATAAATATATCCTCAAATGACATGAACAAAAAAAATCATTGCTATCAGTCTTGCTTCAATAGAAAAGTTAAAGGAAGTTCTTCAGGCTGACAGGAAATGTCAGAGGAAAACTGGAAACTTTAGGAAGTAAGGAAGAGCAACAGATATAATAACTATTTGGACAAATATAAAGGACTACTCTCTCCTCAAGTTTGGTTATATATGTATGACTATTATAAACAAAACTTTTAACATTTTCTGGAGTGTTACCTCATTTACATAAATATAGCACATTTAGGAACTATATCATAAGTGTCAGTTGGTAGTAGGGTAAAAGGACTTAAATGGTTGCAAAGCTTCTATGTCTTTACTGAAGTGGTGCACTGGTTCCTCTAGCAACCAATAATAAAAGCAATACAAAGAGATATAGCTGGAAGAACAATACACATGTTAAAATAGAATATTAAAGTATTCTAAGTATTCCAAAGCCATGTAGGTAAGGGAAAACAATGGAACAGGAAAGAAGGAACAAATAAAAAAAGAAAATAAATTGGTACGTCTAGTTTCAGCCATATTAATTATGTTAAATGTTTGCGATGCCCGCACACCCCAAACAAATTTGCTAAGTCTTCTTCACTTATAATATTCAGGGTTGGTTATAATGGAGAAATCTTAATAAAACACACATTTATCATAACAGTTTTAGTGGTTAATTTGCAATATATGACAAGATTCTGATAAACATTCCTGTATGTTATGTAAAATTTTTTTAGAAGGGCGTATTTTCTTTTTATTAAGCAGAGCATGACAAACAGTCAAACCTTTCTATGATCTCTCAGAGCAATAATTTAAATGGTAATGAACTAAGATACTACAATTATCTGTGGTATCTTTGTAGTGCCTCTTGTCCCCATATGAAACGAAACTGGGCTTCCTAGGTGCCCCTAGTGGTAAAGAGCCTACCTACCAGTGCAATTACACTTCAGAAATGTGAGTTTGATCCCTGAGTAGGGAAAATCCCCTGGAGGAGGGTATGGCAACCCACTGCAGTATTCTTGCCTGGAGAATGTCATGGACAGAGGAACCTGGCAGGCTGCAGTCCATAGGGTCGCACAGCATTGCACGTGACTGAAACGACTTAGCACACATGCAGTCTCTAAACGTCTAGCCATAACCAAGCAAGAACTTATCAACCTAGGTTACTTGAGTACCTCTGCTTTCACAACACACACAGGCACACATGCAACATTAAGATGCCTATCTCCATTTGTCATAAAGCCTCTGCACTGGCAGAGATTGTGAGACTTTGTTAGGACTTTTCTGTCTTTATTTTGACAGGACATATAATAAAACATTTTGCAAAACACTTCCAGACATAAGAAAAATACAAAGTCAGATGAGTTTGCTGTGAAATGGAATTTGGGGGTTGTTTAATGGATAGATGTCAATCTGAAAAGATGTCTCTTGGAGATTTGCAATTGACCTTTCCTTGTTTCATACTATAAACTGATAAGCGTAAATAAAGGCACAGAAAGCATAATATCAGGTTGAATATGCAAGAAATAAAAATCAAAGAATTGAAAGAGAACATAAAGTTTCAGGACATATTACGAGATGTAATGGTCTAAAATTAGCAAAATGAAATTCATTGCAGAGAAACATAAAGTAATTCCCTTAGGTTAAAACCATGGCACGAATAGAACAAGCCCAGTTTGGGACATCAGAGATTCTGGATAGTGATCCCCTGTACCAGGCCTTCACTGGCTGCTTCCAGTCCCTGGGAACATGAATGTTTGTGGACCCAATAGATACCTACTCCGTTTGATCTGTTAGGGAAATTTCCTTCCAGTGCCTTCAAGGGAAGATTGAATTTCTTTACTATCGCCAACTGCTGCTAATTCTATTCAGAGGTGAGCTTCAGTGACACCAGCTAATCTAATTCCCCAGCTGCCTGGGAAGCCATCTTCATGCTAGTATGGACATGAAAATTAAGCCCAATTACAGCTGACTATACCTATCAGACCTCTGACACTGGATTCTATTTAGAGTCACTTAGTTGTGACTCTCAGCGCTGCCACCCGAGCTGTCATATAATATCCAAACCTTTTCACTTCTCATAAATTGTCACCCTCTCACAATTCTGTGTACTCCTTTGGAATTTTTGGCTTAACACAATTATGGTCTCCTACACTATTTTTTAAAAAGTTTAAGTTTTATTATTTAAGTTCATTTATGTTTACCAAGTTTTAACAGACCACTTTTCAGGTTGACATATATCTATTAAGTTCAAGTCTCATAATTCTCATTCTTCCCATATGATTTGAATTGTTCTTCATTAAGCATGAACCACTCTTTTTTATTTCCTCTCTCCCCCGTGTGCATGCGCTCTTTCTTTCTCTTTCTCTCTCTCTCTTTCTCCCTCTCTCCCTCTCTCTCTCTCCTGCGTGCTGGGGTGCTCTTCTCTTTGCGTCTTTGGCTTGACATGCCCTCACTCCTCCTAGATGGATTTTCCTGCTATTATCTAAGTAAAATAGAGCTGTAACACTGAGCTGTAACACTGATTTGTCTAAGATCTATAACATCGTCTGTTCAAGACCTGAGAGCTATAACATGGTTTGTCCAAGACCCAAGAGCTGTGACGCTCCAAGGGCTTTACTGTCCGTCACTCCAAATCTTTGTTGTGACGAGACAGAACCGAGGAGCATACACTCACCTGACATCTGTGGTGCCGTGACTCAGGTTTAACCTGGCTGAAACAACCTCAGCACAGCCCCCGCAAGGAGGAGGCCAAGCACAGCAGGAGCCCAACTTGGCAAAAGCTCTCAGGATAGAAGCTGAATGCCAAGAAAACCCAACACAGGGGAAGTGACAAGCAGCTTATTGTGCTGGAAACCGGGACAGCAAAAAACGAACTCAGCAGATAGCTCACACGGCTCAGTCTCAGATTCCAGAAGACTTCCGGTAGAAGGTAGAGGGTAGAAGGTCCTCGCCTCTATGGCTGGAGGGACATATGCCTAACAAAATCTTAATTCCTTTACAATCTCTACTTTCTTGTTTCCTCAATGCCCCGCGAACAGGCGGGTGGCGGTGGGTACAATTGAGGGACTCTGGAGAGGCTACTCTTTGGTCTGTCCCAAAGGCACTATCTGCTGAGCCCCAGTAGCTGTTACCCAAGCCAGTGGTGGTTTTTTGTACTTAATCTTCTCTGTGCCAAGGATCAAGCCAAAGAAAACTGTGAGCACAGGCCAGGTATTTAGCAGATTTTCCAACAGGCTATGAAGGGGATCCCTTGGCACGTTTTTCCCACTGCTTTTTCCTCCTGTCCTTCAGCTCTCTCCCGGGACTCAAGCCCAGCCAAAACCTGGGATGCCTAGCTTCAGGACCTAACAAAGCTCAGGCTCTGATGTCTCATTGCAAAAATTCAGTGAGAGACAGAGCAGTAAGTAAGAGGTGGACTTGTTAGGATTCAGAGAGAAGCACACTCTTCAAGGTGTGGGCCATTGCCAAGGGCAAGGGCTAGGGACACGGAATTTGGCTGAGAGGAGCTACCCCATGCCCGAGGTCAGGGGAGGCAGCCGAAAGGAGCAACCCCGTGTCCAAAGAGTGGCAGCTGTAGGGGTGCAGGAGGGCCGAGAGGAGCTACTCCACGTTCAAGGTCAGGAGGGGTGGCTGTGAGGAGATAGCCCTCATCCAAGGTAAGGAGCAGTGGCTGCGCTTTGCTGGAGCAGCTGTGAAGAGATTCCCCACGACCAAGGTAAGAGAAACCCAAGTAAGACAGTAGGTGTTGTAAGAGGGCATTAGAGAGCAGACACACTGAAACCATAATCACAGAAAACTAGCCAATCTGATCACACGGACCACAGCCTTGTCTAACTCAATGAAACTGAGTTAATAGGCCATGCTGTGTGGGGCCACCCAAGATGGGCTGGTCATGGTGGAGAGGTCTGACAGAATGTGGTCCACTGGAGAAGGGAATGGCAAACCACTTCAGTTTTCTTGCCTTGAGAACTCCATGAACAGTATGAAAAGGCAAAATGATAGGATATTGAAAGGGGAACTCCCCAGGTCGGTAGGTGCCCAATATACTACTGGAGATCACTGGAGAAATATCTCCAGACAGAATGAAGGGATGGAGCCAAAGAAAAAACAATACCCAGTTGTGGATGTGACTTGTGATAGAAGCAAGGTCCGATGCTCTAAAGAGCAATATTGCATAGGAACCTGGAATGTTAGTTCCATGAATCAAGGCAAATTGGAAGTGGTCAAACAGGAGATGGCAAGAATGAACTAAAGAGTGAACTAAAATGGACTGGAATGGGTGAATTCAATTCAGATAACCATTATATCTACTACTGTGGGCAGGGATCCCTTAAAGGAAATGGAGTATCCATCATGGTCAATAAAAGAGTCCAAAATGCAGTACTTGGATGCAATCTCAAAAACGACAGAATAATCTCTGTTCATTTCCAAGGCAAACCATTCAATATCATGGTAATCCAAGCCTATACCCCAACCAGTAATGCTTAAGAGTTGAACGGTTCTAAGAAGACCTACAAGACCTTTTAGAACTAACACCCAAATTGGAATGCAAAAGTAGGAAGTCAAGAAACACCTGGAGTAACAGGCAAATTTGGCCTTGGAATATAGAATGAAGCAGGGCAAAGGCTAATAGAGTTTTGCCAAGAGAACGCACTGGTCATAGCAAAGAACCTCTTCCAACAACACAAGAGAAAACTACACATGGACATCACCAGGCGGTCAACACCGAAATCAGATTGATTATATTCTTTGCAGCCAAAGATGGAGAAGGAAAAAACAAGTCAGCAAAATACAGTCAGCAAAAACAAGACTGGGAGCTGACTGTGGCTCAGATCATGAGCTCCTTATTGCCAAATTCAGACTTAAATTGAAGAAAGTGGGGAAAACCACTAGACCATTCAGGTATGACCTAAATAAAATCCCTTATGATTATACAGTGGAAGTGAGGAATAGATTTAAGGGCCTAGATCTGATAGACAGAGTGCCTGATGAACTATGGACTGAGGTTCGTGACACTGTACAGGAGACAAGGATCAAGACCATCCCCATGGAAAAGAAATGCAAAAAAGCAAAATGGCTGTCTGGAGAGGTCTTACAAACAGCTGTGAAAAGAAGAGAAGCGAAAAGCAAAGGAGAAAAGGAAAGATATAAGCATCTGAATTCGGAGTTCCAAAGAATAGCAAGGAGAGATAAGAAAGCCTTCCTCAGTGATCAATGCAAAGAAATAGAGGAAAACAACAGAATGGGAAAGACTAGAGATCTCTTCAAGAAAATTAGAGACACCAAGGGAACATTTCATGCAAAGATGGGCTCAATAAAGGACAGAAATGGTATGGACCTAACAGAAGCAGAAGATATTAAGAAGAGGTGGCAACAATACACAGAACTGTACAAAAAAGATCTTCACAACCAAGATAATCACGATGGTGTGATCACTGACCTAGAGCTAGACATCCTGGAATGTGATGTCAAGTGGGCCTTAGGAAGCATCGCTATGAACAAAGATAGTGGAGGTGATGGAATTCCAGTTGAGCTATTTCAAATCCTGAAAGATGATGCTGTGAAAGTGCTGCACTCAGTATGCCAGCAAATTTGGAAAACTCAGCAGTGGCCACAGGACTGGAAAAGGTCAGTTTTCATTCCAATCCCAAAGAAAGGCAATGCGAAAGAGTGCTCAAACTACCGCACAATTGCACTCATCTCACACGCTAGTAAAGTAATGCTCAAAATTCTCCAAGCCAGGCTTCAGCAATATGTGAACCGTGAACTTCCTGATGTTCAAGCTGCTTTTAGAAAAGGCAGAGGAACCAGAGATCAAATTGCCAACATCTGCTGGATCATGGAAAAAGCAAGAGAGTTCCAGAAAAGTATCTATTTCTGCTTTATTGACTATGCCAAAGCCTTTGACTGTGTGGATCACAACAAACTGTGGGAAATTCTGAAAGAGATGGGAATACCAGACCACCTCACCTGCCTCTTGAGAAACCTGTATGCAGGTCAGGAAGCAACAGTTAGAACTGGACATGGAACAACAGACTGGTTCCAAATAGGAAAAGGAGTTCGTCAAGGCTGTATATTGTCACCCTGCTTATTTAACTTTTATGCAGAGTACATCATGAGAAATGCTGGAGTGGAAGAAACACAAGCTGGAATCAAGATTGCCAGGAATAATATCAATAACCTCAGATATTCAGATGACACCACCCTTATGGCAGAAAGTGAAGAGGAACTAAAAAGCCTCTTGATGAAAGTGAAAGTGGAGAGTGAAAAAGTTGGCTTAAAGCTCAACATTCAGAAAACGAAGATCATGGCATCTGGTCCCATCACTTCATGGGAAATAGATGGAGAAACAGTGGAAACAGTGTCAGACTTTATTTTTCTGGGCTCCAAAATCACTGCAGATGGTGACTGAAGCCATGAAATTAAAAGATGCTTACTCTTTGGATGGATATTTATGACCAACCTAGAGAGCATATTGAAAAGCAGAGACATTACTTTGCCAACAAAGGTCCGTCTAGTCAAGGCTATGGTTTTTCCAGTGGTCATGTATGGATGTGAGAGTTGGACTGTGAAGAAAGCTGAGTGCCGAAGAATTGATGCTTTTGAACTGTGGTGTTGGAGAAGACTCTTGAGGGTCCCTTGGACGGCAAGGAAATCCATCCAGTCCAACCTAAAGGAGTTCTGTCCTGGGTGTTCATTGGAAGGATTGATGCTGAAACTGAAACTCCAATACTTTGGCCACCTCATGCAAAGAGTTGACTCATTGGAAAAGACCCTGATGCTGGGATGGTTTGGGGGCAGGAGGAGAAGGGGACGATGGAGGATGAGATGGCTGGATGGCATCACCGACTCAATGGACATGAGTTTAAGTGAACTCTGCGAGTTGGTGATGGACATGGAAGCCTGGCCTGCTGTGATTCATGGGGTCGCAAAGTCAGACACAACTGAGCGACTGAACTGAACTTTTATTTATCTGCACTAACTTTCAATATACTAAAGTTTTTGAAACATGAAATTTCTAATTTAACAGATAGATTTACAGTAGCTGTAAATATTCAGCAATATTCAGGCAATGTGTGCTCATTTAACCGTCTACTATATTTAAAGCTAAAATTCCTTATAGTACCAGAAAAATTTAATAATAGGTAATTCATATGCCTTTAACTTAGAATCTTATATGTATTTCTTGATAAAGTTTTGTCAGAAATTTTGTTTCCCTAATTGCTAAAAAGTTTTTCAGTCTAGATTTACAATTTTGAATCAATTTGCTTAATAGACTAAGTGCTAGTTCATTCATCCATTTTTTACTGTTTCTAAATAAGTTTCTCTGCTGATTCTTGGTTTATCCAATTCAGCTACCATCTATTGATTGTTTATAATGATAATTGAGGGTTTAGCACTCTTTCAGTCAATCACCCTTCAAGTTCACTCTCTTGGACTGATTATTTCCTCATTCATTCATCAGCTCATCAATTATTTACTAAATACCAATCCACTGATGGGCCGTGTGCTAGCCACTGAAGATAGAGCAACATTTCTTACCTCACAAAACTGATATTTCAGGAGGAGAAAGACAGCAAATACAGAAATTCTTTTTTGCATATTATGTCATCAGATTGTAAGTTAATAAGATCTCTGAGGAAAAATAGAGAAGAAAATGGTACTGGATATTTAAGGAGTGCTGCTTTTGATTTTCTAAAGTAGGTAATTGTACTGTTAACAAATCATCAAGTTGGTGTAGTCCCTTTTCAATTCTTATGCATTTTTTTCTTTATCTCATTACACTGAATTTTAATGAGTCTAAAATTTTACCATAAAGTATGATGTCCCATATGAAATTTTCCAATAGGATTTTGCATTGGGGGGGGGGGTCAATATTTTCTGAGTATTTTCCTCCATCATTTCTTTTTGCATAGAATGCCCTTCCTCAACTCAGTGTCTCTTTCATCTGATTTGGTTGCCTCAATCAATAACTATGCTTTTGTTAGGATCCAAGCCAAAATTCTATTTTTTTTCTTTTACCAAAGAGTGTTTTTTGATTTTTCAGAAAAAACCTACATTTTAACAAATTAGAAAATATAGCCAATTTTTATATATACACATATATTTATGATTTTTAGCAATACTTTCCATGTACTCATGTTTGTGTCCATGCAATCTCATAATGTTCCAGAAATCAACGCACAACCTGCCTTTACTTGTTGCCTGTAGGTAATGAGGAGCTTGCACACAGCATGCACATGGGGAGGGAAGGGTGAAATTCTAGGGCAATGAGACACATGGATGGTAGATTTCCTATGTCGAGGTGGGTAGGATTTTGAAACATGACCTTGGTTTGGGAGTCTCTCTTTTTTTTTTTAATTTGTTTTTTCATTTCGCTTTTGGACTTGAAAAATCAAACTCTGGATTTTCAGAGTTAAAAGAGTGAAAAAACAATCTATGCATTATCTACTACTAACTCTCTTCACACATTCTACCAAATTTTTTTAAATGAAGTTGATTTTTCTTATTCTTTTTGTTGCTAATTTTTGATTTTTGGCTGTACTGCAAGACATGTGGGGTCTTGGTTCCCATACCAGGTATCAAACCTGCACTTCCAAGTGTGGAATCTTAACCAATGGACCATGAGGGAAGTGTCCCAAACTAAAGAAACTCCACTCTTTAAATGTTATAAGGCTAACTTGTAGGTGAACTTGTTCTGGGGCTTTGTCCTGGGAGGGTTTTATTTAAAGGAAACATTGAAGATTATCACATCACTAATATGACCAGGGCCAGAGTGTATTACATTATTTTGAAGATATTAGGGTCAGGCAACTGGAAGACAAAGCTCCTGTTCACGAGTAAAGGGCAGTGTATTTATGACATCCAAATGCATAGTTGTGTAGATATAAGAGGATGAACTCATAAGGCTATCCCTTATCTCGGTAAGAAATATTACCTGGAAGCCTGACCTCATGTGTAGATGCAGTTTTTAACACCAATTTTCTACAATTTGGAGAACCGCTTTTGCAAGCTTCACCAATATGAAATATGAGCCTCCTGCCTTGAAATATTATGAGCTGCTCGAGTAAACACCATATGGATTACCAAGATGATTTGGAAGAACAAAGTTGTGTTTCCCATACATTAATCCTGGAAGTTAGATTTTCCTTTGAGCTAAAATTTTTTTCTGATAACCTAGTGACATCTGATAGACCAGTATTACCCAAATTAATTTTACTGAATGTAAATTATACCTTAATAGGAAAATATGTTTCTGAGAGAATATCAACAATAATAAAATCATATTTAGGGATTTTCCAATATGCATTATGTTCCTCCCTACTCCCATTGTACAACATATTTTCCTACTCTTCTGATGATCAAAGTCAGTGGCCTCTGCCAGGAGTGTGATTCCTTGTAGTGTGTGAATAGTGTCTCCTGAAGAGCCATGTCCACCTGGAAGCTCAGATTGTGACCTAATTTGGAAATGGAATATTTGCTGATGTCAACAATGAACTGAAGATGAAGTCAGACTCGGGTAGAGTGGCCTTAAATCCAGTGTGGGGGTCCACACTGGTCCTTAAATCCAGTGTGCACAGATGCACACAAAGAAGAAGACCTGGGAAGACAGAGGCAGAAATTCGGGATGCAGCTAAGGACCCCATGGAGACACCAAAAGCTGGGAAGAAGCAAAGATTGATTCTTCCTGGATCCTTCAGAAGCAGAGCCCTATCGACACCTTGATTTCAGACTTCAAGACTCCAGAACCATAGGAGAATACATTTCTGTTGATTTAAGCCCCCATACGTGGTCGTTTGTATTATGGCAAAACTAGACTCTTGAGGGTCCCTTGGATAGCAAGGAATTCAAACCGGTCAGTCCTGAAGGAAATCATCCCTGAATATTCATTGGAAGTATGGATACTGAACCTGAAGCTTCAATACTATGGCCACCTAATGCACACAGCATCATTGGAAAAGACCCTGATGCTGGGAAAAATTGAAGGCAAAAGGAGAAGAGGACGGCAGAGGATGAGTTGGTTGGATGACATCACCAATTCAATGGAGATGAGCTCTGATGAACTCTGGGAGATGGTTAAGGTAAGGATGCCTGGTGTGCTGCAATCCATGGAGTCGCCAAGAGTCAGATATGACTTAGGGACCGAACAACAATAGCAACAAACCTGGGAAATGAATACACTTCTTTCTTGCCCATAGGACCCATTGGGTAGTGACAGCTGGTGTGTCCCTGGTGCCTGTGTCCTCTCTTTGGGGACTAGGACTATGAAACTTGCATAGCAGGGACAGAAAAGCCAATTCATAAAATGAGACTCCCCTGTCTTTACTCTATGATGCCTTACCAGGGTATTCTTCTCAGAGACTCAGTTACATAGAAAGGCTTTTGACTTGAAGTGTGTGCTGTATCTTGGGAGAAGTGTACCCATTCTTGGGGCATGTTGCTTCTGAGCTGGCGCTCCGGCAGTATCCCTACCAGGCCATTCCAGCCTTCTCTTGGACCAGCCACCTCTGGGTGATGAGGAATGTGAGGAGACTAGTTGATCTCATAGAAATGGTCCTATTCCTATGCCTCCTTGGCCGTAAAGGGTGTACCCTAGTGGGATACTATGTTATGTGGGATCACAGGCTGCCACTGTGCTTCTGGCTAAGGCTCAGTGAGGGTGGCAACAAAATAGAGAAATGAATCATTTATATTAAAATATTCTTTGAAGGACTTCCCTGGTGGTCCAGAAGTTAAGACTCCATGCTTCCACTGCAAGGGGTGTGGGTTTCATTCCTGGTGGAGGAACTAAGATCCTACATACCATATGGCATGGCCAAAAATTAAAAAGAAATTCTTCTGCAATACTAATAATTTAAAATAAAAAATAATATGATTTTTGTAAGTTATATATTTTCACTAGCATTTGACAACAGATATAAGGCATATATACTGTGACCTTGTCCTGTCCAAGTCCTTGTGATCGCATGGACTGTAGCCCACTAGGCTACTCTGTCCATGGGATTCTCCAGGCAAGAATACTAGAGTGGGTTACCATTTCCTCCTCCAGGGGATCTGCTAAAGCCAAGGATCGAACCCATGTCTCCCGCATTGGCAGCCAAATTCTTTACCACTGAGCCACCTCAGAAGTCCATGTACTATGGCTTTAACTGTCATTTTATATTGTCTATGTTTGCTTCCTCATGTTTTTGGGCCCAGTATTAGAGCTATCATTATCTTTTAAATTTTATTTATTTATTTGGCTGCACTGAGTCTTCGTTGCAGCTTGTGGGATGTTCATTCCCCAACCATGAATCAAACCTGGGCCCTCTGCATTGGGAGTGTGGATTCTTAGCCAATGAACCACCAGGAAAGTCCCTCATTATCTTTATTATAATCTTTATTCAAGACTTTTATCTGACTTTTGTATGTGGGATATACCCTGATCTATGCTTGTGAAATAAAATTTGTTTTCATTCAAATCAACCAACATTAATTAAGTAACAGTTGTGTTGAAGGAGTGTCCATTGGAAAGGTTTTATCACTGAAGAAAATTCAAGAAAGTTGTATTAGTTACCTTTTCCTGTATAACAAATTATCATGACATTATGTGGTTTAAAACAATAATAATCCTTTAGATTATTATTATTAATCCAGTCAGATTCTGCAGGTGAGAAATTGAAGGGGACTCAGTAAGGTCAGATCTCCTGCGCTCCATACATGGAACCTCTAGTGGAAGATGTGAAGAAGGTTGTGAGCCTGGACCACTTGAGGCTAATGCACCCACACATCTGGGTGTGATGCTATCTATTGGCTGAAAACTTAACCGGCACCTTCAGCTGGGACACCTTCATGGGGTTTCCCCATGTGAGCTGAGCTTCCTCACAAGAATATGGCTGGTTCCCTGAGAGTATGAGAGAGAATGAGGAGAAAGAGTGAGAGAAGCAGGAAGAAGTTTTGTTCTTTGAATAATGTTGCCTCAGAAGGTCGATGACATCACCTCAGCTTTGCTCCACTGATCAGTTAGGGCCAGAATCCCCGCCCAGTTTCAGGGGAGGAGACAAACAACTCTTGTCTGTGGGAAGAGCACCTGTGCCACTGTAGGAAGAGATGAGTGACAGGATTAAGTACACTCCTACAGGAATAAAAGAACCCACATTAATGTGTGTTTTGTGTGCCTAATACTGTACTGTTTTAACTGCGTTTGTCAAGGGATTCTGATGGTCATTTCATAAGACAAATCCTGAGCTGTCTTCTTTTTTTTTTTTTTTTTAACTGTAGCCAAAATTACATGTAAGGGTAAAATTATATGAAATATCTGATGTTGCTGGATATTTTATACTCCAAGTCTTTTGCTCAATGTTAATAATGGCAAATAGATGGGGAAGCAATGGAAACAGTGACAGACTATTTTGGGGGGGCTCCAAAATAATTGCAGATGGTGACTGCAGCCATGAAATTAAAAGATGCTTGCTCCTTGGAAGAAAAGTTATGACCATCCTAGATAGCATATTAAAAAGCAGAGGCATTACTTTGCCAACAAAGGTCTGTCTCATGGAAGCTATGGTTTTTCCAGTAGTCATGCATGGACGTGAAAGTTGGACTATTAACGAAAGCTGAGCACTGAAGAATTCATACTTTTGACCAGTGGTGTTAGAGAAGACTCTTGAGAGTCCCTTGGGACTGCAAGGAGATCCAACCAGTCCATCCTAAAGGAGATCAGTACTGGGTGTTCATTGGAAGGACTGATCTTGAAGCTGAAACTCCAATACTTTAGCCATCTGATGCGAAGAACTGACTCAGGGCAAGATTGAAGGCAGGAGGAGAAGGGGATGACAGAGGATGAGATGGTTGGATGGCATCACCGACTCAATGGACATGAGTTTGAGTAAACTTCGGGAGTTGGTGATGGACAGGGAAGCCTGGCATGCTGCAGTCCATGGGGTCTCAAAGAGTCAGACACGACTGACTGACTGAACTAAACTGAATAGTAGAGAACCATTAGACCCTCATGCTGCACGCATGCATGCTAAGTTGCTTCAGTCGTGTCCAACTCTTTGTGACCCTATGAATTGTAGCCCCCCAGGCTCCTCTGTCCTTAGGATTCTCCAGGCAAGAGTACTGGAGTGGATTGCCGTGCCCTCCTCCACAGTATCTTCCTGACCCAGGGATTGAACCCACATTCTTATATCTCCTGCATTGGCATGCTGGTTCTTTACCACTAGTGCCACCTGGGAATCCCAAAGACAAGAAGGACACAGTGCAAATATGTTCCTGATCAATCATTAATTTTTTGCATCAGACTGTCATTTTTATTAACGTCAATATTTGTATATGTGTGAATTGATTGTGTTCAGGATTTTTTGGGGAATTGAGGGGAATGGAACATGGGTTAAATTAGAAATCACATTTTTTCAGGGATGCCACTAAACAGATGACTTTAATCTGAGTCTGATTATTAATAAAATGTTTGTTGCCTGAAGGAAATGAGTTTGCTATTTCAAACGATTATCATAGAAGTTTTATCTTTAAAGGATATTATGAATCATTTGAGTTAACTCCCTTACTCTATATCTGAAGCCTAAAGAAGATAAATTATTTATCCAAGGTTATGACAGTTACGATGAAGCATCAGACTCAAGGTTATTCGTTAATTATAACTTGTTTTTAGTTAAAATTTTTTCAGAGAAATGAAAGCATACTTAAAGAATACTACACTGGGGCTTCCCTGGATTTCTAGTGATTAAGACTTCATGCTCCCAATGCAGCAGACATCGGTTCAATCCCTGGTAGGGGTACTAAGATCCTGCATACTCCAGCAGCTAAAAAATAATACCACACTGATATTGACAGGCCTCCTATTTTTTCTAAATTCATCATTGAATGGTAGAGGACACTTGTTGAAAAACATTATCTGACATCAGTCAAAACGATTATGCAAAATGTAACAACTGCAGAAAGTTACTCTGTAAAAATGCTTGCTTTTAATATTGTAAATTTCAGCCTGAAATTTGATGCATCAGCACTGTATATTAAAATCAGATGCCACTGGAGATTCTGCATATACTAAATAGTCTAAATTTGCTGGAAAGAAAGAAGCACGTGAATACACATATATTTCTGAATGCTGGTGGCAGCATTATCAGAGCAAGTTTGTCTTTTAATTTTTGATTTTTAAGCAGTATTGAGTGAATATTTTCTCCATATTAGAGACTTGGATTTGCATTTTCAACTAACAGATAAGTGAAAGGATATAAAAGAGAAGCTTATCATCAAAAAATCTGCCTATTGTTGCTGGAAATTCACACTGAATGACATTGTTTTATAATTTATGTATTGATCTGCCATCTGATGTAGTAAATTTACTAAGATATTAACTCACCTTACCAATTCCTCTTCCATGATCTCATCACTTTCCACTCTCCATCAATAGCTCATCAGAGTCCCTTGGGGTGCATGGAGATCAAAGCTGTGAATCCTAAAGGAAATCAACCCAAATATTCATCGGAAGGACTGATGCTGAAGCCGAAGCTCCAATAGTTTGGCCACCTGATGCTAAGAGCCGACTCAGTGGAAAAGGCTTTGATGCAGGGAAAGACTGAGGGCTGGAGGAGAAAAGGATGACAGAGGATGAGTTGGTTGGATGGCATCACAGACTCAGTGGACATGTGCTAAGTCATTTCAGTCGTGTCTGACTCTTTGAGACCCTATGGACTGTAGCCCACTATGCTCCTCTGTCCATTGTATTTTCCAGGCCAGAATACTGGAGTGGGTTGCCATTTCCTTCTCCAAGGGATCTTTCCAACCCAGGGATCAAATCCAGGTCTCCTGCATTGCAGGCAAATTCTTCACCATCTGAGCTACCAGGGAAGCCTCAAAGGACATGAGTTTGAGAAAACTCCAGGAGATAGTGAAGGACAAGGAAGCCTGGTGTGCTGCAGTCCATGGGGTCACAAAGGGCTAGACATGGCTTAGCAACAACTGTGGTTCTAAGTGAGGCCAGTAGTGGATGAGCTCTGACTGAGGTGTGTTTTCCCTCCTTCAGCTTTGCTGTACCACTTTGCCTGCTCAGGAGATCATGTGATCTGATACTCTTCTCATCCATTCTGCACAGGTAGATGGCAGGCTGGTCTTTCTCAACTCACTGAAGCACATGAGCAGGAATATATCATGAACCACATAAAGGAAACAATGGTATAATTGTTGATTAATACTAAAATACATATAAGAGAATGAGGAAGACTTAAATGTAACAAAGTTGTTGTTTTTCATTAGAATAAGTAATAAAGAGAATTTAGGCTTGGGATATAGGTGAAAAAGTAAGTTAAGAAGAGTACTTTTGACTTAATACTTTAAAAAGATATCACAGACTATAAATGCCATGTCTCTAGGTCTATTTTGTGTGTAAAAAACTAAAATAAACATAATTGTTGTTAAAACATGACTATTTTTATATTTAATTTCCATTGAATGATTTCTTTTCTATTACTTTCATCTCATAAAACAGTCCATTGCATACACAGGTACCAACCTACACACACACACACACACACACACACACAGACTCACTCACATATTTCTTGTATGTGATTTATATATAGACTTACCATATGCTCTAGCAATTCAGTCCCTATGTCTCTTAGGACTCCAGGTAAGAGGGTCAATTCTTGGTTATCTAAAAGAACAAAAATACGCAGCCACACTAAAACCTGCATAAAAGTTTTCATGACAGGATTATTGATAATAAGTACAAAGTAGAATGACCCAAATGTCCATTAGCTGACAAAAAAATGCAGTAAAGTTGACTCTTGAACATCAGATTTGAACCGTGCATGACCATTTAAATGCAGATTGTTAATAGTAAATATTACAGTACTACACAATCCATGATCATACTGACTTATTCATGTCTGTATCCTTTTCATATAATTAGACTTGGGAATAGGATGTCAAGAAGATCCAAACTATGCATTGCAAATAATCTAAAAGATCATACTTTTCATTCATATATTTGGACTTGATATGAAATTAAATTAGGTTAGATCACACTTAGCAATTAAAAATTTTTGTATGAGGGAATATCTCTAAAAATAGACTTAAATATGCTTTTTAGTTAGAGGAAAAAAATCCAACCAGTTAAAGAAAAGCTGTTGAATTTCAGTATTTTTTATTCATATAAATTACCATAAAAAATGATATAATCTAAAGGAACACTTGGAACAAGTCAAAAGTGAGTTAGTATTGTATTTTGCTCTCAATTTTATAGCCAATATGATTACTAATAACAAAAGAAATATTTGATGCAGACTTTTATTATGAACATAGATACTAAAAGAAGGTATATAAAACTATAACTGATTTAAAGGGATTATTTTCACATGAAATGATTTTCAGCTTGTATTCACTTTTATGAATCCGATACATGTTGATGAAAGAAATAACAATAATTGAAAATGAGTACTTAGTGATACATCATCTTTCACAAAGATATTTTTGCAGTCTTTAATTCATGTGAACAATAAATGATAAAAACTCATGCTTATATCATGGCCACTAGAGAACTAACAAGCCAAAGCTTGTTTCAATAACCTGTCAAGGTCAATAGGATAATGATGTTATAAGCACATACCTAAAATTGATTTATTAGTATAAAGACAATAGTATTCAAATATTACAATGTTCGTTTTCTTAGAAAAATATGCCTGATTCAATCTTATCTTTTACATCTAGTTTAGGAAATAGTCACCTGTGATTCACTTTTCTTTTATTAGAGCTTCCTCAATGAATGGGATTAATGATTAGATTTAAACTGTCATTTTTATAGATCAAATACAGATTTTTTATTTTAGTCACTAAATCATTTCCGACCCTTTCATGACCCCATAGACTGTAGCCTGCCAAGACTACTCTGTCCATGGGATTTCCCAGGCAAGAATACTTGAACATACTGCTGTTTCTTACTCCATGGGATCTTCTCGAACCTGGGATCAAACCTAGGTCTACTGCATTGCAGTCCGATTCTTTACCGTAAGGGAAGCCTGTTTATTGCCTAGTCATTGTTTATTTGGACATTTACACATTCGTTTGTATATTCAAGTCTTAATCCCCCCTCTTGCTTGTGAGAAGTTGAACAGTTCAGGGTAGGCTAAATTTCTAGATGTTTACTACTTGGGGGTGGTCTATGTTGTGTCATCACGGTGATTGTTGGGCAAGAGAGCAACTGCATAGAAGATTTAAGATTCTGGAACAGAATCATCAAACCAGCATCATGACCACTCTCTCTCTCTCTTACACACACACACACACACACACAACAAGAACAAATAGCTTTCCCTGTAAGATACTTTGGAAGCAGTAACCCCAATGGCCCAAATCAGGCCAAGAAAACAAACCCCAGGGGGCATAAGAAACAACCTTAGGGTGCCTTTTTCCTTGAGGCAATGTGGAGTCTGTTATACCTCACCTGCTTCATTGGTCCAAAACAACACAAAGTGTTAGCAGTGGTACAGACACCACCATGACTGGCTAAGAAGAAATCTAGAGCAAGGTCATTGTTCATCACGACTTTTGACAACATGTTGAGACTGATCTGTATTCCGTTAGTAGCAAAAGTATTCTCATTAATACTTTCAAAGTTAGTGATCAATTTGTTGCAATCTTTTCTGTTTGCACAATTCCCTTCCACTGGAAACAGTGCTCTGATTGTTCACAGAAACAATGAGTCAGTATTTCTCCCAGGTGGATTGCCTCCATAGCTAAGAATGGCCTTGTTTTAAAGCTCATGTATTGTTTGTAATATCCTACCTTGGTTATCTATGGAAGTAGTGTGTCTGTACTGACACATTTGGAAATACTATCCTGAAGTACAGGAAGGTTAAGTCTGAGACACACAGGTCCAGGTATCTTCATCACAAAGGAAGTGGTACCTGGTTAGGGCATGTGTATATCCAGAAGAAAAGATGTAATTACATAAGATCAGAACCAAGGCCTTACATTATCTGGGCTATATACTTGGATCTCTATCAGTGTCTTCTAGGTGGCAAATAATTAGCTTATTGTCCTATGAAGGTTGTTGAATTCAAGTTTAGAATGAGCTGAGGTCTAACAAACAGATTGTAGCAACTGGTTCTTTTGCTGGTTTGCTTCAGTCACTGCTGGATGTAGGCAGTTAAATAGTACTTTGTTTTTCAAGTCTAGCTGCTATCAGCATAGCTCTTTATTTATTTATTTATTTTTTAAATTGATTTTATTTTATTTTTAAACTTTACATAATTGTATTAGTTTTGCCAAATATCAAAATGAATCCGCCACAGGTATACATGTGTTCCCCATCCTGAACCCTCCTCCCTCCTCCCTCCCCATTCCATCCCTCTGGGTCGTCCCAGTGCACCAGCCCCAAGCATCCAGTATCGTGCATTGAACCTGGACTGGCAACTTGTTTCATACATGATAATGACTAGAAAACATTTCTCTACCCCATAGGTCTATGTGAGCTTCAAAGGACATTTTTTTAAAAAACAGGTCTAAAAGACCTTTGGTTACTAGTATTTAATAAGGACTACTATAGATAAGCTCCCCTGGTGGCTCAGATGGTAAATAATCTGTCAGCAATGCAAGAGATCTGGGTTCGATCGCTGGGATGGGAAGGTACCCTGGAGAAGGAAATGGCTACCTGCTCCAGTATTCTTGCCTGGGAAATCCCATGGACAGAGGAGCCTGGTGGGCTATAGCCCATAGGAGTCTCAAATTGTCGGACACGACTGAGCGACTAACACTCACTGCTTATAGATGTGTTTGTTTAAGGTCGTTTGCCCATGGAGGGGCAAGTGGAAATACTATCAGCTATAGTTTTCTATGGTTTCATTTGGTGAGACAAGAGTTACCTAGAGGCAATTTATCAGAGGGTCTGGTGATGGATGACTGATCCAGTAGTCTGTAAGACTGAGGGCAGAGGGTCTGTGAGAATCCTTAGCAAAGTATCTTCTCTCAGAAAAGTCTTCAAATCATGCTGAATTCTAATTGATCCTTTAATTGTGAAATGTCAACCTAAGGATTGACTTCCTGGAATTTCACAGCTGTGTATATTGTTAACAGGAAGATTTGTTGTTAACTGATAAGATACTGATATTTAACTTATATGCAGAGTAAATCATGAGAAACACTGGGCTGGAGGAAGCACAAGCTGGAATCAAGATTGCTGGCAGAAATATCAATAACCTCAGATATGCAGATGATACCACCCTTATGGCAGAAAGTGAAGAAGAAATAAAGAGTCTCTTGATGAAAGTGAAAGAGGAGAGTGAAAAAGTTGGCCTAAAGCTCAACATTCAGAAAACTAAGATCATGGCATCCAGTGCCATCACTTCATGGCAAATAGATGGGGAAACAGTGGAAACAGTGGCTGACTTTATTTTTCTGGACTCCAAAATCACTGCAGATGGTGATTGCAGCCATGAAATTAAAAAACGCTTACTCCTTGGAAGGAAAGTTATGACCAACCTAGACAGCATATTAAAAAGCAAAGACATGGAGAAGGAAATGGCAACCCACTCCAGTGTTCTTGCCTGGAGAATCCCAGGGACGGGGAAGCCTGGTGGGCTGTCGTCCATGGGGTCGCACAGAGTCGGACACGACTGAAGCGACAAAAAAAAAAAGAAAAAAAAAGCAAAGACTTTACTTTGTCAACAAAGGTCCTTCTAGTCAAGGCTACGGTTTTTCCAGTGGTCATGTATGGATGTGAGAGTTGGACTAGAAAGAAAGCTGAGCACCAAAGAATTGATGCTTTTGAACTGTGGTGTTGGAGAAGACTCTTGAGAGTCCCTTGGACTGCAAGGAGATCCAACCAGTCTATCCTAAAGGAGATCAATCCTGGGTGTTCACTGGTAGGACTGATGTTGAAGCTGAAACTCCAATACTTTGGCCACCTCATGCAAAAAGCTGGCTCATTTGAAAAGACCCTGATAATGAGAAAGATTGAGGGCAGGAGGAGAAGGGGATGACAGAGGATGAGATGGTTGGATGGCATCACCGACTCAATGGACATGGATTTGGGTGGACTCTGGGATTTGGTGATGGATAGGGAGGCCTGGTGTGCTGCAGTTCATGGGGTCACAAAGAGCTGGACACTGAACTGATAAGATACAATAACTGAAGCATATTCAAATCCCCTGGAGAGTGGAATCTGGATAAAATCCATCTGATGATGTTCAAAGGTCAGTTCAAGATCACTTTTTCTCCGATGTGTTCTAGTACCCCTGGAGAAGGAAATGGTAACCCACTCCAGTATTTTTACTTAGGAAATCCTGTAGACAGAGGAGCCTGGTGGGTTACAGTCTATGGGGTGCAAAGAGTCAGATATAAGTTAGGGAATAAATGGCAGCCTTCTAGTACATGAAATCTGGTTGAACATTATGAAGAGAGATGTTCTGGAAAGATGAGCTTAATCCATTGGTGACAAGATTGGTAATAGTACATAAGTCAGTTGAAATATTTTGCCATGTCTTCATGCAGCAGAGAAGAGTTTAGTAAGAAGGAAAAATTCCTGAATGTACCAGTCTTCCAGCTACCAATTCATAGGAAATAATAGATATGACTGGCTCAAAGGGAGTGAATCATATGGCCATGAAGGCTGGTGGGAGGTCCTTTGAAAAAGGGGGCACCAGTTTTTCTGAAATCTTTGTTAGTTATAACGTAAGGATGATACTGAATCTTTCCACCTTTCCAGGAGATTGTAGTTAATAATGATAGGGTAGTATTTGAGTAATTGTTTATGCTTTAAAAGTTTTTTTTTTTTTTCATGTAATGAGTCCTATGAAGTATATGTCTCGGTCACTTTATAAAAAGTTGATATGGCTTTAAAACAAAATCAAGCAGCATTTTAGCAACTGTAATTCCTGTTATTGTTCAGTTGCTAAGTCATATTCAACTCTTTGCAACTCTATGGATTGCAGCACGCCAGGCTTACCTGTCCTTCACTGTCTCCCGGAGTTTATTCAAACCCATGTGCTTTGAGTCGGTGATGCCATCCAACTCTCTCATCATCTCTTCCCACCTTCTTTTCCTGCCCTCAATCTTTCCAAGCATCAGGATCTTAGCATTTTCAACCTATGCTGAAACAGATATATAATTACTAAACATATTCAAATCCCATGAAGAATAGACCCTGAGTAAAAATGCATCTCAAGGTGTTCAAAGGGACCTTATAACCTTTGGTTTGCGGCTGTGTATCACCTTCAGGGCTGTGGTTTTGACACTGAATGTACACTATGAAAATATATCAGCTATCTTTTTAAACTTCCTCCAGTAAGCTTGATTTAAAACAGTAATCAATTGGTCTGTATCATGTTGAATAGTTTCATGGAGAATTTTAGCTAATCTCCATTTAAAATCATCTGGTACCACCAAGGGTCTATCATGGGAGTAAGATTATCTGAAGGATACAACCAGATCATTTCATTCTGCCTTTTCAAAATCAGAGACCAAACATTGTATTTTATAATCGCCTCTTTGATTCACTCCAGAGATTTATCTTTTGAGGGTTTAGACAGAATTGCCACTGAATAAGCCTATCTGTTTGGCTGGAGAATTTCTTTTAGTTTACGTATTCTCTTTTTTCCTGGGTTTAAAGCTTCCCAGGTGGTGCAGTGGTAAAGAATCCATCTGCCAATGCAGGAGGCACAAGAGACAGGCTCGATCCCTGGGTAGGGAAAAATCCCCTGGAGTGGGAAATGGCAACCTGCTCCAGTATTCTTGCCTGGAAAATGCCATGGACCGAGGAGACTGATGGGCTACAATCCATGGGATCTCAAAGAGTCGGACACAACTGAGAGACTGAGCATCACAGCGACAGACTGCTTTATAAGAGCTCTCTCTCTACAAGTAGGAGTACATCTAAATGTTTCTTAATTTGCATTGCATTTGTATTTTCATTAGGTGTTACAGTAAATGAGAAAACTTTTTTTGTTTACAAAGCACTCCAAAGTCATGTACTATTCCAAAAGCATATCCCCTCGCAATACGTATATGCACTCTGAACTTTGGCTAGTTGAAAATGTCTAGCGAGTGCAGTAAATTCTTCCATCTGGGCAGATTTAATCCCAGATGGAGAACTGTATTTCAGGAGAGTTTAATTAGCGGCAGCGTGTCTTGCTTGATAACCTTCAGGCTCAGCTTTCAGGTGGAGCCATCAACAAGTAACGTGAAAGTCGCTCAGTCGTGTCTGACTCTTTGTGACCCCCATGAACTGTACAGTCCATGGGACTCTCCAGGCTAGAATACTGGGGTGGGTTGCCTTTCCCTTCTCCAGGGATCTTCCCAACCCAGGTCTCCCACATTGCAGGTGGATTCTTTACTGGCTGAGCCACAAGTGAAGCCCATCAACAAGTAACATTAGGTCCGTATTCTCTATAGGAGCCTCTGATACATCTAAGTGAGGTACCAAAAGTTCCCTAGCCCCAAGATAATCCTAAGGTCCCTCTTCTTCATGGATTTGAGAGTTATAGGAATCAAGTTGTTATAGTGGTGAATAGTAATATGAGAGGCAAGATGTGACCAAATCTCATAGCTGCAATCCGCTGGCTGTAAAAAGTGTTGTGCTGCTGCTGCTGCTGCTAAGTCGCTTAAGTCGTGTCCGACTCTGTGCGACCCCATAGACGGCAGCCCACCAGGCTCCCCTGTCCCTGCGATTCTCCAGGCAAGAACACTGGAATGGTTGCCATTTCCTTCTCCAATGCATGAAAGTGAAAAGTGAAAGTGAAGTCGCTCAGTCATGTCCGACTCTTTGCGACCCCATGGACTGTGGCCCACCAGGCTCCTCTGTCCATGGGATTTTCCAGGAGAGAGTACTGGAGTGTTGTGCCATTGCCTCTACTGACTGAGAATCAGGAGATGAAGTAGGGAGCCTAGAGCTAGTTTAGCACAAGTATCAACAAGTTTTTAGTGGTAGCTATTGCCCTAAAACAGAGCAGATTAGCTTTTGCAACTGGGTAAAATGTGAAATCATGTAGTAAGTTATGGATTTTTTTATTGCTCCCATAAACCACCAAAAGGACAAAAATCACCCATGCACAGACCAAACAAAATGTATTTTGTAGTTAAGGAAGCTTTTAAGGAAACTACTTCAGGTTCTAGAAGTCCTATTCCTGTTTGGGTTTCCAAACCAACTGGTCTTTCACTAAGGACTTCCTCAATTCATAAAGGAGGGTGCTGCCACTATCTTCAACCCCAAGTTAAATCTAGAAATTATCTCAATTGTTTTTCAAGGGCTCTAGGATAAGTGTTAATTTTTTTTTATTAATTTCACAGATAGGTCATGGCCTAAATAATGGACTGTGTTTGGGGTAAAATTGTAATTTATCTTTTGCAACTTTATGTCTTCTTTTCTTCTAACACTGAGGACCAGAAAATGTGATCCTTTTAGTAGTTTTACTTGTTCTTTCAACACAGTAGGGAATCATCTACTTATTGAATTAGAACTGAATTACAAAGGCAATTGAGGCCTTTTAAGTCTTGATCAAGGACCTCAGAAAAATAGGAAGGGCCTTCAGTGAATCCCTGGAACATAAATGTCCAGTTATATTGTTGTCCTCCTAAGTAAAGGCATAAAGCTCTTGACTGTCCTGATCCACAAGCACACTGAAAAAGGCACACTCTACTACAATGAAATAAGGTGGCTCCAGAGGAATTGAAGACAGAGTGATATTTGGGTTAGGTACCACTGGGAACTGAGGGATAACAATTTTGTTTATGGTCCTGACTGAACACATAAAAATCTTCCGTTTTTTTTTTTTTTTAAGCTGTCAGGAGAATCTTTATTGAAGTATCCCTTCTGTTATGGTATTAAAAAGCATCCTGAGAATAGTTGAGGACCCCAAACCAAAGAGCAGATTTGAGACCTGGTGCTGACATCCTAGTTCAGTTCATTTCAGTTGTGTCCAACTCTTTGTGAACCCATGGACTGCAGCAAGCCAGGCTTCCCTGTCCATCACCAACTCCTGGAGCTTGCTCAAACTCATGTCCATTGAATCGGTGATGCTATCCAACCACCTCATCCTCTGTCATCCCCTTCTCTTGCCTTCAATCTTTCCCAGCATCAGGGTCTTTTCCAATGACCCTTTTCTTTTAATTTCATGGCTGCAATCACCATCTGCAGTGATTTTGGAGCCCAAGAAAATAAAGTTTATCACTGTTTCCATTGCCCCATGTTGATGCAGATTTGACAATCGATGAGCAGCAAGGCACAAGGGGATTCCATGGGTCCTGCTGCTGGTCAAAGGCTGCAGTCCAAGAATGAGCTGTGCAGATGGCTTCTATAAGAAAATGGAAAGTAAATGAAGCACCACACAAATGAGAAAAACAGAAGCTATTTATTCAGAGCTTGTTGAAGTGAAAAGAGTCAACCATCATCACTTGCATTTGGCAGATTCGCAAAGTCAGGCAGTGAAGTGGGAAAGGTTTATAGTATAAGATGAGAAAACTTCAAACGTGTTCTAACTGTTGGCACAGAGGCTGTTGGCACAGGGAAGCTAGAGGCAGGTAACTAGAAGTGGAGCATCTCATAAATCAGTTAGAGGAACTTATTTGGCTTTCTCTAGTTAGTCCTGACTTTTCAGCAGAAGCAAAAACGTGGAGAGCTGGCAGTCACTGACCAAGTCCTGATCTTTCTGGGTCTAAAGCTGGAAGAGGTTGGTGTGTGGCTTCCTGAGCTGATTGCTGCAGAGACTGTAACTCAGACTTACATTATCGTATGTGATCTGACTAGTTTCCATTTGTATACTGACCCTTTCAGTCACCTTAAGAGTAATATTATCAACAAGATGTTATGCTGCAAAGGAAGAAATTTTGTTCCAAAGGAACAAGCATGCTTCCCTGGTGGCTCACTGGTTAAGAACCCGCCTGCCTACGCAGGAGACATGGGTTCAATCCCTGGTCTGGGAAGATCCCACATGCACCGGAGCAACTAACCTCATGTGCCACGACTACTGCATCTGTGCTCTAGAGCCCAGGATCTGCAACTACTGAGCCCTCTCGTCACAACTACTGAAGCCTGTGTGCCCTAGAACCTGCGCTCTGCAACAAGAAAAGCCACAGCCGAGAGAAGCCTATGTACCACAAATAGAGGTTAGCACCTGCTTGCCGCAACTAGAGAGAAGGCTGTGCAGCAGTGAAGACCCAGCACTGCCAAAATATAAATAAATAAACAAAAAGAAAGAAAAACAAGCCAAGATGGAAGCAGAAACTTCTGGAGCACATAATCCACTCCTATTTTAAGTTGCCTTATAAAAGTATACATAAAATCCTTGGCACAGATCTTGGAATGATTATATATCATCAACCTATTTTGAAAGTCTGCCTATAAAAAAATCTCTCAAATGTCAATACTATATGTCCCTGCCATGTCGGAGTTCAGCCCAGAGTAATCTACTTTAAATTCCTTGTAAGAATTACCCTCAAAGAGAAGGGCCAAGTTTGTCTTTCTTTTTGTATATTCCCCTAGAAGTTTCATAATTTCATGTATCGTTACGTGAATTTTGAATTCCTGAGTGCATTTTTAATTTAATTTAATTTAATTTTTTGACTTTACAATATTGTATTGGTTTTGCCATACATCAACATGCATCCGCCACAGGTATATGCATGTTCCCCATCCTGAACCCCCCTCCCACCTCCCTCCCTGTACCATCCCTCTGGGTTGTCCCAGTGTACCAGCCCCAAGCATCCAGTATTGTGCATCAAACCTGGGCTGGTGACTCGTTTCGTATATGATATTATACATGTTTCAATGCCATTCTCCCAAATCATCCCACCCTCCCCCTCTCCCACAGAGTCCAAAAGACTGTTCTATACATCAGTGTCTCTTTTGCTGTCTCGTATACAGGGTTATTGTTAACATCTTTCTAAATTCCATATATATGTGTTAGTATACTGTATTGGTGTTTTTCTTTCTGGCTTACTTCACTCTGTATAATGGGCTCCAGTTTCATCCACCTCATTAGAACTGATTCAAATGTATTCTTTTTAATGGCTGAGTAATACTCCATTGTGTATATGTACCACTGCTTTCTTATCCATTCATTTGCTGATGGACATCTAGGTTGCTTCCATATCCTGGCTATTATAAACAGTGCTGCGATGAACACTGGGGTACACGTGTCTCTTTCCCTTCTGGTTTCCTCAGTATGTATGCCCAGCAGTGGGATTGCTGGGTCATAAGGCAGTTCTATTTCCAGTTTTTTAAGGAATCTCCACACTGTTCTCCATAGTGGCTGTACTAGTTTGCATTCCCACCAACAGTGTAAGAGGGTTCCCTTTTCTCCACACCCTCTCCAGCATTTATTGCTTGTAGACTTTTGGATCGCAGCCATTCTGACTGGTGTGAAATGGTACCTCATAGTGGTTTTGATTTGCATTTCTCTGATAATGAGTGATGTTGAGCATCTTTTCATGTGTTTGTTAGCCATCTGGATGTCTTCTTTGGAGAAATGTCTATTTAGTTCTTTGGCCCATTTTTTGATTGGGTCATTTATTTTTCTGGAATTGAGCTGCAGGAGTTGCTTGTATATTTTTGAGATAAGTTGTTTGTCAGTTGCTTCATTTGCTATTATTTTCTCCCATTCTGAAGGCTGTTTTTTCACCTTGCTAATAGTTTCCTTTGTTGTGCAGAAGCTTTTAATTTTAATTAGGTCCCATTTGTTTAGTTTTGCTTTTATTTCCAATATTCTGGGAGGTGGGTCATAGAGGATCCTGCTGTGATGTATGTTTAATGAAACTGTGTACATGTGTCCTAAAATTGGGTGCAATCTTACTGACCTTCATTCTTGGGTATCCAATCTTAAATTCTCACCTTGTCCAGACTAGGTTTCCTTTCTTTTATGTTTGATTCTTTTTCTCATAAACCTTTCAGTAGTTTAGTTCCCTGAATACTGATTCCCACACCCTACCTCCAATATCTCATCATCAGCATCTGGGTGAGCTAAATCTACCTTTAACATTGATCTTGCATCTATTTCTTTCTCTTTTCTTTCACCAACACTTATCTAATTTAGGTTCTCATTAAATTTCACATGGTGTAATGCTTTCTCATGTTCTAGCCATGCTCAGCCAGATCCAACATAATCATTGCTGTCAGGTTAATTTTCCTTAAGGCTATACCTGGCCATTTAACTGTGCTATTGAAAAACTTCACTTATTCCTTTTATTTTACAGAGTGAAGCCCAAACTGTGCAGCCATGTGGGACACTACACTCTTCATCATCATCTTCTCTTACCCTCTTTTCCTATTTATGAGCCCCTGTAACTCTTAATCTGGGCTTCTCATGTTATTTCACATTTTCAGCTCCACACCAAATTTATCTAGGCACATGTCCAAAGTTTCACTGATAGAAAAAATTGAAGTTACATATCCAAGTCTGACTTATCTTTCCTTCTTTACAGAATTTAGGATAATGGACAGCATTTATTAAATAACAACATTGAATAATTGAATCAATACACTTATATGTAGAAATAGAAAAACATGCAGTGTTAGTGGCAAAATGAAGCTATGATCAGGGCAAAATTAGATGCTCCAGTATCACAGTGGTTAACTTCTATCCTGGATATTTTTAACAGAGTTTGGATGTGAGATGAATCTTGCATGAATTATAGGGTTTTCTCCATGGAATTAAGGGAAAACACCATGCTAAAGATGAGGAATAATTTCAGGAGAGATTTTGGTATCAGTTACAATGAGCATCTTTAAAAAAAATTATTTAAGTGTAGATGATATACAATGCTGTGTTTAATTTCTGCTGTACAGCAAGTGACTCAGATATACATGAATCTATTCTTTTTCATTTTCTTTTCTGTTAGAGCTCATCCCAGGATGTCGAATAGAGTTCCCTATGCTCTACAGTAGGACCTTGCTGTTTATCCATCCTATTTATACTAGTTTGCATCTGTTAATCCCAAACTCCCAGTCCCTACAGGGAGCATCTTAATCTAGTTAGGTAACAGAATCTTGAGTATCATTGAATTTACCACCATTTTTCCCCTACCCTTTCATTTAGCTCCTTCATAAGTGTCAAAATAGGTACAGAAAAAAACAACACTGTGGATAAAAACTAGAAATTAATTGGCACAATAATATAAACATATGATTTAAATATTTTGCCCTAGCTGTGATAAACATTAGAAATTAAAGTTGTAAAAAATAGCTTTAACTCTGCAGTGACAGAAAGAGAAGAAAGCGGGATAAGACATATGTTTCTACTTGATCTGATTTCAAGAATAAACACTTGCTTACTGTGGAAAGCATCATAAGGAAGAGCTTTTAAGTTATCACTTTAGAGACTATCTGGTGAGATCTATGTTTTTTCTTTTTTAACTTAGTCAGAAAGAAATGTTCCAAAGGGTTGTTTAATTAAATGTTAGTTAACCAGAATATTACTCTGTAAAGCAAATGGGTAAGTTTGATAGCGCCATGAAGAGAAAATTTAGCTTTCCTAACAAAGCTTGTATTTTCTCATATGCTGGGAACTGTCATTTACCACACCCAGTAATGATTTTGAACACCGCTAGCTCGAGGGAGAGATGAGAGTCAGCTGGATCAATATCTGGAGAGGAAGCTCTTGGGTAAAAACAAAATGCATAGCTATGATATCTCGGATTGGTTTTCCATCTTGGGAATTTTTAACCAGTGGGATCACATTCCAGGAAATGTGGAAATGGCTAGGTATTTATATGCATAACTGAATCACTTTACTGTACAGCAGAAATTAGCACAACTTTGTAAATCAACTATACTTCAACAGAAAAAAAAAAATCATTCTCACCTTTGTCTCAAGGAGGCTCAAATAATATAGCATAGGGGAGAACAAAGCAATCTTTTAGCCATTGTCAACCAAAGGATGCTGTTATTCACCACCATACACCTATTGGCTTGAGAACAGTAGCTATGCATCCTTTCTAGGATAAACGTCTTCATACTTTTTCAAAATAGCCAGGAACAGAGAGACAGGGAGGTGTACTGGTCTTGAGGATTCTTTTCCACCTTGTCCTGGATCATAAAATGCATTGGCATAAATCTAACTTGTCCAAGTATCTTTAAGATTCCCCCCAGAAAGGACAAAAGTCAGATGAAATGTTACTTTTTTTTTTTTTAAATGTTCCCTGGCTACTCCAGCCAAGAGTGATTTAAGTGGCTATAACTGTCCAGTATGGTTTGCCCCACTTACAGGATGTTAATCACATTTCACCTTGAAGCCATTACTTGTCAGGCCACCTCACTAAATTTCTTGGCAGGTAGAATTCTGCTTACAACTCTGAGGCTAGTGTTTTGCATATGAAAGGCACTTGCTTGATAGCTTTTTTTTCTTTTTTTAGGGTGTAATTTTATTGTTTACAAAGTAGTTTGAAATCCTTCAAGTGAAAATATAAACTGCTGTCATTAATCATTTCCTACTATGTCTTATCTCCCTGTGTATTAGATTGATAAATTTATTTTGTCTGTTGCTATTTTGATCCCCGGTGATGTCCCTGAAAGCAAATATAATTAGGCAGCTCCTTGGTTTTTATAATTTGTGATTTCTGTTCCAGCTCTAGATAATATTATTTATGCTGACCTAAGCAGTATATATTTGGTTGTATGTTATGATATGCATTTTCAGAATGGTTTTATTACTTTTATATACTTACTTAAATATTCAGGCAACCTGTCCTGAGGTTGCGCTGCCTTTATTTCATGATGGGCCATTACTAAGCTCTCTTTACACGATGATGGCTAATTCCTTAAGGCTGAAGTTTTGGAAGCTCATGTGTTTAAGGAGGTCCAAGATCATGTACAATCCTCAGAGGAAAAATGGGATAATGGACCAATAATTGCTGCTGATTGCAAAAACAGATTTTCACCATTTCGTGAGATAAAAGGGAGTGTTGTTTAATTGCTGTAAATGTGTCCTATTCCTTCAGGAATTGGATTCAGATGATATTGCAGTGTTACACCTGGGAATCTAAATATGGTTTTGTACTGATTGCTCATTATTATTTTTAGATCTCTGTAACCTCCTGTCTTAATGCGCTACTCTATGAATACTCTGATAATAGCGTGAAACACCATTAATTCCATTAATGTTATGCCAGTATTCAAGAAAGGGGTCAGTACATTTGGTCCACTTAAAATTTTACTTTAAAGAAAGGTTACATAGTTTGGTATGCATAAAAAGGAATTATCAAATAAAGTGAGAGATACTATGTTTATTTTAATGGTCTTTGCTTCTATTATTACATGGAACCTTAATAAAACAATGGTACAATCTATTGAAAGTGAACCAGGCAAATTAGGTTCTTCAACAAGAGAGATGTTAAACAGAAGCTTATTTTACAAACAGTGATACTATCTAACAGGTAGCTGAGAACTGAAGTTCTTTTCAAGAGATCTAAGCTGTAATTCTTGCTTGAATCTTTAGTTATTGATGAAACTTTCCTTAAATTTCTCCCTGTCTTATTTTCTCCATCTCTGACATTAGACAATTTATAGTTTCATTTTCAAGATGTTTGTGAAATACTTTGAAGTAAAACAAATACAAAAGGGAAATAGCAGGAAGCAAACTATTCTTGTTAACACTTATCAGCCAGTACCAAAATAGCAAGCATTTCATCAGTAGCATGCATTTCATGTTTGAACAGTAAAGCAAACATCACACAAGAAGTTTATTACATTTTTGTTTCTGTTAGTAGCTATCAGGATACAAGTTCAAGTCATTTAATGTCTTCAGTTTTCCTGTTAATAAGATCACAGCTTTAGATTATTTTGATGGTAAAAACTTACATGAACCTATATGTATGGTGTTTGTGTGCAAATATGTGTGAGTAGGTTTTAATAAAAAATGAAAGCTGATAGTAAATAATTTAACTTGGTTACATCATTAGCTGAAAGGATACTTCTTAAATTTTGATTTCTATTTTTTGGCCACCCCACTTGGTATGTGGGATCCTGGCTCCCCAGTTGGGGATCAAATCCATGCCCCTTTCACTGGAAACACAGTCTTACCCACCGGACAACCGGGAAAGTCCCCAAAGGATATTTCTTTGAAGATGTCATCCTGTCATTGAAATAAACAGGTAAAAATTTCTCTAAACAAATATCAGAGAAATTATTGTTTTGTGGGGTACAGAACATGTTCTGTTTAAGGGCCTTATTTAAACCATTTGAAACATTTCAGTTGGAGTCATTTCTGAAAAGTCATTTACACATTTTACATATGGTTGCATTATTTCCTTTTAACAGAATCATAGAATTAAAATTTTTTCCTGCAAATATTATTAAAGGTGAAATTCCAGCACTACTAATGTTCACACATATTTCTAAATGAAAATATCAAGATTTGGATAATTCACATAAAACCAAACAATTCTAATCCATCATATGTGTGAATAGAGTTAATTTTATGAAGAACTGAGTCCAAATAATATAAAATTTACATGTGAAAATTTTTTTTCCACATTGGAGTCAGTTTTGCTTTATTTTGTTGATTTCACTTCTGACATCTAATTAGGTGAGAAGATGACCTTTATTTATCGCTCTTTCATTCATCATAAGGGAGTATGTGGAGCTGTGTGCCAAATTTCACTGACAGGAAAGGGGAAAATTGTTTAAAAACAGCCCTGGGGCAGAAATGTCAGACACTTGCAAGCCTGATTCTATTTGGTACTCAGATTAAATTCTCTCACATGAAACTCTGTACAAGGAGTTTTCTTGATAGCTTTCCTTCTACTGCTACTGCTCAAAGGAAGGAAACAAATATATAAATCTCTCACCCAAGCTCTCAATAGAAAAAACTCTCCACCACCTCCATTTCATTTCTTTTCACCAAAGAAGCACAAGAGAAAACACTAAAATTCTGAGTTTTATACTCTTGTGGGTTGTTCCTTTTTTTAAAGCTTCATTTAAAAAATACCTTGTGAGGAAAATATTTCTAAGGTTGGATTTGAATAAAATTATTGAGAAAATTAACTGTATACTTGAAATGATGGAGGCTTTTACTCTTAAAATCTTTTTCAGATTGGCTTAAAATATGTACTTCCAAAGAGACAAGAACATTTCTCATTATAGCATCCTTAGAGAAAACCATGGATTTAGACCAGTTTTTCACAGAGGAGAAAAGATCAATTAACTTGTAATCACTGAAGCAGTATAAGTTTTGGAAGGCTAGAGGAGAGGCACTTCTTTCTGTGTGTCAAAGAATTGATTCCTGGTTCTGAGTTGTAACAAAGGAACTCTTGATTTTTGTAGATGCCTGTGAGTCACGTAGAAATTGCCCATCCAAAGCAATCAGGCAGTGCAGAGGTGAATTTGAAGAGTGGTCTCAGGAACTGAACACCAGTATCTTAATACACGATATTAAGACAAGGGGGATCATGTCACTTTGTTCAAGATAGCTAGTAAAATTTTAGTTATCATTTTAGCATGTTTTATAGGTATTCTGTTTGAAAACTTTTTACTATATTATTCTAGAGATGATAATTTTTTAAATGTATCCTTTTCTCAAAACTAACACAACATTGTAAATCAACTATATTTCAGTAAAAAATAAATACATTTAAAAAGTATCCTTTTCTGTAATATTATCAAAACATATTCTATGTTTTAGAAAATGTGAATAAGCCTCTATCCACAGAGCTTATATTTCTCTTTATTTCTCAACTTATTCATCAAAATTAGGTATGTGCTTATTTCTACACTGTTTATGTAATAGTGATGTCATTAATATAACAATACCTCTCCTTGGCTTTTTTGTACTAATTAATTTGACCAAAAAATCAACAGAATATTGTGTTCTATAATTAGAATTTTAAATGCCTTTGTAAATAAAGTTATGGATTTGGTGTTTTAGTTTTTAACAATTCCAGGGTGATTTGAACAGAATTCTGCACAGATATGAGAAGACTGATGAATGGTCCATAAAATATGATATTAGTTCATTGAGGCAAATCACCCTTTTTTAGAAGATGAATCACTTTTATTTATAGAAAATTCTAATTTAAAGGTATGCATTTTTAGATGAACACCTGTGGTGTGGTTTTGTTCTTATTATACAGTTTAATTTGTCTTTAATTGGAAGATAATTGCTTTACAATGTTGTGTTGGTTTCTGCCATATAACCAAGTGAATCAGTCATAAGTATATAAAAGTCCCCTCCCTCTAGAACCTCCTTCCCACCTTTGACCCCATCCCACCCATCTAAGTTGTTACATGACAGTGTGAATGAACCTTTTCTTCACATTCTTCATGTGAAGATTCATGAAGATTCTTCATAAGATTCTTCAAGACTGACGACTGAAAAAACTTTGCAAGTTTCAGTTTCATCAGAATCACCTATGGGTATAATATTTCATCACCATTCAATATATCTTCCATCTGATTGTAGTTGTTTTTATTTTTATTTAAAAAAATTTTTCAACTTTATTTTATTTTTTAACTTTACAATATTGTATTGGTTTTGCCATATATCAGCATGAATCTGCCACAGGTATACACGTGCTTTTAATTTATATTCTAGAAACCGGTAAGCTGCCCCTTGAATAAGTCCCACATCATTTTGATGTTTGCACACTGTGGTCAACTCCATAAGACTGCACTCTACAATGTGGGGGTTACTACTTTGAGAGTCCTAGGATGTGAATATTCTGAATTTTAAGATTTATGATTCATAAAAATACTTTAGAATATTTTCTTTTCACTGTGATCAACAGGTGACATGTAATAACTAGAATAGACTATGTCATAGGTATCTTCTTATCTCAAAAGAGGGATTCCCCTGTGGCTCAGATTGTAAAGAAGACAAGGGTAGACATGGGTAGATAGATAGGTAGACACAGGTAGACACAGGTTTAATATCTGGGTCTGGAAGATCACCTGGAGAAGGGAATGGCTACTCCAGTATTCCTATCTGGAGAATTTCATGGATAGAGGAGCCTGGCGGGCTACACAGTCTGTGGGGTCTCAAAGAGTTGGACATGACTGAGCAACTAACACTAACACGTAGCATCTCAAGAGAATGTTTTAAAATTTATTTCCTTTCCTGAGAAATCCAAAATTGTCTCTGAATTATAAATCAAATCAGAAGACCATAAAACCAATCAAGTAAATATAAATTGACTAGAACTGTTCATAAAGTATGAACCTTTAATACCTTTGTTCTCACTATTATTTCAGGTTATTTCTATGGGGAAAAATAATTTTTTAAGAAGAAATTTTATTTTTCAAGGCTTCAAAAATAATATTCACAACATTAGGAAACTGAACATAAAAATAATTAGTAATGCCATTGTATCAGTTGTAATTTTTGAGCAAGAGTATTTGAGACTAATAAATTCTTGTCCAAATTATCAAATTATTATCAATATATTATTTATGGTCAAAGCACACTAAGGCAGGAGTCTTATAAAGTAATTTATGTAAATAAAATTCAATTACCCAACCTCTTTCTTGAACATTCACTGTTATTAACATTTTTTGAATAGATTATTTTTTAAGAGATCTCAATTTTTGAGAGACTACCTTGCCATGCTAAGTTGGTTCAGTCTTTACTCTTTGCGACCTCATGAACTGTAGCTTGTCAAGTTTCTCTGTCCATGGGATTCTCTAGACAAGAATACTGGAGTGGGTTGCCATGCCTTCCTCTAGGGGATCTTCCTGACCAAGGGATTGAACCCACCTCTCTTGTGGCTCCCACACTGTTCAGTTGTTCAGTCGTGTCCAACTCTTTGTGACCCATGGACTGCAGCACACCCACCAGGTTTCCCTGTCCATTACCAACTCCTGCAGCTTGCTCAAACTCATGTCCATTGAGTAGGTGATGCTACCCAATCATCTCATCCTCTGTCATTCCCTTCTCCTCCTGCTTTCAATCTTTCCCAGCACCAGGGTCTTTTCCAATGAGTCAGTTCTTCACATCAGGTGGCCAAATATTGGAGCTTCAGCTTCAGAATCACTTCTTCCAATGAATATTCAGGACTGATTTTCTTTTGTATGGATTGGTTGGATGTCCTTGCAGCCCAAGGAACACTCAAGAGTCTTCTTGAGTGTTTTTGAGTTTCTTGGTTTTGAGTTTCAGCTTCAGCATTGGTCCTTCCAATGAATATTCAGGACTGATTTCCTTAAGGATGAACTGGTTGGATCTCCTTGAAGTCCAAGGATCTCTCAAGAGTCTTCTCCAACACCACAGTTCAAAAGCATCAATTCATCGGCACTCAGCTTTCTTTATAGTTCAACTCTCATGTCCATGCATGACTACTGGAAAAACCATAGCTTTGACTAAACAAATCTTTGTTGGCAAAGTAATCTCTCTGCTTTTTAATATGCTATCTAGGTTTGTCATAACTTTTCTTCTAAGGAGCAAGCATCTTTTAATTTCATGGCTACAGTCACCATCTGCAGTGATTTTGGAGCCCCCCAAAATAGTTTGTCACTGTTTCCACTGTTTCCCCATCTATTTCCCATGAAGTGATGGGACCGGATGCCATGATCTTCGTTTTCTGAATATTGAGCTTTAAGCCAACTTTTTCACTCTCCTCTTTCACTTTCATCAAGAGGCTTTTTAGTTCTTCTTCACTTTCTGCCATCAGGGTGGTTTCATCTGCATAGCTGAGGTTATTGATATTTCTCCCAGTAAGCTTGATTCTGGCTTGTGCTTCCTCTAGCCAAGTGTTTCTCATGTTGTACTCTGCATATAAGTTAAATAAGCAGGGTGACAATATACAGCCTTGACGTACTCCTTTCCCTATTTGGAACCAGTCTCTTGTTCCATGTCCAGTTCTAACTATTGCTTCCTGAGCTGCACATAGGTTTCTCAAAAGGCAGGTCAGGTGGTCTGGTATTCCCATCTCTTTCAGAATTTCCCACAGTTTATTGTGATCCACACAGTCAAAGGCTTTGGCATAGTCAATAAAGCAGAAATAGATGTTTTTCTGGAAGTATCTTGCTTTTTGGATGATCCAACGGATGTTGGCAATTTGATCTCTGGTTCCTCTGCCTTTTCTAAATCCAGCTTGAACTTCTGAAAGTTCATAGTTCATGTGCTGTTGAAGTCTGGCTTGGAGAATTTTGAGCATTACTTTACTAGCGAATAAGATGAGTGCAATTGTGCAGGGTACATCATGCTAAATGTCAGGCTGGATGATTCACAAGCTGGAATCAAAATTGCTGGGAGAAATGTCAACAACCTCAGATATGTAGATGACACCACTCTAATGGCAGAAAGTGAAGAAGTACTAAAGAACCTCTTGATGAGGGTGAAAGAGGAGAGTGAAAAAGATGGCTTGAAACTCAACATTCAAAAACTGGACCGTGATGTGACCCTTCATGGCAAATAGAAGGGGGAAAAAATGGAAGCAGTGACAGATTTTCTTTTGGGGGGGGGGGCTCCAAAATCATTGTGGATGGTTACTATAGCCATGAAATTAGAAGACACTTGCTCCTTGAAAGGAAAGCTATGACAAACATTGTATATCACTTTGCCAACAAAGTTCTGTATAGTCAAAGCTATGGTTTTTCCAGAAGTGAAAGTTGGACCATAAAGAAGGCTGAGCACTGAAGAAATGATGCTTTTGAATTGTGGTGCTGAAGAAGACTCTTGAGACTCTCTTGGACAGCAAAGTGATCAAACCAGTTAATCCTAAATGGAGTTGACCCTGAATATTCATTGGAAGGACTGATGCTGAACCTGAAGCTCCATTACTTTGGCCAACCAATGCTAAGACCCATTTGAAATGCTAAGACCCTTTTCATTTGAAAAGACTTAGATGCTGGGGAAAATTGAAGGCAAAAGGAGAAGGGGATGCCAGAGGATGAGATATTTAGATAGCATCACCGACTCAGTGGAGATGACTCTGAGCAAACTCTGGAAGACAGTGCAGGACAGAGTAGCCTGGTGTGCTGTAGTCCATGGGGTCAAAAAGAATTGGACATAACAACTGAACAACAAAATGAACATTGGGGGTGCACATGTCTTTTCAAATTCTGGTTTTCTTCGGGTATATGCCCATGAGTTCTTCCTGCAACAACGTGTCCTTTTACAAATAAACACACCTTGGTTTCAATGGCATGTAAATAGATAAATATTTAGACAAACTATTAAATTAAAAGATCAGTGATGACCTGAACTTTATGATTTCTTCCATGGAGATTTATATATCATTATAGATTCACACTTAGGTAACTTTGATTTTATGTTGCTGCCAGAATGAAGTTTTTATTTTATTGAATAAATTTTCCAATTGTTATAACCATTTTATATAAGGCTACCTATTTTACATTGATCTCATAACCAGCAAAATTGTTGAAATTTAAGATAAATTCAGTTTGTCTTTAATACTCTCCTAAATAACATTTTAGTCTTAACAATGGTAGTTTCACTTTTCCCCTTCCAATCGCAAATATTTTAATCACTTTTTGTTTTACTGTATAGGATAGCTCTTACTGTGTTTTTATGTTGATACTCAGCCAGAGTGGTCATCTTTGATTTACTCCTGACATTAAAATAAATGCTTCAACTTTTTTTCTCATTAAGTAAAGTGTTGGCTGTAGATTTTTAATGAACAGACTTAACATTTTAAGAAAGTTTCTTAGTTTCCTCATTTGTAACTTCTCTTAAATGTGTGTTGAATATTTCTAAGCAATTTCCCTACTGCTCATTTGGGCTTCCCTGGTGACTCAGACCAGAGAAAGCAATGGCACCACACTCCAGTACTCTTGCCTGGAAAATCGCATGGATGGAGGAGCCTGGTAGGCTGCAGTCCATGGGGTCGCTAAGAGTCAGACACGACTGAGCGACTTCCCTTTCACTTTTCACTTTCATGCATTGGAGAAGGAAATGGCAACCCACTCCAGTACTCTTGCCTGGAAAATCCCATGGACGGAGGAGCCTGGTGGGCTGCAGTCCATGGGGTCGCTAAGAGTCAGACACGACTGAACGACTTCACTTTCACTTTTTCACTTTCATGCATTGGAGAAGGAAATGGCAACCCACTCCAGTATTCTTGCCTGGAGAATCCCAGGAACGGGAGAGCCTGGTGGGCTGCCGTCTATGGGGTTGCACAGAGTCGGACACGACTGAAGCAACTTAGCAGCAGCAGCAGGAGGTGGCTCAGACAGTAAAGCGTCTGCCTGCAATGCGGGAGACCTGGGTTTGGTCCCTGGGTCAGGAAGATCGCCTGGATGAAGGAAATGGCAACCCATTCCAGTACTCTTGCCTGGAAAATTCCTTGGATGGAGGAACCTGGTAGACCAAAGTCCATGGGATCGCAGAGTTGGACATGACTGAGCAGTTTCACTGGTTCATGGGGATTTTACAATCATTTTCAGAATTTTTTTCTACTCAATATGTTAACATATGAATCGCATTAATAGACTGCCAAATGTAATAGCTACTTCTGCTTTCTTGGAATAATTAACTTGTTTTATAACTTTTTTAATGCACTGCTGGATTTTGCTTCTTGAGTTTAATATTTCTTTCTTGAATACATGTGTACATAGAATAGGATGATATGTGAGCATTTTCTTCTTTTGAGAAAATTCTTTACTCGTGAGCTTTTCTCTTTTGTTACTTTTTTTCTGAAGAAACAGTCACTGGAGGTTTGTATTGTTCTTACTGAACATTTTTGTTTTGCTACTGTTTTCTGCTTTAATTTTTATTAATTCATTGTATGATTCTCACAGGTTTGGTTTGTGGTTCTAGTTCTAACTTTTAAAATTATATGCTTAAGTTATTTTTATTCACTTTTACCAAATGATGAAATGTATTTTGGCCTTAAGTGTTTCTCTGAGCACTGCTTTGTTGACATTTAATAATTTCTAAAATATAATGTCTTCTTCATTATTTTTTATATGTTATTAAAATACAGTTTGATTTCATTCTGGCCTTAGAGTTTCTTCATTACCATTAAAAAATTGCAATGCTTCAGAGGGATGGTATGGGGAGGGCCGTGGGAGGGGTGGTTCAGGAAAGGGAACACATATACACCCATGGCAGATTCATATCAATGTATGGCAAAACCAATACAATATTGTAAAGTAAAAATAAATAAATAAATAAATAAATTTCTAACAGTTATAGCAATTCGTTTTTCATATTTTCTTATTTTCCTGCTTTACTAAAGAATATAGTGGGCCTTATTTTCAGTGTAATGTAAGTTTTTCAAACGTTTCATGGGTAATTTCTAAGAAGATGCATGTACCTAGTTGTTCAGTCGTGTCTGACTCTTTGCAACCCCGTGGGCTGTAGCCCTCCAGTTACTCTGTCCATGGGGTTTCTCCAGGCAAGAATACTGGAATGGATTGCCTTGCCATCCTTCAGGAAGAAGGTGCATAGATAAATACAAATAGAGTAGATCATATAAGCGCATCAATTAGATTTGTGTAATTTTTTGTATGTCTTGTTTTTCCCCCATTTAATCTGAACTAATAAATGTAAGTTTTTTATCTCTTTATGTTACCCTCTTTCTACACATCCCCAAATTTCTATTTCATGAAATATTATGTCATCTAGCTTAAAAACTAATACTCAGTTCTGTTAGATTTGTAGAGCTTTGTACTTATCACTGGAAATTTAATTTCCATGTTTGTTTAATACCTTTGTGCTGCATATAACCTCAGCTAATATGCTTACCCCTACTTTCTTAGAAAGAGTTATCCCAGGAATATCATACTCTTCCTTGTTTACAGACTCTTTCATCAACAGGTCACTTCTGGATATATGAATGTAATCCAGAAAAAGAGGAGGTCTTCTTGGCTCAGTGAGAAATATGTTAATCCTCCCTGTGTGTGTGTCCTTTTATTAAATAATTGAATCTGTATCCCTTAGTTGCTACAAATAGTCTATAAATAAAATGATTTTAAATGTGATTTAAAACCGCTACTTTGTACTATGCCTTTGTAACCAGGTGAACACACAAAATATATTAGAGAATTGATGTCCAGACTGAGATTGTTCATAAGAAGGAAGAATTTCAGACACATTTTTTTTGTTTGTTATTGCAGTGTTGCTGAAAATAGATTTTTAACATATACCATCCCACACTTCCTTCTGTAACTATATCCACTAGACTTGATGCCAGATTTCAGTGTTTGGCACTATAAAAAGTACATGTGTTTATTTTTATAAGCCCTTATCAAACTATTATACATTAAAATTTAAACTTATATAGTGCCTGGTACTTTTGATTAATTTAAAAAGCAAAATTTGTACTTTAGAATTAATGTAAATTGACAGTTAAAAGTAAAAGATTTCTTCAGTTTTTAAAAATTATTATTATATGGATTATCACCCCCAATACATTGGTTACAACTGCCAACTTTGGCTAAACACATTATATTTAACAATTGTTTTAACCTGACTGAGCCTGAAAGAAAAAAAAATAGCTTAAAAGAAATTTATTTAAATAAAACTCCCAATACTTCAGCAGAATGCATCAAGTCTTAGATCACTTTTAAAGTTGGGTCATTTAAAATGCCCCCAAATAAATTTCATTCCTGCATTTTACTCTGGATATAAAGGTTCAGCTCTGTTAGATGGGCTATCAGTCTCTTTACTTCAACAAACAGCAGTGAGGAATTGGTCCTTCTGGACATGCAGTAGGTGTAGGTGGCCAGTAGAAGAAGGCACTTCAGGGTGTGGGGCTGGGAGGGGGAGATGCACTTTCTTGGGGCTGGACTCACTGACTGAGGACTGAGGGAGGGGTAGCCAAGGGAGCTTAGAAGGGAGAGCTGAACCTGGGCCACGTCCAGTCCGAGCACAAGAGGGCCTCCAAGAAGACGGGAGAAGGCGCTCAGCAGGGGCATCTGCCATGGTCACAGGGCACAGCCTCGCTTGCTCCTGAGTCTGACCCTCTCCCCTCCTCCATCCCTGGCTCCATCCTCCCCATGAGGTAGTCACAAGCAACTTAGGGAGAGGAAAGGAAAATGAGGCAGCCTTGGGGAGAGGCAGGATGACCACTCTTGGCCCCCTCCAGCGTTGACTGAAAAAGAAAAAAAATGCACAATGTGAGCTGAGAGTTAAGTTTTACTTGGGGCATTCTGAGGACTATAGCCCAGGAGACAGCATCTCACATAGCTTTGAAACTGCTCTGAAGAGGTCAAGGGGGAAAGACATGTATGATCTTAATGAAGGGGAGTACGTGGAGTCAAGTACATTTTTTGGCAGAGGCTGGCTGTTAGTCACAAGGAATAGATATCACTGCTAATGGTTTTAGTGCTTTTCTAGATGAGGAGATGCAAGAATTTGGGCTATAAAAATCTTCTCCTGAAAATATCTGTCTTAAGGCCTGTTCTGCCAAGCTTTCCCAGGGCACACAGTGCTTTATTCCTAATCTGTACCCTGAACTCCTTTCAGAGTGTGTTGAAGGTCAGCATCTGCAGTGGTTTGTGACCATCTTCATAGAGGCAGAGGCCAATTTTTAGTTTGCTCCAGACATTGATCTTCCCCACCTTCCCACTGTCTGCAGAACCCCAAGTCTGAAAGAGAGAGGGAGTTGCCAAAGGAGAAACAGTATAGAATTATGTCAGTATGACTTTGGTCTGGGGATTTTAATACAGAAACAACAGTGTCATTGTCTGAAAATGATCAGAAATCTTTTTAGCATCTGTGAATGACCAGGAAGGTTGTGAAGATCTGTTCAAGTCTTCATTCAAAGATTGAGAATGAAATAACCCAGGTTATAGGCTGTTGTGTATGTGTGTGTATGTGTGTGTATTCATGCTCAGTCATGTCTGACTCTTTGCAACCCCTCTGGACTATAGCCCGCCAGGCTCCTCTGTCCATGAGGTTTCCCAGGCAAGAATACTGGAGTGGGTTGCCATTTCCTACTCCAGAGGATTTTCCGGAACCAGGGATTGAGCCTGAGTCTCTTGAATTGTCAGGCAAATTCTTTACCACTGAGCCACCAGGGAAGCACATTATAAGTTGAAGGGACAATAAAAAAAAATTAAAATGTTATTGAAACACAGTATTGAGTAAAACTTTTTCAATAAATAGTTAATAGACTGCTCTGCATTAACCTATAAATCTAGGAGATCAGACATACAGATCCTTCTCATTAAAAAAACATTCTGCATTACTTTATATGAGGTACCATTATTTAATGGACATTTGTTTTTAGCTTTTGCTATTCAAACAATGCTATACAAAAATTGATTGTTTTGTTCATTGATTCCATAAAATTACTGAACACCAAGTATGTGCCAGCTTCTTCTAGAAACTTGACAGAATAAGCAGACAATTCCTTTGCTCAAGGACTTTCTGCTCTCAGAAAGAAAAGAACATTCTTAGAGCACTGTGGAGAGTAGAAAATATTATAAATTCTAGCAGGGAAACGGTCAAAAGACAGGGCATATGCTTTAGAAATTCTTCTAGGCACTGTTAAATTGATCTCCAAAATGGTCACCACTGTTGACAGATCCATCAGCCATACAAGGGATTGCCTGATTCCCATCACCTCATCCACACTGTGATTTATACAATTATCCCTCAGTGTCCAGAGGGGTTGGTTTCAGGGTCCTGTCAGATACCAAAGTCTTTGAAGTTCAAGTCTCTTATTTATATTGGTGTAGTACTTGTCTTTTATATTTTGTCCTACCTCCTTTCGAAGAGAATGGGCTGCCTTTCTGGGTGCCTTGTGTCCTCTGCTAGTGTTCAGAAGTAGTTTAGTGTAAGTTGCTCAGCATTCAAACAATCTTTTGATGAATTTGTGGCAGAGAAAGTGGTCTCCCCATCTTATCCCTTCACCATCTTGACACTGTGAAAAAAAGCAAAGAAGAACTAAAGAGCCTCTTGATGAAAGTGAAAGAGGAGAGTGAAAAAGTTGGCTTAAAACTCAACATTCAGAAAACTAAGATCATGGCATTCAGTCCCATTACTTCATGGAAAATAGATGGAGAAACAATGGAAACAGTGACAGACTATTTTTTGGGGCTCCAAAATCACTGCAGATGGTGACTGCAGCCATGAAATTAAAAGACGCTTGGTCCTTGGAAGAAAAGCTATGACCAACCTTGACAGCATATTAAAAAGCAGAGACATTATTTTACCAACCAAGGTCCATCTAATCAAAGCTATGGTTCTTCCAGTAGTCATGTATGGATGTGAGAGTTGGACTACAAAGAAAGCTGAGCATTGAAGAATTAATGCTTTCCAACTGTGGTGTTGGAAAAGACTCTTGAGTGTCCCTTGGACTGCAAGGAGATCCAACCAGTGAATCCTAAAGGAAATCAGTCCTGAATATTCATTGGAAGGACTGATGCTGAAGCCGAAACTCTCATACTTTGGTCACTTTTTGTGATGAACAGACTCATTGGAACATACCCTGATGCTGGGAAAGATTAAAGGCGGGAGGACAAGGGGACGACATAGGATGAAATGGTTGGATGGCATCACCTACTCCATGGACATGAGTTTGAGTAGGCTCCCTGAGTTGGTGCTGGACAGGGAAGCCTGGCGTGCTGCAGTCCATGGGGGTTGCAAAGAGTCGAACATGACTGAACGACTGAACTGAACTGAACTGATAGATTTGCATATTACTTTCCCATATCCTCCCCTACACTTTAAATCATCTCTAGATTACTTATAACACCTAGCACAAGGTAAATGCTCTGTAAGTAGTTGCTGGAGTGCATCAAAATAAAATTTCACTTTTTGGAACTTTCTGGAATTTTTTTTTCTTGACTATTTTTGACCCATGTTTGGTTGAATTTGTGAAGGTGACATCTGAGGATATGGAGCACCTACTGTACACCTTTTAAAATTTTGCCCAATATGGTTCCTAAAGCTAGCATCTGAATGTTATTTTGATTTGCACTTATTTAATTATGAATACATTTGGGCATAACTTTATAAATTTATTTGTCCTGTTGTTTTACTGTGATATACCTTATATATATATCTTTTGCCATGTTAATCATTTCATCTTTGTACCTGTAGGGCTTAAAGATTTCCTTTTAGACTCATAGTTCTACTAGGAGAGCTCTCAGGGTTAATTTTTCTGGATTACAGGGTAAGCTCTTTCTGTGTTTGTTAGTGGTAGTTGCTCAGTCATGTCTGACTCTTTGAAACCCCATGGGCTGTAGCCCGCCAGGCTCCTCTTTCATGGGATTCTCCAGGCAAGAATGCTGGAGTGGGTTGCCATTCCATTCTCCAGGGGATCTTCCTGACTCAGAGATTGAACCCAGGTTTCCAAATTGCAGACAGATTTATTAGCATCTGAGCCACCAGGGAAGCCCCTAGTTATCTTTCATTTCAAAAATTTTTCTCTGTTCATGTTTAAATAATAGCCTGTTCAGTTATTTTGTGTTTCCTCCCAGAGACATCAATAATATGTGTAGTATTTCTTTTGTACTTTCTACTTTGGCACCCCTTCCCTTGACAACTATTTTAACTTCATTTCTTAAAATTTCATTTTCATTCTTCTTATTATTTTAGTTTCTTCAGTGGTCCTTATTATATTTCATTTAAATCAATTTTGTCCTGTAAATGTTATAGTCTAGCCTTCATTTCCAGAGAAGGCAATGGCACCCCACTCCAGTACTCTGGCCTGGAAAATGCCATGGACGGAGGAGCCTGGAAGGCTGCAGTCCATGGGGTCGCTGAGGGTCGGACACGACTGAGCAATTTCACTTTCACACATTGGAGAAGGAAATGGCAACCCACTCCACTGTTCTTGCCGGGAGAATCCCAGGGATGGGGGAGCCTGGTGGGCTGCACAGAGTCGGACACGAATGAAGTGACTTAGCAGCCTTCATTTCTAAAATTACTTTATCTTTTCTTGTTTGTTTCTTTCCTACAGAAGTCAATTCTTCATTTCTTACTTTAAAAAGAAAATCTATTCTTAGTTTTTTGTTTTGTCATGGTATTTTTTCCCTTATCCTCAAACGTTTGTTTGCATATATTTATTTAGATTTAGAATATTATCTTAAAGTTTCTTTTGCTTCATGGTTGCTTTTTTCCAGAAGGCTTTTCTTTAGTTGAAGCATATTGAAGCAGGGAACAAGTGATACTAGTTTGGGTGTAGTGATTGATAGTGCCTACAAGAGAGATGCTGTATTCATATAGGGAGGGCATGGAGGCGCCATCCTTCTCTCTCGGAACAGACCTGCTTAGAGGTGCTATGAAAATCATCTACTGCACTGTGAATCTATTTCTCCGTACTCTAAATTCACTTCTTTTTTCGTCACCTAAACCACAGTGAAGTAGTCTTTTTAAAAAGTTGTTGAAGTATAGTTAATTTACAATGTTGTATTAGTTTCTGGTATACAAGAAAGTGACATATATATACAAATATATACATATATATATATGGCATGTATGCTAAGTTGTTTCAGTCTGACTCTTGAAGACCCCATGGACCGTAGCCAGACAAGCTCTTCTGTTCATGGGATTCTCCAGGCAAGAATACTGAAGTGGGTTGTCATATCCTCCTCCAGGGGATCTTTCCAAACCAGGAATTGAACCCAAGTCTCTTATGTCTCATGCATTGGCAGACAGATTCTTTACCACCAGCACCACCTGGGAAGCCAGTGTGTGTGTGTGTGTATGTGTATGTATTCTCTCTAATATTCTTTTCTCTTATGGTCTACCACAGGATATTGAATAAAGCTCCCTGTGATAAGTGGAAAGACTTCACTGTTTATCCATTCTATATATAACAGTTTGCATCTGCTAACCTCAAACTCCCAAATCTTCCCTCCTCCAACCCCCTCCCCCTTGACCAGCACAAGTTAGCTCTCTCCATCTGTGGGTTCGTTTCTGTGTTTTAGGCACGTTCCTTTGTGGCATGTTTTAGATCCCAGATGTAAGACATATCATATGGCCTTTGCCCTTCTCTTTCTGGCTTACTTCACTTAGCGTGATAAACTCTAAGTCCATTTCTATTGCTGCAAATGGCATCATTTTATTCTTTTTTATGGCTGAGTAGTATGGAATAGCTTTTTAAATAATTCACTTTGAGCTCTTTGATTATGCCTCTCATCATGCATAGCTCTGTCATTTTTCACTGCTTTGATTACTAAATATCACAACGCAGAGAGTCTCAGTAGGCATAGCTAACGTTTTATAAATTGGGTCTTCTCATACAACAAAAACAACAATAAGGAAATAAAAAACAGAATCTGGGAGTATTATTTGTACTGCAGTTTTGTTTGCTGGGCGAATTCATCCCTGCAGAAGCCAGATTTCAGATCGTATGAATCAATATATACAAAATCTCCAAGTCATGCAGGGCTATGTCAGTGGCATCTTCAAAAGATCATTTTTGGGCAACAAATTATCCTTAATCAGGGTGGTTTGAAACAAAAAAATGATTTGGAAATCAAGAAGTGTTGGGGGATTATATATATTTACGTGCATACGACTAGTGCATTACTCTCAGATTTGAGCAACTAACGCATACATTCACACTCTCAGGAAAAACCTTCTGCAGATATTTTCCTTCCACTTTAAAAGTAGAATTTTAGATTAAAAAATAATTGAAAATCTGATGTTCTGAAAAACTTACTACTGTTCAAAAATATGTCAACCACTTTCCCTTGTATCTACAATAGACTGAAGAAAAATGTTATAAACTTTTAGATCTGTCATCTACACAATTTACTTGTGCTTTATTGGCTTAAAAAAATCTGCTCAGCTGCACTCGCCAGTCTGAAACTTAAATACATATTTCATATCTAATTATTTGTCAAAGTAACTTTGCAAAAATGTTATTTTTGAATGTCATCCAAAATCTGTCTAAAATACATTTCTCTTAAAATTTTAACTGACGTAAAATACAAGTAGGAGTACACTTTGCAGAATATTATGCAAAGAGAAAGAAAATGAGATATTTAGGTTGATGAAATAGGACATTAAGCAATTGACAATAATACAGACTTCCATTTTAAATTGTCTTTTAAAAAAACTTACTTTTCTGTGACTTCTTTCTAATCCTTTTCCCATAAAGCAATCTAGATTTTATGTTTTTATCATAACAGTAATGTGGCATGTGAGTATTATCTTAAAATAATAAGTGCGTTAGTGCTTTATTTTTTGCACAATTGGCCTCATATATCTGTAAATAAATTGTTTAGTGTTTACAATAGTTCTTATGCTTTTTCTTGGCCCCCATGGAGCAAAGTCCACCTGGTTCCTTGTGTGCATGTAGCATAAATAAATCTTAAATCTTTCAAGTGTAAATTCACTGATATTTTGTATTTCTTTGTTACAAGAGGATCAATCTAGTCTTTTCCAGTTAATACAGTTACTACACTTTTTCTTCTCTGACACAACTTGCTTTCCCTAGACTGTGTGTGTGTTAGTAGCTCAGTTGCATCTGACTCTTTGCAACCCCATGCACTGTAGCTCGCCAGTCTCCTCTGTCAGTGGAATTCTCCAGGCAAGAATACTGGGGTGGATTGCCATTCCCTTCTCCAAGGGATCTTCCTACTCAGATATCGAACCTGGGTTTCCCACATTGCATGCAGATTCTTAAACGTCTGAGCCACCAGGGAAGCTTGAACTAGATGCCCAGAAATAGGGCTGCTGAATCAAAGGTATGTATATTTTAGGGTCTGTATTTTACTGGAATACTTTGAAACAAAAGGTGAAGAAATTCACAGTCACAAAATCAACAAATGCCCCAGTATAAAATGAGGGTTCATTCACTAAGTGTGCAAATAGAGCACCTACAAAAAGGAAAGATTTAGAAAAGTACTCCTTAAATGTTTTATCTCTTGATTACTTTATATTTTTACAAAGAATCGAGAACCCAAAGAGCTTCTGTATACACGGGTTCTACCTATTGATATCTAACCATATAAGCAACTAATACAGGGATACATCAAAATCATTATGTATTCATTCAGTTTAAAAATGATCATCAATTCATTACATGTTAAGATATATGATATTTTCAATGAAAATCACAATGCTTTCTAAAATGATAACAGCAAGATAAGCGGCATTGTTTTCACCTGAAAAATCTCTTCATGAGATTTATTTTAGTAGAAGATACCGGAGTTGTCATAGCTGGTTCTAGATTCAATCTGTTGTCATATCACACCTCATGTAGCTTTCGGAAAGCTTCTTGATGTACTTGAGGGAAAATGAAAGTAAGGAAAGTAACTAAAGCCTTAGTATTCTTATGAAAATATTTTTGACCTTGCAGTCAACCACCCAAAACCTTAGAGAACTACTAATTTATATTATTAGCTACAAACTTGCGGGGGAGGACTAGGTTGTAATAAATGAGAAAGAAATCTTCAGAGATACATTTAAAAGCAATTTTGTTGTTCAGTCACCAAGTTGTATCCGACTCTTTACGAGCCCAGGGACTGCAGCACGCCAGGCTTCTCTGTCCCTCACCGTCTTCCGCAGTTTGCCCAGGTTCATGTCTAAGGAATCAGTGATTCCATCCAACCATCTCCTCCTCTGTCCTCCCGGCAGACAGAGGGGGCAGCAGAAGATTCAATGGACATGAGTTTGAGCAAACTTTGGGAGACAGTGAAGGACAGGGAAGCCTGGCGTGTTGCAGTCCATTAGGTTGCAAGAGTCTTGCTTGACTTAGTGACTGAACACCACCACCTACACAATGGCTGATCATTATTGTCAACACAGATTATCAAGAAAGAACTGGATGCCCCCAGCCTGAAACAGGAAATGCAACTGGAGTGAAAATGTAGTTGGGAGCATGGGAGAAGAGATAAGAAAAACCACGCAAGGTGGAGGAGGGGATGAGGAAAGTGGTAGGAAGGTAGGAATTGTAAAAGCAGAGATAGGTGCATTTAGATGCTTTGGTTGCTGACAGTTGGCAATCTGAACTGTAAGGATGTTCATTCTCTATTAACGGTATATACAGATTTCATTTCCTGATAATGCTGAACCCATGTGATTGAATAATACACTCATAAATTTCTCTTCAGATTTATCAGCATTAAATTAATAAGTATGACTACACAGTGCTTTATATACATTTTCTCAGTCTTCCTGAAAATGCTGAGGGGAGATTATTTTGGCTTTAAAATGTGTATTGTGTAGTGAAATCTAGAATCAAATAACTTGAGATTGGACTTAATAAAAAACAAGAGTAACAGAGTTTCAGATATATTCAGTTGTATGTTAAAGAAATTTTATTTGCTTTTGTATATCTCTGTCTTATGAAACCTGACTTTTAAAAAATTAAACTCAGATTTCGAACTATGAAACTATGCACAGCGTATTTTCTTTCTCCACTTCTTTGCCTTTATTACTCCCCAGGGTGATCTTTGTCTCTTTCCCAGGAAGCCAACTTCCAATGCTGGCCAAAATATGATATATCAAAATTTACCATCTTTCTGTGTTATTGCTTAGCTCCATTGCTCTATTCATTTTTACAAGCTATCACCAAACCCTTCCTTTTTTATACTTTTTTCTTTCTCCAGAGGCTACTTTTTCTTTTCCCTGTATCTTGCACTGAACTTTTATTTTGGAAAAAAAAAGCATGTTCTATTTTTTAATCAACCAAGAGTAAGATGGGACTTTAATATATATTCTAAAGTGTTGCCAATTGACTTTACTAATCTCTGAAAACCATCCTTTGCTTGTCACCTGGACAATGAGATCACTGATGCTCTTTCTTAGAATAGTCAGTATTTGATGGTTTCAATAGATTGTGGCATTCTTCTGGGAGTCCCTCCTCAGCTTCAAAGTTTAGTTAGAAGTCTCGTAGGATTTTAGCCCATTAGAGTTAAACATCATTTTATATTTCCTTATCTAATGTCTGTGTGATGAATGCTTTCCTATATTCTTACTTTCTTATAATGCTGGTACTCTCCCCAGGCTTTCATATAGGATCTATGCAACCTTCGTAATCAACTGGTCTGAAAATTTTATATAGAAAGACGATCCACAATATTTGGTGACACACGTTTAGAAAGACCTTGATACTGGCAGTGAAGGTCATTAAATGCTAGGAGATAATAAAAAGAACTTTGGAAAGAAATTTCCAGGACAACAGGCAGATACTACAGAGGCAGGCTGGTTTAGTCTGTCCTTCCTATCATGCTCTTTCAAATGATGCCTCATCTGTCAGCCAAGTATGATAATATCTAGGTGTTTATGGCTTGGAACAGAGCATAAATTGATGATGATTGTAGATGTATTTAATTGCATGCATCAATTATATATAGGTTTTGGTGACTCCAATGAGGAAAACAACCTTTTTAATTATTGCCAGATCATTGGTCTAAGTATTCCATTTTGCAGATAATTCAGAACTCTCCTGGACTATGACTATGGAAAGGGGGATCTTGGAAAGAGTAATGGATGATTATATTTTGCCAAGTGTGCTTATGCAAGTATACTAATTCTTATGAGTTATTCAAGCTATGCTTAATACAGAATGATTGATTTTCATGTTTATTTCCCTCTTTCCTTCTTTTGATCCAGACCAAGCTCTGGGACTCACACCTGATTTATTTATTTATTTATTTATTTTAGTTTCTTTTTTAAAAATTAAATTTATTTATTTTAATTAGAGGCTAATTACTTTACAATATTGTATTGGTTTTGCCATACATCAACATGAATCCACCACAGGTGTACACGTGTTCCCAATCCTGAACCCCCCTCCCACCCCCCTCCCCATACCATCCCTCTGGGTCATCTCAGTGCACCAGCCCCAAGCTTCCTGTATCCTGCTTTGAACCTGGACTGGCGATTCATTTCTTATATGATATTATACATGTTTCAATGCCATTCTCCCAAATCATCCCATCCTCTCCCTCTCCCACAGAGTCCAAAAGACTGTTCTATACATCTGTGTCTCTTTTGCTGTCTCCCATACAGGGTTATTGTTACCATCTTTCTAAATTCCATATATATGCATTAGTATACTGTATTGGTGTTTTTCTTTCTGGCTTACTTCACTCTGTATAATCGGCTCCAGTTTCATCCACCTCATTAGAAGTGATTCATATGTATTCTTTTTAATGGCTGAGTAATATTCCATTGTGTATATGTACCATAGCTTTCTTATCCATTCATCTGCTGATGGACATCTAGGTTGTTTCCAATTGGAGGCAGAAGTAGAGTTCTATCTTGGAAGAATCTGCTTATATGGCATAATGTCTTGACAGTTAAATGTTAATACAGAACATGAGCCCATGCTATGAAAGGCAACTGAAAAATGTCACATGACAAGCTGCATAGGCAGCTCTCATGAAGGAGCTCCTGATAAGCTTTGAAAAGTAACACAAAGGTAACAGGCAGAAAGAGAAAATATATGGAAATACATACCCTGTGGTTCAGACCTTCTGTTATTTTTATGGGAAAGTAAAATCAAAGTAATGTGTTTGCAAGTTTCAAAGAACTTATTGTCCTCCTGGGAAAAATAATATGAAAAGTAAGACTGAAAAAGATAACCCTAAGATAAAGATATAAATAAATGGTTTTGTTTTCATATGAATTGAAGATGGATCAAATTCCTAGTTGAATCATATGAGGAGGTGAATAAAGCTGTATGATGAAAAATCCATGATGGATCATAAGTTAGAAATGATGCATGATTTCCACTAGTTTATATAAATCTAATCCAACCAGTCCATCCTAAAGGAGATCAGTCTTGGGTGTTCATTGGAAGGACTAATGTTGAAGCTGAAACTCCAATACTTTGGCCACCTGATGTGAACAGCTGACTCATTTGAAAAGACCCTGGTGCTGGGAAAGATTGAGGGCAGGAGGAGAAGGGGACGACAGAGGATGAGATGCTTGGATGGCATCACCAACTCGATGGACATGGGTTTGGGTGGACTCCGGGAGTTGCTGATGGGCAGGGAGGCCTGGCGTGCTGCAGTTCATGGGGTCACAAAGACTCAGACATGACTGAGCGACTGAACTGAACTGAACTGAATCACCATTGTGTGATACCTTAACTCACAGTGTATGTCGAAGGATGGAAGAATAGAACATATTTTAAAGGAGAATCTTTCCCTTTATTAATATGAAGAGGATAATTACCAATGAATAGTTGGTCATTATTTAGAAAAATCATCATTATCTAGATATTTCATTTGCTGCCTTAAGTAGCAGGACTTCCTTAGGAGAGGCGGGTGAAACCATTGGCAACTCAGAATATAGGAAAGACAAAATAAGGTGAGCAAACAAACAAAAATTTCTGGGATGAAAGAAATGAAAAATTCCTGAGGTTTGTCAAAGGAATATGTATTCTTGGTTCTGTAGGAAAAGGTACTTTTAAAGTTGGTTGGTTGACTTGGGAAATCAGAAGTAGGGAAACTGCTAAATACAAATAGAATATTCCATGGGACCAATTTTGCATATCCCCGTGCCAGCCAACAAACAATGCAGTCCAGAGAAAAACTCAGACGTGAAGAATAACTGTTATAAGATGAAAGAAATGGGGGAATGAATACCTATATAGAATTTTTAGCCAGTAGCCAATTTCCAAGCCCCAAATGTATGAAAATTAGATAAACAAAATCTCATCCAGTCTCCAGAAAATGAGAGACAATTAATAATTTTCAAAGAACAATGACGTATTATTAATTCATTTCATAATAATTGTAAATAATTAACAGACTACTGTGATAGTTTTAAAATGTGTCACTTTTCTACATCAAAATCTTCTGAGTGAAAATTTCTTTAAGAAGCAAATGAAATCAATATAATTCTGTGTCTAAATGCATGAAGAATAGTATGTTAAAAGGATATTACACTTTTCTATGCTACTACATATATTCAATTGCTTATTATTTTTAGCATATCATTCCCAAATAAAATAACTGTGGAGAAATCTATCTTGTTTCTGTGACAGAGCAAGTTCAGTTTTCACATTTCAAGTAAAAATCATATTACATTGGAATAGTTCAATAAATTACTTCGTTTCTTTTGCTACACCAAAGCAGATATTTCACTTTTTTTTTCACATTGAAAAACACTCACAGTATGCTTTCTTTAAAAACATCTCTTAGGCATATTTTGAAAGTTAAGTGGCTTCAGCCAGTTAAATATATGCCACTTATTTTATTCTTTTCAAGGATATTAGATGACTCAGAAAATATCTATTGACTCATGTGTTAGCCATGGTATAAAAAGCTCAGTACTTTAACATATACTGAATAAAAAATTAAGTAATTAAATGCAATAAGTGATTGTGAATTTCTATTGCCTGATCATGCATTCTTTTCAGTATAAAAATAAAAGAAGCATAACTATTGTTTACAATAAGAAAAAAAATATTCCATATAACTAGAGTGCTTTTCACTGAAGAGCTGTATGTATGCATAGATATAATTTAACATGTTGAATACAGACAGTTCTATCTTGCATATTTTATTTATAGATCCAAGAAACAAGAGATATTTAGGATATCCTAAAATAGATTAAAGTGATGTACTGGAATAATTTTCAGAAGTGGCCAAAGAAACTCAGAGCTCATTTAGTCAGCTTAAAAATTTTAAATTGTACTGATGAGGAATTTGAGCCTGTAAGAAAAAATACGATGCAATCAAAGAGACAGTTTTTAAAATCGGGTTGATAGTTTATACATATAAAATACTTGGCTTTCCATCCTTTGTCTCTTTTCATTATACTATTCAACAGTTTATAACATACTAATTATTCCTCAAAACATATGTTTTTGAAAGAATGCATAATCCATTGAAAATTTATAACACACTGGGGCTGACTCTGCACTGAAGTATATGATTTACTATTAGTAAGAGTAACTGGATATCAGGTGTCAGTTTGAACTTACAGAACAAGTTCTAAACATCTATAATATTTAATCTATATTATTAAAACCCCATACATAAATTGTGCTTGCTGTTGTTCAGTTGCTAAGTCATGTCCAACTATTTGTGACTCCAGGGACTGCAGCATGCCAGGCGCCTCTGTCTTCCACTGTCTCTCCGAGTTTGCAAATTCATGTCCATTGAGTCAGTGCTGGTGTCTAATCATCTCATCCTCTGCAGCCTTCGTTTCCTTTTGCCTTTGATTTTTCCCAGCATCAGAGTCTTTCCTAATGAGTCAGCTCTTCACATCAGGTGGCCAAAGTTTTGGAGCTTCAGCTTCAGCATCAGTCCTTCCAGTGAATATTCAGGGTTGATTTCTTTCATTGACTGGTCTGATCTCTTTGCAGTCCATGGGACTTCTCAAGTGTCTTCCCCATCACAATTGTGCACAAGTACATAAATATATGATAAAATATTCCACTACTGCTTTTACATACATTTTTATAATACCAACAATCATTTAGATTTATTACTAAACATTATTTAGTTCTCAAGAAATAAAAAAATGAAATTTGATTGTTTTCTCTTTAGATTAGCAAGAAATAAAGCTAAGCATACCACTGGAAAAATAATATACGTAATTCTGGTGTCAGATGGTTGAGACGTTTCTGAGTTTGCTATGATTGAATTTTGTAATAAGTTTGTTACAGGTTATGCAACCACAACCCAGTGTACTCACCGTAAGTTAACGTCAGTAAAGAGTGATTTTTTTTTCCTCTTTCAATATTCTGATATCAGTGCTTACAAATAATTTCAACTCTTCTTACCAATGGCAGTTCTTTATATTTTTCGGTGGTCCTTTTAAAGCAATATGCAATAAACCTTGTTTGTGGAGTCAGCAACAGACAGGAAAATCTTTGGTGACTCTTGTGCTACACACATCCCTGTTCCCTGCTTAATTGAATTAGGACTTAGGAACATAAGCAGTTAATTGGGACATGGAGAGAAACGCATGTCTTTTTGTCTACATCCTGTGTAAGTAGATCTTGAGCTCTGAAAAAAATTTTGAGCCCCTAGTTTCTCTCCACCACAAACTCCCCAGCATCTGTGACTTAATAAGAAGAGGAGAAAAGAACAAAGAGGAGAGACCAGAGGAAAAGTAAAACGATGAAAGAAAAGGAACATGTTTAAAGAGAGGAGCATCCTTGTTCAGAGGAGGGAAAAAATTTGCCGGAAGGAATTTAGATTTCTTTCCACACCTACTGCCTTGAAGTCATATATTAAAATGCAAACAAAACTGTAGTTTTGGGTTAGTTTGCTTTTCAGATGGATTTAAGGTTACCCAGTAATGGATGATAAATAGATCTGCTAATAGGCTCAGGAATTTAAGGAGAATTTAGACATAATTGGAAATAATTACAAAGCTCCTAAACAAATCCAGAATTTCCATAAATAATTTCATACGATCTATGTAAAGCATATAAAAGGCTTTTGGTCCAGGCCAAATTATGATACCAAGAAACTTGTCCCCTTGGTCTGGATTTCTGATCATTACCAAGGATAATTCCAGGAAGGCTGCTGATGAGAAGGTTAGAAGTCAGCAAGTGGCCTAGAATCTGTGATCCTTTAGAATTTCCAAACAAATAGCAGAACAGCCTTATAATGTATTTTATGAAGAGGTAAGGGTGAGGTCTTCAGGCCCTTTCAGGTATAATTTCTGCACCCCAACCCCAGTACTTAAGGAATGTGACAAGTACATCCTTTATTGTAGAGATTCATTTGGTGTATTGCTATGTAATCCATTATATTACTCTTGGTTGGTTCTATATGAGTTCATCTTGAGGTCAGAGACCTCTTGCACATTGGTTCTCCTGGCATTGATATGCTCCTTAGTGGTGTAGCAGTGGATGCCAAGAAGTCGCCTGCATTAAGACACTAATCTCTGCCTCTTTTATCATTTTTGCTTCATTCCTTTGAGTTGTCAAGGCAGTCTCTCTTTGTGTGTTCCGTTGCTATCATCTTCCAAAATCTCCTCATTAAAATGCACTCTTGGGAGGTGCTTAACCATCAACTAAATTGGCAGTTAGCTAACTGAAATATTTTTAAAAATAGACTACTAGACAGAGAAAGTCCATTAGGCGGAAGGAAAAAAAAAAAGGAAAAATCAAATACAAAAAAGAACAAAGACCACCCTTGCCTGCTTATGTTTTCTAAAGCATTAGCGTCTCAGGTGGGGATCCCCAGAAAGAAGGTTCTGAGATAAAGTACAGGTGGGCAAGAGAGCAGGGTGCTTATCTGTTGTCGTTGTTTAGTTGCTAAGTCATGTTTGACTCTTTGCAACCCCATGGACTGTAGCCCACCAGGCTACTCTGTGAGATTCTCTAGACAAGAATACTGGAGTGGATTGCCATTTCCTTCTCCAGGGGATCTTCCCAAACCAGGAACCAACCCTGCATCTCCTGCATTGCAGCAGATTCTCTACCACTGAGCCAGCCTAATAAGCCCAAGGTGCTTACTAGGTAGTGCTTTTAGGTTCAAAATCACCCAGGGCAGGGAAGGAAACAGGGTTGGGCAGAGGGAGACGTGAATGTGCAGTATAGACTGGCAAAATCTTGCTCCCTCTCCCAGGCATCTCTGAGGCTACAGTGGGCTGTAAGAGTTGTTCCATGTTGCCTCATCAGTCTTTCAAAACAGATCTGCCCACAAAGACCACAGGCTTGGGGTGGGTGACTCTGCAGCTATGGCTGTCCTTGAAGCCACTCTCAGCTCCACCACATCAGCATCAGTGGAAAGTTGTCCTTCCATGTTGGGATGTCTGGATGGCATCTCTCCATGTGTGAGCATGAGCACAAAAGTTACTTTTCTTGTGTCCTGACAAGTTTCAGTGTCTTGAAAATGCAGTAAATATAAACATTATTGCAAAATGATTGATTATTAAAGGCAATGAGGTATAAATGTTCTTAGAAGACAGAAGCAAGGATCCAGAGAGAAGTCCAAAATGTCAGGAAATATTTGAAACTTTACATTCCTGAAGGCACAAGGGCAAAACCTCACTGAGAGATAGGAAGGGGGCCCTTTTGGAGTTGCTCTTTACAACTGGGCTATTTCTTCTCAAATATTGTTTTTAATCTTCTCAAATGATGATTTTTGTATCATCATCCAGTTTCCAAAGTGGCTCATGTTCAATGAGAGTCCATTTTTTTGGACTCCCAAATCTTGAATTCTGTTCCCTAGAAAGAAGAGTCATATAATTCACTCATTGCTTATGTCCATTTATTCATCTGTTCTGATAGTAATTACATGCTTGCTCCTTGGAAGAAAAGCTATGACCAAATTAGACAGCATATTAAAAAGCAGAGACATTACTTTGCTGATAAAGGTCCATACAGTCAAAGCTATGAGTTTTCCAGTAGTCATGTATGGATGTGAGAGTTGAACTATAAAGAAAGCTAAGCACCGAAGAATTGATGCTTTTGAACTGTGGTGTTGGAGAAGACTCTTGAGAGTCCCTTGGACTGCAAGGAAATCAAACCAGTCCATCCTAAAGGAAATCAGTCCTGAATATTCATTGGAAGGACTGATGCTGAAGTGGAAGCTCCAATACTTTGGCCACTGATGCAAAGAACTGACTCATTAGAAAAGACCCTGATGCTGGGAAAGATTGAAGGTGTGAGGAGAAGGGGTCAACAGAGGATGAGATGGTTGGATGGCATCACCTACTCGATGGACATGAGTTTGAGCAAACTCCGGGAGTTAGTGCTGGACAGGGAAGCCTGGCGTGCTGCAGTCCATGGGGTCGCAATGAGTTGGACACACCTGAGCAACTGAGCTGAACTGAACTGAACTGAACAAAAAATTATTAATCATAACATTCACCACCTAAAAGTTAATTTCAAAAAATTGAGAATCAGTAAAACATGGCAGGGGCATCACAGAATTTATTTCAGTTCAGTTCAGTCACTTAGTCGTGTCTGATTGTTTCTGACTCCATGGACTGCAGCATGCCAGGCCTCCCTGTCCAGCACCAACTCCCAGAGTTCACTCAAACTCAAGTCCATCGAGTCAGTGATGCCATCAAATTATCTCATCCTCTGTTGTCCCCTTCTCCTCCTGCCTTCAATCTTACCCAGCATCTGGGTCTTTTCCAATGAGTCTGGTTTTCTTATCAGGTGGCCAAAGTATTGGAGTTTCAGCTTCAGCATCATTCTTTCCAATGAATATTCAGGACCGATTTCCTTCAGGATGGACTGGTTGGATCTCCTTGCTGTCCAAGGGACTCTCAAGAGTCTTCAACACCACAGTTCAAAAGCATCAATTCTTTGGTGCTCACCTTTCTTTATAGTCCAACTCTTACACCCATACATGACTATTGGAAAACCCATACCTTCGACTATATGGACCTTTGTCGGCAAAGTAATGTCTCTGTTTTTTAATATGTTCTAGATTGGTCATAACTTTTCTTCCAAGGAGCAAGCGTTTTTTAATTTCATGGCTGTAGTCACCATCTGCAGTGATTTTGGGGTCCTCCAAAACAAAATCTCTTGCTGTTTCCATTGTTTCCCCATCTATTTGCCGTGAAGTGATGGGACTGAATGCCATGATCTTAGTTTTCTGAATATTGAGTTTTAAGCCAACTTTTTCACTCTCTTCTTTCACTTTCATCCTGAGGCTCTTTATTTAAATGCACAAATTAAACAACTATGAAAATAATATCTTCAGAAGAGAATTTAAATGTAGTAAACCTTGACAGTGATTTCATTGCATACAACTGTATGTCCCATGATTTTTATATAATACACTCATGTGTAAACCAGCCCAGTCATTCCAAAGACAAGTCTAATGTATTTAATCCTTTATTCATTTAGTTTCAGCAATAATTCAAACCTGGGTAGGATTTTGTTTACAATTTAAAAGGACAAAGTAGAAATCTATTTTAAACCACTATTTTATGGAAGCTAAAATAATAGGTAATGGGCAAATATTCTTGGGAAAACATTCAAATAATTGAAAGCGAACAGAATGTGCCCAAAATAAAAAACAAAACTAGGCATTTACGTGATTATAAACGATGTTTGGTTTAAAATGGGTTAGCATTTTGTAATTACCATATAGGATCTTCTCCTTTCTCCTTCTGTTGAAATGTATACTGTTAGTACTTTTCATTGATTTGTTAGGTCTATCAACAATATGAATGTAAAATAACATGAGAGGAAAATGAAATGATATTTCTTTAAAATGAGTTATAGGATCATTTTATAATTTAAAGTTTGGACATCATTTAAAAGTTCTAAATTCTTTCCCTTGACTTTAGTTCATTCATCTGCAAAAATAGACAATTTATCTCAGTTCAATGAATGCTAATTCTAAAATGGACAATTTAATAAATGAAAAGATAAGGAAGCCTCACTCTGGGTCTAAAAATTCATCAGTGATAACATACTTTTTATTCTAGTTTCTAAGAAATTGGTGTATCTTCAAATTGCCCTTGAGAAATTTATGCAGCTTTTTTATTTATTCCTAAAAAGATTTTGAGTTGAAAGTAACAATGATGTCACACATAGACTGCTATTTTTTAAAACTGTTAGCTCTATTGGCATATACTACATATAAGTTCAGTCTTTTAAACCTACAATTTGGTGTTTTTTTGGTACATTCACATACCTGTATAATGATCAAAATTCTTTGATTTTACAACATTCTCAACACCCAAAAAGGAAATATTCATTAACAGCCACTCTCCATTTTCCACTCTCCTGTCCCTCAGAACCACTGATCTATATTCTTTGAGAAGATTTGTCTTTACTGGGCATTTCATAGAAAAGATAGCATACGGTGTCATCTTTTGTGATTGGCTTCATTCACATACCAAAGTATTCTTCAGGGTCATTCATATTGTAGAGTATATCAATAGTTTATTTTTTTTTCTTTGCCGAATAATAACCCAGTGTGTGGATAGACTACATTTCGCTTAACAATTTATCAGTTGAGGGGCATTTGGATTATTCCGTATTTGGCTATTATGAATAATGCTGCTATGAACAACTGATAGATTTCAAAATATGACCACAAATTCTTCTCATCTCATTACCCCTGCTCTGTCTGCAATGGACTTTTTCACTTCTCCTGTTAAGACAGGATTCACCTGAAAAGAATTGGTATAGACAATCTTATTTAAAAAGCAGAAATAGAGACACAGATGTAGAAAACAAATGTATGGATACCAAGGGGAAAATGGCGGTGGAGGGTAGGATGAACTGGGAGATTGGAGTTGACATATATACACTATTGATACTGTGTATAAAATAGATAACTAGTGAGAACCTTAAAAAGATAAAGAATTCAGTTGGGCTGGTATTGTAACGCTATGACTAGCATGATGGAGAAGGAAATGGCAACCCACTCCAGAATTCTTGCCTAGAGAATCCCGTGGACAGACAATCCTGGTGGGCTGCCATCTATGGGGTCTGCACAGAGTTGGACACAACTGAAGCGACTTAGCAGCAGCAGCAGCATGACTGGCATAATTCACGGGACTTGAATTTGGGGGTTTGAAGTCGCAGACCCCAGAGAGACCTTTTTGCCCTCCTGCCGCCCTGTGACCACTAGTCAAAGAAGTTTAGTGTAGCATCTGAAGTGTGAAGCATGCTGTGTGGGGCTAGAGGCCCAGCTGGCAGTACCAACTGGCAGATGTGTGAGTGATGCTCTCTCATGCCAGTGTCTCTGACTGATTCCACACATGTGACTCAGGAGAAACCAACAGAAGTTCCGTTCAGCTGAGTCACTATGTTCACAGAATTGCCTCTAGCCAGGACATGGAAGCAACCTAGATGTCCATCAGCAGATGAATGGATAAGAAAGCTGTGGTACATATACACAATGGAGTATTATTCAGCCATTAAAAAGAATACATTTGAATCAGTTCTAATGAGGTGGATGAAACTGGAGCCTATTATACAGAGTGAAGTAAGCCAGAAAAAAAAACACCAATACAGTATACTAACACATATATATGGAATTTAGAAAGATGATAACAATAACCCTGTGTACGAGACAGCAAAAGAGACACTGATGTATAGAACAGTCTTATGGACTCGGTGAGAGAGGGAGAGGGTAGGAAGATTTGGGAGAATAGCATTGAAACATGTAAAATATCATGTATGAAATGAGTTGCCAGTCCAGGTTTGATGCACGATACTGGATGCTTGGGGCTGGTGCACTGGGACGACCCAGAGGGATGGAATGGGGAGGGGGGAGGGAGGAGGGTTCGGGATGGGGAACACATGTATACCTGTGGCGGATTCATTTTGATATTTGGCAAATCTAATACAGTTATGTAAAGTTTAAAAATAAAATAAAATTAAAAAAAAAAAAAAAAAGAAAAAAAAAAAAGAATTGCCTCTCCAAAGAACTGTATGCTAACACATGACTGTTCTTGTAAACCACTATTTTTTGGGGGTATGATTTATTACAGAATAATGGATAACTGATACACTCTTTTGGAGAAGGCAATGGCACCCCACTCCAGTGTTCTTGCCTGGAGAATCCCAGGGATGGGGGAGCCTGGTGGGCTGCCGTCTATGGGGTCGCATAGAGTCTGACACGACTGAAACGACTTCGCAGCAGCAGCAGATACACTCTTTTAATTCCATCCAGGTTACTAATTGGTGGTATCCTACTTCTACCAGTTCTTTACTTATTATCTGGAATACTTCTACAGTAAGGAACTTCTCCACATCAACTGCTTTGTTACCTTAAGATACAGCATATAGGAAAGGAAAACTATATGGAAAAATGAATTCGTTTCTGGTTATCTACCAGTTTTGAAACTGACTGCTTGATTTCTTTGTACACTTTATAGATATTCAATGCACTTTCCCCCATCATTGTGGACTTATGGATTTAAATGTATGAAATGCATCCCTACTTCAAGAGCTCCCCTAACTTTATCAGTTTAACATTGTAGATGGGATCTTGCAGCTCTCGGTTTCCACCTTCCCAACTAAATTTTAGCAACAGAATTGACTTCAAAGGTCCACAAATATCAAATTTGTTTCTTTTATCTGATAAGGAAGTTAAAAAACAAGTTGGCAGATATAAAATATTGATGATTTATTTGTTGGCCCAGACATGCCTGAATATTAATTTTAGAAAATCTTAACCACTTTCTACTTGTGTGACCTCAAGCCAAGTCTTGGTTTTTCTGAGCCTCACTTCACTCACCTTTAAATGGGAATAATTATACCCAGTAAAATATTTATAACAGTTAAGTTAGACCTCATATGGAAAAGTTTCTCTTAAGGTTTTTGGTCCAGAGCAGGCACTCAGAAAACTTTAAGTCCTTCTATTTTCTATCTTCTTTCCTAACCCCTTCCATGTGTTAGAAATTGTTACAGTTCCTTTATGCTATCAAAGTATAGAAGTTGATTTGACTAATATTCAAATATCCTTCCAGGGGTAAAGAGATGGGAGTGTACTTTAATTTCTCTTTCCTTTCTGACATGTCCTAATCACAGCAAACTCTTTGTAACTGAATGCGTTCGTAGTGACCAGTTAGTGTACGGTACATGAATTGAAAAAAAAAAAAAAAGTATATGTGTAAAGCACATTTGAATAATATATATTACCTGCCCAATTTATTTTGGTGATTAAATGTTCTTGAGTACAGTCATTTTGTTTTTAATCTAATTATAAAGCTTAAATATTTTAAAAGAACTGTTGATCCCTTTTGCTTTCTTCCCTTGTCCGCAAGTGATGCCCTTTCAATCATCTTGTGAGTCACACAATGCAGAGGCAAATGTAGGAGAGAACAGGAGGTCAGAGCATTCATTTTGTTGCTTTGTTTCAGATCTGGCCTCAATTTCAAAATGAAAGGAGTTGAAAACACTGATTTAAATGAGACCTCATGAGTATCTTTGGGTTTTTATTATCTCTGATTTGATATTAATGCTCTAGATTTTCAGTGGGGAAAAAAAGATTTCAACATTCTGGCTCTTCCCTGGCTCCCAAGTTTCCTTAGATCTTTGAGCTCTAGTTAACATGGTAGACACTTAGAAACCAGCCTGGGAAATTTATCTTTGGATTAGCAGCTGAGAAAATCATCAAACCCCTTTGTGATCAATCAGAGAGATTCTGAAAAATCTGGAGAAAGATGGAGGATGTTGGCCAAGCATGGGAACCAGTACAAAAATGAACACGACCCAGCCAAGGAATGCAAGACCCATCGATGATGGGATCAATACCAGCCCATCACCTCCTTGGCCTCCTCCAGCCCTTGGATTTTTAGCTTCTCATTTTTGTAGAGTCTTTCTAGTTTCCTCTTAACATTTCTATTTCTTCAGGGTAATGTCAGTATCTATGTATCCCATAGATGATACTTTATGTTTTTCTCACTTTGCTGTCTGCATGAGAATAACACTCTGAGTCAAAATTTTTTGATTTCCACAATATATACCCTGTTGAGACTTTGGAAACTGGTTTATAAATTCTCTTATTCTTATACAGTTACAGATTCTCTTTTTTTTGTTCCTTTTTTTGTTGCTACAATTCATGCAAACGAGTAAAATGGACTTACAAAAGCTATTAATCTATTACATTGCACAAAAGCCTGATATCCGATAGTTAACAAATATTTAGGTGTGATTAAAACTAACATGCATACTACATGTTAGCTTGTGTAAGTGAATTTATTCATTGCTATAATTTGTTTTATGCATTTCCAAGTGTTTTAGTATATGTACATGTTATAACAAAAGGCTTAATGAACTAATAGTGCTATAGTAAGGAAAAAGATAAAGATTTGAGCTTTGAATTTTACATACAAGCAAGATATAATGTGAAATATGTTTTGATTTCATTATCTATCTTTAAATGTAACTCTCTAACTTTAAATTTCATAAGAGAAAGTCAAACTAAGTCAATTCTGTTATTTATTTTATTAACATTTAAACTAATTTAATTTGTATTGGGTAATAAATTACTAGTTGTTGCTGTTCAGTCACAAATTGTGTCCAGCTCTTTGTGACCCCATGGACTGCAGCACACCTGGCTTCCCTGTCCTTTACCTTTTCCTGGAGCTTGCTCAAACTCATGTCTATTGAGTTGGTAACACCATCCAACCATCTCATCTGCTGTCATCCCCTTCTCCTCCTGCCCTCAGTGTTTCCCAACATCAGGGTCTTTTCCAATGAGTCAGTTCTTCGCATCAGGTGGCCAAAGTATTGAAGCTTCAGCTTCAGCATCGCTCCTTCCAATGAATATTCAGGATTGATTTCCTTTAGGATTGACTGATTTGCTCTCCTTGCAGTCCAAGGAACTCCCAAGAGTCTTCTCCAACACCATAGTTCAGTTCAGTTCAGTTCAGTCGCTCAGTCATGTCCGACTCTTTGCGACTCCATGAACCGCAGCATGCCAGGCCTCCCTGTCCACCACCAACTCCCAGAGTTCACCCAAACCCATGTCCATGGAGTAGGTGATTCCATACAACCATCTCATCCTCTGTCATCACCTTCTCCTCCTGCCTTCAATCTTTCCCAGCATCAGGGTCTTTTCCAATGAGTCAGCTCTTCGCATCAGGTGGCCAAGGTATTGGAATTTCAGCTTCAACATCAGTCCTTCCATTGAACACACAAGACTGATCTCCTTTAGAATGGACTGGTTGGATCTCCTTGTAGTCCAAGGGACTCTCAAGAGTCTTCTCCAACACCACAGTTCAAAAGCATCAATTCTTCAGTGCTCAGCTTTAAACATCAATTCTTCTGCACTCAGCCTTCTTTTGGTCCAACTCTCACATCCCTACATGACCATTGGAAAAACCATAGCTTTGACTGTATGGATCTTTGTCAGCAAAGTAATGTCTCTTCTTTTTAATATGCTGTCTAGGTTGGTTATAACTTTTCTTCCAAGGAACAAGAGTCTTTTAATTTCATGGCTGCAGTCACCATCTGCAGTGATGTTGGAGCCCAGAAAAACAAAGTCTGTCACTCTTTTCATTGTTTCCCCATCTATTTGCTATGAAGTGACGGGACCGGATGCCATGATCTTTGTTTTTTGGATGTTGACTTTTATGCCAGCTTTCTCACTCTCCTCTTTCACTTTCATTAAGAGGTTCTTTGGTTCTTCTTCACTTTCTGCCCTAAAGATGGTGTCATCTGCATATGTGTGGTTATTGATATTTCGCCCGGCAATCTTGATTCCAGCTTGTGCTTCATCCAGCCTGGCATTTTGCATGATGTACTCTGCATATTAGTTAAATAAGCAGGGTGACAATATACAGCCTTGATGTATTCCTTTCCCAATTTGGAACCAATCCATTGTTCCATGTCCAGTTCTAACTGTTGCTGTTTGACCTGCATACAGAGTTTTCTACTTTCTTTCTTTAAATATTTTGCCTTAAACTTATATGTCATCTTATATGTTACCTTATATGTAATGTATAAGGTATGTTCTCTTTTATTTCTTCAAGAGGGTCTGTTGTTAGGTGAATTTTTATTATGGGCATAATAACAACTAATGTTTCAATTTCCTCATTGCAAAAAGGATAATTTGGATTCAAGTTGTTGTGCAGCAGAAACCATCTCAACATTGTAGCAATCATCTTCCAATAAAAAATTTGAAAAAAGATACTTTGTGAGGCTTAATTGAGACATAACATTTGATACAGAAAACAATGGATAAGTAACAGCTGCTGCTGCTGCTAAGTCACTTTAGTCCCTCCAACTCTGCAACCCCATAGACGGCAGCCCACCCGGCTCCCCCGTCCCTAGGATTACTTATATAATATATTTTTTGGCAAAACTAATATAATATTGTAAAGTTTAAAAATAAAATAAAATTAAAAAAAATTTAAACTATGAAGCTTCTAGAATAATGTTTATGAACATAAGTTAGGCAAACGTTTGTTAATTACACACCAAAAGCATGATCCATAAAAGAAAAATTGATAAAATGATAAATTTGACTTCATCAAAATTAAAACTCCTAAAAAAAAAAAAAGAAAAAAAGGAGATATCCCACTGCTGGGCATACACACTGAGGAAACCAGAAGGTAAAGAGACACGTGTACCCCAATGTCCATTGCAGCACTGTTTATAATAGCCAAGACATGGAAGCAACCTAGATGCCCATCAGCAGATGAATGGATAAGAAAGCTGTGGTACATATACACAATGGAGTATTACTCAGCAATTAAAAAGAATACATTTGAATCAGTTCTAATGAGATGGATGAAACTGGAACCTATTATACAGAGTGAAGTAAGCCAGAAAGAAAAACACCAATACAGTATACTAACGCATATATATGGAATTTAGAAAGATGGTAACAATAACCCTGTGTAAGAGACAGCAAAAGAGACACTGATGTATAGATCAGTCTTATGGACTCTGTGGGAGAGGGAGAGGGTGGGGAGATTTGGGAGAATGGCATTGAAACATGTATAATATCATGTATGAAACGAGTCGCCAGTCCAGGTTCGATGCACGATACTGGATGCTTGGGGCTGGTGCACTGGGACGACCCAGAGGGAGGGTATGGGGAGGGAGGAGGGAGGAGGGTTCAGGATGGGGAACACAGGTATACCTGTGGCGGATTCATTTCGATATTTGGCAAAACTAATACAATATTGTAAAGTTTAAAAATAAAAAAAAATGAACAACAACAACAAAAAAGGAGATATAATACATAGATGTGCATTTATTATTTATCTTTAGTAAACAAAAGAGATGCTAATTAATGTTAAATTTCTTTTTCCACAGGAAAAGAGACCCTCAAACTAGATAAAGAAAAATGAGAAGACTCATTGCAAGGATTCCACAGGAATCTGAGTTACAGAGATCAAGAAAGTAAGGAGAGTGTTGCTGGGCCTGAGACCTGCAGTATTTGGGGCTAAGCTAACTTTCTTTTATCATTAAGACACTGAGGATTTCTTTCAATTGGGCTTTTGTATGATGCTCTTCGCATGGCCTGCACCATTTTTGTTGTTGTTGTTATGACCACAATTCTCTGGTTCTCTAACAATATGGAGGCATCTCTCAGATTCTGGGAAAAGTTGAATGAAGAAAAGTTCACCAAAGGCAGGACTCCAGGCAGCTCATAGATTAGTAGCTTGTATCCTCATCTCTTTTACTCATGACTGCTCCCTTTCTCAGTGTGTCTGTTACCTTTCATCTGTGTCTTCTTACCAGCTGTGTCGGGGATATTTACTTTCCTGTGCCTGTTGCTCCATTAAGCCTGTCCCAGTCTCTGAGCTCCATGATCTCTTTTCTCTAGTTCTACCCTCAAACTGTCTTCGTGGGTCCAGATTCTTAAAGGAGAGAATATAATGCTGTCAGCTTAACTTTGTCAAACAGGTCACATATCACTGATGAACAATACTTTCTTGCCAGGAGCCTATCTTTCACCCAATGAATTCAGAGTCTTGGTGGTTCACAAAACAGTGACCACAGCCACTGTGTGGGGGTCCAGCCATAACAGGCTTAGGGATACACTCAGAAGAGGACATGAAAAGGGTAAGGAATGACTGGTTACCCCGGTAGAAGAAGTGTGGATCCCACTTTCCAGGGGAAGTAATCATGCTCTTTTGGATAAATTCTAAAAAAAAAAAAATATTCAAACATAAAAATTATTTGAAATTATACAAAATAAATAAAATAGAGTTAACTATCAGTGGGCAGATTTACTTAATTTATAGTTCAATTCTTCACCAACTCTAAACTGTCTCTGTTTAGCACTATCAGAGGATGATTTGAGAGACTTTGTGATGATGGATGACTGTAGAAGACCAAGCTGACTCTCGATCCCTCTGATTTCATCAATTAAGTCAGATCACCTGAGCATTGTATCTGGGGGCCACCTGGTTCCCAAAGCTTGCAGAATGGCAGCTGCATCAGGGCAATTTTCCACTAACTCTCATTACGGACTGCTGCAGGAAACAGCACTATGTATGAAAGCACATTATTTACCTCCAGATATCCTGAGTGAGACCCACTGCGATGATGCTTATTACAGATAACATCCAGGGGGAGCTTTGCTGCCTGAAGCTGGTTTTTCTCTTCAAAGACAATGAAAGTTATATAAGTAACCACCTGAAGCTCTCTTAGCGAAAGGAAATGCAGTCAGGGACATCCCAACCAAAATGTGGACTTTTCTCTAGCTTTCATTCCTTCAGCACTCCCTACCCCCTGTTTTAAAAACACCAGATAAGGACCTCCCTGGTGGTTCAGTGGCTAAGGCTCCTCATTCCCAATGCAGGGGGCCTGGCTTTGAGCAGTGGTTGGGGCACTAGGTCTCATATTCTGCAACTAAAGATTCTCTGTGTTGCAACTAAGCCCTGGTGAAACCAAATAAATAAAAACAAATTTTGAAAAATTAGGAAAAAAACACACCAGTCATCTGATGTCTACCCTCAGAAAAGAAAGAAAGAAAAAGAAAGGAAAAGACAAAAGGGAAAGAATAAAGGGAAAAAAAAAGAATACCTCCAGGTAGGGATATCCATAGTTTCAGTGATCCTGCCACTTTGCAACTGTTTTCGTTTCAGTTTGGCATTTGACAAAGCTCGTGAAAAAATCACTACGCTTTCTTGGTGGCTCAGTGGTAAAGAATCTGCTTGTCAATGCAGAGATGCAGGTTTGATCCCTGGGTTGAAAAGATCCCCTGGAGGAGGGCATGGCAACCCACTCTAGTATTCTTAGCTAGAGAATCCCATAGACAGAGGAGCCTGACAAGCTACAGTCCATAGGGTCTCAAAGAGTTGGATATGACTGAAGTGACCTAGCAGGTACCTATCCATTTACCACAGGTTTCTAAGCTGCATTTGATCCCTTCATTCATACATGTGATTTCATAATTCCAGACAAATAATTAGACATCTAAGCAAAACTGACCATATGTGAGATCTATATAAAAACAACCTCCTCTGAAAAACTTGGCACTTCCCATATGTATTAAAAGCTCTCTGCTCCAATGCACCAGCGGCCACAGGCTCTCCCAGCCCGACTCAGAGGTGACTGATCCACTCCGAGAAGCATTGTTGTCTTCAGGCATTCAGCTCGTCTGCATCTGTAAGTTTGGCAATGGAGAGAATATTTGCTTCTCTCTTCCATATAGCAGGGGGGGAAAAAAAGTAAGAAGATGATGCAGGCCTGATGAGGAATGAGATTCAGTAAACAAAACTTAGATAAGCTAGAGTCGAGAAGAAAATCAGAAGGGATTCCCATGCCTGTTTCCGGTCCCTCTCAGAGGTTCCCTCTTGGTGAGTCCTGGGGCCCTTCAGTCTCTTCCTGGTTTGTTCTCCCATCTCCCCTTCACAGTGAGGCCCCTCCAGTGGAGGACTGAGATCACTGTATACTACCTGGCCTTGACTCTCAATTGGATTAGAATTAGATTCAATCTTTTAGATTTACAGACTCAGAATGTATGTTTTTGTTTTAAAATGATCAGAATCTAGAAACTTGCCTGGTGGTCCATTGGTTAAGACTCTGTGCTCCCAGTGGAGGGGGCCTGGATTCCATCCCCTGACAAGCAACAAGATACCGCATACCTCAACTAAGACCCTGAGCAGCCAGATAAAAAAAAATAAATATAACATTGCCTATTAAAAAAAAAAAAATAAGGGCCTCCCAAGTGGCATGGTGATGAAGAATCCACCAGAAAATGCAGGAAACACAAAAGACCTGGGCTCCCTCCCTGCCTGGGGAATATCTGCTGGAGGAAGTAATGGCAACGCACTCCAGTATTCTTGCCTGGAGAATCTCACAGACAGAGGAGCCTGGCAGGCTACAGTTTATGCGGTTGCAAAGAGTTGACATGCCTGACTGAACACATACACATAAAAATAATAAATAAAATAAAATTGTCAGAATCTACAATAAACTGTGGAAAATTCTGAAAGAGATGGGAATACCAGACCACCTGACCTGCCTCTTGAGAAACCTTTACACAGGTCAGGAAGCAACAGTTAGAACTGGACATGGAACAACAGACTGGTTCCAAATAGGAAAAGGAATATGTCAAGGCTGTATATTGTCACCCTGCTTATTTAACTTCTATGCAGAGTACGTCATGAGAAATGCTGGGCTGGAAGAAGCACAAGCTGGAATCAGATTGTCGGGAGAAACATCAATAACATCAGATATTCAGATGACATCACCCTTATGGCAGAAAGTGAAGAGGAACTCAAAAGCCTCTTGATGAAAGTGAAAGAGGAGAGTGAAAAAGTTGGCTTAAAGCTCACCATTCAGAAAACTAAGATTATGGCTTCGGGTCCCATCACTTCATGGGAAATAGATGGGCAAACAGTGGAAACAGTGGCAGACTTTATTTTTTTGGGCTCCAAAATCACTGCAGATGGTGATTGCAGCCATGAAATTAAAAGAGACTTACTTCTTGGAAGGAAAGTTATGACCAACCTAGATAGCAGATTGAAAAGCAGAGACATTATTTTGCCAACAAAGGTTCGTCTAGTCAAGGCTGTGGTTTTTCCAGTGGTCATATATGGATGTGAGAGTTGGACTGTGAAGAAAGCTGAGCGCTGAAGAATTGATGCTTTTGAACTGTGGTGTTGGAGAAGACTCTTGAGAATTCCTCGGACTGCAAGCAGATCCAACCAGTCCATCCTAAAGGAGATCAGTCCTGGGTGTTCTTTGGAAGGAATGATGCTAAAGCTGAAACTCTAATACTTTGGCCATTTGATGCGAAGAGCTGACTCATTGGAAAAGACCCTGATGCTGAGAAAGATTGAGGGCAGGAGGCGAAGGGGACAACAGAGGATGAGATGGCTGGATGGAATCACCGACTCAATGGACATGAGTTTGAGTGAACTCTGGGAGTTGGTGATGGACAGGGAGGCCTGGTGTGCTGCAATTCATGGGGTCGCAAAGAGTCAGACATGACTGAGTGACTGAACTGAACTGAACATATTACCACATACACAACAGGGTCTCTCTCTCTTAATATAAAGTATGTAATTCTATAAGTTAAGAATTAGTATTTGCATTCCACTGGACTCAGTTTCTGTCCGCACTCTGAGCGTTCATAAAGCATTAACTGGAAAAGATTGAAGGTGGGAGAAGAATTAGATGAGATGGTTGGATGGCATCACCGACTCAGTGGACATGAGTTTGAGCACACTCCGGGAGTTGGTGATGGACAGGAAGCCTGGCTTGCTGCAGTCCATGGGGTCACAAAGAGTTGGACATGACTGAGTGACTAAGAGCCTCTTGATGAAAGGGAAAGAAGAGAGTGAAAAAGTTGGCTTAAAGCTCAACATTCAGAAAACTAAGATCATGGCATTTGGTCCCATCACTTCATGGCAGATAGATTGGGAAACAATGGAAACAGTGGCTGACTTTATTTTTGGGGGCTCCAAAATCACTGCAGATGGTGATTGCAGCCATGAAATTAAAAGATGCTTACTCCTTGGAAGGAAAGTTATGACCAGCCTAGACAGCATATTAAAAAGCAGAGACAACAGTTTGTCAACAAAGGTCTGTCTAGTCAAGGCTATGGTTTTTCCAGTGGTCATGTATGGATATGAGAGTTGGACTATAAAGAAATCTGAGCACAGAAGAATTGATGCTTTTGAACTGTGGTGTTGGAGAAGACTCTTGAGAGTCCCTTGGACTGCAAGGATATCCAACCAGTCCATCCTAAAAGAAATTAGTCCTGGGTGTTCATTGGAAGGACGATGTTGAAGCTGAAACTCCAATACTTTGGCCTCCTGATGCGAAGAGCTGACTCATTGGAAAAGACCCTGATGCTGGGAAAGATTGAGGGCAGGAGAAGAAGGGGATGACAGAGGATGAGATGGTTGGATGGCATCATCGACTTGATGGACATGGGTTTAGATGGACTCTGGGAGTTGGTGATGGATAGGGAGGCCTTGCATGCTGTGGTTCATGGGGTCACAAAGAATAGACACGACTGAGCGACTGGACTGAACTGAAGTGAACTGAGTGACTGTACTGAACTTAACTGAAACCACTAACTCTATTCCTAAAGCCTGGAGCCTAGGCAAAGTGAAGTGGTTCTTCTGCATCCTCACATGATTTGCAGCCTTGGTCCCACACCCCCTCTCCACCTGAGTCCCACATGGACCTATTCCACACCGGACACCCTGACCCACTGCCCTCTCCAGAGCTGGGCTTGTTTAGCCCTTACTGCTTCTTGTTGTCTATTGAACCTAACACAGTGCATCAGCCCCCCTCCTCCTGCATCTGTTCTTTATTTCATTCAGGCTTCTCTTCCATCAGAGCCTCATTGCTAACTCTGGATCACTATCCTACACCACAGGATATCCAGAACCTTCCAGAACAGCAGCCACAGCTCTGCTCTCCTCCTCCCCCAGCCTGTTGTCAGCTTCTTCTCAGCTCCACCATCAGAGCCCCGAGAACCTTCTCTTAGTTACAACTGGCTTAGCAAAACCAACATGGCTCTGCATGCAAGACATTTGTGAAGATCAAACTGAACTAGTAACTAGATGTGAGTATTTTTATTTTAGAAAACATGACACATGACATTGGCATTGATTGTAATGCCAATTTTAAAAATGCATACCAGAATGTAGAAATCAATCTTTCAGTAAAATTTATCCTCGAGAGGGATGGTTAAGCATAACTAATGGGCCAGTTTAGATGAGAAAATATTAAGCATTTTGCCAATGGAAGAAAAAAAATGTGAATACCCTTAACAAGTCAGATAATATTTGAAGAGATAAAAGGTTTTCCCAGCACAAGATGTTAATTTTGGCTCCTGTGCACAGTGAGAAAGAGAAGGAATCTGACATATCTTTTTCTTTCTTAGGCAGTGTTGTTTGTTCCCTAAGACTCTGCTCTCATCCAGGTGTTTTAGAACTGACATTTTAAATTCAAATTTCTTGTGCACAAGTATATAAATAAGTTGAGCTTTCTAGTTCATACAACATTATTCCCCAGCCCTCTTTCAACTAGAATTACCGCATTGACTCTTTTATAATTTCTAGGCATCTTGCCCACCTTTCAAATTCGCTAAATTGTAGCTAGAAGCCTTGCAGTGACTTTTGTCGATACCTTAAGTGCCTTATTAATTGGGTTTGAAAAATTGTATCTAGACTGGACATTCAATTCATTCAATTAAAATTAATGAGTATCCATGGGGCTGCTTGTTCAGAACCGAGTTCTTGCCAATCCCTCTCAAGCCGAAAGTAAAATATTCTTCCTTTTAGACAAAGCCTCTGTCACAACTAGCAAGTGATTATAGAGCTTTTCCTCATTGCCAGTGATTACGCAACACCATTTCTCACTGTTGTTGTTTAGTCACTAAGTCGTGTCAGACTCTTTTGCAACCCAATGGGCTATTGTCCCATCCCTTCTAGGCTCCTCTGCCGCTGGGATTCTCCAGGCAAGAATACTGGAGTGGGTTGCCATTTCCTTCTCTAGGATCTTCCTGACCCAGGGATCGAACCTGCGTCTCCTGCATTGGCAGGCAGATTCTTTACCACTGAACCACCATGGAATTGATGCAAACAAGTACAGTAACCATTTCTTGGTTGCAGTTTTGAACATAGGATAGTCTGTTCATTTCAGGGTTGCCATGATGCCTGTTCCTCTGCTGATGATCAATCAGTTCTGGGTTGGCTGGAAAGATTTATTTGTAACTATAAGAAAAACATATTTAAAAAAATGTTTAAAAGGATGGATCAGAGAATGGAATTTAGGAACTCTTTTTTTTCTTTCTTTTTGATATTTTTTAGAATCCAATCCTTACCATTTAGAAATGATTTCTGTGGTTCTAACTGAAGACCTGATTGTACTCAAAAGGAATATAATGAAAGAAAATAATTTAATTCTGACCATTAATAGTGCAATTGTAATATTATCAAATTCTCAGCTCTCTAAGTAATAACGATTTTCTATTCTTGGCATAACAATAATATCTATGTGAGTTTCAAGGGGATATAAATGAATTTTTGAAAAGAGAAAAAACTATATACCCTGGTATTCTCCTGACTAGACTATAAGGTGACTTGGGCATTGGGACACATATATGTATGTCATATATATATTTTTTTCTTTTCTCTGTGGCTTCTATTTTAATACTTTTCACCTGAATATTGACCATTCAAATGTTGCTCAAGTAAATTAAAATAAAAAAAAATAATTTAGTCAGAATTCACCATTATATGTATGGAATAAAGCACACAGAAGCAAATGTATTCCCATCTCTAAAATTCTGAATGTCTATTCAGTACACTAAACTAGACATTTTAGGTGCTATCTAGTCTTGGAGCTGACTCTATAACCAAAATGGAATCATTATGGGTGCAGTTGGGGGAATGCCATTTATCACATTAGTCTAGAATTCCTTCTATTCTGAAACAAATACCCAGACATTATTTTTAGCTTTTATGATACATAACTTGCACAGAACTGTACTTGGATAGCTAGCAAAAGGAAAAATGCAAGCAGGACTATAGAACACTCTCTGCTTCTGAAGAATAAAGGCATATCATTAAAATTAAGTCAAATTACATGGTTTTAACTAATTACGATTTAATTAGCAAAAGCTGATTTTGTAGAACAAGAGCTTATCCTTCTTATCCCTTTAAAATATACTGAGAAAATACACAACAGATTCTAATAAGCCTTTGTCATATTTGGTATAAAATTTGGTGAAGAAGACGTTGACCAGTCCAACTTATATCCTTAAAGTTCTTGGTTATCTGAAATTAAACAGTGAGCTCTCTGCCTCTGAGTTTTGTTATCAAAGGAGTTGAATTAGTTGACTCTCCATGGATCACTTTCTATGATGTTTCTTGCTCTCTATTCAGATATTATCATGATACTACGTTAAGTTGGTTAAATAAACATTAGTATAACTCAACAAGCACCTAACTAGCTGTATGAGAAAATGTGCATAATTTTACAACAGCAAGCCTCTTCTAGTAAATGATCTTTCATCATCTTTCACCATCATCATAATTCTCTGCTACCCCCTCCTCCCATTTGAAACTCCTAAGTTCCATTGAGCAACTTTCCATGTACTTACTGTTTCCAACACTGTTTAGAAAATTCTCCATGGGATGCGCTTTTATTTTTTTCTGCATCATTTCCCCCAGACTGTTGCCTTACTCTTTTGACTCTCCAGATTTGATGTTTTTACACACAGCATCAACTAGATGCTTTCAAGAATCTCACTCATTGTTTCTCGGCTTATCTACCTCTTTTCAACTTAACCAGCCATAAAACAGCCCCATATCTTTTGCATTTTAAAATAAGACACTGTAACCTTAAACTCTTGCAAAAGTGAATTCCTACTTCTCTGATTAACATATTCATTCTTCTCAGCTTTGTTGATTCAACAATATTTACCAGGCACCTGCTATGAGCCTGCACTGTGCAAGGGTCTTTAGGTTCAGTAATGAGAAAACAGACATCAGTTCTGCTTCTCTGTGGCTTCTATTCTAGTGGGAAAGACACATTCATAGACCTTATCATAAAATTCCTGTTTGTAGAGAGGTACTCCCAAGGGAAGGGTCTCAGCTCTATGATAGCCCATCTGAAGAGCGCCTAACTTTGATACAGGGAAATTTCATTGCCAACCAGTTGAGAAAGCAGGCCTATGATTGGAAGCAGCATGGTGGTTAGGTGTAGAAAAGGAAAAACTATAAGATATGTATGTATTAAAGTATGATGCTCTGAGTGATATATTAGGCAGCTGGATTTACTGTGTGATCTAATACCCATTCTCATGTTTATGGAGAGAACAGTGCAAGCAAGTCTCCAGTGTTACCCTTGGCTGGGGCATTTTCTCATCAGGGTGGGCAATGTATCTCTTCCATTCTCCACTCATTCTTATAAATATGGACCATCAGTTGAATAAGTCACTGGCACATATAAAGTTTTTGGTTTGGCAGTTCCACAAGTTTCAAATCTATCAATCTATCATCTATCTATTTACCTATCTGTTTATATGTCTATCATCTATCGACTTATCTATTCATTAACTATTCATTGCCTATATAAATATGATAGTGATTATTAGTGTGTGTGTGTGTTTGGAAGATTAAGGAATCCTAGATTGAATAAGTAGATAAATTAGATAAGCCATGTCTTACCAATATCCTCATAATTACTAATAGTGTTTAATTGTTGCTGTTCAGTCACTAAGTCGTGTCTGACTTTTTGTGACCCCACGGACTGCAGCACGCCAGGCTGCCCTGTCCTTCACCATCTCCCAGAGCTTGCTCAAACTCAAGTCCATTGAGTTGGTGATGCCATCCAGCCATCTCATCCTCTGTCGTCCCCTTCTCCTCCTGCCCTCAATCTTTTGCAGCATCAGAGTCTTTGCCAATGAGTCAATTCTTCACATCAGGTGGCCAAATTTTTGGAACTTCAACTTCAGCTTCAGCCCTTCCAATGAATATTTAGGGTTGATTTCCACTAGGATTGAATAGTTTGATCTCCTTGATGTCCAAAAGGACTCTTCATGAGCTCCTCCAGAACCATAGTTCAAGAGCATCAGTTCTTCAGACTCTCAGCCTTCTTTATGGTCCAACTCTCACATCTGTACTGACAACTGGAAAAATCATAGCTTTGACTATATGGACCTCTGTCGGCAAATTCATGTCTCTGCTTTTACACTGTCTAGGTTCTAGAGAGGTTTTGTCTAGGTTCTGCTTGATAGCTCAGTTAGTAGAGAATCTGCCTGCAATCCAGGAGACCCTAGTTTGACTCCTGGGTTGGGAAGATCTGTTGGAGAAGGGATAGGCTACCCACTCCAGTATTGTTGGGCTTCCCTTGAGGCTCAGCTGTTAAGAATCCACCTGCAATGTGGGAGACCTGGCTTCAATCTTTGTTATAACTTTTCTTCCAAGGAGCAAGCACCTTTTAATTTCATGGCTGTAGTCACCATCTGCGATGATTTTGGAGCCCCCCAAAAAAATTTGCCACCATTTCCATTTTCCCCCCATCTATTTTCTGTGAAGTGATGGGACTGAATACCATGACCTTAGTTTTTTGAATGTTGAGTCTCAAGCCAGCTGTTTTCACTCTCTTCTTTCATTTTCATCAAGAGGCTCTTCACTCCTCTTTGCTTTCTGCCATTAGGGTGGTATCATCTGTTGCTTAAGTGTAGAAATAGTCTTTTCCTATCCTGTGAGGAAGGCAGATATGAATAGACACTCAGAGGACGCAGAGAAGCCATGGTTGTCTAGGGGAAGAGATATTGAAAGGAGTTAAAGGCTATTCGACACTTTTTTCTAAAAAAGTCCTCAAGAAGGATTTAGCTCTCGATGGTGCTTTTCCTGTGAAAGAGGGATGTAAGATTGCCTTTCCACATTTGTACTGCTTTGTTCAGAGACTATAGGTTTAAGGCACCCATATCCTTTGCTTCTTAAGAAACTCCAAAGTAACAGATATATACAGTAATTCTAAATATACATCCTTGTAATACTGACCCTGCTTTTCTTATCAGTAAATTTGCAGTAACAAAATTTTCTTGAGTGAAACTATGAAACTCACCTATTATGAAGCTTATTTTAGGAGGATAAATGTAAATGTATTTTGGGAGTCTTGTACTTCATACATATAGTCAAAACTGTTACTTTCAACCCACCAAATCAATCCATCAGTATTCAGACAAAACACTGAATCATGTAAACATGATTTCCACAAAACAAACAAAAATTATAATGGTGCTATAAATAATGAACTTCTCTCCACAAGCCAATGTAACCTTTCATTCCAAGTGATCTTTCTAACAATTTCCCAGAAGATGGTGTATGCAAAAGAGCTTCTTTTATGCGAGTTTAAATTCTTGTATGTATTCCCAATTAATTCTATATCCTAATATTTATTCTGTACTCTATCACTTGCAAAGTATTTTCACACTTGCACAATTATTATCTCATTTCAAATTAACAATACTCCATGGTAAGGCTGGTGGGCATTATAATTCCAATTTGAGATATGAAGGGAAGATTCAAAAAGTCAATCATTTGCCTGACATCAAATAAAACGTCATTTGCAGAAGTAATGAGAGTCATCAGGATTTGCTAAGCAACAAACAGCCTGGCCATGAGAATAGGTGCCCTGTATACATCTCCCTGTAAGGCTAGCATCAACATTTCAAGGAATTTAATGTTACTACCAATTAACTGATAAGAGAATGGAGGTTAACCTAGTTAAGTAAATGGCAGAGGCTAGAACTAAACTAGGAGCATTTCACTGTGAGTCATGCAATAGTTTTCATATTAGTTTATTTTCTCCTCATTCAATAGCTTATATCAATGACTTTTTTATGATAGCAGAATAATTTGGGTCCATATTTTTCAGGTCAAATGATCAAATAAGGAATGATTTATGGTTGTTTCCTGGAGATTTCTGTAGACAGTGTCTTTTTAAAAAGTAATTATTTTGAACAGTAATTTTCTATCAAATCACCAATTTCTTCTCCCCTGCAGAGTGTCTTAATAGGGGAGTCAGCATATGGCACTGTTGATTTAATTGCTGCCACATAGACTAGCTGGAAGTGTTTAAGTCTTCCTTATTTAAATCTTTTTTTTTTTTTTTTCCCAGACATTCCTCTTAGTCAAGATTTAAATGATGGGCTAGGGGAGAAATCCCATAGAAGCTTCATCATCATCACCACCTGATATTTATCTCTAAGCACTTTACAAAATACAGAAGAAACAATTCTTGCTTGCTAAAACTGAAATCTGAAAAGAGGACAGTCTCAATTCAAAACATACAGAATTAGGTCATTTTCAATAAATGTATTTACATTTACAAATAAAAAATCAAATAAGTACTAAAGAAAAGATTCAAATGATTGTGGAGATGTTTGACAGTAAAAATTCTACCCAAGATGGTACGTATCAAAGCTGTAAAGTGATCTACTAGCATCGCAATTTTTTAGGAGCTGATTTCATATGTATATAGAGCAAAAACAAATGAAACTATATATAGTAGAAAAGAGTAGATGTTATTTTCCCCTAAGGATTAAGCACACATAATAGTTCCTAGCTTTTTAAATTAAGATGCTCAAAAATAGGTACCTGTATGTGCCTAGCTAAATCACATTGTCATGTACCTGAAACTAACAGAGCATTGTAAATCAACTATCCTCCCATAAAAAATAAAAGAATAATAAAGTGTTCAAATGCTGAAAAAAGCTGCTTTGTTATTATTTCAGTATCTTTGAAAACAAGGTTTATTAAGAAATACTACTTCAATTTTCTTGGAGCTGGGATATTGATGTCATCATAAGATGAAGTAAAACTGGATCATGAATTAGCATTTTTGATGCCAAAAGGTGAATCACTGACTGAGCATATCCACATGGAGACAAACATCAATAGCTAGAATTTACACCATATCAAGCTATGACGTCGTCCGGAACACTGGTCTCCAGTGATATTTGCTATCTTAATTCTAGCCGGCAACAGGAAAATAAAAGATAATTTATATATTTTCAAATGCTCTAGAATATTAATTCTGCAACCCTGTCTAGTTTATCACTCTCATGTACGTAACTCTTTGATCCATTATTGGAAAACACTGTAATGCATATTAAACAGGAAGACAGGTGTTATCAATGCTGCCCAACTCTGTAGTTATTGCTAAGCTGTGTGCATATTTTATTTCTCTACATCTCTATTGCCACTTATTTCCTTTGGATTTGATGCTCTGTTTTCAGAAGCCAAATTAAGGAAATCTGGGCATGGGAATTAATGGGGTCATCCAGTCACTCACTCTGGAGGAACCTAGTTATACATTGGTTTCCATATGTAGCACTGCCCTCTACTGGGTAAATAAAAAATTGATGTTATTAATGGATTTTTAATTAACGCTTGACAGTAGAGAGTTAACAGTAGAGATGGAGAAGGAAATGGCAACCCACTCCAGTATTCTTGCCTGGAGAATCCCAGGGACAGAGGAGCCTAGTGGGCTGCCGTCTATGGGGTCACAGAGTCGGACACGACTGAAGCGACTTAGCAGCAGCAGCAGCAGCAACAGTAGAGAGTATATGAAAAGATAATTCAATTTAACTACCCTGATATTTTTCAACAGGAAGGGGCTGAGGAATGTGATCGTAGAATATGAGAATTTTTAACTTTTCATATAGACATTTTTGCTTTGTTTTGAAAAAAGTGTATTATTTGATATGAATGTGAGAAGCTCTTGATTTGACCTTAGATTCTATGGGGGCTTAAATGAGAGATAATTGGTTTACCGTATGATAAACCAATTAAGTGATAAGGAAATTGAAGACAGTATGACATTATTTAAAATTATTTTCTTATTTATCTGAGTTGGTACTTGAAGCAGGTAGAGAATAATATTATGTTTTTTTATTTATAGCTTTATTTTGTTGGTAACTTTAGCTATATTTATGATTAGTTTATATCTTGATGGTGATATAATGTTTCCTTTCAGGTATACTTTCTTTAAGATATCAAGGAGGATCTGCTAAGTATATTTTTTCTTTCTCTCCTTATCCTGTTACAATCTAGGGTAGGAATTTTAGAAATTAACACCATGTTAATTATGCCTTAACCCAAAAGACAAATGTTCAATACCACTATCAGTGTGTTTATAAATTTAGGCAATAAAAAACTCTAGGTAATACTGAATTAGTATTAAAATATGATTAATTACACTAATAAAAAAATCATTTTGAGTAAATGGGGAAGAGATATGACCAGCTATATATTTTTTTTTCAGAAAATTTAAAAAGATGGAAGAAAACATGAAAATTATTTTTCTATATATGCAACACATGATCTAAAATCAACTGAAGGTCAGATCTTTATTAATCTTGCTTTTCATATCAGCATGTTTTTATTAACAAACTTATAGAGGATACAGAATGGCAACCAGTTATACGGTTGCTTATGATAATGTTTCATGGCAGTTGTTAAGTACTAAACACATTTGTTTTTATTAAGCAAACTTATAGAGGATACAGAATGGCAACCAGTTATTTATTTATTTTTTTAATCTCAGTTTTGTTTATTTAGTTATTTTTTTTGCTTTACAATATTGTATTGGTTTTGCCATACATTGACATGAATCCGCCATGGATGTACATGTGTTCCCCATCCTGAACCCACCTCCCACCTCCCTCCCCATCCCATCCCTCTGGATCATCCCAGTGCACCAGCCCCGAGCACCCTGTATAATGCATCGAATCTGGACTTGCAATTCATTTCACATGTGATAATTTACATGTTTCAATGCCGTTCTCCCAAATCATCCCACCCTCGCCCTCTCCCAGAGTCCAAAAAAGTGTGCTATACATCTGTGTCTCTTTTGCTGTCTCGCATACAGGGTTATCGTTACCATCTTTCTAAATGCCATATATATATGTGTTACTATACTGTATTGATGTTTTTCTTTCTGGCTTACTTCACTCTGTATAATAGGCTCCAGTTTCATCCACCTAATTAGAACTGACTCAAATGTATTCTTTTTAATGGCTGAGTAATATTCCATTGTGTATATGTACCACAGTTTTCTTATGCATTTGTCTGCTGATGGACATCTAGGTTGTTTCCATGTCCTGGCTATTATAAACAGTGCTGTGATGAACATTGGGGTACATGTGTCTCTTTCAATTCTGGTTTCCTTGGTGTGTATGCCCAGCAGTTATACGATTACTTATGATAATGTTTCATGGCACTTGTTAAGTACTAAACACATTTTAAAAAACTAAGATGGAATTGACACCCTCCTGTGAAAACAGAGGATAGAGCAAAATTCTTTGCAGCTGGTAGCATAGGAATATCTGATGTCAGGCCCAAGTTCTCCTTCTAAAATAGTTTTTGTTGACTCTCTTTTTGACTAAACGAATTTTCTAACCTGAAGATGGAAAGTCTCATAGATGGCTTTCAGTGAGAATATTTTTTCCTGTAAGATTATTTTGCTGATTTTTTTTTCAAATAATGTCAATTTAATAAAGTTGTGTCATAAGTAGGGCTACATTCATAGAAATCCCAAAGGGATTGGCCCATAAATTGCATTGGTTTCTTTTAAAAGTCTAATAGTTCATAGGGTGTGGTGTGTGAGTGAGTGCTCAGTCATGTCCTACTCTTTGCGGCCCCATGAACTGTAGCCCACCAGCCTCCTCTGTCCATGGGATTTCCCAGGCAAGAATACTGGAGTGGGTTGCCATTTCCTTCTCCAGGGGATCATCCCAATCCAGAGATTGAACCCATGTCTCCTTCATTGCAGGTGGATTCTTTACCACTGAGCTACCATGGAATATTAAATATGAATAGAAGACACATTTTATTTTCTGAATTTTGACATTTTCTTCATTTACTAATCTAAGTATAAAGCCATAAGAATAATGAGTCTTTATCACCAATAGAAATCAACTTTATTTTGTGTCATACTTGTTGCAGATACTAAAATTATCACTAATAGTCACCATTACTTTAAAACTGCAATTGTTATTAGAACAAATACTACATATTGTTATTTAGTGCATTATTGATAAAGCACATTTCACCATATGATATTTTTTAATGATTTACAATTGTGTTTATAACTGATATTCTTTGTTGTTGAATTTTATGTCATTAATTTTAAAATGTCAATATTTAATTAATTTAGTTTTTTTTTTCTTATTAGAGTTGACCTTTGTTCCAGTTCAGAATAAGAGCAGAGACAGAAAATATTTTGCTGCCTGGGATTGGCAGTGGAAATTAAGGTGGATACAGATGGCATGAGATTTCATTTTGGAATGATGGAAATGTTTCATGTTATATTGTGATCATTGCATAATTCTGTAATTCAACAAAATTATTGAGTTTTATATATAAAATAAGGGAATGTTGTGGCATGTAAATTACCCCTCAGTAAAACAAAAGAGATAGGCTTAGGAATCTAAAAACAAACAAATTAAAATAAATACGTATGCATTGGTATCAACAAGTATATGAAAAAACTCAAATCTGAATATTATGTTGGCAATGTTGGTGGTGGTTTAGTCACGAAGTCATGTCCGACTCGTGCGATCTCATGGACTGTAGCCTGCAAAGCTCCTCTGTCCATAGGATTCTCCAGGCAAAAGTACTGGGGTGGGTTGCCATTTCCTTCTCCATATATTGGCAACAACATGTCAAAAAAGAAATACAAAACTAAATTTCAACAGTCTGTATCTTCAGTCATATATACTCTTGGAGGAATGTATTCTGAAGACAGAAAGGAAAAATAGAAAATTTTGAAATTTATTTAGTAAGCTTTTGTTATTAATGTCATAGAGGTAGAAATTCTTTTGAATTTGAAAGAATGAATATGTGTGTCTGTATAACTGAATAACTTTGCTGTACACCTGAAATTAACATAACATTGTAAATCAACTATATTCCAATAAAATTTAAAAAAGAAATTCTAAACAACATTATCTGTAGAGTGGATTCAAGTATGTGAGTAACTATATAAATGTTTGGAAGCCAGAGTTCTCACTGTGGGAGACAGAGTTTACATATATGGACTTTTTTGGCAAAGTGATGTCTTTGCTTTTTGATATGCTATCTAGGTTGGTCATAACTTTCCTTCCAAGGAGTAAACACCTTTTAATTTCACAGCTGCAGTCACCATCTGCAGTGATTTTGGAACCCAAGAAAGTAAAATCTGTCACTGTTTCCACTTTTCCCACTTCTATTTCCCAGGAAATGATGAAACTATATGTCATGATCTTAAGTTTTTTGAATGTTGAGTTTTAAGCCATGGACATGAATATGCCAAAGAATCAATTAATCAATCCAGTTATCCTCTACTGGAAATGAACTCAAAACCAAAAAACTACAGAAACAACTTAACATGAAAGAAAGACATCAGTCAAACAACAATGAGAAATCATAGACACCTTCAAAGGAAGTTCTCAAATCATATTAAAGTGGATGAAATGATGAGAGAAGGTACAGCTATTTCATTGACATCTAAGTAAAAATAGATTCCTCATCTAAGTTACTAGCATGCACACACACGTCTAAGTTACTGCTGCAAAACAACCATTTTCTTTTGTTCACATTTTGAGGGTTGGAAATTCGGGATGAGTCTAAGGTGGATGGTATTTATCCCTGATCCAGATCGAGGGGCTGGAGGACCACTGCCAATACAACCTCTCCTTCCATGCTGCACAACGTCTCTTCTCCCAGGCATCTCCCAGGTCATCATTCACATGACATGGCAGCTAGCCTCCCATAGGACTGTCTTTGGACTTTGGACCACGCGGCCTGACACAGCAGATAGGACAGAAGATTCCACCCAAGAAAACAGAGAACTGGCCAAGCCTGTGTGGTATCAGCATGTTCAGTTCAGTTCAGTTCATTTAAGTCACTCAGTCATGTCTGACTCTTTGCAACCCCATGAATCGCAGCACACCAGGCCTCCCCATCCATTACCAACTCCCGGAGTTTACTCAAACTCATGTCCATCGAGTCTGTGATGCCATGAAGCCATCTCATTCTCTGTCGCCCCCTTCTTCTCCTGCCCCCAATCCCTCCCAGCATCATGGTCTTTTCCAATGAGTCAACTCTTCACATGAGGTGGCCAAAGTATTGGAGTTTCAGCTTTAGCATCAGTCCTTCCAATGAACACCCAGGACTTATCTCCTTTAGGATAGATTGGTTGGAACTCCTTGCAGTCCAAGGGACTCTCAAGAGTCATCTCCAATCACAGTTCTTTTATGCTTCAGCACTCAGCTTTCTTCACAGTCCAACTCTCACATCCATACATGACCACTGGAAAAACCATAGCCTTGACTAGACAGACCTTTGTTGGCAAAGTAATGTCTCTGCTTTTGAATATGCTATTTAGGTTGGTCATAATAAACTGCTGGAAAATGTGAAACCTAAAATGTTAAAGGGAAACCAAGAGGAGATGCACTGTGTTCCCTCATATTCATTGGGAATTTCAGAAGGAAAAAAATGTAGAAACTTTAGCAGAGACTGCACTCAAGAGATGAAACTATTTTTTTTGGGGGGGATGGGGAAAATGACTTGATTTTCTTGAGGAGAAGTGGGCTTTTAATGTGGAGCAAAATAAATTAAAAATTCATACTGAGTTATAACATGTTAAAGACAAAATGAGACATTAAAAATTTGTTAGAGAAACTTCCCTGGTCGTCCAGTGGTTAGGAATTTGCCTTCCAATGTAGGGTGTGCAGGTTCAATTCCTGGTTGGGGAGCTAAGATCCTATATGCTTTGCTGCCCAAAAATCAAAATGTAAAACAAAAACAATAGTGTAACAAATTCAATAAATATTTTGAAAAAAATGGTCCACATTAAAAAAAAATCTTGAAAAAAAGTCAGACTACTGACAAAGAAATCAAATTGTATTACATGTTAGAGTTCTCAGAGAAAGAGACATGATGAGAGATGGCTGGAACATCCACTGGTACATTTCTTAGGTTTCACAGGAGAAATGGATGTAAATTTCATCTTTGAAGTATCATATTTGAATAGCAGGTAAAAAAAATTGCTCTGCCTAGGCACATGTATTCTCTAAGTACTGTACATGATTTGAAGGTGTAGAATTATATTGTTGTTATAATAAAGGTAATAATAATATACTACTGCTAATACTTAACATCTATTCCTTGTCATAGATGCAAGATTTTTGTAAGGGGCTTTACAGACATTTCATCCTTGAAACAATGTTGGGAAATGGCTATTCTTTTTCTCTCCTTTGTGAACAAAAAAACAATTTAATTGTCAAAGGTGGTGGTGGTGGTTTAGTTGCTAAGTCGTGTTCAATTCTTGCTACCTCATGGACTATAGCCCTCAGGTTCCTCTGTCCATGGTCTCCAGGCAAGAATAGTAGAATGGGTTGCCTTTTTCTCCTCTAGGGGATCTTCCCAACCCAGAAATCGAACCCGGGTCTCCTGCTTTGCAGACAGATTTTTTACAGACTGAGCTACAAGGGAAGCCAAAGGTAGCAGATAGTAGAAGCTGCTGCTGCCACTGCTAAGTGGCTTCAGTCGTGTCCTACTCTGTGTGACCCCATAGACGGCAGCCCACCAGGCTTCCCTGTCCCTGGGATTCTCCAGGCAAGAATACTGGAGTGGGTTGCCATTTCCCTCTCCGATTCAGAGCTGGTATTAAACCCTAGGTACATTTCTCTCTGAATTCCAAGCTCCATGAGCACACAATACTCTTCTAAAGAGCTCAAGATTGTCATCTTTCCCAACACGTGTACCGTGACTGTTTGCATGAGGTTGGCCAGTGTGCCATCTGTGAATACTTACTTGGGACACGTGACTTCTCCTGAAATACAACTGTGTTTGTAAAACAGCAAGACCTTTTATAATGAGGTAGTAATGGAGTTTTGCTTTTTATCGTACTTTCCTAATAAAAATCCTCTTAAAAATAATCTCAAATGAAATTTTCTTTGCGGAACAGAAAGTGTCTTGCTACATTAAAGCTGGTAGAAGATTAATGTTGTTGCCTCTTAGTTTTAACTACTCTTAACGTCTATGCCATTTAAATAAAAGGGATATAAAAAAATGTGTTTCAACACTTCAGACTAATCCAAATTGTAGTCTTTGCAAGCAACCCTCTTCTCTCAACAATCATGCACTTTGCAATCAAGCCTTTGAAATTCTGCTATGTCCCTCAGATTAGCAATTTATACATACTCTTAAATGCATGGATTGGATTTTAAACTTTTATAAACAGAAAATGATTATTGTTGAAGTATAATAATCTTACTGAAAATATATGCCCCTTCCTATGATGTAATAATGTGATAGATTTGTAGCCATTCTTATACCCTGAAGGATCTGAGCAAGCATTCATGTACATTTTGCATTGCCAAACTTTCTCTTAATTTGTTCATAGATGGTCATAATGGTTCAAAATATTTATATACTTTCATCTCCTGCATGCGTGCTAAGTCACTCAGTCATTTCTAACTCTTTGTGACCCTATGAACTGTAGCCTGCCAGGCTCCTCTGTCCATTGTGTTCTCCAGGCAAGAATACTGGAGTGGGTTGCCATGCCCTCCTCCAGGGGATCTTCCCCACCAAGGGTTTGACCCATCTCTCTTATGCCTCCTGCATTGGCAGGTGGGTTCATTATCACTAGGGCTGCCCAGGGTGCCCGTTCATCTCCTGACTGGTATGCAATCCATTCGAAGTTGGATAAGTTGGGAATCTTAAAGTCTTTTGAAACTTTTTTCTTTATTTCTCTCTCTCTCTCTCTCTTTTTTACATTGTTTTCCAGATCCATTGTCTCCACCCCCCTGGCATGTTTTGAAAACTGACTTGCTCTGTGTCTAGGGTGCAGTACTCACCCCTGACTCCATTCTTGAAGGTTTTGTGGTAGATGTTTTATTCTTCAGAAGGGAACACATATAAGAGAAACTGTAGCATCAGTTCATCCATTATATTATAAAGCATCACTAGTATGCTGCTAAGTCACTTCAGTTGTGTCCGACTCTGTGTGACACCATAGCCGGCAGCCCACCAGGCTTCCCCCGTCCCTGGGATTCTCCAGGCAAGAACACTGGAGTGGGTTGCCATTTCCTTCTCCAATGCATGAAAGTGAAAAGTGAAAGTGAAGTCACTCAGTCATGTCCAACTGTGTGCGACCCCGTGGACTGCGGCCTACCAGGCTCCTCCGTCCATGGGATTTTCCAGGCAAGAGGACTGCAGTGGGGTGCCATTGCCTTCTCCGAAATCACTAGTATAGTTCATCGTTTTTTATATACTACCATTTCTCTTTTCTTCCCAACACATAGAGGAAGATGAATAAACAACTCATAAATGAATGAAATATTGTAGCACAAGATATGCATTTTCTATGTGTGTGTGTGTATATATATATATACACACACACATATATATCTTGGGTTGAGAAAGTGAAAGTTTTGAAAGTAAAAGTGTTAGTCATTCAGTTGTGTCTGACTCTTTGTGACCCCATGGACTGTAGCCTAGGCTCCTCTGTCAATGGGATGCTCCAGGCGAGAATACTGGAGCGGGTAACCATTCCCTTCTCCAGGGGATTTTCCCAACTCAGGGATCAAACCGAGGTCTCCTGCATTGCACACAGATTCTTTACTGTTTGAACCACCAGGGAAATCTGGTAGATGGGAAAATACAAATCAAATATCTGGAAAGAATATTAAATAAGCAAGAAAAGAATCTGGTCCTTAGTCTATGCTCAAGGGGCTGGCTACATGAAGAGGGAAAATTGACAGTGATTTGGAATTTCATGTATTTCGTCTATGCAAATAAAATTTAATAACAAAGTGGCAGCTTTGTTGAACATTTATTATGTCCCGGGCACAATTCAGAGTGTCATACGCATAAACACTGAAATCATAGCTACATGAAGTCATAATAATATTGTCATTGCAATTTGAGAACCCTGAGACATGGAGAGTTAAGTGATTTTCTAAATCATGCAACTTTTAGGGAAAAATTGAACCCAGGTGGTCTAGCTTAGAATCTAAACTCTTAACTTCTATGTCACAGCTGCTTTTACTGAAGTGTAGGAATTAAACAATTTTTGAATTTCTTCCTGTTCTAACATGATGAAATTCTCAGTTTTCTTGAATGTCAATAAATAGAATAATAGGATGGAAAGTGAAATATCTGGAACAAAATTTTGAAAAAGCAGGAAATCTAGCTGGGACAAGGCTGAAATGATTATCTCATAGAGCCAGTATGTCTTTCAAAAATAAAAACCAGTTTATTACTTAAGAAATAGTACTAGAATCTATAATGCCAATAGTTTATCCTTCAGTGTCATGAATTCAAGTAATACCCGTCGGCTAGTATTCTCTCCTTTTCTACAGCAAGTATGTCAAATGCAGGGACAAGTCAGAAAATACAAATGAATCATAGATAACAACCACATTATGTTATGTTTTGGTATGTTAAACCCTCATCTAACAATGGCTGAGTCACATTTGCTAGTCACTGAATAAGTAACAGATCATCATTATCTTCCTTTGTATTTTTCTATCTCCAAGCTAAATTGGAATACACCATTTGGAAAATAATTTGGCAAAATCTAGTGAATCTAGCCTTAAACCCTGAAATTAAACCCCTAGGTTCATCACCTGCAGCAATGCTATGACATATACAGGGAAACGTGTGCAACGTATTCATAGAATCTGTTGGTGATAGCATAAAAAACAACGGGCCGTATTTTTCCACTCTCCCGTCTAATACTAATGAGTATGTCTCCTACATATGAACCTTCAAGTTGAGAGCTTTCAACCATGTGAACACGTGTTTGCCTGTCCAATCAGGTAAGTTAGTGCACGTGTCTGGCGCACATTGTCAGTTGCGTGCCTCCTGTACAGTGGTTGTGCCTTTGTGTACTTTACTGTAGGGCACGGTACAGAATGCAGCAGTCTGCGTTCTGTGTCTTTACTTCAAGCCCAGGATGTACGGAAGGAGGCATGAAAGTAGCGGGGATATAGCCTGGCTACTTCTGTATCTTTCAATGCACTGCACTGTAATATTAAAAATGCTTTCTTTAGTTTTTGTGTGCTTGCTTTTTTTAAAAAAATAATTAATTTATTTCCATTGGAGGGTAATTACTTTACAATATTGTAGTCGCTTTTGCCATACATTGATATGAATCAGCCATGGGTGCACATGTGTCCCCCATCCTGAATCCCCCCCACCTCCCTCCCCATCCCATCTCTCAGGGTCATCCCAGTGTGTGTGCTTGCTTTTTATCTGTTATTTGTGTATAGTATTATAAACCTATTATAGTACAGTGCTATAATAGTCGATTGTATTAGTTGGCTACCTAGGCTAAATTTGCTGGACTTGAACAAATTGGACTTACAAATGCATTGTCCGAACAGAACTTGCTCACTTATCTCTTTCAGAGGTAACTCCTTTTTGAATACCTCAGAATAGGCATGCCCCACTTCTGTGAACATATTTTAACCCTGGTGCTTTTCCTTCCTGGGAGTTACCGTATGCAATTTTCTCTTTCTTTGGGTAATTGTTTGCTTGTTTTTTTCTGACTCCCTATAAAATAAGCTCATGAGTATGAAAAGTCTCATGGTGAGACTTACATATTAACACCGTCAAATCACTGATACACTTTGTTTTCTACACAAAATTTCCCCAGTGATTTTTTGTTGGGCTTTTTGCTTTCAAAAATATCTGTAGTAGCTCTAGAAACTGGTGTACTCCAGAGAAAAGAGGAAGAAATATTGATTTTGTGCTGCTTAATTGAGAAGAAAAGTAAATTATTGAAGCGAAAGGGACTTGCAAGTATAACCAGGACAAAACTTTTTTTGTTCCAATTTTAGAGCATTTCCTGTCCTCCGTGTTGCCTTGTGTTTTGTAGATGGGACACATGATGAAAAACTGCTGGAACAGATGCTTTCTTAAAAAAAAAAACAACATTTATTTGTTTTTAAAACAGCAGAGTCAACTATAGGAGATGCTTTAGCTGTACACTGTAAACTTGTTTTTTCTTTTTTGTCCATTGTGTATCAGAAACCCTTGAAGGAAAGAACCATAGTAGTAGTAAGAAAAACAGCCAACTAACAAATAAGAAAAGAAAAAAAAAAAAACACGGAATCATAGAAATATGCCTATTTTGTGTTAGAGATTAATATGTGTGTAGCATGCTAAGTCGCTTTAGTCATGCCTGACTTTTTGTGATGCTATGGACTATAGCCCACCAGGCTCCTCTGTCCATGGGATTCTCCAGGCAAGAACACTGGAGTGGGTTGCCTTGCCCGCCTCTTGGGGATCATCCAGACCGAGGGATCAAACTGTGTGTGTCTTATAGACTTTGCAGTTAATATTTGATGAATGTATTCACCTTTGCTTTTGAAAGAATTTATACATTTTACAATGTACACAACCTAAATGATTAGACTGAGGACCAACTTTGTTTTTCCAGTTTTATTGAAAAGTAATTGATATACATCACTGTATAAGTTTAAGTTGTACAGCATGGTTATTTGATTCATATAGACTGTAAGACAATAAACACAATAGATTCAGCTAACATCCATCTTTTCATATAGATACAATAAAAACAAAAGAAAAAAGAAAAATTTCACCTTGTAATGAGAATCTGTAGGATTTATTCTTGTAACAAATATATGGCAGTGTTAGCCATATTACCTTCCTAGTATTTATCTTATAAGCGGAGTTTTGTATGTTTTGACCAACTTCCTCTATTTTTCCCTCCCTCTACCCTGTGCCCGTGGTAACCACAAGTCTGACCTCTTTTTCTATGAGTTTGGTGTCTGGAATTTTTTTTTTTTTTATTCCACCTATAAATGAGTTGTACAGTATTTGCCTTTCTCTGACTTATTTCACTTAACATAATGCCTTCAAGGTCCATCTGTGTTGTCCAAATGATTGGGTTTCCTCATTTTTATGGCTAAGTAATATTCTATGGTCTGGATACTATCTACTTACCTATTTCAGAACTTTTGCATTAATTCATCCTTTAATGTTTTTTCAAGCTTTCGATACTGTAAATAAAGCTGCTCTGAACATCAAGGTGCAGACATCTTTTTGAGTTAGCATTTTCTTTTCCTATGGATATATTTCCCAAAGTAGAATTATTGGATTATTTAGTACTTTTATTTTTATTTTTTCTTTCTTTTTTTAAAATTTTTTTCTGAAGATAGTCCACACCATTGTCTACAGTGGCTATACCAATCTGCATTCCTGCTCACAGTGCACAAGGGCTCCTTCCACATCCTCACTGGCATTTGTTATCACTTGCCCTTTTGACGATGGCCATTCTAACATACGTGAGCTGATATCTCACTGTGGTTTGGATCTGCATTTCCTTAATGCTTAGTGATGGTGGGCAACTTTTCATGTACCAGTCGGCCTTTTAAATATCTTCTTTGGAGAAATGTCTATTTAAGTCCTTTGCACATTTTAAAAATTGGGTTATTTCCTTTTTGCTATTGAGCAGTATGAGTTCTTTATACATTTTAAATATTAATCCTTTATCAGATATATGGTTTGAAAATATTTTTTTCCTCATTCTCTAGGTTGTCTTTTCACTTTGTTCATGGTTTCTTTTGCTGGGCAGAAGCTTTTTAGCTGATGTGGTTTCATTCGCTTCTTTTTGATTTTGTTACTTGTGATTTAGGTATCATAAACAAAAAATTATCAAGATCCATGTCAAGAAGCTTTATTCTTACATATTTTTCTAGGGGTTTCATGGTTTCAGTTCGTACATTTACATCCTTAATGCATTTCAAATTAATTTTTGTGAGTCATGTAAGATATGGGTCCAGTTTCATTCTTTCACATGTTGTTGTTCAGTTGCTAAGTCATGCCTGACTCTGTGACCCCATGGGCTGCAGTATGCCGGGCTCCTCTGTCCTCCTCTATCTCCTGGCTGCTGCTGTCTCTTCAGTTGTGTCCGACTCTGTACAACCCCATGAACGGCAGACAACCAGGCTCCGCTGACCCTGGGATTCTCCAGGCAAGAACACTGGAGTGGGTCTCCATTTCCTTCTCCAATGCATGAAAGTGAAAAGTGAAAGTAGAGTCGCTCAGTCGTGTCCAACTCTTAGCGACCCCATAGACTGTAGCCTACCAGGCTCCCCCATCCATGGGATTTTCCAGGCAAGAGTACTGGAGTGGGTTGCCATTGCCTTCTCTGCTATCTCCTGGAGTTTGCTCAAATTCATGTCCATAGCGTTGGTGATGCTGTCCAATCTCTACCACCATCCTCTACCACGTCCTCTCCTCTTGCCATGAATCTTTCTCAGCATCAGGGTCTTTCCCAATGAATCAGCTCTTTGCATCAGGTGGCCGAAGTACTGGAGCTTCAGCTTCAGGATCAGTTTTTCCATTGAATATTCAGGGTTAATTTCCTTTAAGATTGACTTGTTCAATTATCCCAGCATGATTTTTTGAAGAGCTTGTCTTTTCTCCATTGGGTATTCTTGGCTCCCTTGTCAAATATTAGTTGACTGGATATGCTTGGGTTTATTGATGGGCTCTCCATTCTGTTCCATTGGTGTATTTGTCTGTTTTTATGCCAGTACCAAAAGGCACTGATGACCACAACTTTACCACATAGCTTGAAATCAGGAAATGTGATAACTCCTGTTTGCTCTTTTTTCCTCAGGATTTATTTGGCTATTCAGGGTGCTTTTGTGGTTTCATATCAATTCTAAGAGTGTTTTTCTAATTTTGAAAAAATGCACTTGGAATCTTGATATGGATTGCTTTAAATCTGTAGATAACTTTTTGTGGTATTGTTATTTTGACCACATTAGTGTTTCCAACTCATGAATATGGGAAACCTTTCTATTTCATTTTTAAACTTTTTGACTAGAATTGTAAGTGACATAACTGCCATTACTGTATTACAGAATCTATCATAATATGGTCACTATTACCAGTGAGATTTATGATACCTTTTTATGCTTTTCTGATGCTGACTAGTGTTCTTCTACTTCCAGTCAAAGGACTGCTTTAGTTAGCATGTTTTGTAAGGGGCAGTCCTGGAGGTAATGAACACCCTCCAGGTGTTAAATTTTTTTGTTTGGGAAAATCTGTATCCCTACTTCATTTTTGAAGGAGAGATTTGTCGGCTATAGGAGTCTTGGTTGACAGTTTTTTCTGTTTTAAGATTTTTGTTTATTTGTTTATTTTGGGTTGTGCTGGATCTTTGGCTTTTCTCTAGCTATGGTGAGGGGGAGCTACTTTTTGGTTGTGGTGTGTGGCGTGGGTTTCTTGTTGTGGCGGCTTCTCATTGCAGGGCATGGGCTTTAGGGTGTCAGGGATTCAGTAGTTGGGGCACATGGACTCAGTAGATGTGTCTTCCTGCCTCTAGAGCACAGGCTCAGTAGTTGTGGTACATGGGCTCTTTTTGCTCTGTGGCATGTGGGATCTTGTAGAAGGGCATGGCAACCCACTCCAGTATTCTTGCCTGGAGAATCCCATGGACAGGGGAGCCTGTGGGCTGTAGTCCATGGGGTCACAAAGAGTCGGACATGACTGAAGTGACTTAGCATAGCATAGCACACAGAATCTTCCTAGATCAAGATACCCATCTTTATCCTGTGTTGGCCACTACTGAGCCCCCAGGGAAGTCCCAATAGTTATTTTCCTTCAATATTTTAAATATGTCATTGTTTTCCCTCTGACTTGAAAAGTAGAGACATCCACCTCTAGTTTTATGGGGAGTCTGTTGTATGTAACTTATCTCTTTTTTCTTGTTGCTCTTGAATTTTTTTTTGTGTGTGTGTGTGTCTCTGACTTTTGACAATTTGATTATAAATTTAGGTATAGTTTATTTAATTATAAATTTATAATTTGAATATATATTTAACATAAATATATTAACCTTTAATTATAAGTATGAAACATGTCTCCTTGTGGCCCTTTAGGTTTCAACCTACTTGGGGTCTTTTCAATCTTGTGGAGCTGGATGTCCATCTCCCTACCCAGTTTGGGAGACATCATTGCTTTAAATGCACTTTCTGCTCCTTTATATTTGTCTTCTCCTAGAATTCCCATAATACAAATACTGTTTGTTTTCATTGTGTCCTTTAATTCTTGTAGTCTCTCTTCAGTCTTTTTCATCCATTTTTCTTTTTGCAACACTGGGTAATTTCGACTGTCCTATCTTTCAGGTCTCTGATTCTTTTTTTCTGTTTGGTAGAATCTATTTTTGAAACGACTTCTTCAGTTTAGTGACTATATGTTTTAATTCAGAGATTTATGCAGGGTTTACCTGGTTGCTATTTCCTTGTAGAACTTCTCATTTTGTTCCCCATTATTTTCCTAATTTTCTTTAGATATCTGCCTGTAATTACTTGTAGTTCACAAAACTTCCTGAAGAGAGTTATTCTGAATTCTTTTTCTGACCATCCATAGATTTCCATTTCTTTCAGTTAAGTTGCTCAGTCCTGTCCAACTCTTTGTGACCCCATGAACAGCAGCACGCCAGGCCTCCCTGTCCATCACCAACTCCCAGAGTTTACCCAAACTCATGTCCATTGAGTCAGTGATACCATCTAACCATCTCATCCTCTGTCGTCCCCTTCTCCTTCTACCCTCAGTCTTTCCCAACATCGGGGTCTTTTCAAATGAATCAGCTCTTCGCATCAGATGGCCAAAATATTGGAGTTTCAACTTCAACATCAGTCCTTCCAATGAACACCCACGACTGATCTCCTTTAGGATGGACTGGTTGGATCTCCTTGTAGTCCAAGGGAGTTTCAAGAGTCTTCTCCAACATCACACTTCAAAAGCACCAATTCTTTCTTTATGGTCCAACTCCGACATCCATACATGACCACTGGAAAAACCATAGCCTTGACTAGACAGACCTTTGTTGACAAAGTAATGGCTCTGCTTTTAAATATGCTGTCTAAGTTGGTCATAACTTTCCTTCCAATGAGTAAGCGTCTTTTAATTTCATGGCTGCAATCATCATCTGCAGTGATTTTGGAGCCCCCCAAAATAAAATCAGTCACCATTTCCACTGTTTCCCCATGTATTTGCCATGAAATGATGGGACTGGATGCCATGATCTTCACTTTCTGAATGTTGAGCTTTAAGCCAACTTTTTCACTCTCCTCTTTCACTTTCATCAAGAGGTTCTTTAGTTCTTCTTCACTTTCTGCCATAAGGGTGGTGTCATCTGCATATCTGAGGTTATTGATACTTCTCCCAGCAATCTTGATTCTGGCTTTTGCTTCATCCAGCCCAGCGTTTCTCATGATGTCCTCTGCCTATAAGTTAAATAAGAAGGGTGACAATATACAGCCTTGACGTACTCCTTTTCCTATTTGGAACCAGTCTGTTTTTCCATGTCCAGTTCTAACTGTTGTTTCCTGGCCTGCATACAGGTTTCTCAAGAGGCAAGTCAGGTGGTCTGGTATTGCCATCTCTTTCACAGTTCTCCACAGTTTATTGTGATCCACACAGTCAAAGGCTTTGGCATAGTCAATAAAGCAGAAATAGATTTAGGGTGTGCTATTGGATCTTTATTAGTTCCTTTGGTGATGGTTATCTGATTTTTTGTGACCCTTGATTCCTTATGTTTGAATTTACACATTTGTATAATGGGACTTTTGTTTCAGACTTTACAGGTTTTCTTTGGCAGGAGCAAGTCTTCACCAGTCAGCTCAGTTTGGGTCTCTGGTTGTATCTGCTGGTAATTCCTTGGGCAGTTCTATTCTCAGCAAGACAACTAAGGTCTGAGGACAGGGAGGGGATGCCACTGGCTACTAACAGGTGGATAAGACTGCTGGCCTGGTTCTTTACTTGGTGAGGCTGTAAGATAGTGCCTGTATTTGCCTAGATTCTCAGGCTGGTAGCAGAAGCCCCAGGCTATGATCTCTGTTCAAGGGTAACTGAGGTATCCTTGCAACCCTCATGATGCAAGGTCAGAGTAGGGGCTCCCTCAGAGTGACCCACAAGATGGCAGATGGTGTTGTTAGTCTTCCCAGATTCTCTTTTCCCACTGAAGAGACAGGAAGCTCCAGGGAAGCTTCTCCATGTGATGCTGTGCTGGTTTGGGAGAGGGGCAGTGCCCTCAACTTACAGTCACTTCTTTTACCTTCATGCCATCTGTCTTGGTCTCTAAGGTACAGGAGGTGCTTCAGCCCAGCCTCCATGTTCTAGAATTCTCTCGGCGGTGTCCTGTTCTTGACTAGTTGTTCTTCCTGTGAGGGGGAGGGAAGTCAGGAATAGCCTAATCACCCTCTTGGTGATGTCAGTCTCTCAGCAGCCTCTTCCAGTCATGTTGTCTTGCAGTAAGACATGAAAGAATGATCACTCAACGGGGGATGAGGGGCAACTTAAAACCCTGTATTTTGAATTCACATCTATTTCTTTCTGTTGTTACTGGGAAATGAAAATAAGTCCAAGCTCAAATATTTTTTTGTAATTTTTATGGCAAGCAATATGTGGATTGTCAGGTATTGATGTGAAAGTGAAAAGTGTGAAAGTGAAAGTCACCCAGTCGTGTCTGACTCTTTGCAATCCCATGGACTATATAGTCCATGGAATCCTCCAGGCCAGAATACTGGAGTGGGTAGCCTTTCCCTTCTCCAGGGAATCTTCCCCACCCAGGAATTGAACCAGGGTCTCCTACATTGCAGGCGGACTCTTTACCAACTGAGCTATGAAGGAAGCCTTAATAATTTCTCCTGCATGCATGTGTGCTAAGCCACTTCAAGTCTTGTCCTACTTTTTGCAACCCTATGGACCCTAGCCCACCAGGCTCCTCTGTCCATGGGGTTCCCCAGGCAAGAATACTGGAATGGGCTGCCATGCTCTCCTCCAGAGGATCTTCCCAACCTAGGGATCGAACCCACATCTCTTCTATCTCCTCCATTGGCAAGTGGGTCCTTTACCACTAGTGCTACCTGGAAAGTTCCATCTTTCCCCCTAAGTATTTAATAAGTTCTTTGCTCTCCATCTGTAAATTTAAATATCCATTGTTCTATCAGGCTGGCTATTTCTAGTAATTATCTTAGTACATAAAAATTATTCAGTAATAATCTTGAATAAATGAATATCTACAACTACCATTACCATGTGCCGATTTAGATGAGAAAATGATTCAGCATTAACAAGAAATCTCATAAATAAACTTGCAGTCTATGAGATTTAATTCTCTAAATCTGAGTTATATTTATGTGAATAGTTATTATCCAAAACTCTTAAAATGAATCATATCAATTCTTCTCAAAAGGAAAATATAATTATTATTGACAATTAGCATCAAAACTGTCTTTTCAGAAATTTTAATTTGTATTTTAATTTGTTTTAGAACAAAGGGTATGAGAACTCATTCTGGGGTGTTTTTTTCTGTGGAATAGAAATAGTGTAGGCACAATAAGACCTGATGTGCTAGGGAGCTAGCAATTAGAGCCTGGTTAGAGGCCCAGACTCAGAAACCAGACAGTCTGAAATCTGATCCTGGCAAACATAATAACAGTGTGACTTCAGGCAAGCAGATTAAACTTCCCAAACTTAAATTTCTCATCTGAAAAACAGGGATACTAGTATTGCCTACTTCATGATATCATTGTGAATTTGTATGCCACATACTTTGGCAATTATCAAATAATATATATTGTATGTGTAATCTGTAACAATATCCTTATCACTACTGGTATAGTACACTGTCTTACTGATGGTGAGAATTTAGCATGCATTTCCTTAATAGGCACTTATTTGTGGCAGATATGTCTATCTATAAAAATAACAGTTTATTGCATTATCTACTAAATATAAATGATGAAGAATATATTCAAAATTTTTCTTTACCTCATAATTTGCGTGTGTGTGTGTGTGTATGTGTGTGAGTGCTCAGTCTTATCCAACTCTGTGACTCCATGGATCACAGCCCATCAGGCTCCTCTGTGCATGGGATTCTTAGGCAAGAATACTGGAGTAGGTTGCCATTTCCTCCTCTAGGGAACCTTTCTGACCCAGGGATCAAACCCTGTGTCTCCTGCATTGGCAGGTGGGTTCTTTATCTCTGAACCAGCAGAGAAACCACAACATAATGTAAAATTCCAATTAAAGACTGTTGTTTTATAGTTTTGGAGAGTCATTTAAAGCATATGAATTTTTATTGATATTTTCCTCCTTTGTCAAGGTCTATACTGTGCATCTGAACACCTGAAATCTGAACTCTCATTAATAATGTGTTCCTGACTTAGAGTGAAAATGCCAATAGGAGAATATAGGACTACCAATCACTTGCTATTCACTGCTGCTGCTGCTGCTAAGTCGCTTCAGTTGTGTCCAACTCTGTGCAGCCCCATAGACGGCAGCCCACCAGGCTCCGCTATCCTTGGGACTCTCCAGGCAAGTACACTGGAGTGGGTTGCCATTTCCTTCTCCAATGCATGAAAGTGAAAAGTGAAAGTGAAGTCACTCAGTCATGCCCAACTCTTAATACTTAAAAAAGAAGAAACTTTCCTATAGACTTATAAAGTGCAACTGAACTGAAGTGATATTAAATATGACTTTGGACAGAAATTCAGTTCAGTTCAGTTCAGTCACTCAGTTGTGTCTGACTCTTGGCGATCCCATGAATCTCAGCACGCCAGGCCTCCCTGTCCATCTCCAACTCCCGGAGTTCACTCAGACTCACCTCCATCGAGTCAGTGATGCCATCCAGCCATCTCATCCTCTGTCGTCCCCTTCTCCTCCTGCCCCCAATCCCTCCCAGCATCAGAGTCCTTTCCAAGGAGTCAACTCTGTCCATGAGGTGGCCAAAGTACTGGAGTTTCAGCGTCAGCATCATTCCCTCCAAAGAAATCCCAGGGCTGATCTCCTTCAGAATGGAGTGGTTGGATCTCCTTGCAGTCCAAGGGACTCTCAAGAGTCTTCTCCAACACCACAGTTCAAAAGCATCAATTCTTCGGCTCTCAGCCTTCTTCACAGTCCAACTCTCACATCCATACAGGACCACAGGAAAAACCATAGCCTTGACTACACGGACCTTTGTTGGCAAAGTAATGTCTCTGCTTTTGAATATGCTATCTAGGTTGGTCATAACTTTCCTTCCAAGGAGTAAGCGTCTTTTAATTTCATGGCTGCAGTCACCATCTGCAGTGATTTTGGAGCCCCCAAAAATAAAGTTTGACACTGTTTCCACTGTTTCCCCATCTATTTCCCATGAAGTGATGGGACCGGATGCCATGATCTTTGTTTTCTGAACGTTGAGCTTTAAGCCAACTTTTTCACTCTCCACTTTCACTTTCGTCAAGAGGCTTTTTAATTCCTCTTCATTTTCTGCCATAAGGGTGGTGTCATCTGCATATCTGAGGTTATTGATATTTCTCCCAGCAATCTTGATTCCAGCTTGTGTTTCTTCCAGTCCGGTGTTTCTCATGATGTACTCTGCATATTAGCTAAATAAGCAGGGTGACAATATACAGCCTTGACATATTCCTTTTCCTATTTGGAACCAGTCTGTTGTTCCATGCCCAGTTCTAACTGTTGCTTCCTGATCTGCATACAGGTTCCTCAAGAGACAGATCAGGTGGTTTGGTATTCCCATCTCTTTCAGAATTTTGCACAGTTTATTGTGATCCACACAGTCAAAGGCTTTGGCATAGTCAATAAAGCAGAAATAGATGTTTTTCTGGAACTCTCTTGCTTTTTCCATGATCCAGCGGATGTTGGCAATTTGATCTCTGGTTCCTCTGCCTTTTCTAAAACCAGCTTGAACATCAGGAAGTTCACAGTTCATGTATTGCTGAAGCCTGGCTTGGAGAATTTTGAGCATTACTTTACTAGCATGTGAGATAAGTGCAATTGTGCGGTAGTTTGTGCATTCTTTGGCATTGCCTTTCTTTGGGATTGGAATGAAAACTGACCTTTTCCAGTCCTGTGGCCACTGCTGAGTTTTACAAATTTGCTGGCATATTGAGTGCAGCACTTTCATAGCATCATCTTTCAGGATTTGAAACAGCTCAACTGGAATTCCATTACCTCCACTAGCTTTGTTCATAGTGATGCTTTCTAAGGCCCACTTGACTTCACATTCCAGGATGTTGGCTGTAGATGAGTAATCACACCATCGTGATTATCTGGGTCACGAAGATCTTTTTTGTACAGTTCTTCTGTGTATTCTTGCCACTTCTTCTTAATATCTTCTGCTTCTGTTAGGTCCATACCATTTCTGTCCTTTATCGAGCCCATCTTTGCATGAAATGTTCCCTTGGTAGCTCTAATTTTCTTGAAGAGATCTCTAGTCTTTCCCATTCTGTTGTTTTCCTCTATTTCTTTGCATTGATCGCTGAGGAAGGTTTTCTTATCTCTTCTTGCTATTCTTTGGAACTCTGCATTCAGATGCTTATATTTTTCCTTTTCTCCTTTGCTTTTTGCTTCTCTTCTTTTCACAGCTATTTGTAAGGCTTCCCCAGACAGCCATTTTGCTTTTTTGCATTTCTTTTCCATGGGATGGTCTTGATCCCTGTCTCCTGTACAATGTCACGGACCTCATTCCATAGTTCATCAGGCACTCTATCTGTCAGATCTAGGCCCTTAAATCTATCACTTCCACTGTATAATCATAAGGGATTTGATTTAGGTCATACCTGAATGGTCTAGTGGTTTTCCCTACTTTCTTCAATTTAAGTCTGGATTTGGCAATAAGGAGTTCATGATCTGAGCCACAGTCAGCTCCTGGTCTTGTTTTGGTTGACTGCATAGAGCTTCTCCATCTTTGGCTGCAAAGAATATAATCAATATGATTTTGGTGTTGACCATCTGGTGATGTCCATGTGTAGAGTCTTCTCTTGTGATGTTGGAAGAGGTTGCTTGCTATGACCAGTGCATTTTCTTGGAAAACTCTATTAGTCTTTGCCCTGCTTCATTCCATATTCCAAGGCCAAACTGCCTGTTACTCCAGGTGTTTCTTGACTTCCTACTTTTGCATTCCAGTCTCTTATAATGAAAAGGATATCTTTTTTGGGTGTTAGTTCTAAAAGGTCTTGTAGGTCTTCATAGAACCATTCAACTTCAGCTTCTTCAATGTTCCTGTTTGGGGCATAGACTTGGATTACTGTGATATTGAATGGTATGCCTTGGAAACGAACAGAGATCATTCTGTCGTTTTTGAGACTGCATCCAAGTCCTGCATTTCAGACTCTTTTGTTGACCATGATGGCTACTCCATTTCTTCTGAGGGATTCCTGCCTGCATTAGTAGATATAATGGTCATCTGAGTTAAATTCACCCATTCCAGTCCATTTTAGTTTGCTGATTCCTAGAATGTTGACATTCATTCTTGCCATCTCTTGTTTGGCCACTTCCAATTTGCCTTGATTCATGGACCTGACATTCCAGGTTCCTATGCAATATTGCTCTTTACTGCATTGGACCTTGCTTCTACCACCAGTCACATCCACAGCTGGGTACTGTTTTTCCTTTGGTTCCATCCCTTCATTCTTTCTTGGGTTATTTCTCCACTGATCTCCAGTAGTATATTGGGCCCCTACTGACCTGGGGAGTTCCTCTTTCAGTATCCTATCATTTTGCCTTTTCATACTGTTCATGGGATTCCAAGGCAAGAATACTGAAGTGGTTTGCCATTCCCTTCTCCAGTGGACCACATTCTGTCAGATCTCTCCACCATGACCTGCCCATCTTGGGTTGCCCCACAGGCATGGCTTAGTTTCATTGAGTTAGACAAGGCTGTGGTCCCAGTGTGATTAGACTGGCTAGTTTTCTGTGATTATGGTTTCAGTGTGTCTGCCCTCTGATGCCCTCTTGCAACACCTACCATCTTACTTGGGTTTCTCTTACCTTGGGCATGGGGTAGAGGACATTAATTTTAAGACTGACATATGTATGAAGACTTCATATGGAATTATATTAAATTATATTTATTCAAATAGTAATGTAATTATCAGGGCTTCTCTGGTGGCTTATTCAGTAAGGAATCCACCTGCCAATGCAGGAGAGTTGGGTTCAATCCCTGGGTCAGAATGATCACCTGGAGGACGAAATGCAACCCACTCTAGATTTCTTACCTGGGAAATCCCATGGACAGAAGAGCCTGGTGGGCTACAGTCCATTGGGTCTCAAGAGTTGGACATGACCACCAGCAATATGAATATCACCTTGAATTTCTTTGTAAAATTTATTAACCTTTTTAGTAGTTCAGATGTTAAAGAGTCTGACTGCAATGCAGGAGACCCAGATTTGATTGCTGGGTCGGGAAAATCTCCTGGAGAAGGAAATGGCAACCTACTCCTATATTCTTGTCTGGAAAATCCCATGAACCGAGGAGCCTGTTGAGCTACAGTTCATGGGGTCTCAAACAGTTGGATATGACTGAGTGACTAACACTTTCACTCTCAACTTTATTTCAAGTGTAGATTTCAATCCCCCCCCACCAAAAAAAAAGAAAAAAGAAAAGAAAATTTCCAACACTCAGGAATCTAATATTTCATGGTATGTATTTAGATAAAGGAAAAGACTTCTCTGTCACACAACAGCAGACAAGTATCTTTCTCCTGATGTAAGGTATATTTTAGATGCCCTGGGTAAATAAGAACATTTTACCTCTGAGACTCACTGCACAGGCCTGGTTTACAAGAGTCTGAAAACCCAGATTTTGTACCAAGTCGTTTTTTGTTGTTTAGTAGCTCAGTCCTGTCTGATTCTTTGTGACCCCATGGACTCTAGGTCTTCAGGTCCCTTAGTCCATAGAATTTTCCAGGCTAGAATACTGAAGTGGGTTGACATTTCCTTCTCCATTTCTCTTCTGGAGAAGATTCCTTCTCCAGGGAATCTTCCCAACCTGGGGATTGAACTCCAGTCTCTTGCATGGCAGGCAATTCTTTACCATTGAGTCACCAGGGAAGCCCTCTGTAACAAGAGTCTACATCAAACACACATAGCAGTCATTTTCTTTATCTTCCCTTCACCTTGTTTTACACATCTTTTCCACTCCTTCTCTTTGCTTCCTATCTTGTTCTTGGTAAATTTGAGAGCTATCTTCCTAGTCATGGTGGGTTGAAACTTTGAATGTATCCCGGTAGATTATGTGAATCTAGGAGATGCTCTCTACTCAACCAGCAGAGCCCTGGGGACTGGACTTATGGCTGAAAGGCCTGTGTGGTGATGTCTACTCACAGGAAAGAATGGGTCACCCACTTGCTGGCATTTTTGGTCTGATTCAGTCTTCAAGCCAGAAAGGGAGGCTCCTGGACAGAAGATACCTTTTCTATTGTTAAAGCAGAATAAAAGAGTAAAGAAAGATGTTTACATTCTTTTATTTTCCTCATTTTTAAATTTTCACATGATTTACTTTTATCCATTGTTTTGAAGAATAGATATTATAGGTGGGTTTGAGTTCTAGACCCCACACATGGGACTTTGGGAGGAAAGCAGGTTGAATGTGTGGGACATGATGAAAAGGCACCCACGAACTTGTGAGAAGCTGGAGGAGATCGAAAGGTTGGTGCTGGCAAATTCCCTAGTCATCCAGTGGTTAGGACTCCACACTTCCACTGCCAGGGGCCTGGGTTCAATCCCTGGTCAGGGAACTAAGGTACACAAGCTGTGCAGCATAGCAAAAATAAATAAATACATAAATAAATAAGATGGGTGCTGGTTTGTGTAGTTTCCCAACACATATCCTACAAAGTAGCTTCAACCACTTGGAAAAGTCCAGCAGGTTCTAACTCTGGATAGTGGTGTCTATACTATTTCCTGTTTTCTCTTACCAGTCACACTGTCTTAATTCTCATCCTTTCCTCCTATCACCTGCACTATTTTTCTACTGCTTTCTTGCTGCATTTCCCCCATTAATTTCAGTCACCTGAGATTATTTACTAACTTTGGCCCTACCAGAGCTTCCCAGGAGGCACTAGTGGTGAGGAACCTGCCTGCCAATGCAAGAGATTTAAGAGACTGGGATTCAATCCCTGGGTTGGGAGGATCTCCTGGAGGAGGGCATGGCAACCCACTTCAGTATTCCTGTCTGGAGAATCCAGAGAGAAGCCTGGCAGTGTACAGTCTGTCAGGTTGCAAAGAGTCATACATGACCGAAGCAACATGGCACACACATACACATTGCCCTACCATGTCCAGTCACTGTGAAATTCTTTTCTGTTGTTCTTTCATCTTAGAATGCTCTGCCACTCCATCTTCATCCTGACAGCAAGGAAGGAGAAGCTCCGATCAAGCTTTGTCTCAAATCTACCTTCCCCATTAAGTCTTTTCTGATCCCAACCATCAGAATTAAAATCCATCCTTTATGCAGCTCCAGCAAGCTTCCCGGCCCTTAGTTCTACTTAGAAGCCATTATGCATGTTATTATGTATGCCTGCCTCACTAGAATTCCTGCATCTTGATAGGAAATTACTTTTTCCTTTCATTTTCTTCTCTCTAGGGCCTCAAAGGGTAGATTTCATAAAATATTAGCTCAATATTCTCTTGATAGCGGTTCATCAGCAAAACTTAAGGCAAAAATACAAAGCACCCCCACCAAAAAAAGGATAATTTATTGAGTGGAAAATAAATGTGGTTTTGTGAAGCTGGTACAAAAATCAATATTAATAAATCAAATCTACAAATTGAAGCCAGGCACCCCAAGCAACTGAATGACAATTCTCCAACTCTATTTTCCCAAGCCATTCTCTCCTACACAGAAATGGAAAGCCTATACAATTTAGGTCAATTTACCTCCTGCTCAGCAGGAATACAACTGCATAGTTCAGAAACTTGCTGAACAAAAACTCTCTCACGTTGTCTTCAGGAGTTGTTAGATTATAAACTTTATACTTTCCAATTTATGCTTGGAATCTCATTTTCTTTTGGTATGGTTTAAATATTTCTTTTGGTTTGCCATCTCCTTTCTAAAAATTTTAGGAAAACAAAAATTATATTAATATAAATTTTTATAAATTATGTTGCCAGGTTTAAGGATGTTTAATTAAGTAGCTGTTCTCTACAAAAGTAATAAGACGTAAGTTAGGAAATGTAAATGTAAATTAGGAAAAAATACAACTTCATTATTATTAAGTCCCTCTGTTCTCTTAGATGTCTCACATTTTCATCCAGTTACTTCTAGAAATCTATCTTATTATTCAAACCATAAAGAATGAACTCATTTTTCAAATTTATCTCATTTTCACACAGAAAAAAAGGACATATATTTCAGTATGTTTAAAAAACATCTAATTTTGGATGTCCATTTATAAATTTAGAATGTCCATAAAAGTTATAACTTTTCCATGCTAAAATGGAATCTGCTTTTTTTCTTGGTCATAAAATGCAGGTACTCAGTGATGTTTTAATCAATACTAATTATTTTACACTAAGCTAACTTGCTTATTTGAAAACTATGAACTCAGATTAAAAAAGAAGTAATAAGCCCCTTAGTAATAGAGAGTAATTGCTTGGACATTTTAGCTTAGAAACTTGTTTTGAAAATGTCACTGTGAAAAAGGTACAACATGCCAAAGATGTGGCTTTTAATTTTGAGCAAGGATGCTTCAAATTACATGCCTGGCTGTGCTTTAGTCTTTTCAAAGATCATCCATTATATAACATCAATACTTTTGATGCCTTTGAGCATTTAGCTTTTCTCATGAAATTCGAAGTATGTCTAAAGTTTCTAAAATATAAATTTCATGCAAGTTAGTGTTTGACTATTTCAGAAAGAAACATTGATTAAAAGAATAATATATGGAATAAAGATACATCACTTTACATTTTTAAAAATTGGACAAGTATACATGTGCGCTAATTAGGATAGTGTGCAAATTCATATTGATTGAGAGGGCATACACTTACAAAACCCAGAGATGAGTAGATTTTATCAAACTCTAGTAATTCTGTTTTTTAATTAATACTCCTTTTTATTTAATTCATTAGTTAATAAATTGAATAATCTCTGTGAGTACCTAAGCAACTGGCTTAGTTTTGAGGATTAAATTGCATAAGAATATATGTTGGATGGCATCACTGATTCAATGGACATGGACTTGGGCAAATTCTGGGAGATGGTGAGGGACAGGGAAGGCTGGCATGCTGCAGTCCATGGGGTCACAAAGAGTCAGACACTGCTTGGCGACTGAACAGCAATAACAATGTTACTGAGCTTTATAAAGAACTAGGAAATGTATTATGCATTTCACAATACAACTTCCAGCACAATCTGAGAGCTACAAACATACTGAATTAAGCTCAGATGCAAAATAAAGCAAGTGCTCACTATAGAATTCCATCATTTAACAAATACTTTTTAAACATTGTATAAGAGGTGTAATTCCCTATGTATAATTCTTTGCCAGAAAACAAACCAAGATTAAAAACCTGTCCAGAGACATTCTTTTTTTATCCCCTAGGAAAGTCACACAAGTATTTATTGTCCAATAGGATGAAAGATGGAGTCAGGTGGAAGAACAACAACAAAAAATGGTGTGTGTTGGTGGCAAAGCAGTAAATGTTTTGGGACATGCTACTGAGGCTTTTATTTTTTCATGTTTTAAGCCTTCAAAAGCTAATAGCATTGTTATACTTGTTTAAAGGTCCTCTCCGTCCTCTCTGAGCAAAATTATTTTTTATTATTTTTGAATAAATACTCATTTGTAAAGGAGTAAATTCAGATACATATGCTTAAAAAATTATACAAAAAGTCTATTTTCATTATTTACCAAACCAAGATTTGTGCCTTGTGCCTTTAAATATTTAATCATGTTTTTTTCCTATTATTAATTTATAAACAGTTTACAGAAATAGAGGCGTTATATAATTAAAAAAAAGGCTTTCTTCATTTCAGAAAATCAGGTTGAATTTAGGTACAATAATAATGTTGGTTGGTCTGCTGTGCTGTTTTTTTAATAATAATGATAGTTAAATTTAACAAAAATGTTGATAGGCATTTAAAGGAGATATGGTTCTTTCTCCACTATATTTGATAAATGTTAAAATCAACAAAAGTAAATAAACTTGTTTGGGGCTTCCCAGGTGGCTCAATGGTAAAGAAACCGCCTGCAATGCAGGAGACTCGGGTTCGATTCCTGGGTTGAGAAGATCCTCTGGAAAAGGAAATGGTAACCCACTCCAGTATTCTTGCCTGGGAAATTCCATGGACAGAGGAGTCTGGCGAGCTACAGTCCATGGGATCGCAAAGAGGCAACTCAGCGATTAAATGACAGCTTAAGCCAGCTCATTTATTGCATCTATTAGTTTCCCATTGCTGCTGTAACAGATTACTACAAAGGTGGTTTTAAGCAACATCAATGTATTATCTTATGTCTCTGGAGGTCAGAAGGCAGCATGGGTCTCACTGGTCTGAAGTCAAAGTGTCAGCAGGCCCAGGTACAATCTGGAGGCTCTAGGGGAGAATCCACCCATTGTTTTTTCAAGCTTCTAGAGACCATTGTCGTTTCAGCACTCTTGGCCTCTTCCTCCATCTTCAAAGCCAAAAGAGTAGCAGGCAGAGAATCATCTTCTGACTTTGAACTCATCTCCCTTTCTCTCTGACTTTCAAGGACCCTTATGATTGCACTGAATCCATGTGGATAATCTATGATGCTCTCCTTATCTTATGATCTGCTGATTAGCAAACTTAGTTCCATCTGCAACTAATTCCTCTCACCATCTACTGTAGCAGAGGGTTCCAGGACTAGCGTGTGTATGTTTTCAGTTCAGTTCAGTCGCTCAGTCATGTCCAACTCTTTGTGACCCCGTGGACTGCAGCACGCCAGGCTTCCCTGTCCATCACCAACTTCTGGAGCTTGCTCAAACTCATGTCCATTGAGTTGGTGATGCCACCCAACTATCTCATCCTCTGTCATCCCCTTCTTCTCCTGCCTTCATTCTTTCCCAGCATCAGGGTCTCTTCCAATGAGTCAGCTGTTCGCCATCAGGTGGCCAAAATATTGGCACTTCAGCTTCAGTAACAGTCCTTCCAATGACTATTCAGGATTAATTTCCTTTAAGATTGACTGGTTGGATCTCCTTGCAGTCCAAGGGACTCTCAAGAGTCTCCTCCAACACCACAGTTCAAAAGCACCAGCTCTTTGGTGTTCAGCTTTCTTTATGGTCTAACTCTCACATCCATACATGACTACTGGAAAAACCATAGCTTTGACTATATGACTTTTGTCGGTAAAGTCAATAAAGTGTATGTTTTATAGGGGTTTAATTTTTTTTCAAGTCCTTTAATATGCCAGTATTAATCACTAATCATTTTTGTGGTAGGATTAAATTATGTAATGTTTCTCAAGAATATTTGACTAGGACATCTATTTTTTTTTCTTCTTTCTTTTCTCCATTAAAAAAAATAGATGTTGCATTTTGAGGCTTTCAGAAAAGTTGAGTTACACCAATATAAAAAAGCCTTCCATGTTCAAATCTTCTGGTTCCTTGGAATTAATCTTGGCTCACGAAGACTGCTGCCTTCCTTAAGTGGGCTTGCTGGGCAATCATCTTTCACTCATAAGAAATTTACTGAATGTTGTGTTTGTTCAGCTTCCTTAGAAGCAGAGCTTGAGATGCTGATTCTATTTTAAGTGATTTATTGAGGGCATGTACTCAGAGAGGGCATAAGGGGAAGAAGGGCATAAGGGCAGAGAGGAAGCTAGGCAAGAATGAGGTTTAGAGACTCAGCTCGGCCCTGGTTTGACTCTAACCCCAAGGAGAAACTCTGCAGCACAAGCTGCACTGAATGTTTGTCATCCCTGTTGGTGGCTGCAAGGCCGGCAGATCTCTGTCCTGTGTGTCAGTCATGCTTGGCCAAGTCCCACACGTGCTAAGGAGTGTGTAGCCTCTTGTGGGAGAGTGATGGAAGTCCTCCGAAGGCAGATATTGCCAGCTAACATTCACTGCGGCTGGGGAACGCCCTATTGCCTGAAGGGAGGATGGGGTTGCTAGTACTGGCATCCAGTATAAACCCCTAAGAGAAACCAGTGCTTGTCCAAGGCACCGGGTATTTCACAAGGAGCAGGACAGATGAGTTGCTGCCCTCTTGGAGCCTAATCTCTAAAGGTCAGACAGTAAATAAATGCAAAATCAGGCCATGATAATTGACATAGGAAAATGAAGCAGGGTAACTGGGTGGATCTACTGGTCAAGAACCTATCTGCCAATGCAGGATACATAAGAGACTTGGGTTCAATCCCTGGGTCAGGAAGTATACCTTGGAAGAGGGCACAGCAACCCACTCCAGTATTCTTGCCTGCAGAATCCCATGGACAGAGGAACCTGGTGGGCTACCATCCACGGGGTCACAAAAAGTCAGACACGATTGAGTGACTTAGCACACACACAACAAGCTGGTATATATAATGCTTGACTTGTTACAAAGAATTTCCTAAGGCTGAGCTTTGTTGAAGTACTGTGAAGTTAATACAAGTTCTGGGCTTCCCTGATGGCTCAGATGGTAAAGAATCTGCCTGCAATGCAGGACACCCGAGTTTGATCCCTGGGTTGGGAAGATTCCCTGGAGGATGGCATGGCAGCCCACTCCAGTATTCTTGCCTGGAATCCCATGTACAGAGGAGCCTGGAGGGTTACAGTCCATGGGGTCATGAAGAGTCAGACATGACTGAGTAACTAGCACACACACAACTGAGTAGTGATCCCCTAGAAATTGAGAAAACATTTTCCTCCCAGAAGTTATTTATGGATAATCTCTCTGTAAAGGGAAGATTTGAGCAGATTTAAAGGATGGCAAATTTTCCAGCTCTCGGGAGATGCTGGGGAAAGGGTGAATTACAGAGTTTGCTGCAAATGTCAAGGCCCTGAGATGGAGAAAGTGGTGCCCTATTGATGTATTTTGAGAGAGGTCAACAGTAATAGAAAATAGAAGTGAAAGATCAGGAGGGTAGAGATGTGGGCCTTTATTGGCCATGGGTATGTGTTTGGATTTTATTTCAAATATAATGTTGCCTATAATGGAAGGCCATTCAACAGTTACAAGCAATCGGATTACATATGTACAATATTTTACAATTTAGAACGTTCCCTTTTGTGGTTGTGGCTTCTTAGGGTGCACTAGTAGTAAAGAATCCACCTGCCAATGCAGGGGGCATAAGAGACAGGGTTCGATCCCTGTGTTGGGAAGATTCCCTGGAGGATGGCATGGCAGCCCACTCCGGGATTCTTGCCTGGAAAATCCCATGGAAAGAGGTGCCTGGCAGAATACAGCCCATAGGATTGCACAGAGTTGGACATGACCGAAGAGACGTAGCATGCACAGTAGAGGTAGGACTATAGTGAATAAAGAGTAGAGAAAAGGGGAAAAAGAAGGTTTCTAGAGGATGCCATGTGAGAGATGATGGGCCTTGGCTCATACTGAACTAGCCTGCCAAGGTGTGACAAGTGATCAGAGGAGGATATGTTCGGAAGGCAGAGCAGCATGATGTTTTGGGTTTAAGAAATCAGGCATTGGGAATAACCCAATCACTTTCATTTGATAAGATGTTGAAGGCTGGAGTCGAGCAGATTTGGTGAGCAGGACTGGGAATACAGTATCTGTCACATATATATAACTCATATATAAATATATATTTTAAATTTAATACCCTTGATTAATTATAAATTCATACATATATGTAATTGAGAGATGAACTATTTGAGGTAATATCAGATTTCCCAGCAAAGAAAAAATAAAAGTAGCCATGTTAGACTTTGGGCTTCCCAGGTGGCTCAGTGGTAAGGAAGTTGGCTGCCAATGCAGGAGACATGGGTTCCATCCTTGGATTGGGAAGATCCCCTGGAAGAAGAAATAGGAACCCACTCCACTATTCTTACCTGGAACATCCCATGGACAGAGGAGCCTGGCAGGCTACAGTCTATGGGGTTGCAAAGAGTCAGATACGACTGACTGACTGAGCATCAGTCAATTTAGACTTTGGATTGTCTAAACTGTTTTAGTTTCATCAAAACGTTAACCCTTCACTCCAAGCTATTGGCTCCTGCAGGCCATCCATATAAAGTCCTAAAAAGCACTAGCTATGTTAAAATTGCAAAGAATCAGCACTCTAAGATTTTACCACTCTGTGCCTCGCATACACAGAGTTAATTAAATGTGGCAGCAGAGACACCTCAATAATGAATTAATTCTACGTTAAGGATTAGCTGTCTGTGTTTCCAGGATTTATCAAACAAGAAGCAATTTGGAACAGGGGAAAGAACACTTCATTTGAAGTTCAAAGAACCGAGTTTGATCTCTGTTTCTGGAATGGATAACCTTGGCAGACAAGGAAGCCTCAGTTTCTTAATCACTAATTAGTGTTAAGAATGTCAGCATTATTTCACTCAATGTGAAATATTCATAATAGTAGATGTAATAAAAGTGATTCTTCATATTATTGTATACGTATATATAAATAAGGAAAGATCCCCTAGAGAAGGAAATGGCAACGTACTCCAATATTTTTGCCTGGGAAATTCCATGGACAGAGGAGCCTGGCAGGCTGCAGTCCATGGGGTCACAAAAGAGTCAGACATGACTGAGTGACTAAACAACAACAAAATTAGAAGTAGATGAGCTCAAGAATACCAGGCCCAGTTTGATTTCTCCCTTTGCAGCGTTTTGCTTGACTCACACCTGGTCTTCTTGTGTTTCCACTCCGACTCCAAGACTGAATGCTTTCCCACAGGCCAGGCTTTTGGAGATGTCTGCTGATTCTTGAATTGTCTCCTCTACCCTTTAGGACCACTCAGTAACCTTTCTTGGAATGCTTTCTCATGACCTGTCCCCAATGTGTCCTTAATGAGTGTGACTGGATATATATTTGCCTTAAGATCTAGCCCCATGGTATCAAATATCAAACAGCATTCATACCCTGCTATATAAGTATATCTATAACAAAATTCACAGTGAGTTTTCCTTTGCGATATGTTTTAGTCTTTAAGAGGGATGATTCTGGATTCAGACTGCCTGGCTCCATTACTAATTATAATTATTGATCTTGGTAAAACTTTCTGTTGATTTATTGCACTCTTTTGTAAAATTTCTATCAAATGTAAAGTACAAATTAAATGATTTTTTTTTAAAGTAGAAGCAGCAAAAGTATAAACAACCTGAAATATATATATAAAGTTTGCAAGGGTGATAAATGGAGGTCATATCATAAGTCACTTGTAGGAATTGTTGCATTTAATACAGAGATTTTCATGACATGTCAAAGCATCTTTTTAAAATTCAATACTTATTTAGTTAGAAAATATTGAGAAATCACTTATTTCCTTTAGATGTGTCAGGGAAATAGCATTAGATTTTGCTCATTTAGTTTGCTTCAAATTAGAGTTGTTATATTTTTATTATACTTTCTGTTACATAACCTAGTTTAAATGATTATAACTTGTTAGTAATTACTTAACACTCAGCCTTTTAAAAGGCTTATAAAATATGTTGAAGATGAATAAATATCTCCATATCTAAGTCATATCTATCCATCAATCATCTGTCCATCCATAGACAAAACTAAGATAATTTTTACTCACATGTGATAACTTAACTGTGTCTAGCCAGTTTACTTAACAGTTATAATTTCTGACATATAATTGGAGAACATATTCAAAAAGCCAAATAAAAGGCTTGCTTTACAATTTCATCTATGTATGAATACTGTCTTGTCAGTGATGTTTTTGTTTTCCTTTTTTTAAAAAATCGAGATATAGTTGAGACACAGTAAAATTCAGCCTTTTAAAGTTTAATGTTTGTGCTTTGACAGAATTTTGAGTCATGAAAGCACACTATAACCAAGATGTAGGACACTTTCATTATACCAAAAATTTTTCTGGTGCTCTTCTTAGACAATCTACTAGATGTATTTTGGCATAACATTGTGGTTTTAATTAGAATTTCTTTGGTAACTAATGAATCTAAATATATTTTGTGTATTTTTACTCACTTTTTATTAGACAATGTTTTCTTATTTATTTATTTTTTTTTACTACTGTGGTATGGTTGCTTTGGGCTTCCCTGGTGGCTCAGAGGTAAAGATTTCACCTGCCATGCAGGAGACCCACCTAGAAGCGGGTTTGATCCCTGTGTCTGGAAGATCCTCTGGAGAAGGGCATGGCAACCCACTCCAGTATTCTTGCCTGGAGAATCCCATGGACAAAGGAGCCTGGCGGTCTACAGTCCATAAAGTCCCAAAGAGTCATACATGACTGAAGCAACTGAGCGTGCATGCATACATGATTGTTTGACAATGTCATATTAGCTTTAGGTGTACAGCAAAGTGAATCAGTTAAATGTATTCCTATGATCCTCTTTTTTAGATTTCCTTCCCATCTGGGTCCCTGCAAAGCATTGAGTAGAGTTCCCTGTGCTATACAGTAGGTTCTCATTCATTACTAATTTTATACATACGACAGAGGATGAGATGGCTGGATGGCATCACTGACTCGATGGATGTGAGTCTGAGTGAACTCCGGGAGTTGGTGATGGACAGGGAGATCTGGCGTGCTGCAATGCATGGGGTCGCAAGGAGTCGAACACGACTGAGCGAATGAACTGAACTGAGTGTATATATGTCAATGCCAATCTCCCAACTATAATTGCTTTCTGGTTATTGAACTTTGAGAGATCTTTAAATATTCTTGGTTGAGTCCTTTGTCAGATATGTGATTTGCTAATATTTTCTTTAGTTTGTGCTTGTCTTGTCTGTACATTTTCTTTATAGTCTCATCATTTGAAAAGAAAGTAACAATTTTACAAGTATGGATTGTGGTTTTTATATAGCTAAGAAATCTTCTCCTACCCACAGTAGATGTTCTTCTGTGCTTATTTCAAAAGTTTTATAGTTTTATGTTTTACATATATCTGAAAAATGGTTTGTGTTGATTTTTGTATAATGTATGAGGTACGGATCGATGTTCATTTTTCTGGTCATATGGATATTTGTGTCACGACCATTTTTTTGAAAACACTATTCTTTCTCCATTGAATTGCTTTTTGATTTTGGTCTTGGCCAAAAATCAATGTGTGGGTCTATTTCTGGACACGCTACTTTGCAACACTGAGCGATATGTGTATCTTTTCCTCATTAACATACTCTATTATTGCACTTTTTAAGAAAGTTTTGAAATCAAGGAGAAGTTTTATTCAAATTTGTTTGGGCCCTTCTAGTATATCTGCCTTTCAAAATAAAATTCAGAACAAGCTTGTAAGTATTTTCAAAATATATGTATATTTTGCTGGAATTTTGATAAGAATGGAAATATATATAAGTCAGTTTGGGAAAAGATTGACTCAACATGCCATCTTCTAATCATGATGCAGCTCAAATAGAATGAATATTACTAATAGGACCATAGTTTTAAAAAACTGTAACACATATCTTATGAAGTCTACTTTCTGTTTTGATTACAGAGAACTTTCTATTCAGTCTCTTGCCTGCCTGGAAAGGCTGAGTGATGGTTGGACTGGGATTGAACCCTGGCATTTAATTTTCTGACTGAATAATTGTGAGATAAATTTCCTTATCAAGAAATTAAAGAAGGTGGAGATGCCATGGGGAGAATATTTGTGATTCTAACGTGAACAATGTAATTGTCTCCAGTGGAATGCCTTGTGTCCCCTTCATAGAAGCCACCGAATGCTCCCCTGGCTGGCTGCAACTGCCATTCTCTAGAGTTGTCTGTCCCAGATTGTGTGGGCTTCCCAGGTAGCAGCAGTGATAAAGAACACATCTGCCAATGCAGGATACATAAGACGCAGTTGGTTTGATCCCGAGATCAGGAAGATCTCCTGGACAAGAAAATGTCAACCCACTCCAGTATTCTTGCCTGGGAAATATCCAGGACAGAGGAGCCTGACAGGCTATAGTCCTTGAGGCTGCAAAGATTTAGACACAACTGAGCCCAAGGACACACACAGAGAATCTTCCTCCTATTTTTTTTTTTTAATTGTCCCTGGTGCTCAGCAGAGTGACAACATTGTTGAATAAATTAAAATTTCTTTGGTTTGGAGTTGAGAATTCATGGACATCTTAAAATGTGAATGTAGACACAGATGTAGAGAATGGACCTGTGGACACAGGAGGGGAAATGGAGGGGGGACAAATTGGGAGGGTAGCATTGATGTATATACACTACCATGCATTATAGATTGCTAGTGAGAAGCTGCTGAATAGCACAGGGCTCAGCTTGGTACTCTGTGATGACCTAGAAAGGGGGGGATGGAGATGGGGAAAGAGATATATGTACACTTGTTGTATAGTAGAAACTAGCACAGCACTGAAAAGCAGTTACATTCCAAGCAAATTTGAAAAAAATGCTAACATCCTGAGCCATACAAGCAAATTCCCTTTGGCTATCTATTTTACATATGGTAATGTAAGTTTCCATGTTACTTTTTTCACACATCTCACCCTCTCCTGCCCTCTCCCCATGTCCATAAATCTATTCTCTATGTCTGTTTCTCCACTGTTGCCCTGTAAATAAATTCTTCAGTACCATTTTTCCAGATTCTGTATATATGTGTTAGAATACAGCATTTATCTTTCTCTTTCAGACTCACTTCACTCTGTATAACAGGTTCTAGGTTCATCCACCTCATTAGAACTGACTCAAATGTGTTCCTTTTTATGGCTGAGTAATATTCCATTGTGTATATATACCACAATTTCTTTATCCATTCATCTGTTGATGGAGATCTAGGTTGCTTCCATGTTCTAGCTATTGTAAATAGTGCTGCAATGAACAATGGGATACATGTCTTAATATTGGTTTCCTCAGGGTCTGTGCCTAGGAGTGGGATTTCTGGGTCATATGGTGGTTTTATTCCTAGTTTTTTAAGGAATCGTGGGATGGGGAAGGAGATGGGAGGGAGTTTCAAAAGGGAGGGAATATATGTATACCTATGGCTGATTCAAGCTGAGGTTTGATAGAAAACAACAAAATTCTGTAAAGAAATTATCCTTCAATAAAAAATAAACAAATTTTAAAAGATGTGAACATCCTGTTGTCACAGTGGAATGGTGGTCTCCCTCAGTGTCCTCTCTCCTAGCGGCTGGGATCCTGGTCTTTCTGAAAACTGCTTCTCCCTGGTAACCTCTACTCAAGCTCTACATGCTGAACCAGGTATTGGTCGGAAATGAGCCTCAGTCCAGGCCAATCAGAATTCTTCCCTGGTCCAGTGACCTGAATGTCTGTGTCTCCCCCAAGTTCCTGTTTTTAAATAATAACCCTCCAAGATGCTGGTTTGGGTTCAGGGGAAGCTCTGGGACAGGATTAGTCCTGAGAGTAGAGCTCTCATGGATGGGATTAATGCTCTTATAAGAGAGATTCCACAGAGCTCTGTAGCCATTTGCACCAAGTGATAATACAAGGAGAAGTCAACAACCCTGAAGACAGCCTTCACCAGAATGTGACCATCCTGGCCTCTTGATCTTTGACTTTCAGCCTCCAGAACTGTAAGAAATCAATTTCTGTTGTTTATAAGCCTCCCAGTCTGTGACCTTTGGTTATAGTGATTCGAGTGGACTAAGAGACCTGAGATTTTCAAATGGGTGCTTGACTGGCGACTTTATTTTCCTTTCAGTTGGCCAAGCTATGTAACGGTGAGCCGAAATCTGCAGAGGGCCCTGTTTTCTGAGATACGTGTGTTGTGTTCAGTTGCTCAGTCATGTCTGACTCTTTTTGATCCCATGAACTGCAGCGTGCGAGGCTTCCCTGTCCATCACCAGCTCCTGGTGCTTGCTCAAACTCATGTCCATTGAGTCGGTGATGCCATCCAACCATCTCATTCTCTGTCATCCCCTTCTCCTCCTGCCTCAGTCCTTCCCAGCGTCAGAGACTTTTCCAATGAGTCAGTTCTTCACATTGGTTGGCCAAAGTATTGGAGCTTCAGCTTCAGCATCAGTCCCTCCAATGAATATTCAGGGTTGACTTCCTTTAGGATTGACTGGTTTGATCTCCTTACAGTCCAGGGGACTCTCAAGAGTCTTCTCCAGCACCACAATTCCTCAGATATAAAATGCTGCAATTTAAAACATAGAGTAAATCAGACCCTGAATCTTTTAAAACTATGGATTATGCTTGAAAATTAAATGGTTAAATGACATTTTGTTATTCTATGTAATTCCATTTACATGAATTTCTAGAATAGGCAAAAACTAGTTTATTTTGGTGGGAAATAGACCTGTGACTTCTTGATGGGTTGGCACACAATGGACACACATGCAAAGAAGAATTAGCATAGCAGACCTGAGACTCTGCTCTTTAGCAAGCCCTGCCTGCAAGTTTGACTTCTGACTGGCTTCTGGGGATTTGCATTTTGGGAGGGTTCCCAGTCCTCTCTGATAACAATAGATCTTGGGACTAAACTGTTTATGCAAATAATTGGTTGATTCTGAACATCTTTGTGTGTGTGTGTGTGTGTGTGTTTTAAATGTTTATTTATTTCTATTTATTTCTTTTGGCTGTGCTGGGTCTTTGTTGCTGCACTCAGGCTTTCTCTAGTTGTGGTGAGCAGGCTGCTCATTGCAGTGCCTTCTCTTGCTGTGGAGCACGGGCTCTAGGCACGAGGGCTTCAGTAGTTGTGAGGTGTGGGCTTAGTTGCTTCATAGCATGTGAAACCTTCCTGGGCCAGGGATCAAAACTGCGTCCCCTGCATTGGCAGGTGGATTCTTAACCACTGGACCACCAGGGAAGCCTGAACACCTGCTTGCTTGCTTGCTTGCTTGTTTTTTTTCTTTCTCTGAAATGTTTATACGTGCTTGATAGGTTGTGTCTATGTGATGACCCCCAATGAAAACCATGGATGCTGAGTCTCCAGGGAGCCCCCTTGGTGGACAGCCTTCCACATGTGTCCTCACAACTTGCTCTGGTGGTGGTGGGGAGGGGGGTGGGGGGAAGTACATCTTGGGTGACTCCACTGACGGAAGACCCTTGAAACCTCTCACCAGGTTTCCCCTGGTCCCCACTGTGCTCACCTTTCTCCCTTGCGGATTTTGCTTTTAACTATGTGCTGAGTCCTAGCATCTTCCTGGCAAATCACTAAACTGGGGGTGACGGAGTGGGGGGGAGGGTGGTCTTTGTGGCCCTTGGCAAGGCAAGAAAGAAATTTTAATCTTCATAGGTGTATTGTTCATACGTGTATTCATTTGTAAAACTGAATAATACACTTAAAGTCTGTACATCATAACCAAGAGAAGAGAAAATTATCAAAATAAAAATTTAATTTAGAAGTTAATCTTTAATTCCATGGTGCTCCACCAAAGCAAGTACTGGGATAGCATGACCAAAAGGTCAGTGCAAGAATTATGAAGACAAATGATTGTGTCATCGGTGAAGAAAACAGCCCCAGAGGAGCCGTCTGCAGTTTTTCAACCCAACAAACCCGTGGAAGTGATAGAATTCTAGTGATCCTGATGGACTATTTCACTGGGCTGTACGGTTATTTAGAGAGGCACTTGCTTGGCATAATTTCTTCAGTTGCTAAGCCATGTCCGACTCTTTGAGAACCCATGGACTGCAGCATGCCAGGCTTCCCTATCCTTCACGATCTCCCGGAATTTGCTCAGACTCATGTCCATTGAGTCAGTGATGCCATCCAACCATCTCATTTTCTGTCACCCCCTTCTTCTTTTGCCCTTAATCTTCATTACATTTGAATAAAAGGCATTTTCTTTTTTTTTTTTTAAGTCGGACCCATAAGAGGGGTTAAGAGTTGAAAGATGTGGCCTGATTTAATTCAGACCTTCCATTTCAGTTTCCCAGCTACCAGATCATGGCCCTTTTATGATTTCTCAGCATAGTCTCCTGGCATACCAGTCCTTCCACTGAACAGGAACTTGGTATCACATAAGGAGCTGTTTAGCTTTACTATTAATATACGAAATGAAATAAAAAATCAGGGAATATTCTAGGATAGGTTGTAACAGAGTATAGTGGGAAAAATGGTCATATCATCAACAAAAAAACAAGTCTTTGCTGTAGCAATTCTCAGAGATATTAATATGAAATATTACCATTCAAGAGAGATAAAGAATGTGGTGTTTACCAAACCTTATTTATCAATAAAACATCTAAGAAATATTCTCAAGTATAGAGTTATGTGGGGCTCTTTATGGATTATTTTTCTTGAGGAAGAGATAACATATTCCTAAGGGGAGAAATAATTGGCCTTATTTCTGACTTTATTAAAACTCAAAGCCTAAAATAGTGTATATCTGAATAAAAAGTTACACACTGAATTTAACAGCTACATGATCAAATTAGTATGCAAAATGTGGTGTATTTTTGTACATTAGAAGATTACAAAATGAAGTTAGCACTAACTTTTAAAAGTAAAGCAAGACAGTTGACAGCCTACATTAAAACACAAAGTAGATTTCTCATTTCACTGACTTGTGTGAGATTTGGCAGTGAAGGATAGAAGTGGGCTCTGTTAGTGTCTAAAACCTTCTTCTCATTGGTATGTATGACTTAATGAGGAATTTGCAGGTGTCAGACGGGTTAGCAATAAGGAAATCTTATCCTGCTGTGTTTGTTTAATTAGGGTTGGTAGATCCAGATGTTATCCATGGGTATGTAAGAAGTTTCACACAACACTGAGAACATGAATTTTACAGAATTTCTTGGCTGATGTCTTTAATTTAAGCCATTTCCCATAATATCTCTCTCTGCCCCAAATTATTATGTAGAACATTATATTTCAGTATTTTACCAAACAGAAATCTCTAGAACCCAATAATTTTGTATAAATATACAGAAAAAAATTATTGCTCTAAACACCAGCTCACCATCCACTTTAGCAATGTATGTTAGAAAGAAAACTCATAAAAATTCAGAGTTGGGGTTGCGTATTAGAGAAGCAGAATAAATAAAGAGGAAAAATAATTTTTATTTCTCAGAAAGCATCAAAAGTCAGTAGGAAATGACAGTCTTGATTAGAAATGTAAGAACCTAGTGGTGTCCTGCAAAGTAAAGGCTATAAACTACATGCTTTAACATCGTATTTTTAAAGTCTAAGGAACTTATGTGATCCCATGATAAAAGGAAATGGGCCACATTACTTTTATGATGCAGTGTACATTTGAGCACGGTAATATCACAAATCTATTTTAATAATCATGTTCATGTACTCCTTAAAATTTCAAAGATGTGTAGGTTTTATATGTTATTACCACCTTTAACTTCTGAAAGATGAGTTTACATAAATTTTCATCCCGGTAAGAGCTATGGATTTTCCAGGGATTTGTAGAATGATTAGTTTAGTGACTTTTAATCGTTGTGAAAGGAGGAAGTGATGTGTAAAATAACCAAAATATATCGATTTGAAGTTACAAAAACCCATGCAATCTATAATATGTAGATATCACCCTCTCCACTCAATTTGCTCATTCTTCATAGAAACATGCTGCTGCCTGTGTGACCTAGACATCAGCCTCACCTTGAAGGCACTGAAATTCTTGGAGCTGCTGATCCCACCACTTTGTCTATGTCGTGCTTAACTCCATTTAATAATTATGCCTTGAGAAGTGATTATGTAATTTAGTGATTATGGAAACTAAGATATCTTAATGATGAGACAGGTGATGAATGGTTTTGGGGGACAGACTCATTGTACAACTGCCAAGTTTATAACTACCCGTAGACAGGCACAAATTCTTGACTTGATATTCATCATTTTCTTTTTCTAGCAATGAAACGTGCAATATACTTCTGCAGTTGGTCAGACATAAATCGGAACCCTGAATGAGAAGGCAGACACAACCTCTCTTGGATGAAAATCAGGTTGCATTGTCTTTCATTATTTGTGGGAGAGACTCCTGACCCATCATTGCATTTATTTGGTAAGATGCAGTGATGTCTCTTCCTAGAATAGCCTTTCTGCTACTTGGTGAAAACAGCTATACTACCCACTAGAAAGTACTGGTAAATTCACAAGATTCCAGTTCCCCAATTACTAAATCAGAACTCTATTCTGCCTAAGTGGGACCCATGATGCATGTCAATTTAGTCAGAGCATACTAGCCTAAATGAGGGAAACAGCATTCAGAATTACCTCATAGCATGTTAATTAGGTATGCCATGTGGTTACAGACATATTAAAGCTTTAAAAAATGATGTAATTAGATAAAGTGTGTTTGTGTCTAAACAAGAGTTTAAGACAATAAATACACCAGTCCTTCTAACGTTAGAGAATTGGATTATTATGCTCGTGCTCAGTCACTCAGTTGTGTCCAACTCTTTGCGACCCCATGGACTATAGCCCACCAGGCTTCTCTGTTCATGGAATTCTCCAGGCAAGAATACTGGAGTGGGTTGTCATTTCCTCCTCCAGAGGATCTTCCTGACCAGGGATGAAACCCACGTGTCCTGCATTGGCAGGTAGATTCTTACTACTGAGCCACCTGGGAAACCCTAAATTAGATTATACTGGTGATAAAACATCTTTATTCAAAATGTATGCAGCTTTCTTCATCAGGCAGAGTGATGCACTGAAATGTCCACAAAAGTGTCACTGCACATACATCCTTGGAGGTAACTTACAGACTTTTCAAGAGCTAACTCCTCTGTAAGGTGCATTTTTCTTCGTGTTCACATAATTACAAATGTATACTTTAAGGTGGGCGTCCCAGGTGGCACTAGTGATAAAGAACCCACCTGCCAATGCAGGAGATGAAGGAGATGTGGGTTCCATCCCTGGATCAGGAAGACCCCCTGGACGAGGGTACTGCAATCCACTCCAGTATTCTCGCCTGGAGAATCCTGTGGATGGAGGAGCCTGGTGGACTATAACTCATAAGGTCACAAAGAGTCAGGGAGGACTGAAATGACTTAGCATACTTTAAGATAAAGGACTTTTGACACCAAATTTTGATGATCAGTTTGACTATTTTCCTCCACAACTACATTGCGAATAATTTGAGAGAAAGACTGAAATTTGTTTTTTAAATTTCAGCAACCAACACTGTTCCCAGTCCATTGAAGGTGGCAAATAAATGTAAACAGCAAAATGGAAAGAGGGATGGCTAATGATAAAAGGGTCAATTGTCAAGAGCAATCATAAATATTTAAACACCTAGTAATATTTCTATGTGACAATTTCAGAGTATCCAATGAGATGAAGAACAGATTTGTTGGTTATAAGCAATACCACCAGTTTTAAGAAAACAAAACTCTTAAAATTTGGTTTGACTCTGAATTTTTATTACTCTTTTTATATGAAATAATTTTTGCTTTTATTATTAGCTCCTTTTCTTATTAGCTTCAGCTCTTCTAAATACTTTCATTATTCTAGTGTACAAATGAACAAAGAAATGAACAAACAAAATATTCCCAAATGCTCTAGTTTTACACAGCAGTATAATAGGACACAAAGTATTGATTCTGGATGTAAAGAAAACAATTCCTGTATTCTCCAAAATGATTCTTATGCAGAGCTTTTTGCACTTGTTACTCCATCATTATTCTAGATGGATCCTCTATTAAGACATTCAAACTCAATTGGTCACAGGGAAGAACAATACTCCTAATTCTCGAAGTCATTGCCAATCACTATTAACCAAAATTTCAGCTGAGAAAAATCATAATTAAGATGATTGGACTGAAATGCATCTAATACTCTAGATGATTTAAAGTACAATTCTGTATTAAACCAGGTGAAAAAAGGAGTAATAGGATGATACTGAATTTCTTGTGTCTCATACAAAGAAGCACACACCCACACACATATCCTCATAGGCAAGTGCACATACTCAGATTTATTTTTACTGAGTTAACATCGAGTGTAAAACTATATGTTTGTGCTATATTTTTATGCACTTTATAATTGACTCCAGCCTGAGGATATTTTTAAGGACAGGGCTCGATAATTAAACCAACTTTTTGCTGTTGACGCCGCTACTGTATTTAAGGCATAGTTCTAGGCATGTGTGGTTCAGTCACTAAGTCATGTTCGACTCTTGCAAACCCATGGGCTGTAGCATGTCAGGCTTTGCTGTTCTTCACTATCTCCCGGAGTTTGCTCCAACTCATGTCCATTGAATCGGTAATACCATCCAACCATCTCATCCTCTGTTGCCCCCTTCTCCTCCTGCCCTCAATCTTTCCCAGCATCAGGATCTTTTTCAACGAGTTGACTCTTCACATCAGGTGGCCAAAGTATTGGAGTTTCAGCATCAGTCCTTTCCAGTGAATATTCAAGGTTGATTTCCTCTAGGATTGATTGGTTTGATGTCCTTGCTGGCTAAGGGACTCTCAAGAGTCTTCTCCAGCACCATAATTGAAAGCTTCAATTCTTTGGTGCTCAGCCTTCTTTATGCTCCAACTTTCACATCTGTACTTGACTACTGGGAAAACCATAGCTTTGACTATATGGACCTTTGTCGGCACAGTGATGTCTTTGCTTTTTAATACACTGTCTCGGTTTGCCATTGCTTTTCTACCAAGGAGCAAGGATCTTTTAATTTCATGGCTGCAGTCACCTTCCACAGTGATCTTGGAGGGCTTCCTTGGATGGCTCAGATGGTGCAGAATCTGCCTGCAATGCAGGAAACCCAGGTTCAGTCCCAGGGTGGGGAAGATCTCCTGGAGAAGGGAATGGCTACCCACTCCAGTTTTCTTACCTGGAGAATTCCATGGATATAGGAAACTGGTGGGTCCATGGGTTGAAAAGAATTTAGACATGTAGTAAAGAAACACAAACTGGAATCAAGATTGCTGGGAGAAATATCAATAACCTCAGGTACGCAGATGACACCACCTTTATGGCAGAAAGTGAAGAACTAAAGAGCCTCTGATGCAAGTGAAAGAGGAGAGTGAAAAAGTTGGCTTAAAGCTCAACATTCAGAAAATGAAGATCATGGCATCTGGTCCCATCAATTCATGGCAAATAGTTGGGGAAACAGTGGAAACAGTGGCTGACTTTACTTTGGGGGGCTCCAAAATCACTGCAGATGGTGACTACAGCCATGAAATTAAAAGACACTTATTCCTTGGCAGGAAGCTGAGTGCCAAAGAATTGATGCTTTTGAACTGTGGTGTTGGAGAAGACTCTTGAGAGTCCCTGTTACTGCAAGGAGATCCAACCATTCCATCCTAAAGGAGATCAGTCCTGGGTGTTCATTGGAAAGATTGATGTTGAAGCTGAAACTCCAATATTTTTGGCCACCTGATGCGAAAAGCTGACTCATTGGAAAAGACCCTGATGCTGGGAAAGATTGAGGGCAGGAGTAGAAGGGGACGGCAGAGGAAGAGATGGTTTGATGGCATCACCGACTCCATGGACATGCGTTTGGGTAGACTCTGGCAGTTGGTGATGGATAGGGAGGCCTAGAGTGCTTCAGTTTATGGGGTCGCAAAGAGTTGGACACGATTGAGCGACTGAACTGAACTGAACTGAATCATCAATAATTAAGACAAAGTCCACTTCCCATGGACACATGTTCTTTATTAATCCATGTGTTTGAAGAAAGAACCCTAGTTTTAGTAAACATATCATAGATTGTTCAAATTGATACAATTTTGACAGTTAAGTGGGACATGTTAGTAATGGGATTGCTGATGTTCACTGGGATATAAAATTGCATTGAGTGTGTGAGCTAAATTACTTCAATTGTGTGAGACTCTTTACAACTCTGTGGACCTTAACCCACAGGCTACTTTGTCCATGGGATTCTCCAGGCCAGAATATTGGAGTGGGTAGCTGTTTCCCTTTTCCAGGGGATCTTCCCCACCCAGGGATTGAACCTGTGTCTCTTGCATCTCCTGCCATGGCAGGTAGGAAAAGATTAGCACTAGCACCACCTGGGAAGTCCAATATTGCATTACCTTTGCTGCTGCTGCTGCTAAGTCACTTCAGTTGTGTCCGACTCTGTGCGACCCCATGGACTGAAGCCTACCAGGCTTTTCCGTCCATGGGATTCTCCAGGCAAGAACACTGGAGTGGGTTGCCATTTCCTTCTCCAATGCATGAAAGTGGAAAGTGAAAGTGAAGTCGCTCAGTCGTGTCTGACTCTCAGCGACCCCATGGACTGCAGCCTACCAGGCTCCTCCGTCCATGGGATTTTCTGGACAACAGTACTTGAGTGGGGTGCCATTGCCAGCAATCTTAAATGGTGGACAAGTGGGTCTTGGGTCAGATTGCTTCAATTAATAACTCTGTTCCACTTAGTAGCTGTTATCCCATGGGCAAGTTATAAACATTAATCAATTCTCGATTTTCTCACATAAAATGGGAACAAGATAATATCTAATCTTAGATTTACAAAGGTTGAAAGAAATGGCTACATGTAACATGGAATGATACTTGGGCCATGTTAAGTGTTCCAAGATTGTTAGCTGTGGTTATCTAAGTAGAAAGCACAATTTTATTCACAAGCAATATTTATTTGTTTTGGATTTTGTTCTAAAAGGTATATGAATTTTGCTATAGCCATATTTGATATAAGTTCATCTGTCCTTCTTTAAAAAATTTGTTTTCTTTATCATGTTCATAAAAATGAAATAAAACCTAAATAATTTGATCACTGCTACATTTTGTTCCCTGATTAACATTTTATAATAGGACATATCTGATGAATAGGTATTTTCTGTTTTTGCATAATATTTTTATATAGCTATAGGAAGCATTTCATTGTACAAAAAGCTAATTCTGTAATTATGTTTTATTATATATCTGATTAGTTACCACGTGTTTTCTTAGTATTCATTAATATTTTCAGTTCAGTTCAGTCCCTCAGTCATGTCCAACTCTTTGCGATCCCATGAACCACAGCACGCCAGGCCTCCTTGTCCATCACCAACTCCCGGAGCTTGCTCAAACTCATGTCCACTGAGTCGGTGATGCCATCCAACCATCTCATCCTCTGGCGTCCCCTTCTCCTCCTGCCCCCAATCCCTCCCAGCATCAGGGTCTTTTCAAATGAGAGCTCTTCACATCAGGTGGCCAAAGTATTGGAGTTTCAGCTTCAACATCAGTCCTTCCAATGAACACCCAGGACTGATCTCCTTTAGGATGGACTGGTTGGATCTCCTTGCAGCCCAAGGGACTTCAAGAATCTTCTCCAACACCACAGTTCGAAAGCAACAATTCTTCTGCGCTCAGCTTTCTTCAGAGTCCAACTCTCACATCCATACATGACCACTGGAATAACCACAGCCTTGACTAGACAGACCTTTATCGACAAAATAATGTTGCAGTGATTTTGGAGCCCAGAAAAATAAAGTCAGCCACTGTTTCCACTGTTTCCCCATCTATCTGTGGTGAAGTGATGGGACTGGATGCCATGATCTTAGTTTTCTGAATGTTGAGCTTTAAGCCAACTTTTTCACTCTCCTCTTTCACTTTCATTAATATTTTAAGTAATTGTAATTTTTAAGTACTCAAAGTGTTGTTATGATGCAGATAACAAAAGCTCTGTCTTTTTCCTCATCTCACCCAGAATTTCTGCTATTCATTCAAATGCTATTCTAGGAGAGGCTTTACTACAAATACATGTGTTGTTTCCATCAGAATGCCAGTTTCATAACTGAAGAGCCTTTGCCTCTTGTCTATGGCCATTTCCATATGTTATAGAAGAATACTTGGTATCCAGGAGAAACTGAATAAAATGTAAGTGCACTGAATAAATTGGTAGTTCAGTTTTCTTTGTCTTTCATTTCCCTAAGCAATGTGTTATTCCCAATCCTTCCTTCTGTGAAGCACAGTTTCTTATACAATATGGAGAGTTAAACACTATTGGTATATTCAAAAATATATGTAAAGGACCACAAAATGTTTCCAGATATTAATAAACATATACAACTGACATAATAAGTTTGTATTGCATATACAACTTATATAACAAGTTTCAAATTCTGTTAATATCTATCTCATTCTCCATCATAGCTTTACCAACAATGCAACCAAATCAACTCTCCTTGATCACAAAAGACAGCCAACTCTAATTATCCAAGATAATGAGATATGAGAGTAGAATGAATTGAAATTCACAAGTAATTCCCTAGTCATATTTTAGTCAGTATATTAAATGTCTCTACCTCCTAACCTTTAACTAGAACTGCTGGCAAGCGAAGAAATGTCCCTACCTTTCCAAGCACCTCTGTCCTCAAGGGGCTGAGAAAGTATGAAATGTTTAAGTGGCAAATAGGAGGGAGAGGTGCAACAAACACACTGCCAATGCACAGAAAATCCATAAATAAATATGCAATTTTGAGAGAAAAATTATATCTTAAGATTATTTACAACTACATTGTATTTCCATCAGTGTGCTACAGAACATAGCTTGTCTGTATCATTTAATTCTTTAACACTTATTCTTTATTCTCTACTCACATCATACATATTTTGGAAAAAGAATATAAAAATATAAGAAGACAGTCAGTACATATATACATATATATATATACATATATCTCTTACCTTCTTCACTATAGTATATATTTATTTAAAGAATTTACTATGTGACATGATAAGGTGAAAATAAATTCTAAATAGATAGTAAATATATATATATATTAGTAGGTTAAGTGCTAAGTAGATGCCCTCTGTTTCATAAACACGAAACAGAATGATGAACAAGAGCTGACATTTATGTTACTAAGTGATACGCTTCCCTGTGTTCACTCCTTCTGCCTTTTTCACATGAATGAGCTGGTATTGCAGATGCCGAGAGCAATATCACACGGATGCTACTGAAAGGCCTTCATGATCAGTAATATGTGCCTTTTGGGATGAATGGAGGTGGGCTTTTTACTGCTCTGCCTGAAGCATTGGATCAGTGTCTGGTATAGAATAGAACAAATGAATGTAACAAGGGAGAAATGTTTAAATGTACTTTAAAATACAGTACAGTATGCAAAATAAGAGAATTACATACACATTTAGAGTGGAAAAAGTGACTACTGTTATCTTTAAGGGGAGTTAGGAAAAATCTTATACAACAGATGATATGGAACAACATTGTTAAGGAATAATGAAATACGTCAGCCAAAAATTTGTGGATTCAATATTCCAATAAATGGGGTTTCATATACATGTAAAATTACAGAAACATTAAATAATAAAGCCTGTTTTCCCCTTATTAATGACACAAAGCCTCTGGACATCTCTAGAATACAGGTTTGAGGATTAGAATGATTTCGTTAGTTGGGCTTGAACTCAGTATAGGTTCCTTTTAATTGGTTTGCTTGGTTTTGTTTTTGTTTTCAGGTTGGAAAGCCACAATCTTAACTGCTCACTCTCTCACACCTTTTTTTCCTTCTAAAACTCTTTTGGTTGCTTTTCTTCATTTACACCGCTGTGCTTTACAACATCTACTTTCTGTTTTATATTAATAATTCTCTCAGTAATGTATTTTACAGTTAAGTAGATTTGAATTTGCTGTCAGTTCTTTGAAGAAATATTTTTTACTTACTCTTTGCTTCGGGAATGTTCTTTTTTTTCTTTTCTTTTTTTACAAAACTACTCCTGGTAACCATAGTTTCTATGTTAATGCATACTTGTGAATATTTGTCTTTTGCCATATACTTTAAGATATCTAGCCTCAATTTTGGAGAAGGCAATGGCACCCCACTCCAGTCCTCTTGCCTGGAAAATCCCATGGACGGAGGAACCTGGTAGGCTGCAGTCCATGGGGTCCCTAAGAGTTGGACACGACTGAGCGACTTCACTTTCACTTTTCACTTTCATGCATTGGAGAGGGAAATGGCAACCCACTCCAGTGTTCTTGCCTGGAGAATCCCAGGGACGGGGGAGCCTGGTAAGAGACCATCTATGGGGTCGCACAGAGTCGGACACGACTGAAGCGACTTAGCAGCAGCAGCAGCAGCCTCAATTTAAAGATATAGAAAATTCATGAAACTTAACACTTTTTAAAAACTATAGCCACTATAAATACTCCATCTCTTTGTACTGTTGTGTGATTAGTGCAGAGAAGCCTGGAGTCAGTCTGATTTTTATCCTTTTGCAGATTTTTAACTTTCATTTGTTTTTATTTTATTGTCTGGAGATTCATAATGATTTTTGTTTTACTTTTTAAGTTTGGTACATATCATACAAGGTGTGATTGTTGTACATAGGTTTTGTGACCAATATTGAAGTTTCTTTCTATCTGTAGAGTTAATGTTGTTGCTGTTTAGTCACTAAGTTGTGTCCAACTCTTTTTGTGACCCCATGGACTGTAGCCCGCCAGGCTCCTCTGTCCACGGGACTTCCCAGGCAAGAGTACTGGAGTGGGTTGACTTCTTTAATTTTTTTTTTTCTGACACTTTCTTTGAATTGTATATTTTTTGGTTTTGTTTGTTTTGTTTAAAGGATATCAGTTAAGTATATATTGAATGTTTTCTTTGTGCATTCTGCTGCATTTCTCTCATTTTCTTAGTTTCCCCTGCCATGTCTTTTTTAAACTGATGTACCCATTCTCCTTGTCACTGCTTCCAAAGTGGCCAAAAGTTTTCTGATGGCTTTATACTTCGATTACTTCTTTTTCCCTCAGCTCTGTCTGCTTATTTTAAAATCCCCTTACATTGTTTATATATTTACATTATATATATTATACATTGTTTATAATTTCTTACTTGAGCTTTCATTTTGAACTCTACTCACAGAGGTTATTTTTATTATATTTTTTTGACTCCACAAGGAACTGATTAATCACTCTTTTTGGCTCCACAACAAAGTGTTTTTCCCCCCTAAAAAGTGCCTTGTTTTTTTTTCTATTCAATGTCATTTTTTCCCTTACAGTATATTCATAGATCTCCTGTTCTATTTCATATTTCATTTTGTATTGAATGAGAGGAGCTCTTATTTAAACAGCTATTTAAAGAATAATAAAAAGGAAATAGCAACATTCTCCAGTATTCTTGCCTGGAAAATTCCATGGGTAGAAGAGCCTGGTGGACGACAGTCCATGGGGTCCCAGAGAGTCGGGCATGACAGCAACTAAACAACACCACCGAATAATATTAGGAATTCTTGCTGAAAGATTTCAAGTTTTTCATTAAGACACAGTGTAAGTGACTCTGTGTGTGTGTGTGTGTGTGTGTGTGTGTGTGTGTGTGTGTAGGGGAGGGAAATCATATAAAAAGAGATATTTGTCTGCTGTGTCTATTCATGTCACCCCAAAGACTAAGGCTTGGCACATAAAATGCATTTCAGTAAGTATGCATTGAGTTTGCAAAGGAAGTGAGATAAACCTCCGTGGACCAAGACTGGACATGCAATGCTGTGCACCACCACATGGGGGCCTTCCTGCTCTGTGTCTTGCACAGCTGGCCTGCCCAGAGGTTTCTGCACTCTTTCCAACCTCCCTAAACATGCTACACAATCCAAATGGGTTCTGGGTAGCTCCTATGGCATTCTGTGTATGCACACCCCGATTCAAACAAGAAGTCTTTGCTTTTGTCCTTCAGATGAGGCCACCTACTGGAGAGCTTTTTTCTCTGAGAGTCCATTAGATTCCACAAGCCACGGATCCTCCCTTTGGTCTTTCATCCCTCACTGACCTTGGCAGTACTGCTATGCAGATATTGTAATTTTCATTGTATATTCTCCTCTTTTTCATTTCCTTGTAGTTATCATATTTTGCAGACAGGAGATGAGTAAATATATACAGTGCTTTATTACTTCAAGGTTATAATAATTTCTTTTATACTCTTCTTGGTATGCATCTTTGTCATTTGAAATGATTTAGGGTTTGGCACCCCACTCCAGTACTCTTGCCTAGAAAATCCCATGGACGGAGGAGTCTGGTAGGCTGCAGTCCATGGGGTCGTGAAGAATCGGACATGACTGAGCAACTTCACTTTCACTTTTCACTTTCATGCATTGGAGAAGGAAATGGCAACCCACTCCAGTGTTCTTGCCTGGAGAATCCCAGGGACAGGGAAGCCTGGTGGGCTGCTGTCTATGGGGTTGCGAAGAGTTGGACACTACTGAAGTGACTTAGCACTTAGCAGCATGTGGTTGTATACTCAGTTTTTATCAGGATTGCAAAAATAACTGCTATTGTATAAACTGCTAAAAGAGAAATAAATGTCTTCAATAAATAAATGACTTTAAATGTTTTTAGCAAGAATACATTAAAATGAACCCCAAATGAACAGCTTTGTAAAAATTACCCCACATTTCTTACTCTACTGCTGCTGCTAAGTCATGTCATTCTGCAGCCTGCCAGGCTCCTCCATCCATGGGATTTCCTAGGCAAGAGTACTGGAGTGGGGTGCCATTGCCTTCTCCAGAATCATGCATAATAGAGGTTAAATATTTTCTGAGAGCAAAAGAAAATTCATGGAGAATGTGATGCAGATCTCTTGACAGATTGGCATCTTAGAAATGAATTGAAATGAAAGCAGTCTTTAGGATGGATTGGAGTAGAATGAAGTGAAAATAAAATGAAGAGTTAACACAGTCACCTTAGAAACACACAGTGTGTTCCTCAAGTAAGCAGTAACAATAGTGATAATGAAGTAAAACAAATATATAGGAGATGATTATTGGACTTCCTTGGTGGCTCAGATGGTAAAGAATCTGCCTGCAATGCAGGGGACCCAGGTTTGATCCCTGGGTTGGGAAGATCCCCTGGAGAAGAGAATGGCCACCCACTCCAGTATTCTTTCCTGGAGAATTCCATGGACAGAGGAGCATGGTGGGCTACAGTCCATAGGTTCACGAAGATTTGGACATGACTTAGCGACTGAAGAACAACAACAACAATGACATAACTAGATATGAAGGAAAACCAGAGGTTTTGGTGGTGAATGGGAAGGTTGGGAAAGTGAAGACTTCAAGAATGACTTCTAAGTATTTGACTCTGGTTATCAAAACCATAGTGGCAAGTACCATCAACAATAGTAATTATATGGGTAATGAATGGTGAACTCAGACGGATGCTTGTTAAATTTGTGTTGTTCTTGGGATATTAGTGTGGAATTCTCCAACAAGCAGGATATATAGATCGATATATGATCTGGGACTCTCAGGAAATGTCATGAATGACTTGGAGATGGACCACCAGGGAATAAGTTGAAATCCTGGAAGTCCGCCCAGTGAGAACAAAAGGAGCTAGTGATGGAACTGAAAGAAGCCTGAATATCTTGGGGGAAAGAGTACTTACTTGATATTATAATTTTCTAAAATAAAATAAAAAATATATATATTGCCTACTCACTGAAACTTGACCTCAGGTAGTTTACATGTAAGTAATTCCAGTAACGTTGCCTAATAAATGTTAGTGAATGCAATGAATTTTCAGAGGATGATATGACATTTGGGCAGAGGCTGTTTGGGAAGCTTTGGGACAGAGAAAAGTGTTTTTGGTGGAAATACGATTGGGAGCAAATAAACACAGGTATAAAATTGTAGGAAATTGTCTTAAGATGATTAATATTGTGACTGGTTGTGGGTTTGCTAGAGGACATAAAAGGGAAAAAAAGATACAGATGAAAAACACATTTGGACAAACCAATGGAATTTGAACTTGGGTTATTTAAATTAAATAATAAAATTTTTGCTATATATTATCATTTCAGATAATATTAAACTTGTCTTGGTAAATAATTTAACCATTGCCTTACACATAGGAGCAGAAAGCCCTTTCTAGCATGCTATATATTTCCATGTTATTATCACTTTAAAAAATCTTAGAAGTGAGTTATAAATTCATGTGCATAGAAATCTTATTTTGACCAATATCATCTTATTTATATTCAAAGAATAATTAGAAGCAGAGCTTTAGTCCCTAGACATCAATTGGTTTAGCACGGTAGATGATATTCTCAAGACCATTGACACATCTCAAGGCAATTTAGAATATTTAAGACATTGATGTTTTATAACACAAAATACATCTTGGATAGTTATTCAGTGTTCAACATTGAAATGTGCGTCACTTTTATGAATGTGACATACTCTGTTTCAAAAATGCGATTTTAAAAACACACTTACACATATTTTGTTTTAAAAATGCAATTCTGTGTCAGCATATTTATTGCTTATGTACTTAAGGAAAGAGAAATCAGAATTCAAAAGGTATCACATTTCCATTATTGAAGCATAAAATTGAGAAGCTTGATGACATAAGTTTTTAAGACTCAAAAAGCTCTCTTTATCTCTTTATTATCACTGTAGTTCTATAACTAGGCCATTTGAAAACTATGTCATTTTAGCACAAATTTTAGACAGGCAGTATATTTGTTTGTACATTAAAGCTTACATGATCTGGAACAAAGCCTAAGGCACCACACTTTTGGGAATATGTACAATTGAACTAAATCACTGAAATGTACTAACTAGACATTGACATGCATTTTGAGTAGCATTAACATTGAACTTAATTTAATGCTTTTTCTATGTTTTTATGGAAGTGCAATTGACTACCACATTATATTGGTTTCAAGTGTGCACCATATGATTTGACATTTGTATATATTGGAAAAGATCACCACAGTGAGTCTGCTTGTGGTAACGAACTTGTCACCACACAAAATTACACATGATTTTATTTGTGAGAATTTTTGAGGTTTACTTTCCTGGTGACTTTCAAATTTGCAATATGGTATTATTTGCTATAGTCACCATGCTATACATTACCTCCCTATGACATTATATAACTGGATGTTTGTACCTCTTGAACCCTTTCATTCATTCTGCCCACCCTGAATTGATGCTCCCTTTGGCAGCCACCAATCTATTATCTATGAGTTTTGTTTGTTTTTTCATTTTAGACCCACATGTAAGTCAGACATATGGTACTTATCTTCCTCTGTCTGACTTACTTCACTCAGTATGACACCTGAAAGCCCATCTGTGTTGTTGCAAGTGGCAAGATTTCATTTTTTTATTATTGGCTGAGCAGTATTCCAGTGTATACATATACATACCACATCTTTATCCAATCATCCACTGACGGGTTCTTAAGTTGTTTTCATATCTTGGCTTTTGTAGAAGTACATGTATCTTTCTGAATTAGTGTATTTGAATTCTTCAGATAAATACCCAGAAGTGGAATTACTGGATTATATGGTAGTTCTTCCTATTTTTTAATGTTTTGAGTTACCCCCAAGCTGTTTTCCATAGTGGCTTCACCAATTTACATTCCCACCAATAGTGTACGAGGGTTCCCTTTGCTCCACATCCCCATCGACACTTGTTATTTCTTTTCCTTTTGAAAATAACCATTCTGACAAGTGTGAGGTGATATGTCATTGTGGTTTTGATTTGGGCTTCTCTGATGTCGAGCATCTTTTCATGTGCCTCTTGGCTATCTGCTTATCTTCTTTGGAAAAATGTCTTTTCAGATCCTCTTTCCATTTTAAAAAAAAGATTGATTTGTTTGTTATTGAGTTGTTTGAGTTCTTTGTATATTTTAGATATTATCTTTTTGGATATATAATTTGCAAATAACTTCTTCCATTCTGTGGGTTGCTTTTTCATTCTGTTGATGATTTCTAGTCTGTGCAGAAACTTTTTAGTTTGATGTAGTCCCATTTGTTTAATATTTTCTTTTGTCGTGACTGGTTTCAGAGTTAGATCCAGAAAATACCATCAAAAACAATGTCAAGGAACTTTTTGTCTATATTTTTTTCAAGGTTTATAATTTTGGACCTCACGTTCAAGTCTTTAATCTATTTTGAATTAATTTTTCTAAATGGCATAATAAAGTGGTCCAGTTTTATTCTTTTCCATACGGCTGTCCAGTTTTCCCAAAATCATTTTTGAAGAAACTGTCCTTTTCCCATTATGTATTCTTGCCTCCTTTGTCATATATTAATTGATCATGTGTGCAGGGGTCTATTTTGGGTGCTCTGTTCTGCTCCCTTAATCTGTGTGTCTGTTCTCATGCCAATACCATGTTGTTCGGATTACTATAGATTTGTGTTACAATTTGAAATTAGTAATAGCGATGCCTCCAGTTTTTCTTTCTCAAGATTGCTTTGGCTCTTTGAGATCTTTTGTGGCTCTTTACAAATTTTAGGATTGTTTCTTCTATTTTTGTAAAATATGTCACTGGAATTTTGATAGGGATTGCATTGAACTGGTAGATTGCTTTGGGTGAGATGGATATTTTAACAATATTAGTTTTTTTTCAATCCATGAGGACAGAATTTCTTGCATTTATTTGAATCATCTTAATTTTTTTCCATTGGTGTTTGTGGTTTTCAGAGCACAGGTCTTTAAGCTCCTTGGTTAAATTTATTCCTAGGTATTTTATTCTTACTGATGCAATTGTACGTGGGATTGATTTCAGAATTTTTTGTTTGATGATTTGTTATTAGTGTATAAAAACACAAGCTTTTAAAATATTAATTTCAATAGCTTGCAATTTTCCTGACTTTGTTAACAAGCTTTAACAGTTTCCTTCAACAGTGTGTGAGGCAAGAACTTCCAGGTGTTCAAGTTGGATTTAGAAAAGGCAGAGGAATGAGAGATCAAATTGCCAAAATCCATTGTATCATAGAAAAAGCAAAAGAATTCCAGAGAAACATCTGCTTTTGCTTCTTTGACTACACTGAAGCTTTTGACTGTGTGGATCACAACAAACTGTGGAAAATTCTTAAAGAGATTGGAATACCAGACCACCTTACCTGCCTCCTGAGAAACCTGCATGCAGGTCAAGAAGCAACAGTTAGAACTGGACATGGAACAACAGACTGGTTCCAAATTGGGAATGGAGTACCTCAAGGCTGTATATTGTCACCCTGCTTATTTAACTTATATGCACAGTACATCATGCAAAACACCAGACTGGATGAATCACAAGCTGGAATCAAGATTGCAGGGAGAAATATCATAAGTCAGATATGCAGATGACACTAACTTTACAGCAGAAAGCGAAGAACTAAAGAGTCTCTTGATGAAAGTGAAAGAGGAGAGTGAAAAAGTTGGCTTAAAACTCAACATTCAAAAAACCAAGATCATGGCATCTGGTCCCATCACTTCATGGCAAATAGACAGGGAGACAATGGAACCAGTGACAGACTTTATTTTCTTGGACTCCAAAATCACTGCAGATGGTGACTGCAGCCATGAAATTAAAAGATGCTTGCTCCTTGGAAGAAAAGTTATGACCAACCTAGACAACATATTAAAAAGCAGAGACATTACTTTGCCAACAAAGATCCATATAGTCAAGGCTATGGTTGTTCCAGTAGTCATGTATGGCTGTGAGAGTTAGACCATAAAAAAGGCTGAGCACTGAAGAATTGATGCTTTTGAACTGTGGTATTGGAGTTCCTTTCCTCTTGAAAGTCCTTTGGACTGCAAGGAGATCAAACCAGTCCATCCTAAAGAAAATCAGTCCTGAATATTCACTGGAAGGACTGATGCTGAAGCTGAAACTCTAATACTTTGGTCACCTGAAGAAAAGTACTGACTCATTGGAAAAGACCCTGATGCTGGGAAAGATTGAAGGCAGGAGGAAAAGAAGATAGAGGATGAGATGGTTGGATGGCATCACCGACTCGATGGACATGAGTTTGAGCAAACTTTGGGAGTTGATGATGGACAGGGAAGCCTGGGGAGCTTCAGTTTATGGGGTTGCAACAAGTTGGACACCACTGAGTGACTGAACTGAACTGATGCTACCATCTTGAATCACCTTCATTTAATTTTAGATATCTATAAAATGAATGGAAAAATGCAAAAACACTCAGGATTTTTGATTAAGTAGTTTATTACTTAAGGTGTATAATAAAAACTGCATATTACAGCCGTGTGTATGTCTGTGCACATGCATATGTGTTCAGTGATATCTGACTCTTTGCAACCCCTTGTACTGTTGCCAATCTGGCTCCTCTGTCCATGGGGCTTTTCATTCCAGAATACTGTAGTGGGTTGCCATTTCCAACTCCAGGGGATCTTCCTGACCCAGGGATCAGACCTGCATCTCCAGCATTGGCAGGTGGATTTTTTACTACTGTGCCTCCTGGGAAGTTCTATTACAGCCACATGTATACACAAAATAAGAAGGATAAATGTAAATAATTCTAACAGTTTTCAAAAGCATATTGGTATTATATTACATTCTATGGTAAAAATATGCATGCATGAATTAGTTCATTTTCTTAAAGCAGTTTTAAGCAACTGTATAGAAAACTATAAACATTTCCATTAAGGTTGGAAACAGAAAATTGTGCTTAACACTATACATTTTGTAATGATACTATACATTTAATAATACCGCTAATTTTATGTTATTAAACATAAAGCTATTATTTAAAATTAATATTTGAGATGGCTGGAACTAGTGGTAAAGAACTCACTTGCCAATGCAGGAGACCTAAGTGACAGAGGTTTGCTCCCTGGGTTGGGGAGATCTCCTGGAGAAGGGCATGACAACTCACTCCAGTATTCTTGCATGGAGAATCTCGTGGACAGAGGAGGCTTGTGGCCTATGGTCCACTGGGTCACCAAGAGTCAGACATGACTGAAACAACTTAGCACAGCACACATTTGAAATATTAGACAAGTTAGGCCATATGAAGCAAAATATTTAAATAAAATTATAAGTGACATGAGATCAAGAAAATAATAAAAACCAAGAAAATGTACAAAATACTAAAAAGATAACCATGAATAATATATGAAAACAGGATAGCAAGCAAGAATCATGACTATTTTCACCCCCGAAAAATGTGGTAATTGTTTTCTTTTTAAGTCTCTTTTTAAGAGCCACAAAAACTAGGTAATTGCTTAAAATGTGTGTAAATCATATGTGCATATGATTTATGCTGAAAAAATATGAAGTCTTTAAACAAGCTAAGAAGATGCACTGTTTTAAGGATGTAAATTTTTTAGAGATGAGTCTATAAGTTAAATGCAACTTTTAGTCAAATCACAGCAGGACATACTTCAGGACTTGAAAAGCAAATTCTAAAATTAATTAAAAATTGTCAATAATATAGGTATTTAGGGGGCTTGTAGGTTTTTATTTCAAACGTCAAGGTTAATTGTAAAGCTGTAATGGCTGAAATACAGTGGATTGCAAAAAGATATAGAAAGATGTATCAATTAAATATAAACTAAAAATAAATCCATGGATGTATGTGAGCTTCACATATGACAGAGGAAGTTTTACAAAACAGTGAGAAGAGATCAGCTATTAAACAACTAGCATTGGGATAATTTACTCTTTACATAGAAAAAAGTAGACTAGATTTCTATGTAAACTACAAAAATATCCAAACTGTAATTACAGTTAACATTTTAAAAAATCTCAAAGAAAATATAAGAAAATGTCTTTCTTTGTTTTTTACATCAAGGCTGAAAAAGACTTCCTAAATGCAGAATGTAAAGTGTAAGCTTTAAAGAAAAAGCTTGATATATTTGAGTTAAATCAAATAGAGTTTCTATATGTGGAATTGATTATAAAATTGCTTGTGGAAATAATAACAAAAAATGACCATTAACATGGAAAATGATACAGATATCTAAATGTTCCTCTCTTAATATGAGGGAAGAGTGAATAGGTAGCTAACAGAAATGAATGCATATATACAGTTGACATTTGAAGAACACAACAGGTTGTTTGAGATGCCTACCCTGTAGGTAGGGCTTTCCAGGTGGCTCAGTGGTAAAGAAGTCACCTGCCAGTGCAGGAGATGCAAGAGACGTAGGTTCAGCCCCTGGACCAGGAAGATCCCCTGGCAACCCACTCCAGTATTCTTGTCTGGAGAATCCCATGAGGCATGGGGTCGCAAAGAGTTAGACATGACTAAGCAAGCATGCATGTACACATACTCTCCATGTAGTTCAAAATCTTCATATACTTTATATCTGCCCTCTGTATCCATGATTTGGCATCCATGGGTTCAACCAACACAGATGCTGTAGTACTGTGGTATTTACTTGAAGAAAACCTCTCTTTGTGACCCCATGGACTGTAGCCTACCAGGCTCCTTAGTCCATGGAATTTTCCAGGCAAGAATACTGGAGTGGGCTGCCATTTCCTTCTCCAGAGGATCTTCCCAGGATCAATCCCAGGGATTGAACCTGGGTCTCCCTCATTGCAGGCAGATGCTTACTGTCTGAGCCACCAGGGAAGTCCTACGTATAAATGGACCCACACAATTCAAATCTGTGCTATTCAAGGATCAACTATAATCCAGGGTCAGTTCAGTTTGGTGGCTCAGTCATGTCCAACTCTTTGTGACCCCACGGATTGCAGCACACCAGCCTTCCCTGTCCATCACCAACTCCCAAAGCTTGCTCAAACTCATGTCCACTGAGTCAGTGATGCCATCCAACCATCTCATCCTCTGTCATCCCTTTCTTCTCCTGCCTTCAATCTTTCCCAGCATCAGGGATTTTTCCAATGAGTCAGTTCTTTGCATTAGGTGGCCAAAGTATTGGAGTTTCAGCTTCAGCATCAGTCCTTCCAATGAATATTCAGGCCTAATTTCCTTTAGGATTGACCAGTTGGATTTCCTTGCAGTCCAACGGACTCTCAAGAGTCTTCTCCAACACCACAGTTCAAAAGCATCAATTATTTATCACTCAGCTTTCTTTATAGTCCAACTGTCACATCCATACATGACCACTGGAAAAACCAGGGTAATCCAGGGTATATAACAGTAGTATACTAAGTAAAAACAGATGAATTGTAGAATGTTGCAAATAGTAGGGTAACATTTATACCATGTGTAAACAAAAAGAATGATAAATGTTTGTTAGTTTTATATTTCTGTGTGTGAGCATATAGATTTAGCCTGGTTTTGAATCTGCAAAGTGAAAAGCAAATGAAACTAGTGGCTGGAGACTAAATGAAGTGAACTTTATTTATAATATTATATATTAAAAAAAACTTTAAAAAGATAATACAACAAAATGTGAACAAATATAAATTTGAGATTGCTGGTACATAGAATTTTCACACTATTTTTGTGTTTTATAGTATTTTTCTCAATTTTCTCAAAACAAAATCTTTGGGATTGTTAGAAATAATGGTTGACTAAAAGAGGTTTTTTGATTTCTAGAGCAGCAAAGCTCTGTGTCCTCTTGTCAAGAATAAGATACATTCAGTAGGAAGAAGCATGCTCAGAAGAGGCCTTTGTGAATCAGATAATAAAAAACAGTGCCAAGACTGAAGGATTAGAAACAGAAAAATATACCTACAACACCTAGCATGCTGCTTCTTAGCTATCTGTTAGGTCTTCCAGAATTTTGGTAGGATGAGAAGAATCTAAATCCACTAAATAACTAAATAGACATTTCTCCAAAGAAGACATACAGATGGCTAACAAACACCTGAAAAGATGCTAAACATCACTCATTATCAGAGAAATGCAAATCAAAACCACTATGAGGTACCATTTCACGCCAGTCAGAATGGCTGCGATCCAAAAGTCTACAAGCAATAAATGCTGGAGAGGGTGTGGAGAAAAGGGAACCCTCTTACACTGTTGGTGGGAATGCAAACTAGTACAGCCACTATGGAGAACAGTGTGGAGATTCCTTAAAAAACTGGAAATAGAACTGCCTTATGACCCAGCAATCCCACTGCTGGGCATACATACTGAGGAAACCAGAAGGGAAAGAGACACGAGTACCCCAATGTTCATCACAGCACTGTTTATAATAGCCAGGACATGGAAGCAACCTAGATGCCCATCAGCAGATGAATGGGTAAGAAAGCTGTGGTACATATACACAATGGAGTATTACTCAGCCATTAGAAAGAATACATTTGAATCAGTTCTAATGAGGTGGATGAAACTGGAGCCTATTATACAGAGTGAAGTAAGCCAGAAAGAAAAACACCAATACAGTATACTAACGCATATATATGGAATTTAGAAAGATGGTAACAATAACCCTGTATACGAGACAGCAAAAGAGACACAGATGTATAGGACAGTCTTTTGGACTCTGTGGGAGAGGGAGAGGGTGGGGAGATTTGGGAGAATGGCATTGAAACATGTATAATATCGTATAAGAAATGAATCACCAGTCCAGGTTCGATGCAGGATACAGGATGCTTGGGGCTGGTGCATTGGGATGACCCAGAGGGATGGTACAGGGAGGGAGGTGACCAGGGTGGGGGGGGTGGGTGGTTCAGGATGGGAACACGTGTACACCCGTGGCAGATTCATGTTGATGTATGGCAAAATCAACACAATATTGTAAAGTAATTAGCCTCCAATTAAAATTAATAAATTTAAATTAAAAAAAAATCTACTAAAATTATATCTTCTCTACCCTATAAAGGTCAAAACAGAACTTAAGCTGGATTACAGAAAATTATGAAATAATATTTTTGTAGAGGTGAGTTTGTATTAATATCTGTTACAATTTATACTCTTTTCCTCCTCACTTTTACTACAAGTTGGGCTAACTATAGCACGGCTATTTAACCCCACTCCTTAGACAATCAGAATATTAATGATCATGACTAAAATTATATATGTGTGTATATACATGTAGGATATCAGAAGTATATTGTACATGTAGGACAGTTTGCTTCCTCTCAAGCTGAAGATGGAATGAATTTAGAAAATATTTTCTCTTTGTTCAAAATCTGATTTTTCACCTATTTACAGCTGCTGAGTATAGCCAACATTTAATTGTGTGAGCTACAATTTTCGTCTTTCAAGGTCATACTTATAATGGAAATACTAATTAATAGCACTTATAGGCTTTTTATGATCTGAGTACTTTACCAACAATTAATTTAATCGCTCAAGAACCATGGGGACCCTAATTTCTGTAGGATAAAGGAGGGTTATATTAGGGTCTTTGGAAAGGAAATTAGATCAGAATATATGTTGACATATGTTCACAGCATTAATCAATGTAAGTAGGAGAAATAAAAGGAAAAACACATATAATTCAGCTTATCTTTATTATGAAGTTGTTGATTTCTAAAAAAATGCCCCATTTTCCATTTCTAAAATAAGGCGCAATAAATTCAGCTTTAATTAAGTGTAATTTGTGGTGATTCACTGAAGGAAAACAGTAAGTAGGGTATAAATCTACTTATAACACTGTAGGAGTTCATAATTATATTTTGTATGTACATTTTATCTTAAGATTACTCCATATTTTGCTAAGCTGTTCTATACATTTTATTTTGAGATTACTCCATATTTCAGCACAACTTTTATATATGAATCTTTTTTTGATAATGATTGTTTTGAGCACTGAGACCATAGTGGTACCTTAGCTGTGATATAATTTTCATGTTATTATGTTGTAGCTTGGAACTTCCTATTTGCAATTAATTAAAACTAAACATTTAATAATAGAGAGGCAGGCCAAAAAAGGACTCAGTAAGGTTTGTCTCCAGATTAATGTTGTGCCTACAAAATTTGATAAAGTTAGTGTGCTTGGGAAAGCTCTAATTGTGAAGAAATGTATTATTATTTTTTCTTTAACTTGTAAGTGATCTGAGTCATCATCTTTACCTTTGATTATATATTTCTGTTTTATCACAGTTAATAGAGCTAGGTTTCATATAGTAAATGCACAGAAATGATTCACCTGAATATTTTAATTGGATTCACCTCCAAAATTAACTTGGCATATGGATAATATGAGAAACATGCCTCTTTTTAATTAGCAGAGAGACTTGTCTACCATTCTCATAGTAAAAGGCTGTCTTCTTTGGGGATTTGGCTGCCTAAAGTCATTAAAGATGCCATCATTTCTTGAAACTCAGGTGAATGTGTTCATGGAAGATTCGAATTTAGTTAATTACATGATAAGGAGTGTCTCTTTCTCCCTCTCTTTTCTCCCTCCCCCTCTTCCCTCCCTCCTCTCTCTCTTCCCTCCCTCCTCCTTCTGGCTCTTTTTTCTCTTCCCCCCTTTACAAAGCAACCAAGAGTATTTGGTAGATCAGCCTCCCAGTTCCGATAATGTAGTTATTTTGCAGGGGCTGTAACAGGACCCTGCATAGATACCTTCAAAAATAATGTTCTACAGAATTTGCAACTTCTTTCTAATGTGAAAAGTTCAATGGGTCTTGCAAAATTCATGCCCATGTGAGAGACTGTGGCTCAGCTCATGAACTCCTTATTGCCAAATTCAGACTTAAATTGAAGAAAGTAGGGAAAACCAATAGATCATTCAGGTATGACCTAAATCAAATCCCTAACGATTATACAGTGGAAGTGAGAAATAGATTTAAGGGACTAGATCTGATAGAGTGCCTGATAAACTACGGACGGAGGTTTGTGACACTGTACAGGAGACAGGGATCAAGACCATCCCCAAGAAAAAGAAATGCAAAAAAGCAAAATGGCTGTCTGAGGAGCCCTTACAAATAGCTGTGAAAAGAAGAGAAGTGAAAAGCAAAGGAGAAAAGGAAAGATATACTCATTTGAATGCAGAGTTCCAAAGAAGAGCAAGGAGAGATAAGAAAGCCTTCCTCAGAGATCAATGCAAAGAAATAGAGGAAAACAATAGAATGGGGAAGACTAGAGATCTCTTCAAGAAAATTGGAGATACCAAGGGAACATTTCATGCAAAGAAATGGACTCAGTAAAAGACAGAAATGGTATGGACCTAACAGAAGCAGAAGATATTAAGAAGAGGTGGCAAGAATACCCAGAAGGAATGTACAGAAAAGATCTTCATGACCCAGATAATCATGATGGTGTAATCACTCACCTAGAGCCAGACATCCTGGCTGTGAAGTCAGGTGGGCCTTAGGAAGCATCACTACGAACAAAGCTAGTGGAAGTGATAGAATTCCAGTTGAGCTATTTCAAATCCTAACAGATGTTGCTGTGAAAGTGCTACATTCAATATACCAGCAAATTTGGAAAACTCTGCAGTGGCCACAGGACAGGAAAAGGTCAGTTTTCATTCCAATCCCAAAGAAGTGCAATGCCAAACTACCACACAATTCCATTCATCTCACACACTGGTAAAGTAATGCTTAAAATTAACCAAGCCAGGCTTCAACAATATGTGAACAGTGAATTTCCAGATGTTCAAACTGGTTTTAGAAAAGGCAGAGGATTTCAGAGATCAAATTGCCAATATCTGCAGGATCATTGAAAAAACAAGAGTTCCAGAAAAACGTATATTTCTGCTTTATTGACTATGCCAAAGCCTTTGACTGTGTGGATCACAATAAACTGTGGAAAATTCTGAAAGAGATGGGAATAGCAGACCACCTTACCTGCCTCCTGAGAAATCTGTATGCAGATCAGGAAGCAACAGCTAGAATTGGACTTGGAACAACAGACTGATTCCAAATAGGAAAAGGAGTACGTCAAGGCTGTATATTGTCACCCTGCTTATTTAACTTATAGGCAGAGTACATCATGAGAAATGCTGGGCTGGATGAAGCACAAGCTGGAATCAAGATTGCCAGGAGAAATATCAATAACCTCATATATGCAGATGACACCACCCTTATAGAAAGTGAAGAAGAACTAAAGATCCTCTTGATGAAAGTGAAAGAGGAGAGTTAAAAAGTTATTGACATACACCTAAGGTAGCCTGTTCTAGCATTACAGATGCTATTGAGGATGGATGGACACAAAGAAGGTTCAATTTCCTACTATTTCAGAGATTTTTAGGGAATTCTAATTGCATTTTCAGGGTTTCCCTGGTGGCTCAGTGGTAAAGAATCTGCCTGCCAATACAGGAGATCAATCCCTGGGTCAGGATCATCTACTAGAGAAGGAAATGGCAACCCACTCCACTACTCTTGCCTGGGAAATCCCATGGGCAGAGGCATCTAGTGGGCTACAGCGTATGGACCCGCAAAGAGTTTGGACTCAACATAGTGACTACACAACAATAACAACTGCATTTTCCAAACTGTACATTCGAAATGATTCCAAAATTTCTGTGGTGAGATAAATAATAACCCCCAAGGTACTCACATGCTAACTGCAGGGAACTGTAAACATTACTTCACACACCAAAAGAGAACTTTGTAAATGCATTTAAGCATTTGGAGATAGGATGATTCTGTTGAATTTATTTCAGTGCCTAAATGCTGTCCCAAGTGTTCTTAAAAGAGAGAACCAGAGGGAGACTTGACTACCGTGGTAAAGAAGGCAATGTAACTATGGAAACAAATTGCAGTGATGCAGCCAGGAGCCAGGGAGTGTGGGCAACCTTTAGAAACAGAAGAAGCAAGGAACAGATTCTCCTCTGGAACCTCTAAATAGAACAAGCCTTCTCAAAACCCTGCCTTCATTCTGTAAACTGATTTCAGACTTTTGGTCCTGAGGACTGTAAAAGAGTAAATGTGTATTGTTTTAAGTCACAACATTTGTATTTCTTTACAGTAGATGTTCCCAGCCTCTGGGGTGTAGACTGGTACCTCCTTGTCAGATCAAGGGTAGCGTTAGATTAGACATATGTGCGTGCATGCTCAGTCATGTCCTACTCTTTATGGCCCCATGGACTGCAGTCCGCCAGGCTCCTCTGTGCTTGGGATTTCCCAGGCAAGAATACTGGAGTGGGTGGCCATTTCCTGCTCTAGGGAAATTTCCAATCCCAGGGATCAAACCCACGTCTCCTACATTGGCAGGCAGATTCTTTATCCCTGAGCCACCTTGGAAGCCCAGATTAGAAATAAAGGGCACAGTGAATATTTTATGCTTGACTCATCCCCAAACCATCTCCCCCTCCACCACCCTGGTTTGTGGAAAAATTGTCTTCCACAGAACTGGTCCCTGTTACCAAAAAGGTTGGGACGCTTTACATCATCTATAGAAAACCAGAACCAATACAATATCCTTTTAAACCCCTAGCCATTAATACTTTACACAAGTCACTCTAAGCCAGTGCATAATTGATCAAACAGCTATGAAACAGTTATCTCTATTCATGTGCCTATACATAAGTTATACTGACATTTGATTTTGTTTTAGTGCTCTTAGATAATTTTAACTTGCATTTCTTTGCAATTTTCACAAAGCAATCACCGACATTTTTCTATTTACTTTCAATGCAAACAGCCAGCCTGGTTTTTAAGCATCATTCATTTACAGGCACCATACAGTTAAAATTCTTTTAATCCTGTATTTATAACTAAGACATTTGGCTCCATAACAATGAAATCTATTCTGCTTTGCAGATAGAATATTTAAAAATTTCAGAAAAGAGGTGTTTCTGTTTTAACGTCTGCTTGACATTTCACTATGCATATTCGATTAAGTTGAAAAAAAAGATACAAGCCTTATAAACCATCTTGGTAGCAGATTACACAGGAAATCTCTGATCACACGTGTAGAAAACAATTGTTTTCACAATTTACTCCCCAGATTCACGGATTAAAACGTATGTACATCAAAAATATTCATAAAACAATTTAACAGCTATGCAGAGCATAGCAATGTGTATGAATCAGTCTAAATGTGTGTCTAATCCGGTTTTACAAATATTACTGACTAGTCAGTCATGGAGAAGACGGCCAGAGGCCTAGAGTCAATCCAGTTGAGCTAAGAAACCTCAGTGTCTGAGACTTGTTTTTATTTTTTTCCCCCAAAATGGGAAGATTGTGCTATATTCCCTATTGGCTGTAAGGATTCTGCAGATTTACAGTCAAATTAATTTTTAAAAACCCATTCTTGTGACAGTTGCCTCCAAACTCTGGTACTGGTCATGAAGGACTGGTTTAAATTAACAATGAACTACTTATCTGGCCCCACAATCAACAAATACAGCTGGCCTGTTATTCTCAGAAACATGGTTAATAGTATCTTTGTAATTATGCCTTCAGTTATTTATTCTAAGAGAGATGGTATATATATGTATATGTATGTATATAATTTTTATTGGAGTTTAGTTGCTTTACAATGTTGTCTCAGTTTCTGCTATACAGCAAATGAATCAGCTCTTCATATACATATATCCCCTCTTTGTCACCACGGAGCATTGAGTAGAGTTCCCTGTGCTATATAGTAGGTTCTGTACACATATATACACATCAGTTCAGTTCAGTTCAGTCGTTCAGTCCTGTCTGGCTCTTTGCGACCCCGTGGACTACTGCGGCATGCCAGGCCTCCCTGTCCATCACCAACTCCCAGAGTTTACTCAAACTCAAGCCCTCTGAGTCGATGATGCCATCCATGCTGCTGCTGCTGCTATTAAGTCCCTTCAGTTGTGTCCGACTCTGTGCGACCCCATAGACGGCAGCCCACCAGGCTCCCCTGTCTCTGGGATTCTCCAGGCAAGAACACTGAGGTAGGTTGCCATTTCCTTCTCAAATGCATGAAAGTGAAAAGTGAAAGTGAAGTCGCTCAGTCATGTCTGACTCTTTGCAACCCCATGGACTGTAGCCTACCAGACTCCTCCATCCATGGGATTTTCCAGGCAAGAGTACTGGAGTGGGTTGCCATTGCCTTCTCCAGATGCCATCCATAGCAGTGTATATAAGCCAATCCCAATCTCTTGACTCAGCCTACCCTGCCTTTCCCTGTTTGGTGTCTTATGTTTGTTCTCTATGTCCGTGTTTCTGTTTCTGCTTTGCAACAAACAAACAAACAAACTAGTAAAATTATACAGAAACTAGAAGCAAATCCTTTTAAATGGGCATGTCTATATAAAGGGCTTGCAATTATGATTGTTAGGAAAAATACACTTCTTAATGCCTATGAATGTCCTCAGGGTGTTACGGAGAAGATTGTGATCAACCCTATGTAATCCAGAAATGAAAGATTAGTGTAAATTACCTGACATGTATCGTGCAATCCCTAGTGCTTTCAGCCTACGTACAATCCAAGCACATGTTCACACGTGTGTGTACATGCATATACATGTGTGTGCACCTTTGTAGGTGTGTGAGTACCACTCAGGGTGTGGGAAGTGAAAGTGGGGATGGGAAAGTAGTCCCATAACCACAAGTCTATGCCAGGAACCCTGACCTAATTTTCTCTTAGAGTCATGCATTGGATTTTATATCTGATTACCTGAGCATTTCAAGTAGAAGCATAATTTTTTCTTGGAATTTTATACACCTAATGCAAGTCAACATTCCCATAGAATTTTGGGCAGAAAGCCAGAGGATATTATAGGAAAGAGAGTAGAGGCTTTGTAGGAAATTGGATTTCAGTGATTAAGGAGACCCCAGATGATAAGCTGCTGACAGTATTCCCACAGTATCAAGAAACACAGGAGGGGCTGATGTAAGGCGAGTCCCTCACCAGGGCGCCAAGTAGCTCTGCTCCTGCATATTCCTTGCCCCTGGTGGAACCAGATTCTCTGGACGTTAAAAGGATCTCCTGCACCCTCCACTCCACTTCCTTTCTCTGAAAACTGAACATTTCTTCCCTCAGGCCACAGACCGCAGAGTCACTGAGCCCGGCATTATTTACATCAGGACACTTAAAGCTGTGTCATTAAATTGTGGCTCCTTGATTTTCCCCTTTTGAGTTGTTCCAACATAAAATGTCTTTTACTGAAATGGGGAAGAAGGCTGCAGTAAATCATTCCAATTCTTCAGCCTTTGATTTTGCATGCAGCCCTCGGAGGCAGCTAAGTAATATGAAGCTGCATGAGATGAATGGTGTGCCCTTACAATCTGGAAGAGTTTAGTTCATTCCTCTCTTCCATTGCTTATTATCTGAGTGTGTGGCCCATTTAGTGGGACTATGTGGTCATGGCATAAGTATAGACGATGAAACCATGGCTGCTCTCAGGCACATGGAGCCCTGGCATAGACTGAAAGTAGCATATTGAACAATTAGGCTCAGAGATCCAACCCAAATGCACCTTAATTGCTATATTTATTCAGTGGTGAAATCTTCTCCCATCAGAGGATGAAAACTCATGTAGGGCCCCTCCCTCATCTGTCTGCTTCCTCATTGGTGGAAAATGTCCAATGGTCACCTTACATCACAAATGCAACCACATGTCACAGTTAGAATGATCCTTCCGAGATGTTAACAACCAGGAACTTGATTCCACACGTGGTTACTCTGCCAGTTCTAGCCATCCGAGACTGGGCTCCATTCCTGAGAAGGCTGTCATTGGTCTCTTCTCTGTTATTCCACGTGCCAGTGTCCTCTACCCTCTACCCCTCAAGCCTACAGGCCAGTTTCTGACTTTTCCAGGAACCGGTCAGGGGTGAGAAGAGTGGCAGGCCCCTCGTGAACAGGCAGAGTTGAGAACCGACATTCTTCTTGTTCCTTGGTGAACTCTGTGATGTTTCCATCTCTCTGCATCTCTCTGCTGCCTTTCATTTTCCCTGGAGAGATGCTCTTGTAGTCTGGATGCTGGTTTCTCAGTTATTCCAGGTCTCCAGGAGTCCGACTTTCACCTCCAGCTTCTTCCAGACTACTGACCAGAATCCAAGCCAGCTCTCCATGCCGTAGCCTCACAGCTGCTCCTCAGGCCAGTTTAGCTTTCTCCTCCTGCTTCCCTTGTCCTCTACGGGGCCCCTGTGCTCCCCAAGTGCAGGAAATAGAAGTCAAAACATTACTCTGAGTAACGCCAAAGAGATCTACCCCTTCTGGAAATGGCAGGAGAGGGATCCTAAAGGCAGGGACCATAAAACCCAAGGTCTGTGCCTGTAATCATGACTTCAAACTGCAGTGGTTTTATAGGTTGGGATTCTTTTGGTAGGACTTTAAAAGTTAAAAAGCTAGATTTTTCCACCCTGAAACTTTCCTCTCCTTGCCGTGTTAAGATGTGCAAAATTTCTGCTACTGAAGTAATTAATCTGGTTTCATACATACATTCTTAAGGTTAATATTAAATTCAGTTTAAATCAATAATGCGGTGTTGAACGATCAGTATATTCAAAATAGGTTGTGAAGAACTCCTGGGCATTCAAACCTCTCTGAAGCAGTGGCTGAATTTAAAGAAGCATATATGTACTCAGTCATTTCAGTCGTGAACAACTCTTTGCGGCCCTATGGACTGTAGTCCACTGGGCTCCTCTGTCCATGGGGTGTCCCAAGCAAGAATACTGAAGTGGGTTGCCATGCCCTCCTCCAGGGGATCTTCCTGATGCAGGGATGAAACCTGCATCTCCTGCATTGTCAGGCAGATTCTTTACTGCTGAGCCGCCGGGGAAGCCCCTTAGAAGCATACAATTTGAGACAAGTAAGCCTGCTGCACAGGAAGAAAGAGACTTCATTGAGAACCTAACTGCTGTCAAACACTTTCTGAACAACCATTTCAGATGGGGCAGCTAAGGCAGCTATAAATAGAGAGGTTTAATAATTGCCCAGATTACAGGGAGAGCAAGAGACAAAGCTAGATATTTTGAACCTTCATTAACCAGTTCCAATCCTCCTTTCCTTTTCATGGAGAAGATCATTTAGACAGTGTGACCACCAGTTGGCCCACAGCTGGACCCAGGAAGTTCTGGAGTTTCCACACTCCTTCCCCTGTCCTTGGAATGTCCATTCTACCCATTGTTCCTATGGGTTGCTGTTCTAAGGACATAACCTTGAAAAAGTAAGATATTGTGTATATCATCTGAATAGCATACATGACCAAACCCAGTTAAGGGCTCAAGATAAAATCTTAAGACTCTGGTGGTTGGTTCTGGAGATCCACTCCTTTTTCAGAGGCCAAGACAAGCCTGGTTTGTGAGATCACTTGAGATTGCCACCTACCAGCCTGGAGTGATCTGCCTCCTTCTTCAGTCTCCTTGCCCTCTGGACAGAGGCTCGTTTCCAGTGTCACCCGGGAAACTTTAGGTTTTGTGCTCAGTCACTCAGTCATGTCCGACTCTTTTGCAACCCCATGGACTGTAGCCCACCAAGCTCTCCTGTCCATGGAATTTTTCAGGCAAGAATACTGGAGCGCATGGCCATTTCCTCCTTCAGGGTACCTTCCTGACCCAGAGATTGAACCTATGTCTCCTGCATGGCAGGCAGATTCTTTACCACTAAATCACCTGGAAGGTCCACATGTGTTCTACTTTCTTGAAATGTGAAAATGCAAACTACAGTCAGATATGCAAAGGCAGGTTTTATAGCCTTAAGAAAGAAACAGTATTATGACCATAGTAAAGGGAATGGAGCTCACTTCAGTTGGAAGGATGAAGGCAGGACAGTCTTTTTTGTGGATGATGGTGTTTGAAGGTGTGAATGCAGCAGACTGGTACTTGGGCAGAGAAGTCTCTGGTGCGGTGAGAAAAGTATTTAGCTTTATACAAAGAGGAACCATTATGGGCTCACTTGTATGGACTCAGGGAAGTTAAAGAGCATTCTGGAACAAGGAAAATCTCTAGTTTGAGTATTAATTGCAGTAAGGACTGTTTCCTTCTAGCTTTATTGAAGAATGATAGATAAGCAAAAATTGTGTATATTTAGGTTGTGCAGTGTGATGTTTTGACATACGTATATGTTATGTAGTGATAACAACAATCAAGCTAATTAACACATCCATCATCTCACATAGCCACCCTTTGTGTGTGTGTGTGTGTGTGAGATGAGGACACTTGAGTACACTTAGCAAATTGCAAGTGTACAATGGAGTAGTATTAACTATAGTCCCAGGCTTCCCTGGTAGCTCAACTGGTAAAGAATCTGCCTGCAAAGTAGGAGACCCCGGTTCAATTCCTGGGTCAAGAAGATCCCCTGGAGAAGGAATAGGCTACCCACTCCAGCATTCTTGGGCTTCCCTGATGGCTCAGATGGTGAAGGATCCGCCCTCAATGCAGGAGACCTCGGTTTGATCCCTGGGTTGGGAAGATCCCCTGGAGGAGGACATGGCAACTCACTCCAGTATTCTTGCCTGGAAAGTCCCCATAGATGGAGGAGCCTGGCAGGCTACAGTCCATGGGGTCACAGAGAGTTGGACAGGACTGAGCGACTGAGCACAGCACAACACAGCTGTAGTCACATGCTGTCCCTTAGGTCTCCAGAAGTTACTCATCTTATAACTAGAAGTCTGTATACTTTCACCAGCATATACACATTTTCGCTACTTCCCAGCCCCTGATAATCAATATCATATTCTCTTCCAATGAATTTGATTTTTTTTTAAGATTCTGCTTATACGTGAGATCATGTGGTTTTTATCATTCACTGTCTGTCTTATTTCACTTAACATAATGTCTTCCAGGTTTATACATGTCATTGTAAATGACAGGATTGCCTTCAGTTTTAAGGCTTAATAATATTACATTGTATCTATACATATCAATTTTTTGATACATTCATTTAAAATTTTTATTGGAGTATAGTCACTTCAGCATGTTGTGTTAGTTTCTGCTGTACAGCAGTGTGAATCAGCTATACATATGCATATATCTCAGCATCAGGGTCTTTTACAGTGAGTCAGCTCTTCACATCAGGTGGCCGAAATATTGGAGCTTCAGCATCAGTCCTTCTAATGATTATTCATAGTGGATTTCCTTTAGGATTGACTGGTTTGATCTCCTTTCAGTCTAAGGAGACCCTGATGCTGGGGAAGATTGAGGGCAGCAGGAGAAAGGGGCAACAAAGGATGAGATGGTTGGATAGCAACATCGACTCAATGGACATGAGTTTCAACAAACTCCATGAAATAGTGAAGGACAGGGAAGCCTGGCATACTGCAGTCCATGGGGTTGCAAAGAGTCAAATACAACTTATTGCTTAAACAACAACAAATATGTACATCCTCTCTTTTTTTTTTTTTTTTTAGATTTCCTTCTCATTTAATTCATCACAGAGCACTGAGTAGAGTTCCCTGTGTTATATAGTAGGTTCTCATTAGTTACCTATTTTATACATAGAGATACAAAGGGAACATTTCATGCAAAGATGGGCTCAGTAAAGGAAAGAAATGGTATGGACCTAACAGAAGAGGAAGATATTAAGAAGAGGTGGCAAGAATACACAGAAGAACTGTACAAAAAAGATCTTCATGACTCAGATAATCATGATGGAATGAACACTCACCTAGAGCCAGATATCCTGGAATGTGAAGTCAAGTGGGCCTTAGAAAGTATCAGTATGAACAAAGCTAGTGGAGGTGATGGAATCCAGTTGAGCTATTTCAAATCCTAAAAGATGATGCTGTGAAAGTGCTACATTCAATATACCAGCAAATTTGGAAAACTCTGCAGTGGCCACAGGACTGGATATGGTCAGTTTTCATTCCAATCCCAAAGAAGTGCAATGCCAAAGAATGTTCAAACTAGTGTACAATTACACCCATCTCACACACTAGTAAAGAAATGCTAAAAATTCTCCAAGCTTGGCTTCAGCAATACGTGAACCGTGAACTTCAGATGTTCCAGTTGGTTTTAGAAAAGGCAGAGGAATCAGAGATCAAATTGCCAACATCCACTGGATCATTGGAAAAACAAGAGAGTTCCAGAAAAACATCTATTTGTGCTTTATTGACTATGGCAAAGCCTTTGACTGTGTGGATCACAATAAACTGTGGAAAATTCTGAAAGAGATGGGAATACCAGACCACCTGATCTGCCTCTTGAGAAATTTGTATGCAGGTCAGCAAGCAACAGTTAGAACTGGACATGGAACAACAGACTGGTTCCAAATAGGAAAAAGAGTATGTCAAGGCTGTATATTGTCACCCTGCTTATTTAACTTCTTTTTTTTTTTTTATTTTATTTTATTTTTTTTTAAATTTTATTTTATTTTTAAACTTAACATAACTGTATTAGATTTGCCAAATATCAAAATGAATCCGCCACAGGTATACATGTGTTCCCCATCCTGAACCCTCCTCCCTCCTCCCTCCCCATTCCATCCCTCTGGGTCGTCCCAGTGCACCAGCCCCAAGCATCCAGTATCGTGCATCGAACCTGGACTGGCAACTCATTTCATACATGATATTTTACATGTTTCAATGCCATTCTCCCAAATCTTCCCACCCTCTCCCTCTCCCACAGAGTCCATAAGACTGTTCTATACATCGGTGTCTCTTTTGCTGTCTCGTACACAGGGTTATTGTTACCATCTTTCTAAATTCCATATATATGCGTTAGTATACTGTATTGGTGTTTTTCTTTCTGGCTTACTTCACTCTGGATAATAGGCTCCAGTTTCATCCACCTCATTAGAACTGATTCAAATGTATTCTTTTTAATGGCTGAATAATACTCCATTGTGTATATGTACCACAGCTTTCTTACCCATTCATCTGCTGATGGGCATCTAGGTTGCTTCCATGTCCTGGCTATTATAAACAGTGCTGCGATGAACATTGGGGTACTCGTGTCTCTTTCCCTTCTGGTTTTCTCAGTGTGTATGCCCAGCAGTGGGATTGCTGGATCATAAGGCAGTTCTATTTCCAGTTTTTTAAGGAATCTCCACACTGTTCTCCATAGTGGCTGTATTAGTTTGCATTCCCACCAACAGTGTAAGAGGGTTCCCTTTTCTCCACACCCTCTCCAGCATTTATTACTTGTAGACTTTTGGATCGCAGCCATTCTGACTGGTGTGAAATGGTATCTCATAGTGGTTTTGATTTGCTTATTTAACTTCTATGCAGAGTACATCATGAGAAATGCTGGGCTGGATGAAGCACAAGCTGGAAACAAGATTGCCAGGAGAAATATCAATAACCTCAGATGTGCAGATGACTCCACCCTTATGGCAGAAAGTGAAGAACTAAATATCCTCTTGATGAAAGTGAAAGTGGACAGTGAAAAAGTTGGCTTAAAGCTCAACATTCAGAAAATGAAGATCATGGCATCCGGTCCCATCACTTCATGGCAAACAGATGGGGAAACAGTGACTGACTTTATTTTTTTGGGCTCCAAAATCACTGCAGATAGTGACTACAGCCATGAAATTAAGAGAGGCTTACTCCTTGGAAGGAAAGTTATGACCAACCTAGATAGCATATTAAAAAGCAGAGACCTTACTTTGCCAACAAAGTTCCATCTAGTCAAGGCTATGGTTTTTCCAGTAGTTATGTATGAATGTGAGAGTTGGACTATAAGGAAAGCTGAGCACTGAAGAATTGATGCTTTTGAACTGTGATATTGGAGAAGATTCATCAGAGTCCCTTGGACTGAAAGAAGATCCAACCAGTCTATCCTAAAGGAGATCTTTCCTGAGTGTTCATTGGAAGGACTGATGCTGAAGTTGATACTCCAATACTTTGGCCACCTAATGTGAAGAACTGACTCATTTGAAAAGTCCCTGATGCTGGAAAAGCCTGAAGGTGGGAGGAGAAAGGGACGACAGAGGATGGATGGTTGGATGGCATCACCGACTCAATGAACATGAGTTAGAGTAAACTCTAGGAGTTGGTGATGGATAGGGAGGCCTGGCGTGCTGCGTTCAATGAGGTTGCAAAGAGTCAGACACAACTGAGTGACTGAACTGAATTGAACTGAGTGCATATATGTCAATCCTAATTCCAAATTCATCCTGTCCCCCTTTCCCACCTTGGTGTTTGTTCTCTACATCTGTGTCTCGATTTCTCTTTTGCAAATAGGTTCATCTGTACCATTTTTCTAGATTTCCTATATATGCATTTATGTATGATATTTGTTTTTCCCTTTCTGAGTTTCTTCACTCTTATTTTGTCTCCTGGGACTAACGTTGCAATGAATAAGTTAGTGCAGGTATCTCTTTGAGATAGTGGTTTCACTCCTTTGGATATATACCCAGAAGTGAGATTTACAGAATCACTTGGTAGTTCTATTTTTAATTTCTTTGGAAACCTCCATACAATTGTTCATAGTGGCTGAACCAATTTGCATTCCCATCAACAGCTTAGAAGGATCGACTTTTCTCCACATCCTAATCAACACTTGTTATCTTTCAGATTTTTGACAAAAGCTATTCCAGGAGATGTGAGGTGATATTTCTTTGCTTTGACAGTGGAAACAGTGACTGACTTTATTTTTCTGGGCTCCAAAATCACTGCAGATGGTGACTGCAGCCATGAAATTAAAAGATGCTTACTCCCTGGAAGGAAAGTTATGACCAACCTAGATAGCATATTGAAAAGCAGAGACATTACTTTGCCAACAAAGGTCCATCTAGTCAAGGCTATGGTTTTTCCAGTGGTCATGTATGGATGTGAGAGTTGGACTGTGAAGAAGGCTGAGCTCAGAAGAATTGATGCTTTTGAACTGTGGTGTTGGAGAAGACTCTTGAGAGTCCCTTGGACTGCAAGGAGATCCAACCAGTCTATTCTGAAAGAGATCAGCCCTGGGATTTTCTTTGGAGGGAAAGATGCTAAAGCTGAAACTCCAGTACTTTGGCCACCTCATGCAAAGAGTTGACTCATTGGAAAAGATGAGTCTTTTCTCTGATGCTGATGAGGGATTTGGGGCAGGAGGAGAAGGGGACGACAGAGGATGAGATGGCTGGATGGCATCACTGACTCGATGGACGTGAGTCTGGGTGAACTCCGGGAGTTAGTGATGGACAGGGAGGCCTGGCATGCTGCGATTCATGGGGTTGCAAAAAGTCGGACATGACTGAGCGACTGAACTGAACTGAACTGAACTGAAGTGAATGATTACTGATTTTAAGCATCTTTTCGTGTGCATGTTGACAATTTGCATATCTTTTTTGGGAAAGTGTCTATTCATATCTTTTTCTTCATTTTAAAATTAGTTTGGTTTGGTTACTGAGTTGGATGAGTTCCTTATATTTTAGATATTAACCCCAATAGGAATATATTGTTTACTAATATTTCCTCTATTTTTGTACATTGCATTTCACACTGTTGATTATTTGTTTTACTCTGAAAAAAAAACTTTTCAGTTTAATGTAGTCCCCCTTGTCTATTTTTGCTTTCCTTGCTAGTACTTTTGCAAAGCCCAATGACAAAGAATTTTCTCCTATGGTTTCTTTTAGAAGTTTAATGCTTTCAGGTCTTACGTTGACATCTTATCCATTTTGAGTTGATTTGTATATGGTGTAAGCTTTCATTGATCCAGTTTCATTCTTTTGCATGTAGCTGTATAATTTTCCCAACACCATTTTATGATGAAGATTATCCATTCCCCATTGCATATTTTTGGCACTCATTGTCAAAAATTAATTGTATATATACATTGGGTTAACATTTTAAACAGCAGGGTATAATAATCAAATCTATATTTCAAGAAGGTTAATGTGGCTGAAATGTTAAGTATGAGCATAACACACACACACACACATACACAATTAGTTGATTAAGCTTTCTAAGAAGATGAACAATATATTATGCAACAGTTTTACCAGAACATTGTTTTGAGTAAGCACAGAGAAGACTCTAGAGAGGCCCTTGGACAGCAAGGAGATCAAACCAGTCAATCTTAAAGGAAAGTAGCCCTGAATACTCATTGGAAAGACTGATGCTGATGCTCCAATAATTTGGCCACCTGATTGAAACAGCCAACTCACTGGAAAAGACACTGATGCTGGGAAAGATTGAAGGCAGAAGGAAAAGAGGGCGACAGAGGACAATATGGTTGGATGGCATCACCAATGCAATGAACATGAACTTGGACAAATTCCAGGAGGTGGTGAGGGACAGGGGAGCCTGGCATGTTTCATTCCATGGGGTCACAAACAGTGAGACACAACTTGGCAACTGAACAACAGCAAAGCACAGAGTACATGCCAACAATTCTCATTAAAGTACTAAATAGTTGGATAAGGGTAGGAGAATTTGAAACAAGTCAGGTGAAAACTGTTACAATAGGGCAGGAGAGACCTGGTAACATCTGGAAATAGGGTGGAAAGAGATTTTAAATTAATATTCTTCATGAGTTAGCAACTAACTACACATCAAGAGAAAGAACCAATACCTCCAAATGGCTCAGCATTCTCTAAATTTGGATATATATAACATGGTGAGAAATGAGAAAGTCAGAAGGAGAGTTCTATTTGGATTAGAAGGGATGTAAGTTTCATGACTATTTATATATTCATGATACCAGTTTCTTGGATTAGCTGGTGGTCCTGGCAGTGCCAGATGACAGACAGATAAGATGGGATGATAAGAAAAAAAAGACCATGTTCCTTATAAAACAATTCTCCTTCAATTAAAAAATAAATTAAAAAGGACACATGTATCCCAATTTTCACTGAAACAGACTTTACAATAGCCAGAGTGTGGAAGCAACCTAAATGTACATCAACAGATGAATGGATAAAGTAGATGTGGGACATATCTACAAGGCTTCCCTGGTGGCTTAAAGGTAAATAATCTGCCTGCAATTCAGGAGACCTGTGTTCGATCCCTGGGTTGGGAAGATCCCTTGGAGAAGAGAATGGCAACCCATTCCAGTATTCTTGCCCAGAGAATTCCATGGATTGAGAGGCCTGGCAGGCTACAGTCCATTGGGTTGCAAAGAGTTGGACATGATATACAATGAAATATTACTCAACCATATAAAGGAAAGAAATTGAATCAGGTGTAGTGATGTGAATGGACCTCAGTTCTGTCATACAGAGTGAATTCAGTCAGAAAGAGAAAAAACAAATATTGCATATTAATGCATATGTGTGGAAACTAGAAAGATGGTACAGATGAGCCTGTTTGCAGGGCAGAAAGAGAGAGGCAGAGGTAGAGAAAGGACATGTGTGGACCAGTGGTGGAAGGAGAGGGTGGGACGAATTGAGACCGCAGCATTGACAAAGAGGTGCTCCCATGGGGAAAACAGATAGCAAGTGGGAAGCCGCTGTATAACACGGGAAGCTCAGCTCTGTGCTCTGTGATGACCTGGAGGGGTGCGATGGGGAGGTGGGAAGAAGAATCAAGAGGGAGGGAATATATGTATACTTATAGGAGATTCCCGCTGTGGTACAGCAGAAACAAACACAGTACATTATGAAATTGTACTCCAATAAAAAATTAAATATAAAAAATCACTGAGTGCTGTGTGTCTTGAGGAGCTTGCTTTGGGTCAGGGTGCATGGATCTGAAAGAAAAGCCTTCTCTACACAGTTCATTGTCTTTACCAGGATCAGCGCTAAGAATAGCAATAAAAGGTGAGGTCAGATGTGCTACCGGCTCTTGTTAGGAAAAATCAATCATTTTTTCTGAATCAAGAAGGAATCAAGCATTGGCATTTAAAACTGTCTTTCAATAAGAGTGAGCTGTGATAGATGGAGGGGGACTTGACCAGCAGAAAAATAAAGTGAATAGAACTAATACTGGGTAGCAGGCATACATCTAATGTGATTAATTTTCAACACACTGTGGACACACAGGCATCATTATTTCCCATGCTCTGATCATGATGAAGGCTGGGAGGCGGGTAGGCAAGGCTGACAGTATAATACTACAGAAAGACAAGGAGGCACATGACCGTGTTCTTATGAATAAGGAATGCCTTTTACAAATGGGGCAAGATTAGGTGAAATTTTAAAATTCCTAAAACATGGAGAGTACTTTATTTTATTTTACATCATTCCAATATGGTAGACAAGGTTTTTTGGTGGATTAATTGCTAAGTCATGTCCTAATTTTGTGACCCCATCCACTATAGCCCACCAGACTAATCTGTCCATGGGATTTCCCAGGCCAGAATACTGAAGTGGGTTGCCATTTCCTTCTCCAGGGGATCTTCCCAACCCAGGGATTGAATCCATCTCCTGAATTAGCAGACAGTCTCCTGCATTGCAGCTGGATTCTTTACCGACTGAGCCAGCGGGAGATGGTCTACCAGTGCAGGAGAGGGGTTCGATCCCTGGGTCGGCAAGATCCCCTGGAGAAGGAAATGACAACCCATTTCAGTATTCTTGCCTGGTAAATCCCATGGACAGATGAGCCTGGCAGACTTTGGTCCATGGGGTCACAAGAGTTGGACACAACTTAGTGACTAACTCACCACAAACATATAATGGTAGACAATGTTGTACACCAAAAACTCATGGAAGAGCCATCCTTATTTTAGGACCACAAGTAGTTATGGGCACAAGTTCTAAAGGCAGACTGCCTGGACTGTGTTCTAACTCACTTTACAAACCAGGGGCAATCATCAGCCTTTCTGCTTCTTATATAATCTGTAAACTGGATTTATAATGCATGCATGTGCACTAAGACTCTTCATTCATGTCCAACTCTTGGCAATCCTATAGACTGTAGCCCACAAGGATCCTCTGTTCATGAGATTTTTCCAGGCAAGGATACTGGAGTGGGTTGCCATGCCCTCCTCCAGAGGATCTTCCTGATCCAGGGATTGAACCTGCATCTCTTTATGTCTCCTGCATTGGCAGGCAGGTTCTTTACAACTAGCCCCACCTGGGAAGATGGGGTTATAATAGTATCTATCTTAAGCACATGATAATCAAAATGTTTCTTATACGTAAAGCCCTTAGAACAGTACCTACATAGTTTCTGTTAAGTAAACAAAAATAAAATGCATCCTAGGAAAAAGTGTGCTTCCAAATTCAAAGAATAAAATACTGTGTAAAGAGGAATCAACCAGGACCCACCTTTTCACCTAGAAATAACTTCAATCCTGGAGCACCTCAAACATAATAACTTTTCTTAGACTTTCCATCTTTTTGAGAGTTACTAAAGGCCAGAGAACTCTGCATTGCAACTGCAGGGTCAGGATGGATCTCCTAGTTTTGTTATAATTTCCCCAAGATCCTGAAAATGGCACCTGAAGTCCTATTCCTGCCCCCCAAAATAAAGGCAAGCAATAGATAAGAGAACTACAAAAGAACTGATAAATAAAAGAAAATGAAATATTATTTGCATTGATGCTACCATGATTCCTCCTCTCCAAAATTGTGTCTTGATTGTAAGCAAAGAAAATTTTATTTTAAATTGGATCCTGGAGGGTTAAGTAAAATCAGTAAGGAACTTCAGAGTGCATAGAGCTTAAATTTCCAATATTTTCTGGGACAGTGAAATTTATCACCATGTCTATCCTGGAGCCAAATTTGTTTGCTTAGGAATTGTTAAAAAAAAAAAGAACCCATAAATTATGAAGATCCATTCTGCAGAGACCTATATTGATTTCATTTTCAAAAATTCAAAGATTCTTTGAGGCAAAATATGAGGTTAAATGTTTTCAAAATATAGATATGAGCTATGGTGATGTTGGAAGTTATATAATTTTACAAGTGCTAATGGCATATACTTCTATAAAGAAAGCCTAAGATAATATTATCATTAAAATGTTAGTCACTCAGTTGTGTCCAACTTTATGTGTTCCCATGAACTATAGCCCACCAGGCTCTGCTGCCCATGGAATTCTCCAGGCAAGAATACTGGAGTGAGTATCCATTTCCTTCTGCAGGCGATCGTCCTGATCCAGGGATCAAGCTCGGGTCTCCTGCATTGCCGGCAGACTCTTTACCATTTGAGCCACCATTAAAATACATAACACGTTTAGTTGTTTGGCTTTTCCCTTGGTGTTTGCTATTCAGCATAGTTATATACCGAGTGTCCTTGATCTAACCTCAGTGTTCACACCTCAGCACTTATGCATACAGATACTTTGATCTACTTATTTGTAAGTGTGACCCAGAGCAAGTTTTATGATTCCAGGTTTATTACAGGGCAAAATGATTTATAGATATTAAGCATCTTTTATTTCCGAAGTGTAACTCCTCCATCAGCTACAAAGTCACATTTACAGGGGGAAATATTAAAAAAGAGAGAAAAGAAGGAAGAATTGAGTCAGACAAAATGAATGGTACTCAAAAAATAATCATGACACAAAAACACTATTTTTATATTAAGACTCTCCATGGAAGGCCAGTGAAGACCCCTGGCTAATTGCAGGCTGTGATTTGGCTAATTTCTCTGGCTTTCAGTAGATTATGTCTGATTTAATAGCTTGTTAATATGGATAAGCTAATAATTTTTCTTTACAGCATCAGACTTTTACCACCAGACGCATCCACAACTGAGTGTAGTTTCTGCTTTGGCCCAGCCACTTCATTCTTTCTGGAGCTATTAGTAACTGCCCTCCACTCTTCTCCAGTAGCATATGGGACACCTTCTGACCTTGGGGGCTCATCTTCTGATGCGATATCTTTTTGCCCTTTCTTACTGTCCAGGGTGTTCCCTAAGTAAGAATACTGGAGTAGGTTACTGTTTCCTTCTCCAATGAACCACGTTTTGTCAAAACTCTTCACTATGACCCATTCATCTTGGGGGCCCCTGCACAGCATGGCCCATAGCTTCACTGAGCTGTGCAAGACCCTTCACCATGACAAGGCTGTGATCCATGAGGGGGATTGTACTGTACTTAAAGGTCATTAATTTTTTAATGATCTTTGAGTATTTTCTCTGCTCAAAGCTTACATATGCCTATGCAATTAACAGACTAAATACTTTGTCTTGATCATAAGAACAGGAGACAGGTGGTCAGGAAACGGGTTGAAGTGCTGGTTGGGACACTAACCAACTTGGGGACTTAGACTGGGAAGCATATGTTTCCCTGTGTTTCAAATAATGGCGAAAGTATCTTCTGTTAGATTTGCTTAGGAATTAAATAACAAACAAAAAACAGCACATGAAACATGTAGGCAGTGGAGAGATGAAGTCAGTGTCTTAGCTGTGGAAATTTACCTTGCTAAGATTAAATGACTTTTGCAAAGTTGCATCATGTATGAGGACCAGAGCCAGAATGAATAACCAGATTTGTTGGATCGATGGCAATGTCTAAATGTATACATTACAAAACTTGACTTTTAATTTTGACTTCAGGCTATTCACAACTTCTTGCCTTTTACTTTTTAAACTGTATTATAACCATACATTGCAGATTTGGAAGGCAGATTTGACTGAAGCTAAGTAATGTTGATGGTTATTTTTGCAGAGCTGGTGGAGGTGAACAGAAGCAAATAAAACTATGGTAATAATACCTCTTTATCTGTGTATAGCTTCTGAATGTTTAGTGGGGAACACAAGCATTCATGGCATTACATTCACTGGTGCTAAAAAATTATGTGTAGTTCTTGAAATAGTGTATATTTCACTTCTGAGAACACCATGTTTAAATGATTTGATGTAACAAAGGATGGCAATAGTTACATTCTAATAAAAATAATTTTAGCTAACATTTACAGAACACTTTTATCAATTATTAATATTATTTATTGTTAAAACAAAAAGATAATTAAAAGTATAATTAAAGAAATAAAATTCACTGATATTTTCACAATCCAGAAATGATTATTTTGAATTCTTTGGTATGTTTTATATTGCATATATAAAACTTCCCATGCCTTTCTTCCCTAGTGGTAATTACTCCCCAAAAATGGTGCTAATTGTTCCTGGCTATCATTTTATAATTTGCATGACTATTAACAATTTATACTATTGGCTTCTGCTCTGAGAAGTTACATATGCTGTAAGGTAAGGGACCTATCCTTTGCAACTTTTAAATATAGCATCCTGTTTTAGTAATTTATCCACACTAGTACATACAGGTCAAACTTCTCTTTGTTTACAACATAAATATTGCATTGTTTAAAAAATGCTGTGGCTGTAGTTCCTGAGAAGGAATGGTGCATGTTCCCTGCTTTGCTACAACAAACAGAGCTGCTATAGAGATGCTTGAATGTGTCTTCTTAGGTGAATGTGTGTTTCTCTAGCACACACCCCTGGACTCCTTAGTCTTTAGGTATGTATTTATTTGTATCTTCAGATTTACTGAGAATTGTCAAACTGCTCCTTGAGGAGGCTTTATCAATTGATACTTTCACCTACTGTATGTGAGTGTTTCTTTTTCCTTACTTTCATCAAGTGGTTAGGTGTTGGATGCTGGTAGTGATGGGATAATTCATTTTCCTGTCAATTTGGTCTCCCCTTATTATTAGTGAAGGTCTAGAACTACACATGTGATAGTTGGTGATTCAAGCTTTCAGTACCCTTCGTTTTAGGGAATGACATCACTGCCCATTGACTGGAACTAGCCAGAAGACTACAAATCCTTAGCTCCTCTGTCTCCCTTATTGGTCATCAATCTCTTTTGATTCTTCCTCCCAGTATGTTTCACTTCTTCTCACTTCTCGCCTCCACCAGCGTCCTGGTCCAGTCTATCACCCTTGGCTATATTAACTATGTGTGCTCAGTCACTCAGTCATGTCTGACTCTTTGTGACCCATGGAGTGTAGCTCACCAGACTCCTCTGTCCATGGAGTTTTCCAGGCAAGTATACTGAAGCAGATTGCCATTTCCTTTAGGCATCTCCCTGACCTAGGGATTGAACCCACATCTCCTGCATTGGGAGGTGGATTCCTTACCACTGAGCCACGTGGGAAGCCCATATACAACTACAGCAGCCTTTAAAAAATTTTTTTTGCTGTGCTGGGTCTTCTCTAGTTGTGGAGCACAGGCTCTAGAGTGCTCGGGCTCAGTAGTTGCTGCAAGTGGGCTTAGTTGCCTCATGGTATGTGGGATCTTAATTGCCAGACCAGGGACTGAACCTGCATCCCATGCATTGGAAGGCAGATTCTTAAACAGTGGACCACCAGGGAAGCCCCTAGCAGACTCTTAATTGGTCTCCCCAACACCCATTTTTGCCTTCTTAGATTGTTGTCTGCATCCACACATCAATAAGAGGAATCACTTTTAGAGGAAATTATAAACCTACGTTAATTTTTTAGTTGAGCAGTTAAAATGAGCAGGCAATGTAATTCTATGTCAAGCACAGGCACCCACAGATATTTACCAGCTGACCTAAAGAAATAGTTTGGTTTTCTAAGCCTCAGTTTAATTAAGCATCTTGTTCAAAATCTATCATTATTTCTACACATCAATAAATTATTAACATAAGGCTTGGCACTTTTGATTTAACAGTTCATCTAAAATCAGATTCCTTCTATAAAATTAAGCACAATCACTTAAGGTCTGAAGATCTTAACTCTAATTCTTACATATTATGTACCAGGCTTTTGACTTCCAATAAATTAATGTCTAAGATGATTTAACCAGGAATCTAAACATCAAATACATTCTTACAGTTGAATGTTATAAAATAATATTGAAATAATAATCCATTAAAAAATTCAGTTGTCAAAGTGTTTTTTTCTCAAATCATCATTATCTAAAATGACAATGATTTCAAATAATAGTGATAGGTAAAATCTTTGATCAGATAGTACTTTCCTACTTGTAAATCTCTGATCATGAGCCCATTAAGTGCATTCTCATAGAAATGGAAGGATAGATAGTACATTTCAATTAATTTTGGACAGAATTATTTGGACACTTGCTTTTTACAAGAGTTATATGTTAGACAATTTAATTCTTGTTGTGTATATATTCAGACTGATTTTTTAAACCTTTTCTAAAAGGCTTTAGCCTTTAGTGCCATTACACTTTAGTGCAGTTTGGTATGTCCAAGTTAATGCATTCCAAGCCAGTAGCCCTTTCGCACAGACAGTAACACAACAATATAGAGTTTTAGTATATATCATGTACAACAAAATTATTGTTGAACTATTTAAGGATATTGGCTCAGTTGTTGAAAAGTCTTAGACCAGTACATTATTTAAGAAATGATGTAGGTTGGGAATGGCAAAACCACTAGTTTGCAATACAAGGGAAATATTTTAGTTTAGGCCTAGGAATGATCTGTATAACGGGACTTTGGAATTTTTCATGTAGATATTCCCTGTGAAATGAAACGTTTTCTGCTTTATGCTCTACCAGTTGCTGTTTGTTGTTGAGTTGCTCAGTCATGTCCAGCTGTTTGCAACCCCTTAGACTGCAGAACGCCAGGCTTCCCTGTCCTTCACTGTCTCCCAGAGTTTGCTCAAACACATGCCCGTTGAATCAATGACACAATCCAACCATCTTCTGTCGACCCCTTTTCCTCCTGCCCTCAATCTTCCCCAGCATCAGGGTTTTTTCTAATGAGTCAGTTCTTCACATCAGGTGGCCAAAGTATTAAGGCTTCAGCTTTAGCGTTGGTCCTTCCAGTGAATATTCAGGGTTGATTTCCTTTAGGATTAACAAGTTTGATTTCCTTGCTGTCCAAAGGACTCTCAAGAGTCTTATCCAGCACCACAATTCTAAAACACCAAGTCTTTGATGCTCAGCTTTCTTTACGTCTAACTCTCACATCTGTACATGACTACTGGAAAGACCATAGCTTTGACTATGCAGACCTTTGTAGGCAAAGTAATGTCTCTGCTTTTCAATATGCTGTGGAGGTTTGTCATAGATTTCCTTCCAAGGAGCAAGTGTCTTTTAACTTCATGGCTGCAGTCACCATCCATAGTGATTTTGGAGTCCAAGAATATAAAATATAAAATATGCCACTGTGTCCATTTTTTCCCATCTATTTGCCATGAAAATAGAGTACTTGGGACCAGATGTACTCTGCATATAGGTTAAATAATCAAGGTGACAATACACAGCCATGACATACTCCTTTCCCAATTTGGAACCAGTCCATGTCTGGTACTAACTGTTGCTTCTTGATGTGCATACAGATTTCTCAGGAGGCAGGTAAGGTGGTCTGGTATTCCCATCTCTTTAAGAATTTTCCACTGATGAAGGACTGATGCTGAAGCTGAGGTTCCAACACTTTGGCCACCTGATGTGAAGAACTGACTTATTGGAAAAGACCCTGATGCTGGGAAAGATTGAAAACAGGAGGCGAAGGGGATGACAGTGGATGAGATGGTTGGATGGCATCACTGAGTCGGTATACATGAGTTCGAGGAAGCTCTGGGAGTTGGTGATGAACAGGGAAGCCTGTTGTGCTGCAGTCCATGGGGTCACAAAGAGTTGGACATGAGTGAGCGACTGAACTGAATTGAACTGATGGGACCAGATACCATGATCTTAGTTTTTTAATGTTAAGTTTTAAGCCAGCTCTTTCACTTTCCTCTTTCACCTTCATCAAGAGGTTCCTCTTTGCTTTCTGCCATAAGGGTGGTATCATCTGTGTATGGCCTGGGTGCAAGGCCAAACATGAGAATTTTCAGACATGAGATAGAATGAGAGGGAAATAAAGTTACCCTGGAGCTCTGTAGACCTCAATGCAGGAGAAGTGAGCAGTAAACAAGCCTTTTCCAAATGCAAATTTCTGAGCGCAGATGCAACAAAGCCAGCTATTTGGAATCCATCAGCTACTTCCTCCCACATAGTGCTGAGGAACTGGCGGAGGGGGGGATGTGTGAAGTGGTCATCCATTACACTCACCATCTCTTAAGGTAAACAAGGAATTGATATGTGAACAATAAAGAAAACAATTGGCCCCAGATAGCTAGATGCATATGAATGAAATTATTTCAGCAAGCAGAGATTCTTATATCTTCCCAAACATAGAAAATTGCTAAATCTCTTTCTGTGAGAGATTTAGTTTTCTCCTCATTAACAGATTTAGTTTTCTCCTAATTAATAGTACTCTTTCAATATTCAGGTTACCTGCCCCTGGCTGCAAACTTTTATATAGACTGGCTGCTCCTCCACCTCCTTGTAATCAACTCTCTCAGGGCTGCCTGAGATACTGTCTCCAGGGCTGGAGTCCTAACATACCCCCCGAATAAAATCTCTCAACTTTAAAGTTCTGCATATATTTTTTTTTTTAAGTCAACCTGCCCTTGTAAAAAACTTGAGGTAGTATATTTCATATCTCTAGTACATATTTCCAAGGGAGAAAGTGTAGCAGTCTCTGATATTTTAAATTACATTATTTGGAAAAAGAGAATAAATCTTAACATAATTATCACCACGGTTGAAACCCAAAGATACACCCAACTGTTTCCTGTTCTTTGAGTAGTGCTTTAAAGTGCATAGAATAACTCTATTAGGCTGAGCACAATGGAGAGGCAGTAAACTACCAGTTTTCTCCTATCACTTGCTGTTAGTCTTTGTAGGCTCCCAAGGATCCCAGGGGCTTTCCCAGTGGCTAAAGAATCTGCCTGCAGTGCAGGAGACTCAGGTTCAATCTCTGGGTCAGGAAGATACCCTGGAGGAGGTGATGACAACCCACTCCAGTATTCCTACCTGGAGAATCCAGGCAGAGGCTCCAGAGGAGCCTGGTGGGCTCCAGTCCATGGGGTCACAAAGAGTTGGACATGACTAAAGGGATGGATCCTAGGCCATAAAGAAGGTTGAGCATTGAAGAATTGATGCTTTTGACTTGTGGTGCTGGAGAAGACTCTTGAGAGTCCCTTGGGTAGCAAGGAGATCAAATCAGTCAATCTTAAAGGAAATCAACCCTGAATATTCTTTGGGAGGATTGATGCTTAAGATGCAGCTCCAATCGTTTGGCCACCTGATGAGGAGAGCTGACTTAGTGGGAAAAACCCTGATGCTGGGAAAGATCGAAGGCAAAAGGAGAAGTGGGTGGCAGAGAATGAGATGGTTGGATGGCATCACTGACTCAGTGGACATTTTGAGCAAACTCCAGGAGTTATTGGAGGACAGAGGAGCCTGGCATGCTGTAGTCCACAGGGTCACAAAGAGTTGGACATGATTTAGCCACTGAACAAAAACAACAACAAGGATTCTAGAAAACTACATTAAATCTTGGAGGAACAACCAGGACTACTACTGGTCAGCCATTTGCTCTTCCTGACGTGGGAAAATACACTGTTTTACATCTCTGATCACTTGGTACAAAGTCTTTATGAGTCTGTTTGCAAATGGTTCATGAATCAGCCTACAAATTGCCTTATATAATTTTATCTACAATTAAGAGCCAAGGATTGTGATGTATGTGTAGTCTCCATTATACAAGGAAAATTTCTTTAACAAGTAACAAACTGTTGATTCAACCAAGAAATTACATTTCCCTATGTGATTCAGAAAAACTGATTTTTAAAGAAGGAATATTGGGCTTCCCTGGTGGCTCAAATGGCAAAGAATCTGCCTGCAGTGCAGGAGACCTGGGTTCAATCCCTGGGTTGGGAAGATTCCCTGGAGAAAGAAATGGCAACCCACTCCAGTATTCTTGCCTGGAGAATGCCATGGACAGAGAAACCAGGTGGGCTAGAAACCTGGTCACAAAGAGTCAGACATGACTGAGCGACTAACACTACTATTCTAAATATTAGGTCAGTGGTGAATTCTTTGGGATAGTATATTACTTTCCAACTGTGTGGCTTAAAACAACAAAAAATATATTCTTCCACAGTCCTAGAGGCTGCAAGGTGTCAGCTGGGTCACACACCCTCTGTAACCTCTAGGGGAGGATGTTTCCTTTTATCTTCCAGCTTCTGATAGTCTCACACATTCCTAAGTTGTGTTGGCATGACTCATTCCATTGTTTCACTTTCACAACGTCTTCTCCTCTGTCTGTCTGTGTGTGTGTCTAAGTTTCGCTTTTATAGTAGTGATGATAGATTTAGAGTCCACCCTTCTCAGTATGAACTCATCTTCATTTAGCTGCTAATATCTGCAAGGACCTTTTTCTTAAGGTCACATTCTGAGGTCCTGGGAGTTAGCATTTTATCATGTCTTTTTGGGGGGCACTAACCAACCATTACTGTGCTTAGTTGCTCAATCATGTCTGACAGATGAATAAATAAAAAGATTAAATATTAATTGTTTGCTGCTGGATATATGGATACGGAAAGTTTGTTATGATGCAAGTTTCATGAGAGTGGAAATAAACTATTTATTTTTGTAAACTAGAAATTCAGAGTGTGTGAAAATGTTTGCTCAGTTTAACTGAGTAATTTCATGTTATGCACAATCTGCAAGTAAAATTGCCGCATCATATTCATCAACTCAGGAAAATGAACCTATAAAATTATTCTCACCCAAGGTCAGGTAATTCTTATTCTTTAATAATTTGTTGCTTGTATGTCCTTTAATTTGTTAAAATGAAATAAACATGATGGTTCATTTGATGGGATCCCTATCCCAGTATTATTTTAATGTGCCATATAGAATAAAGTTGAAGAGCAGAGTTCTGGAGACAGAATGCATAATTTGGAATCCAAGCTCTGTCACTTACCAGGAATATGACCTTGATCAATTTGTTTATTATCTCTCTACCTCCTTTCCTTTAATGGTACAATAAGCGTAATCAGAATAGATACTTGATGAAGTTGTATTGAAATGAGGCACATTTTCTAAAATATGTAGAAAAGAGTCTGACAAATATAAATTTCTTAATAAATATTTTCATTGTGGCTTGTATTAAAATATCCAATCTTTATTTTATATAGGAAACAATTTTTACTTTTCAAATAAATAAAACATAACTATATATAAAAAGAAACCTAGAATACTTTAGCTCCAATTTATGAAGTCCTTTGTAATTTACAAAAGTCTGTTTAATCAAAGCTATTGTTTTTCCAGTAGTCATGTATGGATGTGAGATTTGGATTATAAAGAAAGCTGAGCGCAGAAGAATTGATGCTTTTGAACTGTGTTCCTGGAGAGTACTCTTGAGAGTCCCTTGGACTGCAAGGAGATCTAACCAGTCAATCTTAAAGGAAATCAGTCTTGAATATTCATTGGAAGGACTGATGCTGAAACTCCAATACTTTGTTCACCTGATGCAAAGAACTGACTCACTGGAAAAGATCTGACCTGATGCTGGGAAAGATTGAATGCAGGAGGAGAAGAGGAAGACAGAGGGTGAAATGGTTGGGTGGCAGTAACATCACAGACTCAATGGACTTGAGTTTGAGCAAGCTCCAGGAGTTGGTGACGGACAGGGAAGCCTGGCGTGCTGCAGTCCATGGCATTGTAAAGAGTTTGACACAACTGAGCAACTAAATTGAACTGACTGAACTACAAAGCCCTTAACCAATGCTATTCATACCTGCTCCAGTTGGGATTGATGTGAACTTGAATATCTTCCAGGTGTTTCCCTTCTACCCATTCCATATCTTTTGGAAATATATAGCACAGTTCAATGAATGCAGCAATTCCTTTATTCATTTATTATTGAAATAGGACTCTATGAAATTCATTTGTACACACCTGCTCCCAACCATCACTACATTAATTCTTAGAAAAAATTTCTTGACTGTAAACATGAAAGTAATTCAGTTGTGTCTGACTCTTTGCAACCCCATGGACTGAATGCCATGGAATTTTCCAGGCCAGAATACTGGAATGGGTAGCCTTTCTCTTCTCCAGGGGATCTTCCCAACCCAGAGGTGGAACCCAGGTCTCCTGTATTGCAGGTGGATTCTTTACCAGCTGAGCCACAAGAGAAGCTCAAGAATACTGGAGTCGGTAACCTATCCCAGCTCCAGTGGATTTTCCCAACCCAGGAATCTAACGGGGATCTCCTGCATTGCAGGTGGATTCTTTACCAACTGAGCTATCAGGGAAGCCCTTCCATGACTGTACATTCCTTTAAAATCCTGTAAATAATAGTCCAAAATATGGAATCAAAATTATATTTATAAATTCTCTTATTTATGGGTATGTGGATGGCTTCTATTCTTACATATGAATCTCCTAGAAGAATCTCTGTATGTGCCTCTTGATGTACATGTACACATTTTTACTGGGGTAAATATCTGGAACAAAATTTTCTGGATAACAAATTATGTGATTTTTAATTTTGTGGGCTCTGTTATATTGACCTCTAAAACAGTTATCTTTGCAGTGCTTGCTAATATTCATTTTCAAAGTCTCATGGATGCTTCAGTTCAGTTCAGTCGCTCAGTCATGTCCAGCTCTTTGCGACCCCATGAATCGCAGCACGCCAGGCCTCCCTGCCCATCAGCAACTCCCGGAGTTTACCCAGATTCACATCCATCAATTCAGTGATGCCATCCAGCCATCTCATCCTCTGTCGTCCCCTTCTCCTCCTGCCCTCAATCCCTCCCAGCATCAGAGTCTTTTCCAATGAGTCAACTCTTTGCATGAGGTGGCCAAAGTACTGGAGTTTCAGCTTTAGCATTATTCCCTCCAAAGAAATCCCAAGGCTGATCTCCTTCAGAATGGACTGGTTGGATCTCCTTGCAGTCCAAGGGACTCTCAAGAGTCTTCTCCAACACCACAGTTCAAAAGCATCAATTCTTTGGCGCTCAGCTTTCTTCACAGTCCAATTCTCACATCCATACATGACCACAGGAAAAACCATAGCCTTGACTAGATGGACCTTTGTTGGCAAAGTAATGTCTCTGCTTTTGAATATGCTATCTAGGTTGGTCATAACTTTCCTTTCCAAAGAGTAAGCATCTTTTAATTTCATGGCTGCAGTCACAATCTGCAGTGATTTTGGAGCCCCCAAAAAATAAAGTCTGATACCGTTTCCCCATCTATTTTCCATGAAGTGATGGGACCAGATGCCATGATCTTCGTTTTCTGAATGTTGAGCTTTAAGCCAACTTTTTCACTCTCCACTTTCACTTTCATCAAGAGGCATTTTAGTTCCTCTTCACTTTCTGCCATAAGAGTAGTGTCATCTGCATATCTGAGGTTATTGATATTTCTCCCTGCAATCTTGATTCCAGCTTGTGTTTCTTCACATCCTCAAAATTTTAATATTTGAAAATTTCAAGTAAGGATGTGTTACCATATTATTTCCATTTTAAATTAATAATGTTAGCAATGGAACAACATGGAACAACAGACTGATTCCAAATTGGAAAAGGACTACATCAAGGCTGTATATTGTCACTTTGCTTATTTAACTTTTATGCAGAGTACATCATATGATGAGGCATAAGCTGGAATCGAAATTGCCGGGAGAAATATCAATAACCTCAGATACACAGATGACACCACCATTATGGAAGAAAGCAAAGAATAACTAAAGGCCCTCTTGATGAAAGGGAAAGAGGAGAGTGAAAAAGTTGGCTTAAAACTCAACATTCAAAAAACCAAGATCATGGCATCTGGTCCTATCATTTCATGGCAAATAGATGTGGAAACAGTGGAAAGAGTGAGAGACTTTATTTTCTTGGGCTCCAAAATCACTGCAGATAGTGATTGCAGCCTTGAAATTAAGTGACACTTACTCTTTGGAAGGAAAACTATGACCAACCTAGATAGCATATTAAAAAACAGAGACATTACTTTGCTGACAAAGTTCCGTCTAGTCAAAGCTATGGTTTTTCCTGTAGACATGTATGGATGTGAGAGTTGGACTAAAAAGAAAGCTGAGCACTGAAGAATTGATGCTGTTGAACTGTGGTGTTGGAGAAGACTCTTGAGAGTCCCTTGGACTGCAAGGAGATCCAACCAATCCATCCTAAAGAAAATCAGTCCTGAATATTCATTGGAAGGACTGTTGCTAAAGCTGATGCTCCAAAACTTTAGCCACCTAATGGGAAGAACTGAGTCATCGGAAAAGACCCTGATGCTGGGAAAGATTAAAGGTGGGAGTAGAAGATGATGACAGAGGATTAGGGGGTTGGATAGCATCACAGACTCAATGGACCTGAGTTTGAGCAAGCTCTGGTATTTGGTGATGGACAAGGAAGACTGACATACTTCAGTTCATGAGGTTGCCGAGAGTTGGACACAACGGAGCAGCTGAACCTAACTAAATAATGTTAGAAATCACTTTCTAGTTTAAATAGTCATTACATGTTTTTCTGAATTTCCTGATCAAAGTCTGCTGATTTTTTTTCTGTTGAACCACCCTCCCCTTACCCTTCTCTGATTGATAGTCTGTACTCTCCAACAGGATGTGGTCACTCAATCGTGTCCAGCTATTTGTGACCCCGTGGACTGTAGGCCACCAGGCTCCTCTGTACATTGGATTTTCCAGGCAAGAATACTGGAGTGGGTTGCCATTTCCCCCTCCAGGGTATCTTCCAGACCCAGGGATCGAACCAGCATCTCTTACATCTCCTGCATTGGCAGGCGTATTCTTTACAACTGTATCACCTGGGAAGCCCCAATAAAAAGGTAGTTCAGTTCATTTCATTCAGTTCAGTCGCTCAGTCGTGTCTGACTCTTTGCAACCCCATGAATCACAGAATACTCCAGGCCTCCCTGTCCATCACCAACTCCCGGAGTTCACTCAGACTCATGTTCATTGAGTCCGTGATGCCATCCAGCCATCTCATCCTCTGTCGTCCCCTTCTCCTCCTGCCCCCAATCCCTCCCAGCATCAGGGTCTTTTCCAATGAGTCAACTCTTTGCATGAGGTGGCCAAAGTATTGGAGTATCAGCTTCAGCATCAGTCCTTCCAATGAACACCCAGGACTGATCTCCTTTAGGATGGACTGGTTGGATCTCCTTGCAGTCCAAGGGACTCTCAAGAGTCTTCTCCAACACCACACTTCAAAAGCATCAATTCTTTGTGCTCAGCTTTCTTTACAGTCCAGCTCTCACATCCATACATGACCACTGGAAAAACCATAGCTTTGACTAGACAAACCTTTGTTGGCAAAGTAATGTCTCTGCTTTTTAATATGCTGTCTAGGTTGGTCATAACTTTCCTTCCAAAGAGTAAGCATCTTTTAATTTCCTGGCTGCAATCACCATCTGCACTGATTTTAGAGCCCCCCAAAATAAAGTCTGACACTATTTCCACTGTTTCCCCATCTATTTCCCATGAAGTGATGGGACCAGATGTCATGATCTTCATTTTCTGAATGTTGAGCTTTAAGCCAACTCTTTCACTCTCCTCTTTCACTTTCATCAAGAGGCTTTTTAGTTCCTCTTCACTTTCTGCCATAAGGGTGTTGTCATCTGCATATCAGAGGTTATTGATATTTCTCCTGGCAATCTTGATTCCAGCTTGTGCTTCTTCCAGCCCAGCATTTCTCATGATGTACTCTGCATAGAAGTTAAATAACCAGGGTTACATTATACAGCCTTGACGTACTCCTTTTCCTATTTGGAACCAGTCTGTTGTTCCATGTCCAGTTCTAACTGTTGCTTCCTGACCTGCATATAGGTTTCTCAAGAGGCAGATCAGGTGGTCTGGTATTCCCATCTCTTTCAGAATTTTCCACAGTTTATTGTGATCCACACAGTCAAAGGGTAACTGATTCACAAAAAATTAATATATAATCTTAAAGAGGAGAAGAAATGAAAGAAAAATGTAGAGCTGATAGAAATCAAATAGTAAGTAGTAAATTGGTAGATTTAAAAGAGTGTTTATAGTTATAATAAATGTAAATAATCAGGTCATCACATAAAAGGAAGCACAAATATCACATTAAATTAATACTTGGCTGTTTACATAATACATATTGTACTTTTAAAATAACTACTCAAAATATTAAAATTTAAAGAATATAAAAAGATAACCCTTGCAAAAGAATGGAAATATTGCAGTATTAATCTAAAACAAAGTAGACATCAAACAGAGGTTATAAGAGAAATATTTCAGTGTTTAATTATCATACACCAAGGAAGATAAATCAGTTCCCAAATCGTATGAACCCAGTAAATATACCTTCAAATGTATAAATGAAAATTGACCGTAATGAAAGAGAAAGAGACAAATACAAAAATAATATTATGACTCTCTGAATATCTTTTGGAACCAGTAGTCAAAAAATCAGTAAGAATATTGAAGATTTGCAGCAGTACCTATAAAAGTGATAAAATTGTCATGCGGAAAGCCTTTCCATCAAAACTTACACAATTTTCAATTTTAATTGTGTATGAAATGTGTATTATTATTGACCATATGAAAAGTGAAAGTGTTAGTTGCTCAATTGTGTTCTACTCTTTGCGAACCCATGGACTGTAGCCTGCCAGACTCCTCTGTCCATGGAATTCTCTAGATAAGAATGTTGGAGTGAGTTGCCATTCCCTTCTCCAAGGGATTTTTCTTTACCTAGGAATCAACCTCGAGTCTCCTGCACTGGCAGGTGGATTCTTTACCACTGAGCCACCTGGGAAGCCATTCTTATAAATATTTTACTTTAATGAGGTTAATAGCCATAATGACTTAAAGGAAATTTTAATTCTGGATTATTCATTAAATGTTTACAATACACTGAGAAGTCTAAATAGTCGATCAAAACGTACTTTATATTTAGGTTATGAAATCATGTTAGCTCAAGATGTGGTCTGCAAATAGATTCAAAACAATTTTAGAACTCATGTTTTACCTTTGCCTTATTTATTTTGGTGACTCTTAAAGTTTGTGCTGTCACCCTTGCTGGTATGGATGACAGGATCTGGTGGAAATTTGCTATTCTTGGGAAGACTCGACCACATAAAGGGATGGAGTCGGGGAAGTAGTCCTTCCAAGAGGAGGCACAGAGGATCTGCTTCAGTTCAGTTCAGTTGCTCAGTCATGTCTATTTGCAACCCCATGGACTGCAGCACCCCAGGCTTCCCTGTCCATCACCCACACTCGAGCTTGCTCAAACTCATGTCCATCAAGTCAATGATGTCATCCAACCATCTCATCCTCTGTCATCCCCTTCTCTCCCTGTCTTCAATCTTTCCCGGCATCAGGGTCTTTTCCAATGAGTCAGTTCTTCCAATTAGGTGGACAAAGTATTGGAGTTTCAGCTTTAGCATCAGTCCTTCCAATGAACACTGAGGACAGATCTCCTTTAGGATAGACTGGTTGGGTCTCCTTGCAGTCCAAGGGGCTCTCAAGAGTCTTCTCCAACACCAGAGTTTGAAAGTACCAATTCTTTAGCTCTCAGCTTTCTTTATAGTCCAACTCTCATCCATACATGGAAAAACCATAGCTTTGCCTACATAGACCTTTGTCTCTGTTTTTTAATATGCTGTCTAGGTTGGTCATAGCTTTTCTTCCAAGGAGCAAGCATCTTTTAATTTCATGGCTGTGGTCACCATCTGCAGTGATTTTGGAGCCCAAGAAAATAAAGTTTCTCACTGTTTCCATTGTTTCCCCACCTATTTGCCATTAAGAGATGGGACTGGATGCCATGATCTTTTTTTGAATGTTGAGTTTTAAGCCAGCTTTTTCACTCTTCTCTTTCACTTTCATCGAGAGGCTTTTCAGTTCCTCTTCACTTTCTGCCATAAGGGTGGCATCATTTGCATATCTGAGGTTATTAATATTTCTCCCCACAATCTTGATTCCAGTTTGTGCTTCATCCAGCCTGGCATTTCACATGATATACTCTGTATAATTTAAATAAGCAGGGTAACAATATACAGCCTTGTTGTACTCCTTTCCCAATTTGGAACCAGTCTGTTGTTCCATGTTCTTGATCTGCACACATATTTATCAGAAGGCTGGTAAAGTGGTCTGGTATTCTCATGTCTTGAAGAATTTTCCACAGTTTTAATGTAAGACTTTCTGCTTAGCTCTTACATTACAAAGATGAGAAAGCATTTGATGTTCACATATAATCCAGGCTCATTGATTAAAGAAGGTGACTAGGCTGCCTGCTAATAAAACTCTCTCTTCCCAGAGCTATCTGTTTATGGATACCCTTAGGTCCCCAGCATGACTAAGAATTCCTGGTTGTAACCACAGACTCAGAGGAGTGGCACTGAAGCTTTGACTAATTTCACTTGAAGTGCCAGTCATTTGAAAAGTCATGGTAATTTAGGATTGAACTTTCAAATCATTTAATTATTCAAGTGTAGGCAATTAGAAGTTCTGAAATTACCAACCGATCCATTTTTTTTTTTTCCTGCTAAGAGGAATACTTCTGCATTAAAGGGCTGTTATTCCCTGTGGTCATACAGTATTAGCTTTAGCAGATATATGTCCAGAATTGCACATGTTCACAAGAACTATTGGAAAATTCCAGACTTCAGCAGCGATTACAAAGGTGAAACAAATATAAACCTACACTTGAAGAGATTATGTAGTCCAATGAAGCTGCCTTTTGAGCATTGCTTTTCACAGCTGAAATAATAATTATTGTTAGAGCTGGCAATTCTAATTATCTAGCAAAATAAATCACAAAGGAACACCTCAACACTTGTAAGATCGTTGTGTGTTGAATATCATAAAATTCAGTTCAGTTCAGTTCAGTCGCTCAGTAGTGTCCGACTCTTCGCGACCCCATGAATCGCAGCATGATGTCATATTTGTTCAAAATCTGTCATTTTGATATTCAAATCTGTTTTGAAACTCAGATTTTAAGTCATCATGAATATTATACATTGTGCATTTTGTTCTTTCTAATCTCATACAATTTCTAGAAGATTATGACATATCTTGTTTCATCCAAAAACAAATAATGTAAGGGTAAAAAAATTGAGTTTGAATATTATTTTCAATCTACTTGCAGAACAGATCTTAAGCTAACATGAATCCATAGTCTGAATATAAAATATATTTTGAAAGGCTATTGCACAGACTTTTGAGAGTAGTGTAAACATTTAATAAATACTGCAAAATTAAAATTTCTTTTAAGTCATTATGGCTGTGCAATGCTTATACTGGAACTTTGCCTCATTAAAGTAGGATATTCAGAACCTAGTTCAAGGCTGCCCCAGCCTGGAAATTGCAGCAGTGGCCTTAATGGTGAGCATTAGCCTACCCCTCAATGAATGACTGACCATGAGTTAGAGCAGGAGGTGAGTTTATTACTATAATTTATAGAGTTATGGAAAGGCACAGAGTCATCAGAGGGTTTTATTGCACTCTCTGAAATGCTTCTCTTTAATTTGTTTGTTAAAGAAACAATGTCCTAATATATGAGATATGCATCGAGGGACAGATTATTGAATACTGAATGATCTCTGGCCTCACATAAATTACAGTCTGGCTAACAACACATTTTTCTTTTTTTTTTTTCAGTGAATCTTGCATGACAAGGATAAACTCAGGCATCAGGGAGTACATAGCAGGGAGAAAACATTCTGGATGTTATAGGAACAAATGGAAAAGGCAGCATCTTTCTGAATTTGTAATCACTATATAAAATAGCCCTTAATTTTTCGGTAAGATAACCAGTAACTGCATAATGGTGACTGCACACATACTTATATTTTTTATTCTATTCATCATCTCCTGATCAATTTTTTTTTTACATAGTTGAAGTACCAACATTCTTCTAAGTTTAAAGTTAACTAATAGTTTTGCTTCCTAGTGGCTCAGTAATAAAGAATTCACCTGCTGGCGATTCCTAGTGACTAAATCAAGTTCATGAGGTAGTCCCTGCTTCTAAACTGATGCCCACACCCAAAGTGTTACTGAGATTGAGACTGGCAGAACTCTGCACCATGCCCCCTGCCCAAGTACAAAAGCCCATCCACGTTCCCAGCCTCTTGTTTGGTGAAAATCTTAAGTCTCTCAGGGCTCCCGGAGTCACAAAAGAGCTGTACTGATTAAGATGAGAGTCACAGAATCATTCAGCTTCTGAAAAATATTCGAGTCATTTTTACAGATGCTATAACTGTCACCAGGGAAAAAAATGCTAACTGTATGCTGGTCAGACTATGACCATGACATAAATCTATGGCTAGCATAATTCCAAGAACTGGCCTCAAGACAATGGGATTAATATTGTGCCTGTGTTAAATCGCTTCAGTCGTGTCCAACTCTTTGTGACCTCGTGGATTGTAGCCCACCAGGTTCCTCTGTCCATGGGATTCTCCAGGCAAGAATACTGGAGTGGGTTGCCATTTTCTTCTCCATGGGATCAAACCCTCATCTCTTGTGTCTCCCGCATTGGCCGGCAGGTTCTTTACAGCCCAAACCTACTTATTGCTCATAATAATCTATGTATTTGTGGGTATCAAGATAATTGTAGTTTGCTTTGCTTGTATATGTAAGTGGGCAGCTAAAATTATCAGCAGAGTGATGCCACAGACCCAAGTCTACATATTCCACTCTAAGAATGAAGCAGCCCTTGTCAATATGAGGAAGTTACAGAAGATGGACCATTGCCCCTTTGTTGTTCAGTTGCTCAGTTGTGTCTGACTCTTTGCAACCCCATGGACTGCAGGACTCCAGGTTTCCCTGTCCTTCACTATCTCTCAGAGTTTGCTCAAACTCATGCCTATTGAGTTGATGATGCCATCCAACCATCCTCTGTCACCCCCTTTACTTCCTGCCCTCAATCTTCCCCAGCATCAGGGTCTTTTCCAATGAGTTGGATCTTCACATCAGGTGGCCAAAGTATTGGGGCTTCAGCATCAGTCCTTCCAATGAATATTCAGGACTGATTTCCTTTAGGATTGACGGGTTTGATCTCCTTGCTGTCCAAGGGACTCTCAAGAGTCTTGCCAGCACCACAATTCTAAAACATCAAGTCTTCAATGCTCTGCCTTCTTTATGGTCCAACTCTCACATCTGTACATAACTACTGGAAAAACCATTGCTTTGACTATATGGACCTTTGTCGGAATGATATCTGACAAGTGGGGATTTGTAAGCAGTCTGTGCCCTTTTCCTGTTTGCCTGATTCTGTTCCCCTTTATCCTTAATTCCCAAAATGAGATCACTAGATAACCTTTAACTGAATTCCTGATTTATCTCTAATGAATGTACGCAATGCCTGCCTAACCTGTTGATTCCTTTCATGGATTAAAAGGAATCAGAATAAAGAATTAAGTGGCTAAATCTCTCTATCTTCTGCTTCCTGCTTAGCACATTTGCAGCAGGCAGAGCACATAGACAAATAAACATCCAAAGTAAGATTAGGAGAAGTAGCAGATCTGCATGCGATGGAAAAATCAATGAAAAATCTGATCTCCTACATTAATGATTACCTGAAATGGCTTCCCTTTAAACACTGTCGTGACCAAGCAGAATCTTCGGAGTTGGTCTTGGGAAGTATGCAGCAAGCAGCCCACCTGAGTTCAGTTAACAAGATTAATATAATTATTTAATTGAGCCAGGCACACAGGGTATAAAAACTGAGCAGAGATGGAAAAACAAATTAGTTCAGTTTAAAATAATGTATAAAGTGTAATTTAAAAATTTACATTTACTATTTTTGATTAAAAATACCTCTTGTCAGGGATACAATTTTAGAAACAAAGATTAGATTTTTATTCTTACCCAAAAAGAAATATTTATGACATAAAGTACAAGGTTTCTAGATCTATAAAAAATCCCCCCATCCTCTGGGGATAAAATCCTTACTCTGCCAAGCATTGTACCCCTAAAGTTTAATAAAACTTTGTTTTAATTCTAACAATAAGATGATTATTTAGGAGAAAGCTACAATATATATGGTAAATTAAAAGAATAGATAGAGCTTCCACAATGGCTCAGCAGTAAAGAATCTGCCTGGCAATGGAAGAGATGCATGGGACACAGGTTAGATCCCTGAATCTGGAAGATCCCCAAGAGAAGGAAATGGCCACCCACTCAGTGCCTAAGACTTGTCCAGCTCTTTTGCAACCCCATGGACTGTAGCCTGCCAAGTTCTTCTGTCCATGGGATTTCCCAGCCAAGAACACTGGAATGGGTTTCCATTCTCTTAGTGACTGAACATACACACAAAAGAATAGATCAGAAAAGGCATTTATGTTACATCAGTTTAGAATGTAGCAGACTTCCCTGACAGTCTAGTGGTTAAGACTCCGTGCTTCCAATGAAAGGGATGTGCTTTTGATCCCTGTAAGGGAATATGTCTTTCAGTGTGACCAAAAAGTAAAAATAATAACAGTAAAAACAAAACAAACAAACAAACAAAAAACAGTAGAATATGGGCCCAACATGGCAGACATAATGAGAGATTAAGTCATTTAAAAATGAAAGAAAATCAGTGTGGGCCAGCCTCAACTGGAGATTGGCATACCAAATAGGATAATCATAGTTATTAATAAAATCAATGACTAGAAAATAATCACTCTTGGGAAAATTCTGGATGCTGTCATGAAGCTGATACTGGCAGATTGCAAGAGTCAGAGACTACCAGACATTGGTTGCCAAGAATTCAGAAGAAAAAATGTTTAGATATAGGTGTTAAGTGTATGGACTTCCCTGGTGGTTAAGTGTATGATAATACTATATTACACATTAGTTCAATATTTGCTTATTGGACATATTATTCATTATAAGTCTAGCACAGAGTTGGACACGACTGAAGTGACTTAGCAGCAGCAGCAGCAGCATGAAATATAAGTAGAATGAATGCTGGATCTTTAAAATTTACATTTGAGACAACTCAGTAGTCCTGTGCTCATTTTCCTTATATTTGAACAATCATTTTCCTTATATACACTATCAGATCAAATCAGATCAGTTGCTCATTCATGTCCGAATCCCATGAATCGCAGAACGCCAGGCCTCCCTGACCATCACCAACTCAACAAATGTCAATAAATTAAATTTTATAAATGTCCGCTCTCTACATTTAAGTCAAACACTTGTTGCAGTAACTATACTGTACATAGACAGTCTAGCCTTGCTCTTAGGCATCCTTTATACCAGAGAAGATAAAGCTTATGGTGGAATTCTCAGAAAAAAACTTAAAATGTTAGATGAAACTACACACAACCACATACATGTGCCTGCTCACCGACACAACACACACATACACAACACGCGCGTACTGAGGATGCAGAGAAAAGCCAGATCATCAGCATACTCAGAATCCCATTCTTTCCCAGTCAAATATCAATAGCTTGGATATTTCATACCTTGTTTTGTAATCTGGAACTTCAGTTAAAATTAACCTAGAAGGCATATGTGGATGGCTCATACTTAATCAAAGTAATTTAATTATAAAAATGACTAGAAGTTGTAATAAGCAAGGTGTAAAAGACATAAATTTTAATTTATTTGATTTTATTTGCAAAAACATTGAGTGCATTCTACTTGAGAGAAGACTTGTTGAGATAAATAATACAGTGTTATGCTTAAATTCCTTTCACAAATAAGATACAGAAAGGAAGAAAATGTATATGGTCTGGTGGCCAGGGAAGAGCAGTCAACTAAAGTGCTGTTAGAAGTCAGCCTAGCAGGTCAAGGGTGTCTTAAATTTGTCAGTGTATCATGACTTTGGGTTGCTCTCTGTAATTTATTGAAAACAGGATAAAGTTATGTTATGAATTAACTAAAAAGCTTTGTTTTACTTTACCCCAAAGTAACTACTAACCAGAAAGCAGATACACAAGTTTTGTCAACATGTTTGCTTTAAGAAATCTTAAAAGAATCTGGAGAAAAAAGGCAGAGAGTCTTCCAATGAACAAGAGGAGGACTACAACTCACTTCCTTACATCAGCCCGGGAAGCTGAAGACAGCAGAATGACACCTTCAAAGGGAGGAAAGCAGATATCTGCCAACTTTGAATTCCAAAGCCATCAAAATACCATTCAAAAAGTGAAGATTAAAAGAAGACATTTTCAGGAAAATAAAAGTGAAGATGATTTGTTATGTGCACAACTTTACTGAGTAAATGTATTTTTGTGGGGGAAGCACAAGAATGCCAAATGAAAGCTGAAGATGTAACTTTAAAGGAAGAGCATTGAAAATGGCAAATGTGTCAATAAGTATAAATGATATTGACAGTGACTTATGGGATTAAGTTAAAGAGAATTAAATCACTTGACATAAGTAGCTTGTAAGCCGAGAGGACAAATGAAATTGCAGTGTTTCAGGATCATTACCTGCCATGGAAATAGTAAAAGTCCTAAGCATTGATAGTCAAGAATGTATATTATAATTTCAGGGTAACCACTGAAAAGCGTGGCAAACATAGAAAGGCAAGACTAAAGGAAAGGGAGCTGAATTCATACTCAAATAGAAAGTTAAATACAAATGGGCCAGATGTTCTGATTAAAGGATAGCCTTATCAGATTGGAGACTCGAATCTGGAATGTAAGGAATAAGACATTTGAATACAACAGATAGTACCGATCTAGACTTTAAAAACTTTTTATTTATTTATTTGGCTGTGTTGGGTCTTAGTTGTGGCACAGGGGATCTTTGTTGTGTTATGCTGTGTGCGGGCTCAGTAGTTGTGGAGGGCAGGCTTAGCTGCTCTGAAGCATGTAGAAGCTTAGTTTCCAGACCAGGGATTGAACCCACATCCCCTGCATTGCAAGGCAGATTCTTAACCTCTGGACTGCCAGCGGAGTCCCTTAAGACAGGATTGCATTGATAAAAATCTATTCATAGCTCTGTAACTAAAGGATATGCACGCAAATATTTCTAAAATTTGTTTAGACAGCATAGGTGGGCTTTGTGCACTTTCTCCAAAAGAATAGAGTATGAACAATTATATGTTGCAACCTAGATCTAAATCTACTGCAGATTATTAGAAATAGCAACGTTTATTTTCCATTTGAATTAAAAAAAATCAGACTGAATTGCACTCCCCTCCCAGTTTTTCATCTGGTTCCTCTCACATTCCCTGTTACCATTTAATAGCGTCATTCACCTTATTACCAAAACTAGAAACTTGAGTGCAACAAAACAAATTTTCTTTTCCTCCAGGCTCCTCATTCCTTTAAAACCCCTTATAATGAATCTTTAGACTGTTATCTTGCATGTGTGTGTGTGTGTGTGTGTGTGTGTGTGTGTTAAATCGCTTCAGTTGTGTCCGACTCTTTGCGACTCTATGGACTGTAGCCTGCCAGGCTCCTCTGTCCACGGGATTCTCCAGGAAAGAAGACTGGAGTGGGTACCCTTTCCCTTCTCAAGGGAAGCTTCCCAACTCGAGGATCCCACCCATGTCTCTTACATCTCCTGCACTGGCAGGTGTGTCTTTTTGTTTTTTTAATTAATTAATTAATTTATTATTTTAATTTTATTTTATTTTTAAACTTTACATAATTGTATTAGTTTTGCCAAATATCAAAATGAATCCGCCACAGGTTTTCAGTTAGGGAGCTGTCACGGCAACTTTGAATGAGTTGCTAAATAAAAAGGATATTGGCTTCAATCTGTTCACTTCTTAGGCCACATTTCTACCTTTTTCTTGCAATATTTGAATTCTACTTGCCAAAATAATATGGGCAGTGGGATGACCTTTGTCAAGTTAAAAGCTTAACCCCAGATATTTTCTGAGCAGTGCTTCCTCTAATCAGCATTTAAAGTTATATAACTTGAAATATAAAATATGTAACTATATTTCTTTGGTTTTATAGTGACATGTAAAATAAGATATACTATGTGTACATACGTACAAATACATATAGGTGTATGTGTACAAATCTTACGACATGACTTTGAAGATGTCAAAATAAGAAAAAAAAAATTAGTCTTAGAAGTGGAGAAATGTGTTGGTATAATAAACTGAATTATTCGCATCATCACTAGATCCGTGGAAAACAAATTCCATAGAAAGCAGTACTGCTATGAGGTCCTATACCTTTATTACATTTAAGACTGTGTAGGAGGGTTCTGAGTGAAGGCTTTCATCTGATTCTCATTCGCATGCATATACTTGTCTGTCTGATATTTTTACTTGGTCTTTTAGCAAAATGTAAATAAGCTGAACAAGTCTAGCATCAATTTAATATTTTCCTTAATTCATCAACCCAGTTCCATGCCAAGGAGACTGTTAGGCAAATAAGTATTCTTACATTCCCTTCACCCATATTGCAGGGATTTTATTCTCTTCCATTCTCATGGCCAATGTCAAGTTGTTCTTGGGTACACAATTATTTTGTGTATATGCTGTCTTCACCAAATTATATATTTTTGAGAACCTGGCAGGACTGATCCCAATGCGTATGATGGCATTTTACATCATTGAAGTATTGATAGATTAAGTAAAGTTATAATATATACAATGGAATTATCAGACAATAAAAGAAAATGGTCAAATTTGGTATCATAAAACTCCTTGCACTCCTGTCACTTTCAAATCTGCTACTAACCATGAGAGAGGAAAGAATTCCTTCATTGTACTGGTCTCATTATTTTGGAATGAGCATTCAGTGTGTATTCAATATCAAGGTCAAACCTTTCTCTGTCTCTCTTTCTGTCTCTTTCCTCCCACCCCATTTGACACATGAACACACATGTATACAGAGAGAGAAAGAATCACAAGGAATTTTAATGAAGCAAATCTAGTATTACAGTGAACACTATAAAAAAAGGAAATGATATAAAACAATAAAATGGGTTAAGGAAAGAAAGACAGACATGGAAGAAAGTAAAACACTCATTTCTTTCTTCTAATCTCTTTTTTCCTTTCAATTACAATATACATGTATATTGTATCACTATATCAATACATTAGATTTAATGAGTTAGATAACTTATTAATTTTAGAGAAATATTATGCCATAAATACATTTTTGAATAGCCATATTCAAGTTCATGAATACAAAATTAATTATTTTCATTGTTATTAGTACTGAAGACATTTAGTGTACAAATTGCAACTGCATTTTAAAAAATATTATCATTGCAGTTATTAGACTAATCTGTTTCCTTATGTAACCAGTAATTCTGGAGTGTCTGAAAGAAGTGTTTAAAAAAGTTGTATGCAACAAATCCTAAAAGAATCTCTCTCTTTCCTTCCCTCTCTTTCTCTTTAAGCTTTGTTGATTAAAACATGGCTGCCTTCCTGACTTTGATTGACAAGGTATCAGAGTTTTGATGAACTATTTATATTTCATATTTATATTTTACATATTGTCGCAATGTAGGTAGGAGGAAACATAGAAACACGTAGGAAAAATGAATGTATTCTTGAATACAAAGAAGTAATGCTTCAGCCATGTTACCAAAAGGATATAAAAAGAAAATATATGACATTTTTGACTCTAATAGTGGAAACTACTAAAAAATGGTTTTTTATATGCAATAAACAATCTTCCAGATCATGGGTGTAGTCAGCAAAAGACTGCTAAAACTTTTCACAGAATGAAATGCAGCCTCCACTGGAGTGGAATTGATACAGGATTTGATGTTAGTAAATTTCTTTAGCTTTAGAGATTACTGTAGCAATTTAATTGCTATAAAGTTACTACTGCCAGGAGTCCTGGGACAATAGATGGTACTTCCATGTATACCCTTCATTTTAGTAAAAAACTAAAATAATTTATTATACTAAAATTGATTCACTTAAAGTTTCCAGTCAATTTCCTCCACAAAATTTAAATGCAGCAATACGCTAAGGAATGCTTTGTAAATGTCAAGGTATAACATTAACATTTGGTTGAAGTTATTATAATTACTTTTCAAACTCCAGAAAATGAGAGGTTTCTATTGCCAGTAAAAATTATTGTCACAGTACACAAATATCAGAATATTAAGTAATTACATTGTTATTTATGAGCCTGATACACTTAATTCTTTTTGCTGGCAAGGAAGATTACTTCACTTTTTTCTGATTAAGTATGCATGTCTACTTTTTAGAATACATACATATGTGTTAGAAGCCTTATGTGGAACAGGGAGGCCTGGCGTGCTGCAATTCATGGGGTTGCAAAGAGTCGGACACGACTGAGCAACTGAACTGAACTAAACTGAACAAGTATTTGTGCTTGCTAAGTAGCTTCAGTTGTTTCTGACTGTTTGTGACCCTAAGGACTGTAGCCCTCTAGGTTCCTTTGTCCATGGGATTCTCTAGGCAAGAATACTGGAATGGGTTGCCATGCTTTCCTCCAGGGGATCTTTCCGACCCAGAGATAGTACCTGTGTCTCCTGTGGCTTCTGCATTGCAGTTGGATTCTTCACCGCTGAGCCGTTGGGGGAGCCCATAGAAAAGTATATGAAGAGCAATAGATTAGTACACTGAAATTTTTTGCTAAGACTCATCCATAGGGGAAGCATTTCATCTGAGATTGTTTGAAAGAGAAGTGAAAGTGAAAGTTGCTCAGTCGTGTCTGACTCTTTGCCACCCCATGGACTGTAGCCTGCCAGCTCCTCTGTCCATGGAATTCTCCAGGCCAGAATAGTGAAGTGGGTAGCCTTTCTCCTCTCCTCTCCCCTCTTACCAGCCCAGGGATCCAACCCAGGTTTCCTGCATTGCTGGAGGATTCTTTGCCATCTAAGCCAACAGGGAAGCCCAAGAATACTGCAGTGGGTAGCCTATCTCTTCCCCAGCAGATCTTTCCGACCAGGAATCGAACCAGTTCTGCATTGCTGGTGGAGTCTTTACCAGCTGAGCTTCCAGGGAAGCCCAAAGAGTTTGTTTGGATCTGTTTATTTTAAGGAAATCATAATAGTATTCAGGTTACCTATTTTCCCATACTTATTATGACTATTTACGCATATTTCCTTGAAATATTATTCAAAATTCCTCCTTCCAAAAAAAAAAAAAAAATCAAGAAACTTTGCCTTATTCAGGCAGTTGGGTTTCCTACATTCACCTTGGGAACTTGACTGCTTCCCAGGTGGCTCAGTGGCAAAGAATCCACCTGCCAATGCAAGAGACACAAGAGACATGGGTTCAATCCCAGCGTCTGGAAGATCCCCTGGAGAAGAAAATGGCAACTCACTCCAGTATTCTTATTTGGGAAATTCAATGGACAGAGCAGCATGGTGGGTTATAGACCATGGGGTTGCAAAGAGTTGTGCAACTGCACAACTGAGCACGCCTGCACTGCATGGGAACTCAAAATAAAAATAAACTTCAGTCACTGGAAACAATAATTAACAATGTTACTTGAATTTGACCTTTCCACAACCAACCCTATTCCCATCAAAGTAAAATTCAGCACCAGTTCCACGTATATGATCTGGTACCTGTCTAGGAAGTATTGAAATTCATGACCAACTAATATTCTGATCATTTTAAATTTGATTTTACTTGGTTTAATAATTGTGTATTTTGGGTCCCCTAAAGGTCCATCTAGTCAAGGCAATGGTTTTTCCAGTGGTCATGTATGGATGTGAGAGTTGGACTGTGAAGAAGGCTGAGCGCCGAAGAATTGATGCTTTTGAACTGTGGTGTTGGAGAAGACTCTTGAGAGTCCCTTGCAAGGAGAGCCAAGCAGTCCATTCTGAAGGAGATCATCCCTGGGATTTCTTTGAAAGTAATGATGCTAAAGCTGAAACTCCAGTACTTTGGCCACCTCATGTGAAGAGTTGACTCATTGGAAAAGACTCTGATGCTGGGAGGGATTGGGGGCAGGAGGAGAAGGGGACGACAGAGGATAAGATGGCTGGATGGCATCACCGACTCAATGGACTTGAGTCTGAGTGAACTCTGGGAGTTGGTGATGGACAGGGAGGCCTGGTGTGTTGCGATTCATGGGGTTGCAAAGAGTCAGACACAACTGAGCGACTGAACTGAACTGAACTGAACTGAATAATTATTTGTTGTGTAAAAATATAAAACCAAATCATTTAAACTATTCAGTGACTGGACTATCTAATTGTTTATTTTGACTTCAATGAATATTTTAAAATGTAATCTATTATCTTCTTCATCTTAAAACAAATCCATCAGTCTTTACAAAAACCATTTTACAAATTACAACATTAGAAAAGATAGATTTTCATGCCTCCTTACTTAAAATTGTTTCATCCATATTTGTTTAAAGAAGTGTTTGTTAGTTGCTCAGTCTTCTCCAGGGGGAAGGAAGTAAGTGAATTTTAATTAGACACTTCATCTAAGTGGATTTTGCTTATAATTAAGTAGTGATTCTTTTGTCTCATCTATCAAATTCAGGCTAGGAGATTTCCTGTGTGCCTCCTTTCTACTGAATCCATCACGTCCTCACTCTTTGCTCTATCTACCATCTTCACAGATAACTCAACAACATCTTGTCTCACCTATCAGTTCAGTTCAGGCCAGTTGCTCAGTCATGTCTGACTCCTTGTGACCCCATGAATTGCAGCACGCCAGGCCTCCCTGTCCATCACCAACTCCCGGAGTTCACTCAGACTCATGTCCATTGAGTCAGTGATGCCATCCAGCCATCTCATCCTCTGTCGTCCCCTTCTCCTCCTGCCCCCAATCCCTCCCAGCATCAGAGTCTTTTCCAATGAGTCAACTCTTCACATGAGGTGGCCAAAGTACTGGAGTTTCAGCTTTAGCATCATTCCTTCCAAAGAAATCCCAGGGCTGATCTCCTTTAGTATGGGCTGGTTGGATCTTCTTGCAGTCCAAGGGACTCTCAAGAGTCTTCTCCAACACCACAGTTCAAAAGCATCAATTCTTTGGCACTCAGCCTTCTTCACAGTCCAACTCTCACATCCATACATGACCACTGGAAAAACCATAGCCTTGACTAGACGGACCTTTGTTGGCAAAGTAATGTCTCTGCTTTTGAATATGCTATCTAGGTTGGTCATAACTTTCCTTCCAAGGAGTAAGCGTCTTAAAAGATGCTTTCATGGCTGCAATCACCACCTGCAGTGATTTTAGAGCCCCCCAAAATAGTCTGACACTGTTTCCACTGTTTCCCCATCTATTTCCCATGAAGTGATGGGACCGGATGCCATGATCTTCGTTTTCTGAATGTTGAGCTTTAAGCCAAGTTTTTCACTCTCCTCTTTCACTTTCATCAAGAGGCTTTTTAGTTCCTCTTCACTTTCTGCCATAAGGGTGGTGCCATCTGCATATCTGAGGTTATTGATATTTCTCCTGGCAATCTTGATTCCAACTTGTGTTTCTTCCAGTCCAGCGTTTCTCATGATGTACTCTGCCTATAAGTTAAATAAGCAGGGTGACAATATACATCCTTGACATACTCATTTTCCTATTTAGAACAAGTCTGTTGTTCCATGTCCAGTTCTAACTGTTGCTTCCTGACCTGCATATAGGTTTCTCAAGAGGCAGGTCAGGTGGTCTGGTATTCCCATCTCTTTCAGAATTTTCCACAGTTTATTGTGATCCACACAGTCAAAGGGTTTGGCATAGTCGATAAAGCAGAAATAGATGTTTTTCTGGAACTCTCTTGCTTTTTCCATGATCCAGTGGATGTTGGCAATTTGATCTCTGGTTCCTCTGCTTTTTCTAAAACCAGCTTGAACATCAGGAAGTTTACAGCTCACATATTGCTGAAGCCTGGCTTGGAGAATTTTGAGCATTACTTTACTAGCCTGTGAGATGAGTGCAATTGTGCGGTAGTTTGAGCATTCTTTGGCATTGCCTTTCTTTGGGATTGGAATGAAAACTGACCTTTTCCAGTCCTGTGGCCACTGCTGAGTTTTCCAAATTTGCTGGCATATTGAGTGAAGCACTTCACAGCATCATCTTTCAGGATTTGAAATAGCTCAACCGGAATTCCATCACCTCCACTAGCTTTGTTCATAGTGATGCTTTCTAAGGCCCACTTGACTTCACATTCCAGGATGTCTGGCTCTAGATGAGTGATTACACCATCGTGATTATCTGGGTCGTGAAGATCTTTTTTGTACAGTTCTGTGTATTCTTGCCACCTCTTCTTAATATCTTCTGCTTCTGTTAAGTCCATACCATTTCTGTCCTTTATCGAGCCCATCTTTGCATGAAATGTCTCACCTATACCACTTATCAAAATCTCCTTGTCCCTGACTTTCTCTAATAGGTCCTGGGAGCTCTAGGATCCAGCCAGCCAGTGACCCAGGCAGGTATCTAGAGTTGTTCATGAGCCCATGGGCCAGCTCATGACCATCACTATACTGTAGTGGGTTTAGTTCAGTTTCGTTCAGTAACTTAGTCTTGTCTGACTCTTTGCGAGCCCATGGACTGCTGCACACCAGGCTTCCCTGTCCATCGCCAACTCCCGGAGTTTATTCAAACTCATGTCCATTGAATCAGTGATGCCATCCAACCATCTCATCCTCTGTCATCCCCTTCTCCTCCCGCCATCAATCATTCCCAGCATCAGAATCTGTTCAAGTGAGTTGGTTCTTCTCATCAGGTAGCCAAAGTACTGGAGTTTCAGATTCAGCATCAGTTCTTCCAATGAATATTCAGGACTGATTTCCTTTAGGATGGACTGGTTGGGTCTCCTTGCTATGCAAGGTACTCTCAGGGGTCTTCTCCAACACCACAGTCTGAAGCATCAGTTCTTTGGTGTTCAGCTTTCTTTCCAGTCCAACTCTCATATCCATACATGACTACTGGAAAAATCATAGCTTTGACTAGATGGGAGAAATATCAATAACCACAGATATGCAGATGACACCACCTTTAGGGCAGAAAGTGAAGAAGAACTAAAGAGCCTCTTGATGAAAATGAAAGAAGAGAGTGAAAAAGTTGGCTTAAAACTCAACATTCAGGAAACTAAGATCATGGCATCTGGTCCCATGACTTCATGGCAAATAGATGGGCAAACAGTGAAAACAGTGGCAGACTTTATTTTTTTGGGCTCCAAAATCACTGCAGATGGTGATTGCAGCCATGAAATTAAAAGATGATTACTCCTTGGAAGGAAAGTTATGACCAACCTAGACAGCATATTCAAAAGCAGAGACATTACTTTGCCAACAAAGGTCCATCTAGTCAAGGCTATGGTTTTTCCAGTAGTCATGTATGGATGTGAGAGTTGGACTATAAAGAAAGCTGAGCTCAGAAGAATTGATGCTTTTGAAGTGTGGTGTTGGAGAGAACTCTTGAGAGTCCCTTGGACTGCAAGAAGATCCAACCAGCCCATACTAAAGGAGATCAGTCCTGGGTGTTCATTGGAGGGACTGATGTTGAAGCTGAAACTCCAATACTTTGGCCACAAAGAGCTGACTCACTTGAAAAGACCCTGATGCTGGGAAAGATTGAGGGCAGGAGGAGAAGGGGACGACAGAGGATAAGATGGTTGGATGGCATCACTGACACAATGGACATGGATTTGGGTGGACTCCGGGAGTTGGTGGACAGGGAGGCCTGGCATACTGCGGTTCATGGGGTCGCAAAGAGGTGGACATGACTGAGTGACTGAACTGAACTGAACTTGACTAGATAGATCTTTGTTGGCAAAGCAATGTTTCTGATTTTTAACATGCTGTCTAGGTTGGTCACAACTTCTCTTCCAGGGAGCTAGCAGCTTTTAATTTCACGGTTGCAGTCACTATCTGCAGTGATTTCAGAGGCACCCCCCCCCCACCACCAGCCAAATACAGTCCGTCACTGTTTCCCCATCTATTTGCCATGAAGTGATGGGACCAGTTGCTATGATCTTAGTTTTCTGAATGTTGAGTTTTCAGCCAACTTTTTCATTGTAGTGGATACTGGAGGATAAATACTCACCTTTCTGTCTCATCATTTGTGAATTTTCTGATGCGTTCTAATGAGTCCTTGTGACATGTGTTCTGGGAGAATCAAGACCCAGTTGCTCCTAGTAGTGATCAACTTAAAAGACAAACTATTAAATTTGTTTTTCCACTTTCCATGTCTTAATTGTCCCAGTGTTCTACCGCATCAATTTCCTAAATAAATATTCATATACATATCCAAGCTCTTCTTTCTGGGTGAAAAACCAGCGTCAGGACCTCATTATCTGTGTTTTTCTTTCCTATTACTCTATTTTGTGTCTTACTAATTCTTCATGTTTTCTTACCTTTTTCAACTTTTCTTAAAATATTTTTCTTCATTTTCCTTTGACATCCTGTCTTTTGGGAGTTAAAAAAATAATTTACACTTATAAAAGAGCAACGTGAAAGATCCTTGTGATGGTGGGAATATTCTGTATCTTGATTGTGGTGGTAGAAATACAAACCTACAGATTATAGAATTGAAGAGAACTAGATATATACACTAATACAAGCAAAATCTGAATCAGATGTTGATTGCATCAATGTTAATATAATGGTTATAATTTTATACTATAGTTCTGCAAGATGTCACCACCAGAGGAAACCAGTAAAAGACACTGCGGCTGTGCTGCCGTTTAGCTGCTCAGTCATGTCCAGCTCTTTTGTGCCTCATAGACTATAGTTCACCAGGTCCTCTGTCCACGGGGTTTCCAAGGCAAGACTATTGGAATGGGTTGCTAATTTCTTCTTCAGGGGGTCTTCACCACCAAGAGATCAAACCCTCATCTCTTGTGTCTCCTGCATTGGCAGGCATATTCTTTACCATTGAGCCACCTGGGAAGCTCAAAATACACATGAGATCACTGTGTATTGTTACTTAGAACTTCTTGTGAATCTACAATTATCTCAATAAACATTTAATTAAAGAAAAAGCAATTTTGCTTTTCTCCAACTGTAGCCCCTCAATTTATATACACATAGGAAATACATTCTTTTAGCAAGCTAATAACCAGGTTAAGTACTTATATACACATTTGTAAGAGCGTCTTACTTAAATTATAAACTCATAAAGCCTATTTGACTTTTAATTAAAAGCCATCTGTTAACTTTTGTGCTTCAAACATCCTGGAATCTAGTAAAAATAGTTACATATTATATACAGGATTAAATTAATTTGAAAGAGCATTCTCATTTGGTGCTTTTAATATTTATTAAGTAGCAAAACATCGCAAAGCTATTTGATCTGGGCTAGCAGAATATACCTTCTATAAAGGAAGTTGTATAATACTTGTTTAATCTATAATTTTTAATTTCTTTTATTTTTTCTATTTTTCTAAAGGACATCTCTGCTTCCTAAAACCCACTGGAATGGATTTCAAATAAAAAATATTGACCATTCACATTTGGGAAAAGAAAAAAAAATGATATCATTTGTCTGGATCAGTTATCTACCTGATTCCTAAGAGTCCATTTTAGAGACTGAATTTGTATTTTGCATAAAGGATGTTCCCTCCACCCTTAAAGACAGATTAAGCATAGAAATAAAACACTATTAGGGTTATGTTTATTATTTGCAGTAATACATGGAATGTATTATAATTTTAAGGACTTTATCTCTTCAGAATTGTTTGTATCAACTCAGGACAACTTTAGAATTGGAAGAAATAAATAAAATACAATAAACTGTCCTAATGTTTTCCCTGTCTTATGGGTATTAAATCAGTTCTGCTACATCTTTCTGTAAGTGCTTTTGATGACTTCCCTCTCCAACACATGTCTAAACCTTAAAGTTTGCCTCGGTCATCTTTCTCAAATGCTTTGGTTCCCTGTTTTAGTTACCCTTGGTCTAAACCTTGACCTTCTGCTGCCTGTCTCAATAAATTCAGAACATAAGCATTTACCTGCAGCAAATGTGAATGGTTCCCCCAGAAATAATAGCATCCAATAAAAACCAAAACCAAAGGAAGAGAAAGGTGAGGTCGGGTATAATTTTCTCATCACAGCTTCCTTCGCTTTTTCTTTTTGGCCTTAGACACTCTGTTGACCTCTGTCTATTTTTATGGCAAGATTAATTCTTCTATTTCAATGAGTCTGAATCTTTCAGAATCATATAGTGGGGTTGACCTTAAAAAGTGCTAATCTTAAAAAAGATGATGTGAAAAAAATGACAAAAAACTGAAAAAAATATATTCTTGCAGACCAAGGAAATAGAGATGATTTTACTCAACTTTCTAAGTTTATAAAGAGGGAGGTGGGTAAAGGACAATCAAGTGACACAGTATTAGACTTGTATCCCTCCAATGTTGGCTGTCAAATCCTCTAAGCCTTGCTTCAGCAGAAATGCAGACCCCAGGCCAATTATATCCCAAGTCAGTGGAAGTATTAGAAATCCTAGACTGAGTGAAGGATAATTCAGATTAAAATTATAATTTCTAATACTGAAATTTTGAATATCTATCCACTAGCAGCTGAGTGTTGGGATTTTACTCTATTGCCAAGTCCTTGCTTTGTGCATTTCCATAGTCAGTGACTGGGTGACTTTATTTAGTTACCTAAATCATTCCCTTTTTTCCCCCCACCCTGTTTAAGGTCTTGCAGACTTTGGTCCTGTCTTTTTCACTTTTCGTCCCTCTCTTCTCACAAACTCCCTATGGCCTGTGCAAGGACCCATAATTCATCCTCAAAAATGATATATACCACTCATTCCCAGACTCCTAGGTGTTCACAACCTAACTTCTTTGAGATCTTCTTCTGAGAAGGTCTTTCTACATCTGTGGACCAGTATTAGGTCAGGACTACCTTTCTGGATGTAAATGTGGTTCTCCACAACAAGCCAAAGGGATTCCACAAATATCTTACCATCTAGGGACACTTATCTTCGAGAACTTTATCTTCAGACTTAAACATCTGTCTGAAGGATGTTTTTCTATGGTGTCTAACTTAATAGGTCTGCTTCTGCCCATGTTATGGTTAAATTCAGCCTCAAAGTTCTATTTTGGGTGTTATGACAGAGGAGTCAGGCATGAGAAAAGCCAGTGCTTGAAAGTGATACATTTAAAATGGTGGAAGAGAATTAAGTGAAGTGTGAAGTGAAAGTCACTCAGTCATATCTGACTCTTTGCAACCCCATGGACTATATAGTCTGTGTAATTCTCCAGGCCAGAATACTGGAGAGGGTAGCCATTCCCTTCTCCAGGGGATCTTCCCAATTCAGGGATCAAACCTAGATCTTCAGCATTGCAGGTAGATTCTTTACCATCTAAGCCACCAGGGTAACCCAACTATTGTTTAAAAAAAAAAAAAGAAGTACTGTATTCTCCTGATTTCATTAACTATCTTCCTTTATTCCTTTACATCCAAGGTTGCCTTAGACATATTCAGCCCTGAAAACTATTTTCCTTAGGCACTACAACTGTGATAGAAATTATTATTTTGTGATTGCTGATGTTTGCCTTTTAAAAAATATGACATCATAGTTAGTCTTGCACAAGACACATAAGAGGTGATTAAAATGTAACTGCTTTTACTAGTTGAGTTCTACAGAATATAAATGAAAAAAATATAGCAAATGTTTTATGATCTCTCAAGCATCATGCAAATGTAAAATATAAAACCTTTTATAATGTTGCACACAGATATAATGCAAACCAAGGAATGTTACAAATTTGAAATGTAATTATTTTAGATATTTATGAAGGATGGTAAACCAATAATTTCTGATTTTTCCTTCATGCTTCATTTGTCTATATAGTTCTCACTAGCTAATCAAAAGGCAAAGGGAAAGCATTTTAGGCAAACAATGGTACATAGTAGAAAATGCAATAAATTTCTATTTGCCAATTGGCAGGTACATTTACATTGGTACAGGACATACTGTTATAGAACAAAATATATTTATTTTACATACATATATATATATGTATATGAACTGATTTTCAACTCTTACAAGTCCTGCATAATTAGAACCCGCAATTAGAACTACACACACTAAGACAAGTATTGTCAACATTGAGCAAAAGAAACTAAATACAAAAGTGAGCATACAATACTAGTCTGTTAATCAGAAGGTGAACCACACACAAAGCATACCAGGGTCTTAGACGTTAGGATAGTGGATTGCCTATGGGTGAAAGTAGAACCTAGAAGGGGAGGTGTGTGTCTGGAATTGCAATAATGCTTTGTTTCTTGATAGAGGTGCTGGCTTATTGAGTGTGTTTACTTTATGAAAAGTTACTAAGCTACCCCTATATAACAGGTACACATTAGTCTTGTTTATGGTTTCCAAATGGAATCCTGATTAATGGGATGTATTTGGTAAAGATACACCAAACATTTTGGTTATATGTGAGTTACTGTTTTAAGGTCTATTATAACTAAAACAGATAGCTATTGTACTTTACTCATTGGAAGCAAGTAGGTGATGTGAATTCATGAATCATTGTCTAAACTGAGTGAATAAGTGAATATTTACAACCTTGTGATAATCATTAATGTTTTCATGTTGCGAGTGGGATGCTATGAGTTGCAATGGTGTTGCAAGTGGTCATTTCTAGAGGTTAACAGAAACCATGTTTTGTGCTTCTCAAATACGGCTAAACTTGCTGTGTCATATTTTTTTCCATAACTTAATTGAAAGATAATAGCCAGAATGTTATAATTAAAGGCCATAAATACAGTAGCTGTTTTGTGTTAAAAAAACTTTGACACTTAATTACCTACCTAGGGCTGTAATTTCATTAGAATCATGACACACATACTGTTTACAGAATGCCTCATGAATCTCTTTGGATTACTGGGAGCAAAAAAATCAATTTTTTCTTTTTACATTTTTTCTCACTACCTGTCAAAAGAGATAACAATAATAACAGAAAAAAAGGAAAAGGGAAAAGACAAAAGGAAAATAACATTTTAAAAGCTTTTTTGATTTTATGGAGAAACAAAATCAGTCAGAATAGTACCCAACAACATTTTCATTCTTGAAATGCCTTTCAGTCTTGTAAAATATGGCTTAGCTCATGAAAATGAAAGATTCAAAGCAATGACTAATATAAAATTTTTTTCCAAGCAGTTATTCTGTTATCATAGCAGAATACTGCCTAGTGATTGAAAGCATATATATTGCAACTTGATAGTAAACCATTGTAATAGACCATAATCCCAACCCCCAGGCCTAAGAGAAGTAGTTGGCCATAAATAAGTTTTCAGAGTACTGACAGAAAATGTAATACTGAGGTTACCTTCAGTGACTGCTTTTGTCTAAAAGTTGAAATAGAAGTAGATTTCGTAGACTTTTCTTCATCAAAAATTTCATTATTTAGATTTATATTGGCCAATTGCCTACCATGTTAATTTAATGATTTAGGTATTTAAAGAAGAATGAAAGTTCAGCAAAAGTTAATTTTATTACTGAAAAATGAGAGAGTAATAAAAGTAATAAAAATGGGAGACACTATAAGGCAATGGTAAAAGTGGGTATATGTAGCGAGGAGAATTTCTTAATTTTAACCTAAGTGGATAGAATGAATTCCTTATGCAATATCATTATATTCTCTATTGAGGGAAGGTGACTGATAACAGCATTTGATTGAAAAATAAATTATACCTAAAAAGCTACTCAGAAAATAATTCAGATAGTGTGTTCTACTAGTGAATTTTGATATGGCTGATTGGAATGCCAATTCCAACTGCCCTCTGTATGCTGTTTGAAAGCTCAGGCCATTTTTTGAGGAATCTCCACACTGTTCTCCGTAGTGGCTATACTAGTCTGCTGTCCCACCAATAGTGTAAGAGGGTTCCCTTTTCTTCACACCCTCTTCAACATTTGAGAGAACACCATTGAAACATGCATATTGCCATGTGTGAAATAGATGACCAGTCCAAGTTTGATGCATGAAACAGGGCACTCAAAGCCGGGGCACTGGGACCAACCCAGAGGGATGGGTTGGGGAGGGAGGTGGAAGGGGGGTTTGGAATGCGGGACACATGTACACCCACAGCTGATTCATGTCAATGTATGGCAAAAATCACCAAAATGCTATAAAGTAATTAACCTCCAATTAAAATGAATAAATAAATGAAAAACAAAACAAAAATGCCCAGGCCATTTTCTGGATCTCAGATAGCTCATCTGTGTTGAGTGTGGACCAAACTGTAGACTTCACTCCAGTTTCAAAAGTTTAAATGCAATTTTATTATTTTCTTATTGATTAAAATTTTAGCATAATTGATCATATGGATGGTTTACAGCATATTCTTTGGTAGCAGAGAAAAATATTGAGGGTTCTCTATGTTCATGCAATGTTTCAAAGGAGAGACTGGATAGAAGAGTGTGTGGCAGAAAGCAGCACAGCATGAAACCAATCCAGCTGATGGGTGTTTTTAATAACTTTATCTCCTGCTGCTGCCATCTGATTATCTCTCCATTGTATTACAGCAAAAGCCACCATCTATGGATGAATGCATATATTCAGTCAGTTCAGTTCAGTCACTCAGTCATGTCCGACTCTTTGCGACCCCATGAATCACAGCACGCCAGGCCTCCCTGTCCATCACCAGCTTCCGGAGTCCATCCAAACCCATGTCCATTGTGTCAGTGATGCCATCCAACCATCTCATCCTCTGTCGTCCCCTTCTCCTCCTGCCCTCAATCTTTCCTAGCATCAGGATGTTTTCAAATGAGTCAGCTGTTCGCATCAGGTGGCCAAAGTATTGGAGTTTCAGCTTCAACATCAGTCCCTCCAATGAAGACCCAGCACTGATTTCCTTTAGGATGGACTGGTTGGATCTCCTTGCAGTCCAAGGAACTCTCAAGAGTCTTCTCCAACACTACAGTTCAAAAGTATCAATTCTTCTGAGCTCAGCTTTCTTTACAGTCCAACTCTCACATCCATACATGACCACTGAAAAACCATAGCCTTGACTAGACGGATCTTTGTTGGCAAAGTAATGTCTCTGCTTTTGAATATGCTATCTAGGTTGGTCATAACTTTCCTTCCAAGGAGTAAGCGTCTTTTAATTTCATGGCAGTCACCATCTGCAGTGATTTTGGAGCCCCCCAAAATAAAGTCAGCCACTGTTTCCACTGTTTCTCCATCTATTTGCCATGAAGTAATGGGACCAGATGCCATGATCTTAGTTTTCTGAATGTTGAGCTTTAAGCCAACTTTTTCACTCTCTTCTTTCACTTTCATCAAGAGACTCTTTAGTTATTCTTCACTTTCTGCCATATATTACATATTCATATTTTATGCTTAAAATTATGATTTTTCATATTTTCCTTTAATAAATTTAACCCTATTTTTTAAAGTTTTATTGAATCATAAACAGTATACAATACACTATACACTATTTTAAATATTATATGCAATTCAATAAGTTTGGGATATGTTCACTATGTTGATTGTGGTGATGGTTTTACAGGTGTAAATGTAGTTCAAAACTGGATTTCTTCTCTTCTGATTTGATTCAAATCATCTTTGTATTGTAGCAGTGCCTCCTTGCTTCACTCAGTGTACTTACTCTTGTGAAGTTTTTTAAGAAAAATATTTAATTTAACAAATCCACTTTGGAGATGTACATAATCAACAGAGAAGCCCAAGTTATCCACATAAAGTTATTATGCAATTATGTATTCATTATTATATGTAGTCAAGAAAATTTCTTTCATTCTGAGCCAAGAACTCCACTAGGCATCAGAATATTTCTAAACTATTACTAAACTGAATGAGATGAAGAGGCTATATTTTCTGTGTATAGTTTGATATACAAGAGATAATAGTTGAAAAGTCACTCAGGAGGCTGGGGGACTGGATGTAAGATAAACACAGAGTGCTCTGTGAATAACATGAGAGTCCTTACCTAATCTTGTGGAAGACTTCCTAGAGGAAATGATGTCTGAAAACAAGTAGGATCTATCCACTGAAGGGAGAAATATGTGAGTGTTCCAAGAAGAGGGGACTGAATTTGCAAGACCTCCAAGGGGAGAGAGACAAAGAAACCTGAAAGTCACCCAGCACATCTGGACCAGTTGAGTTTATCACAATTTGAAACACAGCAGGGCCTGGTGGATCACCTTAAAATCCCTAATTCCCTGGTCCAGAGATGATGAGATTAAAGAATTGATTGTAATAATAAAATTCCAGTGACACTTTTGTCAAGAGTTGTAGCTTGAGTCTGTGTGTGATGCGTTACTTTAAATTAGATGAATAAAACTGTGAAGCAAACAAGTTCAAGAAGTATTTATGAGATCCACACTGTAGGTCTTAAAACAGAGAAAGCTGAAGAGAGAGGACTATGACAAAAAAAACAAAAATCAAAGCTGCTGCCCAGGTTTCTAATTTGACTGAAGAAATAAATTATGATGCTGCTTATAGAATTAAAGCATGAAGAGGGAGGTGAGGGTTTAGTTAGTTTTGATCCACTGTGTACTCAAACTGATAGGTCTGGTGGATAATTACTTAGAAACTTTGGTTTAAGCCTCAGTGAAGAATTTGAGGCTGAACAGATGATGTTAGTATTTCTTTTTATTGAGATGTAATTGATATGCACCATTGTATAAGTTAAGGTGTACTGTGTGTTGATTTGATAAGTTTATATACTCCAATGTGATTACCACCATAGAGTTAGCTAACACCTTTATCACATCACATAATTATCATTTTCTTTCTTTCTTTTTTTGGTAATGAGAACAATTGAGATCCAGTCTCTTAGCAACTTGGAAGTTTACAAAATAGAATTGTTGCTTATAATTGTTATGCTGTGCAACAGATCTCAGAACATATTTAACCTAGTTGAAAATTTGTGTCTTAAACCGCCTCTCCCCAAATACCCCACCTCCCAGGCTGTAGTAACCACCATTCTACTTTCGGTTTCCACAAATTTGGCTTTTTGAGATTCTATCTGTATGTGATGTCATTCTAGTCTCAAGCTATATGCTCTGTGATCCTGTACTTGAAGCTTTGAGAATACCTTAAATGCAGAGTAACATTTTCTACAGTCATACATTATTTTGTTTCATACCTGGTTCTGAATTTTCCAAATTCCATATACTACACATATGTTATCAAACATAAATATCAAGCTTGAAATCCTTATACCTTAAAACTTTCCATCTTAAAACCTTTGCTAAAAGCCCTGAGTCTCTGTCTTCTTTAGGAAAAGATACCTCAAGATTCATTTTAAAAACAGAAAGAATCACATAGTGAATTAATCAAATTAATATTAAAGTCCTCACATAGTACCAGGAACATATGATTTTTTTTTTTTAGTCTGTACAATAAAAAGGATGATCCAAAATAAAACTATGTTTTTTGTTACATGTATGGTGACCTTTGGGTTTCCCCAGTGGCCCACTGGTAAAGAATCTGCCTGCAATCCAGGAGCCACAGAAGGTATGGGTTGGATCCCTGTGTTGGAAAGATATCCTGGAGGCGGGCATGGCAACCCACTGCAGTGTTCTTGCTTGGAGAATCCCATGGACAGAGGAGCTGGGTGAGTTACAGTCCATAGGGTCACAAAGAGTCAGACATGACTGAAGCAACTAAGCACGCACACAGGCATGGTGACCTTTATGTGTAAGATAAACAAATTTTTCCACACATTTATTTATCGACAGTAGTGTTTTAATAGAAGGATTGCTCATCTTCAAATAGTTTAATACTACAGATAATGAAATAGCTTTATAAATCATGGATATTGACCTTAATAAGTCACTCATCCAAGAGATTAAAAAGAAAAAATAGAATGCATCAGTAGCACAAAACCAGTGTTTCAGTTTTTCACTTTTAGTGATAGAAATGCCAGGCACTCAAATGAGGAGATATGTTTTCAATCACATTTGTGAGTCTAAATATAACTTTACAAGAAAATTGGATGCCAGGTAGCAATATAAAAAATAGATCCTGATATGATGTTTATGTTCCTATGAATAAAGTTCTTTTATTATGATGCTTAATTATTTTTATGTGAATATAAGATCCTGAGGTACTGATAACTGTTTTTTAAAAAATAATCTGACAAGAACTTCCCCATGAAAAAGAAGAATTATATGAATTTTAACCTAGTTTAGATCCTGGTTTTGACTGATTCTTGTATCTGTTATTCTATATAAAGTATTTAAACATTTATAATTTTGATTTTAGTTCATTTGTCTTGACCTTATTCTAAAGTAGGAGGATCTTTTTCTTCTCCATTCAAATTTCTATATTCTTTTGTGTCAGTTACTACTGTTGAATAGTAAATCACTCTCAAATTTAGTATCTTCAAACCATAGAAAGTTATTATTTTATGCACATCTACATTAATTTGATGGTTTCACTAACTGGCATGGGCTTGTCATGCATCTGTGGTCAGATTTCTGGGAGCTGGCTGCTCTGGAAGACCAGGCTGGATTGCAGGCAGATTCTTTACCACTGGGCCACTGGGGAAACCCAAAGGCCACCATACATGTAGCAAAAAACGTTTTGGTCTGCCTTCTAGTCTGCCTGGAAGATCAGGCAGATTCTGGACCCTGCTCAGAGTTATATGGTCTCCTGTGGGCTTCCTAGGTGGCGCTAGTGGTCAAGAACCCACCTGTCAATGCAAGAAGAGATAGACATGTGTTGAATCCCTGGGTCAGGAAGATCTCCTGGAGGAGGGCATGGCAAGCCACTCCAGTATTCTTGCTTGGAGAATACCATGGATTGAGAAGCCTGGCAGGCTACAGTCCATGGGGTCGCAAAGAGTCAGACATGACTGAACTGACTTAGCATGCATGCATGTGGTCAAGAGGGTTTGCCCAGTCTGGTTCCTTATTGTGGGCAGGACCTCAAGAGAGACAGCAGAAGTGAGCATCTAAGAGCTAAAGCAAGTTACACAGTCAGTCCAGATTCAAAGGGAAAATTTTCAAAGTCATGCTGCAAAGGATGAGGGGACATAGGAAGGCTTGGAAAAATAGAGGCCATTTTTGGACATTAATCCTAACACATAGTATATGGTTTATTAATTTAGTTGCTTACAAATCATTCAGTAATTGAGAAGGGACTTTTTAAAAAGACAATTATCATTGGCATTAAAGAAGACAATACATCATTATTTTTAACATTTTCTTTATTGTTAATTCTTATTACTAGTTGCAAACTATGAAATGTCTTGTAAGTATTTTATATGACTTTTAATTTTCATGTTGATATCCTATTTATTTTTGAGCACCTATCAAGTAATATATTTTACGCACAAAGATGAAGCACCATCTGCTTCACATTCAGTAAGTTCAGTTTATCAGAAAGACAGTAAAGATAAAAGAAAAAAATAATACATCATGGTTGTCTAAAAGCTGTGCAAAATTCACTATGGAAATCATGGTGAAGGAAGAACTATCCCTTTCTGTGGGGGTTAGGGGATGATTTCATTAGATGAAAAGACTTGATTACCAGCTAGAGATGAACAGGAGTTCATTATACAGAGGGTAAAGGGGAGGATGTGTATGCTACATACAGGGACCACTAAATAAATCAGCATATCCAGCAGTCAGGAGGAGAGGGCTGATGTTGAAGTCAGAAGTTTGACAGGGATTAGACTGTGAAAGTTCTTTTCTTTTGTGAAAGGCCTTTCTATGTGAAAGGCCATATCTTTTCCTATCCCACCATGCCTCCACTATGAGTTGTTTATTTTTTTTTCCCCCAAGTGTTTACTAATCTGACTTTGAGCTCTAAGAAAGTGATTGGGCAATATTTTCTGTTTTCTTTATTAATTTTTGTGCCTCTTTCTTTTCATTCTTTTTTTTTTTTTTTAGAAAAACAGTACAAATGTTTGTAGAAACCCATGGCTTCTCTCTCCTGGGCTTCCCTCATAACTCTTGGTAAAGACTCCACCTCCAATGCAGGAGACCCCGGTTCTATTCCTGGATCAGGAAGATCCCCAGGAGCAAGGATAGGGCACCCACTCTGGTGTTCTTGGGCTTCCCTAGTGTCTCAGCTGGTAAATAATCCGCCTGCAATACGGGAGACCTGGGTTTGATCCCTAGTTGGGAAGACCCTTTGGAGAAGGGAAAGGCTACCCACTCCAGTATTTTGGCCTGGAGAATTTCATGGACTAAATAGTTCATGAGGTCTCAAGGAGTTGGACAGGACTGAGAGACTTTCACTTTCACTTTCTCTCTCCTATCTGCCACAACCACCAATCAAGCAGCAACATGGGTCAATGAACTCATTTATGACCGTTAACCTTCATTGCTTCAGTCTTCCATGTCATGCTGTTGGCTGGAAAGCAGAAAGACCCAACTTCCATTTGGGTTTAAGAAATTAAACAAAGGACATTTCAGGCCTATAAATGTATTCCACATTTCATAATTCAGTGTTTGCCAAAGCCTAACATGGGAGTTGCAGGCATTAGTTCCATTAATAGAAAGTGTAAATTCATTTCCAGTTTGAAATTTCTTTAGTGCAAATAGATTTCACAGTCTTACACCAGAAGAAAGCTTGCACTGGGGCAAGTCTGGGCACCCGTGGGTCTTGGATATTATTTATAATACTGTCTCCTGTAATATCACCATTGCCCTGAACACATGAGTTAGCAGAGTTTTAGAGCTAGAAGACAGAAAATTTCTAGATTTTCTCTCCTTGATATCAGAAAGGAAGTTTTTTGTTTATCATTGCTGTTTTTGCTATTTTAGTTCTAGGTTTACAGCCCAGTCCACAGTTAGTGCTCAAAAAATGACTGTCACATGAATCTAGTTTAATTTTCCTGTCTTATCAAAAGAGAAATATTTCTTAAAGGTCAAGGTCACTATTTTAGCATAATGTCATCTATGGAAGTTTAATTGCTATAGTTTTTTCCAGATGTTTCCCCTCCTCCTCAAGTTTATTTGTAACTTTATATATCTTTCCTCTACCATAATGAATAGTCAGATGTTCTAATCCTGGTCAGTAATGTTATTTATGTCTCACTAGTTTCCAATGCTTTTTTGATAATCCTTAAAAACTGAGGCCAGATAACAGTTCATCCATAGGTATTTTCAGAATTAGGCTGTTTATTCTGGAGGTCACAATACTGTCCCTCATTAAGTAAAATAAATTTAGCTCAATGGTTTGAAATTGATGGACCAGTAATCTCTTTTCTACCCTTAATCTACATTGCTAATTTCAGTAGAGAGGCTAATAATTGCTTCCTTATTAAAGCTGTTAATTGTACTCTCTTTGCCGGTAATCTGTAGACAAATGAAGTTCCAACCATCCCTGCATGGTTTTATTTAGGTTTTTTTTTTTTTTTTGTAACTTGTAACTCCTTTAACACCATTAATAGAAGTAAAGTTTTGACATAAGGTACCTAACCTATGTACGGACGTGCTCATTCCTGTTCAAATCTTTGTGACTCCGTGGACTGTAGCCCCCCAGGCTCCTCTGTCCATTGGATTTTTCAGGCAAGAATATTGGAGTGGGTTGCCATTTCCTCCTGCAGGTGATCTTCCTTACTCAGGGCTCGGACCCAAGTCTTCTACTTGGCAGGTGGATTCTTTATCACTGCACCACCTGGGAAACCCCCATCTAATCTATATACAATACTAAGTCTGATTTTATAAGAATTGGAACCAGAAACCTTAGAGTCTAGGCCAATTAAATTAAGCCAGATGCTGAACTTGAGTTCAACCTTTTAGATGTAAAGCCACAGTGGACATTAGGACATATTAAAGTCTTTGAGGAACAGAAAAGATATAACTCATTGGGAAATTTGTGTTTGTAGAGAGATAGGTGACTTAGCAACCAAGTGCAAATGCATACATAGGCTAGTGCATTAGATAATACAGAGAAAAGCAGAGATGAAAAGAAGAGATGGTTTTAGTTTCTAACGTTCAAATTCCAGATCCATGTACCTTGGGTGTGCATATTTTCTATTCCCACAAATATTTAGATCATCTATGTACTTTAACAAAAGAAATTCCTATACCTGCATTGGCATGAATGTCTTTCTCTTATTGCGATTAAACAATAACTAACACAGTATAGCTTTTGAAGTTTCTAAGTCCACTATTAGAAATACCTTTTTTTGAAATCTTTGTAGCTGACATTAGCATTGCTAGAGTTGCTGTTCTTCTAGACACTCTACTTTCCAGTTCTTAATATGACCTTTGGTTACAAAGGGCGGCCACTCCATCAGCTCTGAAATATTGATAAGGGGCACTGTTTAGCTTGTAAACCAAGCATCAGTAGGCGAGTGTTTGAAAGCAGGCTTCCTGCTCAATTTTCCATTCTGCAAATGAGTGTTGGCTTTAAAGGTCAAGAATGGTACCACAGGGATGTTTTTATTGCGTTAACCAGACTTCTCAGCTCTGAATCACCTTCTTTCCAAAGCTGTAGAAGCAGAGGCTCTAAAATAAATTTAGTCATTACTTTTTATGATATTACCTCCCCTTCTTTGCCTGTCTGGAAAAATGCATAATAATGGCTGACAGTGGAAAAGAGCTTTTCAATTTTTCCTTGGAAGAAAGGGAAGGAGAAAATCAAAGAGGAAACAAAATACAACAGGCTTTAGAATATTCCTTTCTACTTTTGTTTGACAGTGACTGAACTGGCTCATGGTTTTCTAGAACTATGAGCAAAGCTGCTTAAAAAGGCCAAATCAGAGCTCCTACACAATTTAATCAGTTAATTATTCAACCCATTTATTTTTTATGAAGAGATATATGTAGTATTAGAATATTTATTTCCTCAAGATGAATAATTTATTTGTTTTTAAGAAGCTTATATTTTATTCTAGGAAATATACATACCTAACTTAAAAATCGGAGAAGGCAGTTGGCACCCCACTCCAGTATTTTGCCTGGAAAATCCCATGGATGGAGGAGCCTGGTAGGCTGCAGTCCATGGGGTTGCTGAGGGTCAGACACGACTGAGTGACTTCACTTTCACTTTTCACTTTCATGCATTGGAGAAGGAAATGGCTACCCACTCGTGTTCTTGCCTGGAGAATCCCAGGGACAGGGAAGCCTGGTGGGCTGCCATCTATGGGGTTGCACAGAGTCAGACATGACTGAAGTGACTTAGCAATAGCAACCTGAAAATACCAAACACATGCCTATATATAGGCCTATGTGTTACATAAAACAGTTACTTAAACCATTAGTACTGTTTACTATGACTTTAAGGGAAAACACACAATAATGGTGAAAATATAATTAATTCACACATTTTTCATCCACAAAAATGTGTTGGTTTCTTTGGCTTAATGTGCTTATCACAAGTTTAACATCTCATGTAAAATGTGATCTTTTGATTGATTTTTTTTTCCTTTTAACTAGACTATTCATTTTATGTCCAAGTTTTTTTTTTCATGTTTAAATATTAATCCTTAATATTCTGGGCTCCCTTCTTGTGTTGTTGTTTAGTCATTCAGTAGTGTCCGACTTTTTGCAAACCCATGGACTGCAGTCCGCCAGGCTCCTCTGTCAATGGGATTTCCCAGGCATGGGGTGGGGAGGGAGGCGGGAGGCGGATTCAGGATGGGGGGCACTTGCACCTGTTGCTGATTCCTGTCTATCTATGGGCAACAATCACCACAATATTATAAAGTAATTATCCTCCAATTAAAATAAATTAATTAATTATAAAAGAGAAATTTGAGTGGGTTGCCATTTCCTTCTCCAGGGGATCTTCTTGACCTACGGATCAAAACTGCATCTCCTGCTTGCAAGGTGACTTCTTTGCCACTGAGCCACTAGGGAAGCCCCCCTTCTTGTGTATTTTTCCCCCATTATTTCTTTCTAGGTATATTCTCTTACAAGTTTTATTATCCTTTTCCCTGTTCCAGTAGCATCTTAGTTTCAATGTGAGCCATGCTGGTCATGTCGCTAAGTCTTCCCTTTGCCTTTCAAGGCTTTGTGGCCAGCATATTATAGAAACACCCTTTCCCCATTTCAAGTACTCCTGATGGGAAAATCAACAAAGATACTCACTCCCCTTGACCAAGGGATTGGCATCTAACCCAAGCCAGGCTAATGAATTTATTATTTTAGGTGCCTCTGTGGCATTTGGTTTCAAGGGAGTTGTGACTTCACTAATTGGATTGGGACTGTAGTAGAGATAAGTGTGTGAATGTCTATCATCTCACACACATACTTTCTTCTTCCTGGATTTTTCCTAGGGTTGTACTTAAAAAAAAAAAAAAAAAAAGATAGAGAGAAGAAGAAGAAATGGAAAATAATGAGCTCTACTCAGGGAGTGGATGGAATTGTTCCTTCTTGTTTTTCTTCTAAATCACTGTTATCCTACGTAAGAAATCTCAAGTCAGGACTTTGAAATGAAAGAGAGCAAGTCTAACTTAGCACTCTACCTTGCTCCCCACCCATCCATGGAGGGGAACTGGAGAAAAAGGGAAAGAGGCTGAACACATTGCAAACTATGCATCTCAAATGAAAACTGTGAAAGTGTTAGTTGCTCAGTCACATCCAACACTTTGCGACCCCATGGACTGTAGCCCCCCAGGCTCCTCTGTCCACAGGATTCTCCAGGCAAGGATACTGGAGTAGGGTGCCATTCTCCTCTCCAGGGGATCTTCCCAACCCAGGTTTCCTGCACTTCAGGGAGCATCTCAAATGAGTGAGTCCCTATCTCCCTTCTGCTTCACAACGCTCTTGATAAAGAAGTTGGGACTTCTGTTTGTCAACTTTCTGGGCGATGTTGTATGAGATAAACTGAGTGACCCTGCAATTAAAGCAAGTAAAATGCTACATACAATTTAAAAAGAAGACTGTATTTATGAATGGGCATGAAAATAAGAAATAATCAGATGCCCCAAATATAGTGAAAGCAGCATCCCCAGGACAAAAGAGCTGGATCTAATTTCCTCTCAGAGGGTTTCTGAAAACCTTGGATTTTGACTTTAATACTAACTCTACCATATATGACAAGTGACATTTAGCATTTTCTTAACATGGTGAAGCTAATAGGATGAATAAGAATTAAACCCTTATGGCACCCCACTCCAGTACTCTTGCCTGGAAGATCCCATGGACGGAGGAGCCTGGTAGGCTTCAGTCCATGGGGTCGCTAAGAGTCGGACACGACTGAGCGACTTCACTTTCACTTTCACTCAGAAGGGTGGGTTCCTAGGTGGAGCTGCTAAGTAGCTTCAGTCGTGTCTGACTCTGTGTGACCCCATAAACGGCAGCCCACCAGGCTCCTCTGTCCCTTGGATTCTCCAGGCAAGAACACTGGAGTGGGTTGCCATTTCCTTCTCCAATGCATGAAAGTGAAAAGTGAAAGTGAAGTCACTCAGTTGTGTCCGACTCTTCGCAACCCCGTGGACCACAGCCTACCAGGCTCCTCCGTCCATGGGATTTTCCAAGCAAGAGTGCTGGTGGAGTGGGGCGCCTAGTGGTAAAGAATCTGCCTGCCATTGCAGGAGACACAAGAGATGCAGGTTTGATCTTTGGTCAGGAAGGGAATGGCAACCCACTCCAGTATTTTCACCTGGAGAATCCTATGGACAGAGGAGCCTGGTGGCCTAAAGTCCATGGGGTTGCAAAGAGTTGGACATGACTGAGCAACTGAGAACCACCACTACCACTCAGGAGGATGATATGGATCCTTCCAAATCCAGATGGACTAGATAATCAAGAAAATGGATAAACTGAGATTTCAGGACAATACAAATAAAAAAGTATATCCCAGACTAGATTATTTTTCACGTTCCAGAGAAATTGTAAAACCCCCAAAGAGAAGATCTTAAAAAGTGGAGGATAAGTTTGGAAGGGTCGTGATCTTCAGAGTAAGGATGGATTGACAGTCTCACCATGGCAACAATGAAGGTAGAGTTACATCTGTATCAAATTACATTTGCCTGTATTGAGTTACATCTGCATAAATTACATCTGTATTGAATTCAGTGTTAACCTAGAATGCTATTTCCAACAAATGATCTTTTAGGAAAGTAGGTGAATAAGGACATTTGTAGATAACAAAACAGAATTTGCTATTAACCACCCTCCTTGGACAGTTTCTAACAAAAGAAGGAAGGTTGACTAAAGATGTTTTTTAATACTGAAAGTAAAATTTAGCAACTATTGATTGCATAAAAGCAAAAACGAAAATGATGGATAAAGCCGTAATTTGATGTAGGTTAAATTTTAAAAATATTTGCATTAAATGATTGTATCACCGACTCAATGGGCATGAATTTGAGCAGGAGAGAGTGAAGGAAAGGGAAACCTGGCATGCTGCAGTCCATGGGGCTGCAAAGAGTCAGGCATGATTCAGTGGCTGAACAACAACAACAAGTAAATAGAAAGAAATAGGAGTATACAAGGCCTCAACAGGTAGAGAAGAGAAGCACAGTGTTTGAACAATAACATTCAATTCATACAGAAGCTGGGAAAGGTGAGGAGGGTGAGGTGGGTCCCTAACAGTGATCCTGCTGGAATGACAGCTACCAGGCAGGCTGATCCTTTGAGATTGGAATACAGACTAATTAATACCTTAGAACTCATCTGGTAAACTCTTGTTGTCAACTCGAGGAAAACAGAAACAGCTTGTAATACCACTCTTCAAAATTAATTGAGATGGGGCAGAGTTTACCTGGAATAATTTTGAGGCTAGGAGGGAAGGTTAGAATTAATTCAGGTGGATCTTACATGAAGTGGGGGTTGTGAAACACTCATTAGCTGCAACTATCCTATTTTCTTTGGTACAAAGTATAGAGACTGATTAATTGAAAAGCATTTCCTATTGAAATGATGTACAATATCCTCTTCTGTTCTTTACAGAGTACATGTTATAAAATAAAACTTACTGGAAAGGGAGATAAATTAGGAGTTTGGGTTTAGCATACACACTACTACAAATAAAATAGATAAAGAACAAGGACCTACTCTATAGCACAGGGAAATATAGTCAATATCCAAATATATCTACAATGGAAAAGAATATGAAAAAAAATATACATTTATATATAACTAGACCACTTTACTGTACCACTGAAACCAACACAACATTGTAAATTCACTGTAATTCAATAAAAAGTGGTTATAAAAATTAGAGAGTTATATTTTTGTGTAGAAGTCAAATATACTGCAATGTAAACTGCAAAGGCTTGTTTCAGTGTGTTTCAATAGTGTTACTGTTTTCAAATGTAGATGCTCCAAGTGTCAGCAAGAATATATCAGACCAAAAAGAATAAGAGCTATTTTCCTAAAAAATTTATGCTTTCAATATGATTATGTCATCTTGGAAAAGTTTCTAATTTTCATTTAATTAACATATGATAGTATATTTAGGGAAATAAGCTTACTGAAATGTCCTTTCATATTTGTTTTTGTAGACAGGTGACATTAATTGATTATAATGAAAATTATAAATTACTCTATAATTTAAGGGTCTAATCAAAATAATTAGAACTCTGAGTGATTCAGTTATTTGATTTGATTAATTTAGTGCATAATAATGTTTTTATTTAGAGAAATCAAAAAGTTTGGATGAAATTATAACAAGATAAAGGATATCAAAAAAGTAAATCAAAATTTTTAAGAACTTGAAGGACCAAAATATTTTACATCTTGATATGATGTTAAAAGTTTCCAAACTTTCTAATATATTGAATTATATAAAATAAGGAATAATGACCATTTACAGGTATTTCTAATTAAACTGATTTATTCTTTATAAACTGAATTTCTGTTGTAAGTTTGTCATCTTTCTCATTTGGCCTTGTAAATAGTATTTATTTGTTTTGGATTTTGTTCAGTGTGAGATATTTTCTCTACACATTAAGCCTTATATTAAGAAATGTATCTGTTTACTTTTAGAATGTTTAGAAACTCTTTGTCATCTTTCCTCAGATTCATTGTCATTCAAGTCCCTGATTTTCTGAATTGTGTCTGTCATCTTATTCTATCTTTGAAAAGACATTAACAACTTCCTTTATAACTATTGATTTCACCATACATTGCTGGCCCCACAGAGCCTCAGGCTAACTTAGTGAATGTATGATTTATTTACTTCTTACATCCAGTTGCTAACTTCTTTGCTTCTCTTTTGACTATGCTGCTGCTGCTGCTAAGTCACTTCAGTCGTGTCCGACTCTGTGTGACCCCATAGACAGCAGCCCACCAGGCTCCCCTGTCCCTGGAATTCTCCAGGCAAGAAAGCTGGAGTGGGTTGCCATTTCCTTCTCCAATGCATGAAAGTAAAAAGTGAAAGTGAAGTCGCTCAGTCGTGTCTGACCCTCAGCGACCCCATGGACTACAGCCTTCCAGGCTCCTCCGTCCATGGGATTTTCCAGGCAGGAGTACTGGAGTGGGATGCCATTGTCTTCTCCGCTTTTGACTATATGTTTCAAGTAAAAAACAAAAAGAACAACTTTGTTACAAGTAAAATAAATTAAGTTTTGGTTTGAATCTGCAAAATATTCAGCATTAATTAAAGAAAGTACACACAAGTGATTCTTTCGCCCAGTAATTTTTATCTGGTTAAGTTCTGCTAACAATATAATTCATCATGTAAAAATGGTTCGATTCCTGCATCATTTATTATTACAGTGGTCTTTAAATATTGCCTGCCTCAAGAATCTAGAACTCAGTTTGCATTATATGGCTGCTAAACCCTTATATTCCCAAATGAGAATAAAAGAATACCATCAAGAAAGAGGAAAATGACTCTGAGTATGTGGAATGAGATGGAAACAAGGCTATTCCACAGCCACAGAAATGCACAAACATCCCCTCTTCTGTTTGCCATGAACAATTTTTTTTTTTTGCCATAACAATGCTAACCATATTTCATTCCTCAGTGTCCTAGAGAAATATTATTAAAATGTATTTATATTAATAATTAGTTGTTGTTGTTTAGTTTCTAAGTCATGTCTGACTCTCTTGCCACTTGATGGACTATAACCCACCAGGCTCCTCTGTCCATGGGATTTCCCAAGCAAGAATACTGGATAATTGAAGACTGACCTCTGCTTTCTTAAACCACCATCTTTAGAATTATCCAGCAGAGGTCCAAACACCCTATGAATTCCTTTCCAAGCCCTTCTTTTGAGACGCCCTACAGCTACTCTGGAGGGTGTTCACCCTTGCTGTGCCAAAACTAATAGACTCTGACTCTGTTATGCATCCATCTGAGGTTTTACTACAGGACTAGCATCATTTCCTGCCACGTGTCTTTATTTCCTGGTCAGAAGGGCAATTAGTAGAGCCCCTGTGATCTTAGACCATCTACCTTGTGGGAACACAACAGCAACCATGTCATTTGCATTTCTTTGATGATCAAAAGAGAAGGTAATTGTGTGTGAATTATAAAATATTACTCAAATTTTAGTTACTAATGCTATCATATTCCATTTTCCTACTATTTAGGAAGAATTCCATTTTTGTCACCCAACGTCCACGGCCACTTGTACTAGCTTTCACTGATAGATAATTCTACTTTCTGCACTGCACTTAGAGGTAAGTCTGATTGCTTAAAACGTGTCATCAACAGTTTATTAATTGAAGATGCAGGGCTCAAAAATACGTTTCTTAAGCTTCTCTACTTACCTCTGTATATCTTATGACTGATGTTTATTTGGTAGACTCCCTTGACTCTGATTTTAAGTAATTCATAAGAAGCAGAGTATAATTGGCAAGCTGTCTAACAAGAAGAATATTATGTTTCCTGAATACTGTTGGATTGTAAACCAAGTAATGTACCAAACATGTCAGACTTTTGTAGTCATGGTTGCTGCTGCTACTGCTGCTAAGTCGCTTCAGTCATGTCCGACTCTGTGTGACCCCAGCGACGGCAGCCCACCAGGCTTCCCCATCCCTGGGATTCTCCAGGCAAGAACACTGGAGTGGGTTGCCATTTCCTTCTCCAATGCATGAAAGCGCAAAGTGAAAGTGAAGTCGCTCAGTCGTGTCAGACTCTAGCGACCCCATGGACTGTAGCCCACCAGGCTCCTCCGTCCATGGGATTTCCCAGGCAAAAGTACTGGAGTGGGATGCCATTGCTTTCTCCGTTGTAGTCATGGTACGTAAGCAAAAAGCAGGATTCCATTTCAAACCTAATATCCAAATCTCCAGGGCTGGAATCCAAGCATCCTAATATTTTAGAAGTACCCAGAGCACACTAAAGTAGGATTCCAAAGAAAGGTCTAGATAACTATGCTCTTGACAAATCTTATATAGATCTTAAATTTCTAAAAAAGTTTCATCTTTCAAATCACAGAAGGGAAAAAAAAAAAAAGTTCATGAGTCAAAACCATTTTCAAATAACCTGAACATTTTGTTTTAATATTTCCAAAAAAAAACTATAGTATTTCAAGGAAAAGAAAGTCAAGAGGCAAAGTAAAATTTTCTTACTCCAAAAACAGTGATAGCAGACATAGAGAAGAGCCCTGTGGTTGCCAAGGGGAGAGGAGTGTGGGAGGGGAGGATTGGAAGTTTGGGATTAGCAGATGAAAGCTATCAATATTACATATGGAATGGAGAAATAGCAAGGTTCTACTGTACAACACTGGAAACTATATTCAAAATCCTGTGATAAACCATAATGGAAAAAATGTGAAAAAGAATGTATATGTATAATTGAATCACTGTTCTGTACGGTGTAAGTTAACATAACATTGTAAATCAAGTACACTTCAATACTCTTTTTTTAAAGGGATATAATAAATTATTCAGTTGTCATTTATGACATCTCTAGTAGATTGAAAATTCTCTAATTCTTTGTAGCCCTACCATGATTTACATCAGCTTTAAAAATTATCATTAAGGTAGAAGAGGGATCAGAATTTTTTTCGGTTAATGGGTCACAGGGTAAAGATGTTAAACCTTTCAGTCATTCAGCTTCTATCTCAACTACTTAAGTCTGCCATTATAGTACAAAAGCAATCCTGGCAAACAAGTGAATGGGTGTGGATGTGGTTCAGAAATTTTTAATTTACTAAAAAAATCACAGGCCTCAGTGTGCCAGTCCCTGACATGGAAGTTAATTCCTTTTTCTTTTTTTAATGATTATTATTAAGAAATCTAAATGTTTGTAAAAAAAATTTTGAGACCATTTGAGGGCTTGGCATCTGATGCAGTACCTAAGGAATCCCAAAATTTAAATATTGTCAGTGGCTTATGATGCTTAATTTTTAGCTTTTTCTCAAGAAGTGCATTTAAAAAAAAAGTTTCTTTAACATTTTAACTTATCTTGTTAGATAGGAAGTTAGGCATGAGCATGGAGGGGTGGCCTAGCTGAAAAAGAGTGCAAGCTGATCTCTAAACCCCACCCCAGACCCTCCAGGAGAGCTCACACATGTGCTACACAATAACCACACTTTTCCAACTCCAGTGCTATCCCCCTAGGTGCACACTGGATACAAACTAACCACAGGAACTGCTCCAACTCCCTCACATGCACTCTTAATGCACAGCTGTGTCCTCAAGTGACCTTAGGCAACTGGGAGCCAAATGGTTTGCTAAGTTGCTTTAGTCTGTCCGACTCTCTGCGATCCCATGGACTGTAACCCACCAGACTCCTCTGTCCATGGGATTCTCCAGGCAAGAATACTGGAGTGGGTTGCCATATCCTCCTCCAGGGGATCTTCCGGACCCAGAGACTGACCCCGTGTCTCTTATGTCTCCTGCGTTAGTACCTGGGTTCTTTACCACTAGTGCCACCTGGGACTCCCCGTGGAAAGAGCACAGGCCCTAGAGCATGTGGGCTTCAGCAGTTGCAGCTCCCAGGCTCTAGAGCACAGGCTCAATAGTTGTGGCACATGGGTTTAGTTGCTCCTTGGCATATGGAAATCTTTCTAGATCAGGGATGGAACTTGTGTCTGCTGTGTTGGCAGGCAGATTCTTTACCACTGAGCCACCTGGGAAGCCCCTCTTCTACTCTTGATTCCTGCACTTTCCAAATAAATTATCTGACCTTCTATCTTTTGTCAGAGCATCCGACTTTGGAGTAATTCAGTCACCATGCAAAATTGATAAATGTCATTTCTTTCACAATTTTTTATCAACAGTGGGTGTGTTATTCTGAGATAGCAAACCAAAATATAATTTCCAACATTTTGGATTGTTTTAAATTGATTAATAAGTAAGCTGAGTATTTGGACACTTTCTAAGGGAGATAAAGATCCATATACTAAGAAAACCAAAGTACTTAGTCACAAAGCAGTGTTCTGCTTATCTTTAGTTTTCCTTATAAAAATTTAAATTATATATAACATGGTAAATTCAACGTGACTTATAAGTCACTTGTAATGTACTTAAAATTAGCATATTTTAAAAGTAATTTTATATTTTATTACATGTTTTATATTTTATATAATTTTTATAGTATATATTATACTATATAATATGTATTATATATAAATATTATATATTTTTATAGTAATTTTATATTTTATTACATGTTGGAAAAGACTCTGATGCTGGGAGGGATTGGGGGCAGGAGGAGAAGGGGACGACAGAGGATGAGATGGCTGGATGTCATCACTGACTCGATGGACGTGAGTCTGAGTGAACTCCGGGAGTTGGCGATGGACAGGGAGGCCTGGCGTGCTGCAATTCATGGGGTCACAAAGAGTCGGACACGACTGAGTTACTGATCTGATCTGATCTGATTACATGTTTTTATATATTTTAAAAACCTGCATATGTATATTGTCATTATTATTCAAACTAACTTGTAAAAAATGAGAAATGAAATTGTTAACTCAGAAGAAAATAGTTCTTAAACAGAAATGGAGCATATTAGTGTGTCCTGCCTAGAAAACAGGTGTTCTCAGCAGAGCACTCTCATTTCCTGAGAACTTGCTAACTTGCTGAGATTTTGATATTGCTTTTGTCATGTCCTTGAATTGTTCTTAATAAAATTTCCTAGTTCTGCAAAAGGGAAACTTGTAATAATTCTTGATTTTCTTCATTTGCAGAAATGTTGTCTTATAGATTAATTGTTTAGACAAGAGGACAACCATTTCTTGTCTTGAGGTACTTACAACTTACACTTACCTACTGCTGCAATGTCTCCTCTGATAACTATTTTTGATATTATTTTCCTAAAACCAGGTCCTGAATTAAAAGTGACTGCTGGTAACAACAAAGACTTACTCATGAGTACAGAAGGCTGATAAAATAAGTTGGCATTAAAGACATTTATATTTTCTGTATCTTAATTAGCTCAACAAGGCAGTGAAAGGCCATTTTATCACAGAGTCAACTTTAATATGAATATGCTTTAGTTATACCATATTTTACAATTGATATAAATCTATTCTAATCACAATTCACATAAAACCTATTTGTTAGCAAACTGATTGGTAAGAAAAATTGCTTCTAGGAATAAAACACACTTGTCAATGTTGAAAAAAAATTTAAATTATTGAATTGCTAATAATATTCCTTCTGTTTTTTTTTTTGATTGTCTATTTATTTTAAATTGAAGGATAATTGCTTTGCAATATTGTGCTGGTTTTTGGCATACATCAACATGAACCAGCCAAAGGTATAGTTCTGTCCCCTCCCTCCTGAACCTCCCTCCCACCTCCTACCCCATCACACCCCTCTTGGTTGTTACACAGCCCTGGTTTGAGTTTCCTGCATCATACAGCAAATTCCCATGGGCTATCTATTTTACATGTGGTGGTACATATGTTTCCATGTCTCCTACTCTCCTTCTGTCTTATGTTTTTGGTTTTTGACCAAGAAGCACGTGGGATCTTAGCTCCCCAACCAGGTATCGAACCCACACTCTCATGCACCAGAAGGTGAAATCTTAACCACTGGACTGCCAGGGAAGTCCTTGGAAATCTTAACACATGCTTCATAAAATAGATTAGACAGTCTTGGAAGCTTGCAAATGCCCTCACTGGCCCTGATACCTTCTTATCCTTAGGGTAACCATTAACTGATTGCATATTAAGGATACAGTTAAGGTTAGTTGTACTACACTTGATCTTAGCCAAAATACATGTTTGGATGTGAACATTGGACCATAAAGAAGGCTGAGTACCAAAGAACTGATGCTTTCAAGCTGTGGTGCTGGAGCAGACTCTTGAGAATCCCTTGGACTGCCAGGAGATCACACCAGTAAATCCTGAAGGAAATCAACCCTAGAAATTCACTGGAAATACTGATGCTGAAGCTGAAGCTCCAATACTTTGGCCACTTAATACGAAGAACCAACCCATTGGAAAAGACCCTGATGCTGGGAAAGATTGAAGGCAGGAGGAGAAGGGGATGACAGAGGATGAGATGGTTGGAGGATATCACCGACTCGATGAACATGAGTTTGAGCCAGCCCTGCGAGTTGGTGAAGGACGGGGAGACCTGGTTTGCTGCAGTTCATGACATCACAAAGAGTCAGACATGACTGAGCAACTCAACAAAAACAAGGTTAGCTGTATTTCAAGCCCCAATCAGAAATTCTGTCTCTGTTCTGATTTTGTTTTATTTCAATAGGTGGTTGGCATTATTCTTTTATTATTGCTTGAAAGTTCCTACTACAATTTACAAAGCAGAAGTTAGGTTTCTGGGGAGAAAGAACAAATGAGACCAGTTTCTCAGAATGTTGGCAGAACAGGTTGTAGCAAGTACTTCTGAGGACTGATACAGGAAATAGGGTCAGAGGCTCAGGCTCCCAGAATCAGATGACATGGCTTGTGGAGCAGACATCTCACATATGGCCCTGAGTCAGGATTTACAGGTTTAATGCTGAAGCAGATGATTTCATGGGGTGAACTTCTGACTTAAAATGAGAAGAATCAAAATTAATTATCTCGTTCTTAGATGGATCTGAAGAGGAAGGTTTAGCTGCAGTCATTTGATGTAAAATATGTTCACTATAGTTTTACTGTTCATTCTCTAGTTGGACTATGAGAAAACCTTTTTAAAAATCTAGTCAGGACTCCCCTGGTGGTCCAGTGGTGAAGAATCCACCCTCCAATGCAGGGGACATGCGTTCAATCCCTGGTCAGGGAACTAAGATCTCATATGCCACTGGACAATAAGCTCACATGTACCATCAAAGATCTCATAGGCTGCAGCTAAGACCTGATGCAGCCAAATAAATAAACAAAATCTAGCCACCAGTTTAAACGAACTTGCTTGGGAGAATTGGAATGATACAACTTCTGAATGGTGATTTCTTCTAATTGAGCTCTCAGAATTCATAAAAAATACTTTGCAGGAAATAGTATATGCATTACTGAGTAATTAAGAGTACCTAAGAAGACAATTCTTTGAAAATACAACATGCATTGACCATTCCTGTTTGAAAAGTAGTTAACTGTTGATCTAAGTGGTTTTTTGAGTCCTTTGATTTTATGGCAAATTGTCATTTGGATAGATTAAAAGAAAAAAAAACAGAACAAAACCAAACCCCAAATTTTCAGTCAGGCCATGTCAGAGATGTTATATTTGAAGGAAAATCACTTGATTATATATGGCATCATACAATTAAGAAAATAAAGGCTATTTTCATACACAGAGATTATATGTCCAAATTCCTTCTACTAAACAAGTCTGTTGCTACTCTGGGGCTTACAGCATCCAGCCTTTGAGGAACTATAGGATGTTATTTCTTGGCAGATGCCTTGGTGTACTTGGAGATTCTGGTTTCCAAGTTTGGAATGAATGACTAGAAAAGGACAATCAAGTTATATTTCACATGAGAAAGATGGTGAGTAAATAATTCTAGATACTTTGAAACTCCAGGTTTATTATTTATTGTCTTAGTTTTGTCAACCATACCACAAGGATATTGTTAAATGTTTATCAATATCATTTGTTGTCCCTGCATAAATGAAATAGTCAAATTAGAACAAATTATTGGTTCTGAATAAGAAAAGCCACTAATCAAATCCACCTCTTTGTGGATGGCCACTGCATGTCCCTGGAAATGTGATTCTGCTGTCTTGCCTTTATCCTCACCAAACATTTGGCTGTATGAGGGGGAAAAAAAAAAAAAAACAGACTAGGCCAAAACAGCTTATGTTTCTTAAAGTCTGAGATAAACAATCAACTATAAGAAACTCTTCAAAGCCATGAAAATTAGAGGATTTCCAAAGCCTTGAATTTTGAGATTGGCCTTTTAGGAGCAAAGATTTTTTTTCACTAAAATTGATTCAAATTTATCCAAATGGAATTATTGTTGGCAATATCAAAATCTGAGCTATAATTACTAATTTCACACTTTGTGCTTCAAACCAGTTGTTCTGAAAGTTAGACTCCCCAGCACATGATTTCCTATTACTACAAAACTGTCATGCAGTGCTCAAAAGTTGTCAACAATTTTTTCTTTAAAATCATGTAATAAACTTATCTCAGCAAAACAGCAGTGAGTGGTGGCATGAAGTGAGATCTTAATTCCCTGCCCAGGAATTGAATCTGGGTAGCCTGGATGAGAACCAGAAATCCTAGCCACCAGGCCAGCAAGGACTGGAGGCTAAACTGGATCTTTACCCCCAGTGAGAAATATATTTATCACGGAGGCAGAAACTGTAAATGCAGGTACAAAGCTTATTGTTAGAGACATAGAACAGCAACAAGGGGGAGAGCACAGACCAGAAAGACAGAAGCAAGGCAGAGATGAACACCTGGAGAAAAAGTGTGTGGTGTCGCCCTAGTGAGGAGGAGTGTCGTAAAGAGTGGTTTAAGTTATTTATGCAGTTCAGTTCTTCCAGGTCTTTGTCTTCCTTCAGGCCAATTATCTGTTCTCTTTTTCCACACCTGACCTATTCTGGGACCCTCTCGTGGGGTGCATGCACCCCTCAGCCAAGATGGAACTTGAAGTGAAGGCTTATGGGATGAGCAAGACTCATTGTGGCCTGGAATTATCACCCGATTTTGACCCACTAGGAGCCTTTCTGCACATGTGTAGTGTCTCCCTTGTTGCAAAAGAGCAGAGAGGGAGATCCCTTAATCCTTTACTCTAACAGGTTTTTGCCCCTATTTGTCCTTGCCATGACCACTACCTTATGGTGTTTACAAGAGACAGACACTGGCTATTTGCTCTATTTCTGTTGCTATTTCCATTTCAGAGGGTGAACAGGAGGCTGATTACAAATACCTCCACTGGAGCCCAACTCTCTCTTGTCTCAGGAAATGCAAACGGGAGGCTGCTTGTCCGTGTTCAGCCTGGAGCCTGTCTATCTCCTATGTCAGCGCTATCACATACCAGATAGTTCAAACTGGCAAATGCCTGAGATAGACAACAGGATTTTCAACTCTAGGGCAACTTTGAAACCTGCAAAAGTCCTATGCTTATGGACAGTTTATCATTTATGACCTCAGTTTTATGCACATTAGATGCTTAATTTCACTTGATTGAGGCAAAGTGGATACTAATTATATCCCAACAATCTGTTTTCAATGAAGGGGTTGGGGGTAGAAATTCCTGTTTTATCTTGGGGAAAATTTAAAGGAATTACTACTGTTCTTTTTCATTCAAGAAGATCAGTTGATATCATTGTATGTGTATCTGATAGTGAATATCATTGACTTACTTTGTAATGAATGTGCTAAGCGGCTTCAGTCATGTCTGACTCTTTGTGACTGCATGGACTCTAGCCTGCCAGGCTCCTCTGTCCATGGGATTCTTCAGGCAAGAATACTGAAGTAGGTTGCCATGTCCTTCTCCATTCTAATGAATATTTGACTTATAAAAACAATGTACTTGTATATAAAATTTATTTGATTTTGATTTTGCAATACATTTTTCGTAAGTGTCAAATATGCACCCAGCACTTTCCTGAGGGTCATGATCTATCAATGAACTAAGCAGACAGAAATCCTTGATTATTATGAATATTACAGTAGAAATATCATGTAAAAAATACTAGCAAACAATTCAACAGTTCATTTAAAATAGAAGATATTATGACAAGTGAGGTTTATTCCAGGAACACAAGAATGATTTCAATATTAGGAAATTCAAAAGTATTATCCACTGTACTGATAGATCTAAGTATAAAAAAAATACAGGATCCTCTCCACTGATGCAGAGAAGGTGTGAGAAAAAATCCAATGGGCTTTCTGATTAATAACAAAAACAAAAACAACTTAATAATATAGAATAGCATAGACACTTCCCTAATACAAAGTGTATATAGAGAAACCAGTAGGTGAGAATGAAATACTGTTAAGGAAACAGTATTAGCTAGTGAAGCTGGAATTCAGGATGTCAATGTGCAGAAGGGAGATTAGATAAGCAAAAAGGAGTTTGCATGGTTTGTAGAGAAAATTTATTTTATCTTGATGATATTAGGAAACGATGAATTACGGTCAGCAGGGCATTTGATTAACTTTAGGTTTCATAAACAGCATTGTTTTCTATACATTGAGTGCTAAGTTGCTTCAGTCCTGTCTGATTCTGTGCCACCCTGTGGACTGCAGCCCTCCAGGATCCTCTAGTAGAACAAATTTGAGTCAAGAAGACATGGAAGTGATTGTAATAAAGAACAGTGGGGATCTGTGTGCAGGGAGGTGTGGACAGAATACTAAACACTTAGTCGGACTTTGATTAATGGAGTACTTAATTCACAGGCAGAAAAAAATAACCCAAATAATGTAATAGGGAAGAACCAATTCTGACTCCATATGGGATATCTTTCTTTTAGCTTAACCTTTGTATTTTATTGCTTTTCCTACAAGTTAATCACAAAGGGATGTGGCTTGTAGTTTAGAGTATACATAATGGCTCATCTCTGGTCTCCCAGGCCTTAGGGTTAAACTAAAATACCTTTGTTTAGCTCACAGGAAACATTCTTACCTGCTCACCTATGAATAGGTATAGAAAAGAAGAAATGAACATATCTCCTTTTCAGTCTGGCAGAACCAGGAAATATTTGCGACAAATTTTTGCCTTTGTTACTGTATTACCTTACCTCCCTTTCTTTGCTTTATAAAAGAAACTAGCATCCAAACTCAGGTAAGATGGATCTTTTGAACACTAGCCCACCATCTTCTCGCTCTGCTGGCTTTCTGAATGAAGTTGCTATTTCTTGCCCTAACAACCTGTCTCTACATTTAATGGCCCATTGTGTGGTGAGCAGTACAAGCATGGATTCAGTAATGATAAAATTTACTCATCTTATTTTATTTAAAAATCTTTGAGGATCTTGAAATAACAAGGGGTCAATGTTTTTTGTTAAAATAATTATTTCACAATTCTAGGGATTAATAGAATATGAAGTAATAGGAAGTTTATGTTATGACTTCTATCTTTTATTGAAGTCTAAGATGTGGTTTTCTTTTTGGTTAATATTTTCTTGTTTTTATAATATTTAAAATGTTTTGTTAGATTATTTTTATTTGTATAATTTAAATAGGTGTATAGACAACATACAGAAGAAGCTCTCTTAACTAAAAAGCAAACAAATAAAGCATATTGCACTTATTGCAAAAAAAATATGTAATATGTGAGAAAAACTTCTCAGAGGTACAGACTGTGTGACATGATTTTTTTTCTAGCATCTGTACACTAACCTCATGTATTTAAAGACAGGAAAGAAAGAAATCACATATGCTTCTTCATATATTTATATTTTAAAATTATCCATACAAGGTTAGTGTGTTGTCATTCTCCACTAGGCAAATTCTTTTATTTTCCTTTGATTATGGACAATGTACATAATTTAGGTTTCAAGTTTCTCATCATCTCAGTGGTTTCTACTATAATCAGAGTCTTTAAAGAATGCAATTAGAGACAAATGCAAGAAAGTATGCTATGAACTGTTAAAACGATGTGAAGTATAGCAGAATTTTAAGTGGGATACCATTGGATTTATGGGAGTGATGCAGTTGCACTGTGTCTTGAAAAATGTGGAAAATTTGGTTCGGCAGAGGTGAAGTGTATTCTAGTCTTTTAGTTCAGAGCCTGCATAAAGTATCGCCACCAAAGGAATGAATATTTATGTTAAATTAAATTGCTAGTAGGGATTCCATCTTCAGGTAACTGTAACTGATCCAGAAATTTTTTGTCATCTGTATAATGTTGGGCACAAAAAAATTAACTATTTACTTTTATATTAATTTACTTTGAATGTTTGGGACTTGTTATTACTGAATTATATTTTATATATAAAGCCTTATCTCTTTGTTATCATTCTTCTCCATTTATTAAATAAATACATTTTTGAAGGCTGTCAATATGTTGTTGTTGTTGTTCCGTTGCTAAGTCATGTCCGACCCTTTGCAATTCCGTGGACTGCAGCACCCCAGGCATCCCTGTCCTTCACCATCTCTCAGAATTTGTTCAAACTCATGTCCATTGAATTGATGATGCCACCCAACCATCTCATCTTTTGTTGCCCCCTTCTCCTCCTGCCCTCAATCTTTCCCAGCATCAGTGTCTTTCCAGTGAGTCGGCTCTTTGCATCAGGTGGCCAAAGGATTGGAGCTTCAGCTTCAACATCAGTCCTTCCAGTGAATATTCAGGGCTGATTTCCTTTAGAACTGACTGCTTTGATTTCCTTGTAGAGATCATTTAATTCATCCATTTGGTGTTTACAGAATAAAGGAGCTCTCCAAAAGAGTGTGGTGGTTCAGCCTAAAATGTCCAATTTATTAAGAGCTGAGAATAGCAGACAATCAGAGGCTCTGATTCCTAAGAGTCCTCTTACCTCTTTTTTATCTAGTATCCACTTAGACAGATGCTCGGTAATTTCTCTGAAAGGTAAAATATTGAACATAACTGTGAAAGAAGTCTTAAAGAGTGCAAAAAGCATGGATTAGTTTTTAACTAATAGCTGTGAGTTAGCAGAGGTTTATTTTTGACAGAAGGTTGGCATTCAAAAATATACTTTGAAACCTAATTTTATTGCTTTTAAGTATGGCTTTGTGGTATGTCTTATTCTGATGAATAAATATATTGTAATTGACAAATACAATTAAGTAAGTAATTTTTCTTGGCCAATATTAACATAGATTGTATATGAGTGGAAATTTTTTCAAAAATTGGTAGTTTGCTGTTCCAAATATAAATAATACCTCTCAATAAACACTTAAATATAGTTTTAAGCATAAGAGTTTTTTGAACTGGAAATTTTCCTACAAAAATGGCATTATTAAGCTTCATTTTCAAGATAAAGCAATTGAAGCCAGAATAATGATGTACATTATGAAGATAATACAGTCCAGTAGTGATAATCTAAGATTCGAAATCCACTTGTGTGGCTTTCAGGTAAGCATGTCCACATTAATATGTGCCCCCCCCTTCATTTTTTAAAATTAAATAGGACCTTTTGCTTCTATAGATTGATATTGAAGTTCAGCTTGCTTTTGCCTAAATGAAGTAAAAATATCAAATCAGTGGATAAACTAGATTATTTTTCATATGCATATATTTTATATTTTGCAGCTAAAGGGTTGATACTTTTAAAGGAAAATGATGGAAACAATGAGAAAAACTATAACCATTTTATTTACAAAGTCATTGTCCTGAAATCAGAATCAGTTTTTTGACAGTTAAAAACTTGCATTCTCAAAATTAATTTAATTTTTCCTATGGTGTTTAAGAAATGATTATCATTCTACCAAAGCTTGGTATCTTTTTGCTATACAAAAGTTGAGATATTATCAACACTGATAATGAAAATATTTCCAACACACTCAAGGAATTGTCTGGAGATATCATCTCTATGGTTGACTGATTTTAAACAAGAAACTAAAAATTCATGTTGTTGCTTTCAATGAAGCATATCAGTGATTCACTTAGAGAAAGGAAAATCTTTTTCTAAACCATTTAACTCCTAGTTTTAAGCAATAGTTACTAGTTCAGTTCCCCTTACACTAATAATAACCTCTATTTCTAGTATATTTTCCAGTTAAGATGATTTCCTATAAACACTCTCTTGTTAACTCGTCACACTCACTCTTGGAGTTAGTGAGATGACTACGTTTGTGAAACGGGCTGAGTGTGTAAAAATATGCTGAGAATGAATGATGTTATTTATCTCTGATCTTTTCACTCCAAACTAATTGGGATTTCCCCCACCCCACACTTACTACTCCATGGTGTAACTCATCACAGGTTTTACCACTGTGATAAAAGTCACCAACTTTAAGATTATTTTTCAACCAATACGTTAGCGGAGTCTGCCACACATAAAACAGGAAAGTGAAAAGTAGAGATTTCTCTGGTGACTGCACTGGTCAAGGAAGGCTTAATATAAGATTCAAAACTTTGGGCTGTGTATGCCTTACACAGTCTCAAGGAGAACGCTGAAGATTCATCTAGCTCAGATTAATCTCACTCTCCTCCATGACACTGGGCTGTGTTTCTTGAGCCTTAATATTACACTCATCAAGGCACATCTTCTCTCTCAGTTACGTATGTTGTGATGCTTCTGCATTGACCCGTACCTCCTGTCATACCTATCAGAGTGGTCCTCGACAAATCTGCGTGTTGAACTGAAAATGTACAAAAAGATAGGAGGAGGATCTGTCCTGATTTTCAATGGAGGAAGGGAAATACTATATTTAAACAGCCTATTGTGTGTCAGGCATTCAGCAAAGTGCTTTTCCATCTCTTAAAGTAGAAATCACTTAAAATAGATGTTATAACCATTGGTGTATTTAAAAATGAGTAATAGAGAGCACTGCAACATTAAGAAGAGTTTCTGAGGATTATAAGTGACTCAGTCAGTGAGCAGTCCACTCTGATCTGTCTCCATATACCTACTGCTTTCCACTTCTTTCTGGGGACTTCCCTTAGAAATATTCTTCAGTAACAAAAGGTAACCCATATTCCAAATGGGAGCACATTGGTTTGTAATTGGGTTAGAAGTGTAGGGATCCCTTGTAAAATGTGTTCAGGCAATTATGGGCTTGACTCAGCATTTCTGCTTAGAATTTGGAGAACTGAGAATTTCACACTGAGTTCAGTGACAAATGACCCTATCCTTAAGAAATGAATTTCCCTTAACATGTTCATCACAGCACAGTTCTGGCTCTCAGTTTTGCTAGGCTAAGGAATGAGCCACTCACCTAGCTCTCCAATTGGAGTAACAAATCTTGAAAAGTCAGCGAATTCAAAGGAAATGATTAAAACACCAACACCACAGTTCAACTGATGTTTTTGAACTGTGGTGTTGGAGAAGACTCTTGAGAGTCCCTTGGACTGCAAGGAGATCAAACCAGTCAATCCTAAAGGAAATCAACCCTGAATATTCATTGGAAGGGCTGATGGAAGGCTCCAATACTTTGGCCACCTGATGCAAAGAGCTGATTCATTAGAAAATACCCTGATGCTGGAAAAGATTGAAAGCAGGAGGGGAAGGGGACATCAGAGGATGAGATGGTATATGGCATCACCAACTCAATGGACCTAAGTTTGAGCAAGCTCTGGGAGATGGTATGAAACAGGGAAGCCTGGTATGCTACAGTCCGTGGGGTGCAGAGTCAGACATGACTGAGCAACTGAACAGCAACAAAAGAATTGTGTTCTTTATGTTCATTCATAAGCATTTATTTGTTACGGACCTATTTTGCAGCAGGTACATTGTTCAGGCATAAAAATATAAGTTGAGAGATACTGACTGATCTGGGTGGTTCACAATTGTATTGTTTACAATATAATTGTAACAAAGAAGAGCAGATGAAATACAGAATTTAATGACATCAAGCTTTCCTTGCCTAAAATTTTTTCTCTGTCCCCCCACCGCATTAAAAATATCACCTCATCAGTGTTTTTGTGACTATGATTTCATTATGCTTCTATTGATGACCAACAGCTCTTACAATTCAGAGGTGTTTTCTAGAATGTAGCAGGTGTTCAATAAACACATGTTCACCAAGCCTGCTAGTGATGATAAATGGACCTGGAGAGGGTTGGTTGGTAGATTTGAAAAAAGTAGTTTAATTTGAATATGAAAGGAGTGCCAGTTGAGGCTAAGAGAAATGTACACAATGTTTTCTTTACTTGCTGTTGATCAGTTGCTCAGTCATGTCAGATTCTCTGAGACCCCATGGACTGTAGCACACCAGGCTTCCCTGTCCTTCACCATCTTGCAGAGCTTGCTCAAACTCATGTTCATTGTGCTGGTGATGCCATGCAAGCATCTTGTCCTCTGTCATCCCCTTCTCCTCCCACCTTCAATCTTTCCCAGCATTATTTCAGTTCAGTTCAGTCACTCAGTTGTGTCTGACTCTTTGCAACCCCATGAACTGCAACACATCAGGCCTCCCTGTCCATCACCAACTCCAGGAGTCCACCCAAACCCATGTCCATTGAGTCAGTGATGCCATCTAACTATCTTATCCTCTGTCGTCCCCTTCTCCTCCTGCCATCAATCTTTCCCAGCATCAGGGTCTTTACAAATGAGTCAGCTCTCTGCATCAGGTGGCCAAAGTATTGGAGTTTCAGCTTCAACATCAGTCCTTCCAATGAACACCCAGGACTGATCTCCTTTAGGATGGACTGGTTGGATCTCCTTGCAGTCCAAGGGACTCTCAAGAGTCTTCTCCAACACCACACTTCAAAAGCATCAATTCTTTGGCTCTCAGCTTTCTTCACAGTCCAACTCTCACATCCATACATGACTACTGGAAAAACCATAGCCTTGACTAGATGGACCTTTGTCAAGAAAGTAATGTCCTGCTTTTTAATATGCTGTCTAGATTGGTCATAACTTTCCTTCCAAGGAGCAAGCATCTTTTAATTTCATGGCTGCAATCAGGCCTTCCAATGAATATTCAGGATTGATTTCTTTTACGATTGACTGGATTTTATCTCCTTGCAGTCCAAGAGACTCTCAAGAATCTTCTCCAACATCACAGTTCAAAAGTTTCAATTCTTCAGAGCTTAGCCTTCTTTAGGTCCAACTCTCACATCCATCCATGACTACTGGAAAAACCATAGCTTTGACTAAACAGACCTTTGTCAGCAAAGTAATGTCTCTGCTTTTTATTGCACTGTCTGAGTTTTTCATAGCTTTTCTTTCAAGAAGTAAGCATCTGTTAATTTCATGGCTGCAGTTACCATCTTCAGTGATTTCTTTACTTAACTGTATCAATGATTTCCCACAATGCAACCTGCCAAAGACCTGCAACATACTTCTGAAAACCTTTGCACATTCATCTAAGGTTCCAATCAGACTGAAACAAAAAAAAATGTATATGTATTAAGTTCTACAGGTATATGTGTTTATTATTTCTTAGATAGGCTCATGCTACTATAGCAATAAAATGGTTAATTACCAATGTAAATAATAAGTGGAAGCTATTTGGGGGAAAACTCATTTTCCTTTAGTGGGGATTCGATAAACAAATGGTGCTGAAACATGAAGAAAATTTCATGTTTCTCTCTAGTGGTGACATAAGAGAGCAAAGCAGGTGATAGCCAGGATTTTATTCTGTGAAAGGTGGCACACAAATTAGTGGGCAATAAAGTGTAAGTTCTGTATATAAGATTTGTGAGACTTCATGTATTTTCTTTTTTGATCCTTTAAAAATACTTAGCATACCTGCTTGAATATTGTAAACTTGAGGACAAAGGTAAAATTTATGAAGGCAAGTGAGAAGACTCCAGCTGACATCTTGGATTTGAAATAATAGATTATTAACTTTAGGCATATGACAGCACTCCTCTCAGAGTATGTTAGAAACAATTAAAGGAAACATTCCTTTGGCGTTCGAAAGGCATGGATATTTACATATAGAACTGTGCTTCATGGTGCAGGGAGATGATAATTCATGGGAATTCTCAAACACTAAATATCAATGGCACTCGATTCCCATAATTACGTTCACACACACACACACACACACACACACAATACTTCCTTGTTCAAATATCCCTAGAAGCCCAGTCTTTCTCCTGGTTGGGAGCCACTTGAGTTAAGAAAGTAGTTGAGTGGAAAGAAAAGACTTATTTCCATCTTAATGAAGGTTTTTGTGCTAGTAAAAATTGTGTTTTGTATTATTTTTGCACTCAAACAACAAAAGTCAACTCTAGCTCTCTGTGGGGAAAAGATAATGAAAATATTTTTATCAGAAGAACTATTAAAATCATTTAAAAAGTGAAGGAGGGTTATAAATCAATGATCCCCTAGAGTTTGGGGATCTTTTTACTATTTTTGTTGCTACTGTCTAAGATAATTTGTCCCCAACTGGGTACCTGATTGCCTCTTATCATACTTCAAATCCTTAGCAGAATGTGGTTGGCTCAGTTCTGGTCACGAGTCACTCACTTAGGAGTCTCTCATCTAAAGAACCAGGGGGTTATCTTAGAGGGTCCACTGGAGAAGCACTGCAGTGTATGGTGCCTTGTAACTGATTTAAGTTATCTACACATAGACATTGGAAAATGCCTTATTGGAAAACACCCTGAAGCTGGGAAAGATTGAAGACAGTAGGAGACAGGGACAACAGAGGATGAAATGACTGGATGGCATTACTGACTCAATGGACATGAGTCTAAGCAGGCTCTGGGAGTTGGTGATGGACAGGGAAGCCTGGCATGCTGCAGTCCATGGGGTCACAAAGAGTAAGACAGGACTGAGAGACTGAACTGAACCGAAATGAACAACTGGACATATTTTACTCAACCTTCCCAATATTTTAAATTGACTTGGGTGTCAATAGTTAAAAATCAGAAGTCTCCAAATAAACAGTTGGATATTGCTACCAAGTTGATCTACTAGACCCCATCTAGGTTCCTTCCTCAGATCAAGACCCCTTGTCCTGGCCAGGGAGGTTTTCTGATGTATTCACATAGCCAATAATGAAACCAATGCTGAGACTGGAAGAGCACAAGCTTCATTCAATGGCCAAAGAATGGAGAATGGGGAACATAGTTTGAAAAGCAACTTCTCAAGCCAATTCATTTGGAGATAAAAATATAGGAGATTGGAAGTAAAAGAGAGGGGTTTGGAAAGAATGGTAGGAATATTCATGACTTATCCAAGAACAAGCATGTGGTTAGAATCTGAAAGTGATGTAACACTTCTTTTCAGTCCTTATGTAGGCTTAAAAGAGTTGGACCATAAAGAAGACTGAATGCTGAAGAATAGATGCTTTTGAATCATGATGCTAGAGAAGACTCTTGAACGTTCCTTGGACTGAACCGAGATCAAACTAGTCAGTCCTAAAGGAAGTGAACCCTGAGCATTCATTGGAAGGATTGATGCTGAAGCTGAAGCTCCAATACTTTGGCCACTTGATGCAAAGAACTGATTTATTGGAAAAGACCCTGATGCTGGGAGAGATTGAAGGCAAAGGAGAGGCAGGCAGCAGAGGATGAGATGATAGCAGAGGCTAGCATCACCAACTCAATGGACATGAATTTGAACTCTGGGTGATGGTGAAGGACAGAGGAGCCTGGTGTGCTGCAGTTCATGGTGTCTCAAAGAATTGGACGCTACTTAGCAAATGAACAGCAGCGATAACAATGGCCCTTCTGGTTCTTGTCATGACAATTGCCGACTGTCATGGCACTGGTTGGCCTGTCATTCAGCAAATGCTAATATATTACAGTGAGTGTATGGTGAGGCTCAGGGTCTATTGGAAGTCAAATCTTCTGCTATTTTGGGCCAGTTTTTTCATTCTAACCAGTTCTTATTTTTTCTTTTGGCAGCTTCCTCCTGTAACTTATAAGAATAATTGTTTTCCATTTGAGGGAAGTGCAGAGATATGATTCTGGGCCAACAACCTAGGTAACAATATTATTTTATAAACTCAATTATCAAGCAACATTGAGTCTATTTCCTCATGTCCTCCAAATACTTAAGCAGAAGACTGGTTGCCCTTTAGATGAGGTACCCATTCTCATGTAGGGGTGTATTTCTTATCTAATAAACTCCAGTCTTCTAAGTTACTTACCTGCTTCTTCCAACATCTGAGTGTGTGACTCCCCCATATGTGAATGAAATGGATCTTAGAAGTGTCATTCTTCTAGAACGGACAAAAAAGCTCTCTAAGAGAAACTAGCTGGAAACTTCATATTAAGAGCAATGCAAAATAAGAAAAACTAAAAAAGTGCAAAGATGATGTATAAGCCATGTTGCTTTAAGTTTTCTGTGTTACCATTATTTATATAGATAGGAAAAACCCTACACTTTCTTCTAAATCTAGAAGGAAAGGAAAATATGTTGATTTTTAATAAAGAGCCATCTTCTATTTATAAGGCCTTTAAAAGGCAAGTGGGTTCCTAGAATGTGCTGACTACCATTTTTTCCCAGCTTCTCTGCTGTTCATTAGCAATTTCACATAAAGTAACATGAGAGTCCCTGCTGTACCTATTAATTCATTAGAGAACTGATTGCATTTTCTTTTTCACCTTTTTGAGCTATCTGATTCATACTTATTCCTCATAAAAATGTCTTCACTTGCCTACTTCTCTTTTGGATTTTATTTTAAACAAAATACTATTTTTTTTTTCCCTTTAGGTACATATTAACTTGCTACTTGTTCAAATCAGCCAAGTAGAATTTTTTTTTTTTTTTTGCTGTTCTTATCCAACTTTGTATCAAGTTCAAAGAGCTGATAAAGATATTTCTTTCAAGAAAGGAACCCAGGGATCGAACCCACCCCTCCTGCTTAGAAGGTGGATTCTTTACCACTGAGCCACTGGAGAAGCCCATACCAAGAAATGTGGACACTTGGGACCTATCTTAGTGTCTACCTGCCACATTGTTGTATATACTATAGTTCAGTCCTTTGTCAATCTTCAATCTATTGATCCATTCAAGAAAAAAGTTTAAAGCATAAAAAATGCAAAAATAATGCAGATTTTTCATATTATTAAAATTTACCCTTAAAAATATAATAGTGCACTGAATTCAATATACTATTACATTTGATTTCAAGTAATTCTGCATTTGAACTTCACGATGGAGAACTACAATATGGAGAACTGTGATTCTGGTAATCATAGCTTAAACAGTGTGACATGCAACATTGACTCCTAAATTATTTTGTGACAATGCTCCGTGTGGTTATTTTTGTTCAGTCACCAAGTCATTTCCACTCTGTGATTCCATTTATTGCAGCATGCCAGGCTCCTCTGTCTTCCACTGTGTCTAATAGTGGATGTTGCTCTAATTCATGTCCATTGCAGTGGTGATGCTATCTAACCACCTCATCCTCTGCAGCCCCATTCTCCTTTTGCCTTCATTCCTTCCCAGCAGTGCACATAGCGTTCCTAAAAAAATTTACTAGGAATTTTCTAATTTATACACAGATTTATAGATGTTTGGGTTAGAAATTGTGACCAAAGAAAGGGAGATGATAGCTGCCCAACCTCCAAATTCCATGGCTGTGCTCGGATAAATTGGGAACTTCATTGCAATATGAGGTGAATTAGGATACCATATATTATCCCTTGGTGATGTGCAGAAATGAATGAACTTTTAACAAGGCACTTCTGATTTGCAAAGGGAAAAGCTGCTTTCTAGGGATAAAATTAACTATCATCATTTAAAGGACAAGTCAGCTAAAGTTGAATGGACAGAATTAAAAACTTTCTATACAATAGATACATTTTCTGGGTCAGTATTTTATTTTATATTAATATAGAAGATATAAGCTTTAATCAAAAGCCATAAGAAATATCTATTAGACAAAGTAATCCTTTCTGAAAACATATCATAATCTCATTATTGCCTCTATTAGATTAACTGTTTCACAAATTACAAATTTTCATGTTTACGAAATTTCCTGTTCAAGAGCTGTGCTAACCAAGTGATATTTTGTATCTGTGTGCTTCCAAAATAAGCATTTTGTCCTGTGAGTTTGAATTTTAATGTTATAGTTCATGTATTTGCTTGGTTCCTTTATTTGCCACAATCTGAATTTATATAATTTATTGTGTTCTCTAGTTTATACTCTCCAGGCTCATTTATTCAGTTTTTAGAGTTCATTTTAAAGGTAAATAAGAGGTTTACATGTGAAGTTTTCTTATCTTTGTGTCCCAGTTTGCTGTTATTGTATCCAGTGTTGAATCCATAATGTGGAAATATTGCTAAAATTGAAAAGCTAGCATTATAATTTAGAAATGGTAATTCAGTTCTTAATTCTACCTTATGATCGTTAACTGCAATATGTCTTTGGAGTCTTCTGATAAGCAATCTATCAATTGCTGTATTGTCTTTTACCTTTAGTGAGAAGTATAGTGTGTTTATTTATTTATAACTTTATGTGCAGTATTGTGGGTTTCCCTGGTGGCTCAGATGGTAAAGAATCTGCCTGCAATTCAAAAGATTTGGTTTTGATCCCTGGGTCGGGAAGATCCGCTAGAGAAGGGAATGGCTATGCACTCCAGTGTTCTTGCCTGGAGAATTCCATGGAGAGAGGAGCCTCAAGGCTACAGTCCATGGGGTCATAAAGAGTGAGACACAATGGAGCGACTAACATGTATACATATACATATATATATATATATATATACTATTATAGTCATACATGATTTAAATACCATGCATTCACACATTTTTTTTATAAAATACAGAATGAGAAATTTCACAAACAGATGTCCTAATATTTTCTTTCCTCACCCTACTGCAGTATTTTTCATATTCAATTTTAGGAATCTAAAACTATTTTACAGTTCCAACGAAATTGCATGTTTTCCTTTAGAGTTCATCCATATTGTTTAAAACGTTTGCTCTACTTGAAGTTCTTATCAGTGGTTTTATTTTTTTAATAAATGTATTTATTTTAATTAGAGGTTAATTACTTTACAATATTGTATTGGTTTTGCCATACATCAACATGAATCCGCCACAGGTCGTGTTCCCCATCCTGAACCCCCCTCCCTCCTCATCAGTGGTTTAAGCATTGAAATATGCATTGCCTTGCTCTGAAATATGTTTTCATAGGTATATGCAGTAAACTGCTGGAATATAATGTGATCTTTGATTCAGTTTAGATCCTATAAGATCTTATAATTCAAACATTGTCATGTACAACAATAATTATTAAACTCTCGCTAACCTTGGCACTTGCGTAACCAGAGGTAGAGTTTTATTTAAAGTTGTAAGTATGGCCGCCATGGAATTGACCTGCCTCTGCTGGCTCAGGTTTGTGTGTGTGCTTAGTTGCTCAGTTGTGTCTGACTCTCTGAGACCCATGCACTGTAGCCCGCCAGGCTTCTCTGTCCATGGAGATTCTCCAGGCAAGAATACTGGAGTGGGTTGTCATGCCCTCCTCCAGGGGACATTTCCAACCCAGGGATCAAACCAGAGTCTTCTGCATTGCAGGCAGTTTCTTTACCAGCTGAGCTACCAGGGAAGTCCAGCTCAGGTATGATCAGTCTCAATCAGAAACTCTCACACTTAGATAAGTCTAGCTTTTCATAATGATAGATAAAGGTGATGCATTAAGATTGTTAATTCTTTATTTTGGGGTTAAATTAGTTTGACAAATCCTATTTAGAGAGTGACTTTTGAAAACAGGGCAACTTAACAGAGTAAATTGCACAGGTGCGTGGGATACAGTCCTAGGTGTCATCGAGGGTTAAGAACAGGCCTGAAAGGGAGGATATAAGCATGCCCAGGATATTTGTTTTTCATGTAAACTCACAAATTTGTAAATTCACTTAAAATATGTGTTCACTTGGTAGCATAGTGTCATAGCTGAATACATTTTTACTGTCTATGAAATGTATATTCTTCCTTTTTGAATGGAGTTTAGTCCTTTAGATTTACTTGATTCTGAACAAACTTGGGGGTTGATAAATCAGTGTAAATTTACAGTATAAATCAGTCTACAATGCCCACGGCTTTTGAAACTATATAAGGTGCTTGGTTTATGCGTTAATAATTGTGAAAGGAAATTTAGGTATATAACACTAAATGATAGCCCACAAAATTGATCTTATTACTTAGTGAATTTTAAACAGCACTTGCAGCTTGGGTATCTTTGATCTTCTGGGGAAGAAAATAATTTGATTAGGCATAATGAAACCTAGGTTTTTAACGGCAATCTAAGTTAACAGTTGATAGTTAATTGGAGCCAAGATTGAATCCGAGCTAGGAGTATGGTTATAGGTTCTTGGGTAATCTTTATATCAGTGCTGTTGTTCAGTTGCTAAGCCATATCCAACTCTTAGTGACCCCAGGCAGCACTCCAGGCTTCCCTGTCCTTCACTTTCTCCTGGAGTTTGCTCAGATTCATTTCCATTGAGCCAGTGATGCTAACTATCTCATCCTCTGTCACCCCTTTCTCCTCCTGCCCTCAGACCAGGGTCTTTTCCAATGAGTTGGCTCTTCGCATCAGGTGGTCAGACTACTGGAACTTCAGCTTCAGCCTCAATCCTTCCAGTGAAAATTCAGGGTTTATTTCCTTCAGGATTGACTGGTTTGATCTGCTTGCTGTCCAAGGGACTCTCAAGAGTCTTCTCCAGCACCACAATTCAAAATCATCATGTCAGTGGATATTAATTCATTCTTCAAATTTGGAAAAGAAGACCTCTTATATATATGAGAAAGATTAACAAATTTGCATCTCATAGGTTATTTGCCTTCTTGCAAAAATACTCATTTAAAAACTATGTGAAAAATGTAAAAGTAAATTTTGATTAATTAGGAAATTCTTGGTCTGCTTGTCATATAATTTACTTTCTACACAATCTGATATATGTTTTCATTATCTTTATGAAATAAATTCATTGTTATTTGACCTTTCAGCTGTGGTCTTAACTGGAATGAAAAATACACAAAGATCTTTACATTCTTTAAAAATAAAAACACGTGTTCCCCATCCTGAACCCTCCTCCCTCCCCGAGATCTTATCTGCTGTACAACATAATGCCTGTAGTTAATAATACTCTATTGTACACTTAAAATTTTCTTAAAAGGGTAGATCTTATATTAAGAGTTCTTAGCACAACTGAAAAAAAGAAAAGAAAGGTTAAATACATAATGTGACATATCTTCTCCATGTCAAGAAAGCCATTTACAACAATGGTAATAAAGAACAAGCATATTAAAAATAAAAATAAAAAAAATAAAAACATATACTTGTGAGAAGGAGCCTTTCCCTTGTGGACATATGGAGCAAAGAATGCATAATTTAGGAAGAATATATGCCTTTAACTTTATACACATATTTAATCTCACAAGCTAGATGTTCAGCTGAAATTTGTCTGATAAATACAAGGTAAATACTTTGATAGTGTCATGCATAAGGTGACTTACTATATGTGGTAGGATGGGCTCCCTGCTTCTCCAGCATATAATAATTCAGGATGTTGACCTGTATTTAATTATCAAGATATTATTGAAAAAAATTTTTTTTCTTTATAATTCACTTTGTGTTTAATACTTGAGTCCTACAATCTAGATTTCATGTACACAAACTACAAGTTTGTTATTTCAAGGCTGATTTATGCATTTTAAAAACGTCAGCTACACCTAGCTTACTGTGATTCAGTAAAAAAAAAATTCATATAGGCTGAACAATAGAGTTATGGAAAAATGCAGATAAAGCACTGCCACTTAACACATCACTACACTGGTTAAACTCTGAAACATTAATCAAAGCACATTAAGAGCTGAATTTGGAGTGTGTGGAAGAAAAAAGGGATCTCTGAAAATTGACTGAAAGAAGAAGAGTCTGGCACTAGAAACCTGTAATCACAGGGGTTCATGCTGAAAGATGCTGATCATTGCCATAGCAACAGACAGTGTGTGTTACATCATGGAAACAAGGAGTGTGAGACTACTTGAGAGCAACATCCAACCCGAGGGACGAATACAAAGCCATTATAGGAAAGGGTAACATAAAATGTAGTCACAGGGAAAGCTGAGTGTTTCGGAAAGGGTAATGACAAAAGCATATGAAGATGGATGTGAAGCTCATGAAAATTAAATTCTATTTTTATGTTGGGGTATTCATTTGTAACCATTCTTAATCTCTGTTATCATGGCTTATTTTCTTTCCTCCTTGGCTTTCTCTCTTCCTCTTCTCTCTCTCCTTCTCTACCTTCCTTACTTCCTTTTTCTTTCTTTCTTTCTTTTACTCTCAACAAAATAGAGTGCAGCTTCAAAAAGAAAGTTCCAATTTTTACCTATGTTATTTTCTGAGATACTGTACTTGACACTGTTGTAAGAAATATATAAAGATTTAATATTATATATTGTAAATATTGTAAATATTCTCATCCAAATGTATGAATGGATCTATAATGTAGAGTCATTATGTTAATGTTAAATTATGTTTTCCAATTATATGTGCATCTATTCTAATACTAGGAAGCATATTAAACTCAAATGTGTTGATACATTATTAAGCAAAGTGTTCATTTGTATAACACACCCTTATTTGTTCAAAACCCTATAATACGCAGAGCTGTATTTTCCATAGTGATGGAGTAAGGTCAAAGTGGACTGATGTTGCCACAGAAAGCAGTGACAAATATGGACATAATATAACAAGCAGCTGTCTGAAGGCCCTAGGTGATGAAGAAGAGCAGGAGGGTATAGAATACTGTTTCTGAGGGAAGGTATACGGTAAGTTCTCCATTGTTTGTCCCCAACAGTAATGCTCACATATGTTGCTTGGGAGTGGGGCGATAATAGAGGGACCATAGTATTTCTGGCCTCAGGAACCACACTTAGGAGTCATGGTGAGTCAGCGACTTTGAAGACAAGGCAAGGTACCTATGCCAACATTGTGAATTTGCTCTGAAAAGGCCAGAAAAAGGATCTCAGATTTCTGTCTGATCATGTTTTGGCTAATCCTTGAACCACTCCCAAGTGGAGCAGACTCAGAGTAAAATCAGACAGATTTGAACTGAGATTGAAGCTAATATCCAAAAAACAAATTTCATTTTGGGAATTGTCTGCTAAAACAAAAGACACATTACTGACAGACAATAATAATGGATTTTAGATTTCTCACATCTCAACATTCATAACGCTTAGGACACTCTCAAAGACAATTTTCAAAAGAGAAGGTAAAATTATGAGCCTCATACAGGTGTAAAGATGAACACATTTGAAATATTTTGTTCTATTTATTTATCAAGAAGTGATCAGATACAAGTTATAACCATTTCAAAAGATATATAGCAGGGATATTGAAATGAGTGCTCACATGGGAGCAAAATTATTTTTTTTCCTGCAGCAGAGAGAAAAGCGAGTTGAACTTTTTACCAGAGAAAACAGAATTTGCAGATTTTTAAGTTAATTATGACTTACCAAGCTTTAGCTCAGAAGACAAGGACCTAAATCAAATTATCTGAAGATTGTCTTCTAGACAATGCACAGTTTTCCATTGAAATGCAATTAATTGTTTAAAGCACAATCTAAAATTTCCTAACATAAAAAGGACCAGGAAATTGGGTAATATTCCTGACTGTCTCAAAAAGGCAATAACATGAAATCAATTTTGAAATGATCCATAGATTGAAATAAGGAAATAAAGACTTTTGAGAGCCATGATAAATATTCTTAGGGAAGTAAAAAAAAATTACTTAACTTAAAAAAAAATAGGAAATCTCATCAGATAAATGGAAGCAATAACAAAGGAAGAAAGGAATTTCTAGAACTGAGAGCTAAAATGCCTAAAATAAAATACAAACAAATACGAACTGGATGAATTTAAAAATTGAAGAGAAACCACAGAGAAAAGAAAAATCAGTGAACTTGGATACACATCACTACTAATTATCAAAGTACAAAGAGACAAAGCCCTGAAAAAAAGAAAATGCAGAGACTCAGGAACTTTCAGATAGTGTTAAATAGCTGAAAATACATGAAATTAGAATCTAATATGTTCAGAAAAATGTTTGAAGAAATAATGTCTCCAAATTTCCCAAATTTTATGAGGTATACAAAACTATTGATTCAATATTCTCAATGCAAACCTAGAATAAGCACCAAAAAAGGTCACACATAGGCAAACCATTGAAAATCAGATGTTAATACTGAATCTTGAAAGAATCAAGAGAAAAATATCATAATAAACTGAAAAAATGATTCAGCCAGAGACTTAAAGGAAGGAATCATGAACACCAAAAAAACACTCAAGTAGCATCTGTAAGGAGCTGAAGTACTAAAAAGTGTTACCCCAAGATTCTGGATCAAGCAAAAGCTTTCTTCAAAGATGAAAAATGTGTTTCTAGATATAAGAAAGTTAAGAAAATTAATTGCAAGAATGTCACCACAAAAAGTTTGTAAAAACTTCTTTAAACTGAAAGGAAATTATATCAGATTGAAACCTGAATCACCAGGAAAGTATGAATAATATCATAAATGGTACATATAAACTATAATTTTTAAAAATTTTGGTCTTTATGTTAACTTCTTTTTAATTTATGTGAATATTTAATAAAAATATGAGATTGTACCATGAGGTTTATAGCATGTGTGTGTGTGTGTGTGTGTGTGTGTATATATGATAATATAGTCATTAAATGGCTCTGGAGCTATTAGATATACATTTGAAAATATTTCTTAAACAAGATACAAAACACAAGTCATAAAAGAAAAATGTGTAAAATGTGAAAACTATTTCTTCAGTATTAAAACTTGCTTTTTCAAAGGCACAATTAGGAAAATAAAAGGTCAACCCAAGCCTGGAAGAATGTATTAGCAAATATCTTATAAAAGTTCTTTACCAAAAATTAAGTACTCTAGTCTTTCAACTCAATACTAAGATGATAACTTGATTTAAAAAAATGAGCAAAACATACAGAAACACATCATACAATAAGATATACAAATGACCACAAAATATTTATTAAAATATGATCAATACTGCTTGCCCTTAATTAAGAAAATGGAGGCACACTCACAAGAATGGCTAAAATGAAAAAGCCTGGCAGTTTCAAGTGGTGACAAAGATAGGAGAAATTGTGATCTCATATGTTACAGATGAAAATGCAAACTGCTTCATTCACTTTGGCAAGTAGTTTGAAAGTTTCCTATAAAGTTAAACATATACCTACCACATGACCTATCGATTCAACTCTGAGGTATTTATTCAAGTGAGGTGAAAACAAAGACATGCAAATATTCAGGCAGTTTTATTTATAGTATGCCCAAATTGCAAAGCACTCAGATGCTTATTAACTACTGAACGAAGTAACAAATTCTGGTATATCCATGCCTTAGAAATCAAATCAGAAATGAAAAGAATGAGCTACTGAAACACACAAGAGCATGGATGAATCTTGAAAGTATTATGCTAAATGAAAGAAGCCAGACACAAAAGAGTACATATTGTATGATACAATTTACATTACGGTCTATAAAAGTCAACATTTGAGTGACTGTAAACAAACCAGTGGTTGACAAGGATTAGGGGTGGAACAGTTTTCAGTGCAAAATAGGAGGAGTAAACCTTTTGGGGAGATATAAATATTCTATATTTTCATTGTGGTAGTGAATCCACAATAATATACATTTAACAAAACTCAACAAGCAGTGCAGTTTAAAAGGGTGTGATTTATTGTGTATAAATTATACTTCAATAAATCTTATTTTGAAAAACGTTTGCAGTTTTATGATGTGGGTGGTGAAACAATATACTATTCAATTATAACATTAAACACACAAAATTTGATGCATTATGTTATGAAAATTATTGAGAGCAGTTGAATTCATACTAAAGGATTATCAATGAGATGATCTTAACTCTTTCAAAATATTTAATATACATGATAGTTTTAACATCCATTCATTCCATCATTTTTAGTGATGTTTATCTGAACGTAAACATTCTGTTTGAATTAGTAAGCTGAATAGCTACTAGTATGTTACATAGGTAACATTTTGATTCTACCATTCACCCCAGAAATGCATATTAATCAATGAAACTTACTGAAATTTATTTGCTGTCCTCCCTTTTATTTAAAATGGCTAAAGTAATACAGAAAAAGTATTTTAGTACCAAGCACACAGCCCAGTTTTCATAATATTGTCTCATGGTGATAACTGTCATAGTTTAGTAAAACTGATAAAAATAGCATAATGTTTATGGTCAGAAAAATTTCATTTTGTATCCTAATTGTATTTGCATATGATCTAAGAAAAATTACTTTAATGTATAAAACCTGAGTTTACAGTGGTAAAACTTATTTATTAATTCCTTAATTGTAAGAATTTACCACAAATATAGAGGCTTCAGTTCACCTCAGTCGATTAGTGGTGTCTGACTCTCTGCAACCCCATGGACTACAGCATGCCAGGCTTCCCGGTTCATCACCATCTCCCAGAGCTTGCTCAAACTCATGTCCATTGAGCTGGTGATGCCATCCAACCACCTCATCCTCTGTCAAACTCTATTCCTCCTGCCCTCAATCTTTCCCAGCATCAGGGTCTTTTCCAATGAGTCAATTCTTCACATCAGGTGGCCAAAGTATTGGAGTCTCAGCTTCAGCATCAGCCCTTCCAAAGAATATTCAGGACTGATTTCCTTTAGGACTGACTGGTTTGATCTCTTTGCAGTTCAAGGGGCTCTTAAGAGTCCTCTCCAACACCACAGTTCAAAAGTGTCAATTCTTTGGCACTCAGCTTTCTTTCTAGTCCAACTCTCATATTCATATACAACTACCAGAAATACCATATCCTTGACTATATAGACCTTGGTCAGCAAAGTGATTTCTCTGCTTTTTAATATGCTGCCTAGGTTGGTCATAGCTTTTCTTCCAAGGAGCAAGCTTCTTTTCATTTCATGGCTGCAGTCACCATCTCCAGTGATTTTGGAGCCCAAGAAAATAAAGTTTCTCAGTGTTCCCATTATTTTGCCACCTGTTTGCCTTGAAGTGATGGGACTGGGTGCCATGATCTTCATTTTTTGAATGCTGAGTTTCAAGCCAATTTTTTTCTCTCCTCTTTCACTTTCATCAAGAGGCTCTTCATTTCCTATTCACTTTCTGCCATGAGGGCTGTGTTATCTGCATATCTGAAGCTATAGATTTTTCTCCTGGCAGTCTTGATTCCAACTTGTGCTTCATCCAGCCTGGCATTTCGCATGACGTATGCTGGATATAAGTTAAATAAGCAGGGTGTCACTATACATCCTTGATGTACTCCTTTACCAATTTGGAGGCAGTCTGTTGTTCCATATCCAATTCTGTTGCTTCTTGACCTGCATACAAATTTCTCAGGAGTCAGATAAGATGGTCTGGTATTCCCATCTCTTGAAGAATGTTTCACAGTTTGTTGTGATCCACATAGTCAAAGGCTTTAGCATAGTCAATGAAGCAGAATTAGATGTTTCTCTGGAATTGTCCTGCTTTTTCTATGATCTAACGTATGTTGGCAATTTAATCTCTGGTTCCTCAGCCTTTTCTAAATTCAGCTTGAACACTGGAAGTTCTCGATTCATGTACTGTTGAAGCCTAGCTTGGAGAATTTTGAGTATTACTTTGCTATCATGTGAGATAATGGCTTAAAACAGCACAAGCTTAGAGTTATGGAGGTCAAAATTTAAAATAAGTCTCACTGTATTATAGGCAATGGTGTCAGTGTGGCTTATTTCTTCTTAAGTCTGGTGTCCACTGGAAAAAAAAATGTAGAACTAATAGTTAAGAATTATATTTTATTTGGTGAACTTCCTGAGGACTTAAACTCATGAGATAGCCTCTCAGATGTCTCTGAGGGACTATTCCAAAGAGGTGAGGGAAGAATTAGGATCTATAGGAGTTTTGCAACAAAAACCAGGTAGTTGGAACATCAAATTGTTAATGTTAATTAAAGGAAACCAGATAACTCAAATTAATGAATGTAGTGGTTTCTTTGTATGGGAAGATGCAAGGGTCTGGGATCATTGAAACTGTCACTTTGATATGCACTTTAGCAGTCTAGAGGGCTTTCCAGGTGGTGCTAGTGGTATAGAACCTGACTGCCAATGAAGGGGACTTAAGACTCTGGTTCAGTCCCTTAGTTCAGAAGATCCCCTGGAGTGAGAAATGGCAAGCTGCTCCAGTATTCTTGCCAGGAAGTTTCCATGGACAGAGGAGTCTGGTGGGCTACAGTCCATGGGACTGCAAAGTTTTGAACAGCTGAGAAGCACATTTGGCTATCTGGGGCCAGTATCCTCTTCTTCCCCTTTCTGAGGCTGTTCAGGGGTCACACCGGAGGATGGCTGCATGGGCGGAGGGCTTGGCAAAGGGGCAATCTGCTTGTCTCCATCTAGAGTTGCTTCAGGGATCACTGTCTATGTTGGTTGTAGTGGTGGCCTTTGTTTACAGATATCATAGGCTATATTTTTCATCCAGAGCAAGAATCCATTTCCTCTTGTCTTTTCCAGCTTCAAGAGGCCACCTACTTCCTCCTGGCCCTTTCCTCCATCTTCAAAGCCAGCAGGGCACCTTCGGATCTCTAATTTCCTGCCTCTCTCCTATGAATACCCTTGTGGTATTCATGAGTCCAGAGACATCTAGGATAACTTCCCCATCCCAAAATTCTTAAGGCAGTCAGATCTGCAAACTTTCTTTTGTCATAGAAGGTAACCTATTTACAGGTTCTAGGAATTAGGACAGGGATATTTTTGGAGTGGCTGTCATTTAGCCTTCCACATCTGACAACACTGAATTTTACTATCAGCTGGGCTTTCAACGATGAGTAAAGAAAAATAGTGTCCTTGACCTCCAGAGCTATACAGCCTAGTAGGAATTTTAGTAAATCCTAGCAAGGCGGTGTCAGAAAAGGCAATGGCACCCCATTCCAGTACTCTTGCCTGGGAAATCCCATGGACGGAGGAGCCTCGTAGGCTACAGTCCATGGGGTCGCTAAGAGTTGGACAGGACTGAGCGACTTCACTTTCACTTTTCACTTTCATGCATGGGAGAAGGAAAATGGCAACCCACTCCAGTGTTCTTGCTTGGAGAATCCCAGGGACGGGGGAGCCTGGTGGGCTGCCATCCTTGGGATCACACAGAGTCGGACATGACTGAAACGACTTAGCAGCAGCAGCAGCAGCAGCAAGGCGGTGTGGGACAAACTATAATTTATAGAAAGTGGCTGGTACAAAACGCCTGCAAGTTACAATAATGAACAAAGGGAAACTAATAAGTAGTATTTTATATTATAAAAACACACATGTAAAAGTCCACACAAATAGTAGTAATGATTATGAAAATTCAGAAAATGTTCCTGTAAAAATTGTATGAGAAGATGTGATCAACCGCAAAGATGGAATGCCATTTCAGTAGTGATTTTTGTAATTCTTTTCTAATTGATGTGTGTTTATGCACAGAAAATTAAGTAAATTGTATCTGATGGCTTTTTTGAGGGGTTTCCCAATGACACAGCAGTAAAGAATCCACCTGCCAATGCAGGATTCACAGGAGAGGTAAGTTCAGTCCCTGGATCGGGAAGATGACCTGGAGGAAGCATTGGCAACCTACTTCAGTATTCTTGCTTGGGAAATCCCAGGGACAGAGGAGCCTGGTGGGCTATAGCCCATGGGGTTGCAAAGAGTCAGACACGACTGAGCAGAAAGCAGAGAGCTTTCTTTGAGCACTTTTGCTGGCTGTACAAAAACTGATATTTCATTTTGAAAGATGGATCCACAGTTTGGTGGATGAACTATTGGAATTGAGACAGCATACCCAAAGTAGTTATTAGTATATAGAGCTTTTTGCATATGCTTTGATCTTGAGGAGACAGCCCTGACTGGTAGCTTGAAGCAAAATTCTAGTTCCCTGTCCAGGAGTCAGACGTGGGTAGCCTGGATGAAAGCCAGGGATCTTAGCTGCTAGACCAGCAACGTTAGAGATTAAAAGCAAAGTTCCCCTGGCTCTTGCCCTGCTTGAAAGCAAGAATGTTTCAAGGAGGCAAAAACTGTGAAAACAGATACAGAGCTTATTATTGGAGACTGAGCACAGGAGAGCTCAGAGTGAAACTGTTTAGTTAAGACAGAAGCAAGACAGAGATACACACCCAGGGAGAAAGGTGTGGCTATCCTCCTTAGTGAGGAGGAGCCCAGTAAAGAGAGTGTTAAATCATTTATTGCCTGGAGAATCCCATGGACAGATCATTTATAAATCATTTATAGAGGGCAGTTCTTCTGGGTCTTCATTTCCATGTGTGCTCAGTCACTCTTTGCATCTATAGCCCACCAAGCTCTCTGTCCATGGAATTTTCCAGATAAGAATACTGGAGTGAGTTGCCATTTCCTCCTCCAGAGGATCTTCCTGATGCAGGGATCAAGCCCATGTCTCCTGCATTGGTAGGCGGAGCCTTTATTACTGAGCTACCTAAGAACTCCCTGGGTCTTTGTTTACCTTTACTCAATTCTCCTGTTTTTCTCCACACTTGACTTGCCCTAGGACCCTCCCTAACATGTGTTTTCAACTTTTAGCCAAGATGGATTCCAGGGCAGAAGCCCATGGATGCTTGGTATCACCTATTATAGGGTGGCGCCTCCTCCTTTTTGATCCCCAAGGAGTCTTTCTTAGCATGTGTAGTCAGGGAGGTTGCTTGACTGTAGGAATGAGAATATGCAGTCTCTTTATCTTTTATCTGGGCAGAACTCAGCTCCTCTCTGCCCCTCCATTACTGTTATCTTAAAGCATCCTCTGGAGGCAAAGTTCAGCTCTTTCCCTGTTCCTGATGTTATTTCTATCTGGAAGCATAAATAGGATGCTGGCTATAGGAGTCTAACCTGCAGTCTACCTACTTCTTGCCTCAAGAAATATAAACAGGAGGCTAGTTGCAAATGTGTAGCCTGGAGCCCACCTATCTCCTGCCTCCGTTTAACTAGAGTCAAGGCCTTCTGGTACACTGCTCTCTTAAGAACAAAAGTAGTTTGTGATGTTCTGGGAGAAGAATGTGGAAGAAAATGTTAAGACTGATGGAGCATCAATTAGCTAATGTAATGCATGCAATCCAGGTTGTCATGGTGATGGTGATGCTAAGAGAGGGAAGCAGAGTCCCTGAGGAGTAGCACTGCCACATCTCATCACTTCAGTTCAGCCATGATCTGAAGAGCTTTGCTTCCAGTATTGTATAAAGCGGTTTTCTCTACCAGAAATATGTTTTAGACTGGAACTTGAGTTTTCAATTACCTTATTAAAAGATATAGGAGAGGGATAACTGCATCTATACTTATTTTCTTATGTTGTTTATTGTTAAGAGCAAACTCAAAAATATATTCACTACAGTTAAGCATCATCATTTCAAAGTTTCCAAATTATTTATTTTACTATTACTTTGAAAAACTTGATCACATGTGAATTTTATCCTAGTTTCTAGCTGGTTTTAATACATTAGCTTTCTACATGGCACAGTGGTACAGAATCTGCCTGCCTATGCAATAGACACAAGAGACACAGGTTCGATCCCCGGGTCAGGAAGATCCCCTGGAGAAGGAAAGGGCAACCTACTCCAGTATTCTTGCCTGGGAAAACCCATGGACAGAGGAGATTGGTGGGCTACAGTCCATGAGGTCTCAAAGAGTTGGACATGACTGAAATGACTGAGCACACGCACAATATACTAAGTAACCTGATAATATTGTTTGAAGATGTCTTATACTTTTGGTGAGAATTCAAGTGTACTTAGCCCCTATAACTTATATTGAAAATCTCAAAAACAAAGTTAAGTGAATAGTTTTACCTACATCCATGATGATTTTATTATCAAAATCATATGTTTTACCATAGTTTTTATCTTTTTCAGCTCAGTTTAGTCCAATTGCTCAGTCAAGTCTGACTTTTTGTGACCCCATGGACTGCAGCATGCCAGGCCTCCCTATCCATTGCCAATTTCCATAGTTTACTCAAACTCATGTCCATTGTGTCAGTGATGCCATCCAACCATCTCATCCTCTGTCGTCCCCTTCTCCTCCTGCCCTTAATCTTTCCCAGGATCAAGGTCTTTTCAAATGAGTCAGTTCTTTGCCTCAGGTGGCCATAGTATTGGAGTTTCAGCTACAGCATCAGTCCTTCCAATGGCTATTCAGGACTGATTTCCTAACCAGGATGGACTGGTTAGATCTCCTTGTAGTCCAAGGGACTCTCAAGAGTATTCTCCAACACCATAGTTCAAAAGCATCAATTCACTGGCATTCAGCTTTCTTTATAGTCCAACTCGCACATTCATACATGACTACTGGAAAAACTATAGCTTTGACTAGACGGACCTTGTTTATCTTTTTAGATAAATATATACAACCATATGTTCCTTTGGTGAACCATTTGAGAATCAGTTGTAGGAATAATGCACTTCACCTCTAAGTACTATAGCATGAGTTTTCTAAGAACAAGGATTGTTGTTGTTCAGTCTCCCAGTAGTAACTGACTCTTTGTAACCCCTTGGACTGCAGCATGCTAGGCCTCCCTGTCTCTCACCATCTCCCGGAGTTTGCCCAAGAACAAGGCTGCTCTTATGATAAAACCACAGTACAATGATCACATTCAAGGAATTTAGTGTTGATCACAAATTCATGTTTGCTCAATTGCCTAACAGCATTTTAAAAACAGAATGGAATTATAGTTAATACACTGAATTTAGTTTTCATATTTCTTTAGCTTTATTTAATCTAGAATATTTCTCCAAAATTTTATTTCTCTAATAACATTGATAATTTGGAAGAACATAGGTTTAGGTATTGGGTAACTGGGTTTGCTTTTTTCCTCTTGGTGTGTGTTTAGACCATCCTTGGTGATTTTGACTTGGATCATTGATTTTCTTCATTGTTAAAGTATCATTTCCTCTTTGTAATGAATAACCTACAAGTTGATAATTTGAGACTGTCTCATCATCCCCTTAATTCTGCTGCCAAACTTTGGGTGAAAAGGCTTGTTTTCTAGACAACTTTTAAAAAAAGTATTCAAGAATGCAGTATTCCCTGAGTTATTGGGTGTTTCAAACTCTTTTCCCTACATCTTGTTCCTTAAAGCACAACTTTATTGACTACAAAGTCCTTGGCCCACCCTTTGAACTTTAAATTTCTTAGAAATCTGATGGATTTCCTTCTTATTTTCTGTATTGCTCTGAAAATGTCTGGTATTAGGTTGATTCTCTTTTTCTCCTCCTCCTTCTTCCATTCCTCTTCTTCTAACCTCTTTTCATCCTTAGTATTGTTTTCCTGGGAATCCTGCTTGCTCATTTGTTTGTCAAAATCTAATCATTTTACTATGTTAAAATACATCATCAAGGCATTAATTTCCATATATACACTATGGACTGTTTCTATACAAGAGTCAATTCTTTATTTCTAGAAAAATTTCTTAGATAGTTTAAATATGTGTTCTACTTCATTGGTTTCTCTTCTTTATAAACTCTTAATACAATACAGCTTCTATTTTTGTCTCATATACCAATCAATGATGCCATTTGCTTCTTATTTTATTTCATTTTCTTATTCTTTAAATCCCTGTATTTCATTCTCTTTGTCTTGACTATCATCATGGCTTTCTTCACTGACATTTGCAATTTCATGTTTATTTATAACATTATTCTGAGTTATTTAAAATATATTCATTTTTAAACACAATTCTTGACTCACATCTTTCTTTTCCTTCTCTTCTGTTTTTAGTTTGTGACATTTGTTACAAGGGGATTTTATCACAAGCAAATAATTGCTTAAGGATGTTTTGGTTATAATTTTCCTCTGCTTCATGAATGTTTTGTGGGGGGAATTTTCATTAGCTGAAATGTATTTTTTTTTCATATTATGTTTCTTCTTACAATATCTTTTTATGCATGATTCCCCTTGAGCCCAATCAGAAATAATAGTGGTGTCAGCGGATATTGAGAATTTAGTTTGGTTTATGTCACAGGCTTGCATTCCCTGGTGGCTCAGTGGTAAGGAACCTGTCTGCAATGTAGGAGACCTGGGCTCAATCCCTGTTTCAGAAGACTTCCTGGAGAAGGAAATGGCAACCCCCTCCAGTATTCTTGTCTGGTAAATTCCATGGACAGAGGAGCCTGGTGAGCTACAGTCCATGGGATCACAAGAGAATCAAACGTAACTTAGCTACTAATCAGCAACAAATGTCACAGGTTAGGTGCCTTAACAACTGACTCTGATATATAATTTAGCCTTCAGAATATTTATTAAGGGTGCCCTTAAGATCAACACCTGTGACAGGTATTGGAAGAAAGCATAGTGGGTGGCAGAGGAAGAAACAGAACTGTGATCATTTCCACACGGAATGATGTGGAGCTACCATGGTCTTTCAAAATTGTCCCAGGTAGGGCAGATGGCCATGTCTTCATAACAACTTGTTTCAATATTCTTGAGTGTATGCTACCTATGGTAGGAATATCACCTTTGGTTAGGCAACTCTCTGCAGTTTGGTCACTTTTTGAAGTCATTAACACCTGAATCTGTCAGTAGTATTGATATAGTGAAATGTTACTGTTCAGTTGCTAAGTTGTGTCCGACTCTTTGCGGACCCCATGGGCTGCAGCTCACCAGGTCTCCTTGTCCTTCACTATTTCCCAGAGTTCACTCAGATTCTTGTCCACTGAGTTGGTGATGTTACCTAACCATCTCATCCTCTGTCTCCCGCTTCTGCTTTTGCCTTCAGTCTGTCCCTGCAACATAGTCCTTTCCGATAAGTTGGCTCTTGGCATCAGGTGGCCAAAGTATTGGAACTTCAGCTTCACTGCTCCCAATGAGTATTCAGGGTTGATTTCCTTTAGGATTGACTGGTTTGATCTTCTTGCTGTCCAAGGGACTCTCAAGAGCCCTCTCCAGCACCACAACTTAAAGGCATCAATTCTTTGGTGCCCAGACTTCTTTATGCTTCAACTCTCACATCCATAAGCTACAGTGGAATATAATTTTGTTAAATTGATTTTGTTCACTGGGGAAGAGAGAAGTACTTCCATATATCTGTCACATCATTCTTTGTCATTACTATAAAGCTATTACTTATTCCACCTGCATCCTTCTTTCCTTGTGGTGTCAAGCCTCTAAGGAGGATCTCTCATTCCAGGTTACCCCATTCATCCTGAGAAGCACTGCGTCCTCCCAGGAACTTATGCAATTTCAGGTTTCTTAACTTTCAATTTGCTGGAAACTATTTCTTTGGCTTGAATTCTCTGGCAAAAAAATAAAAGTGCTCCAAAGGAAGCTAGCAAGGAAGTTTAGAAACAAAAATAGGAAAGAGAAGGAAGCCAGGTGAGCTTGTGGTATTTGGCTAAATTCTGTAGTTCCTCAGCATTGTAAAAATCTTCAGCAATGACACTGGACTTTTTAATTCCACACTCATTGTTTAAGGTCACCTTTAGTTCTTTGTGCCTGCAAGAAAAAGGACCCCACAAGCCCAGAAGAGGCCCTCTAGAAGGCAGTACTGATATTGGCTGTTGGATGGAGTGGAATAAAAATGCAAACACATCAAAAGGAAGCTCAGAGGATCTTGGTGAAGAGCTGCCATTATCCACTGGAGTTATTTACTAGGAACAACCAGGTCTCAGACGGTTCTCAGATTATCTACACTCACGGTGGGCTTTCCTACTTCTTGGGGTAACTTTACCTGTGCTTTGTCTCTTCCAGGCCCCTCTGCTTTGATATTCAGTTCAATTCAGTTCAGTCACTCAGTCGTGTCTGACTCTTTGCGACCTCATGGACTGCAGCAGGTCAGACCTCCCTGTCCATCACCAACTCCTGGAGTCCACCCAAACTCATGTCCATTGAGTCAGTGATGCCATCCAACCATCTCATCCTCTATCATCCCCTTCTCCTCCTGCCTTTAATCTTTCTCAGCATCAGGGTCTTTTCAAATGAGTCAGCTCTTCGCATCAGGTGGCCACAGTATTCGAGTTTCAGCTTCAACATCAGTCCTTCCAATGAACACGAGGACTGATTTCCTTTAGGATGGGCTGGTTGGATCTTCTTGCATTCCAAGGGACTCTCAAGAGTCTTCCCCAACACCACAGTTGAAAAGCATCAATTATTTGGCCCTCAGCTTTCTTTATAGTTCAACCCTCACATCCATACATGACCACTGGAAAAACCATAGCCTTGACTAGATGGACCTTTGTTGGCAAAGTAACATCTCTGCTTTCTTGTCAGGGTCAAGCCCCGGATGGATCCAGGGATTCCCTCAGGAGGACAGCGTTGGTGATAAAAAGATAAATAATAGATAAAAGGAGAAAGACACAGAGGCTTGAACTAACTGGTTTACGCAGAAAACCAATAAAACCTGTGACATCAGGTTTGCACTGACCACGGAGGCCATAGGCGCCCTCTCAAATCACGGAAAGTGTCCCACCTTAGGCACCTTCTCAAGTGGGTCTTAGAAGCCCGGGCAAATAAGTGGTCTCAGAGGGCTCTCGCGCTCCAATCAGTCACCCTGAAGGAAGAACAGAGAAGAAAAGGAGAGAAAAGGAAATAAGAAAGAAGGACACGGAGATACCAAGCCTGATGAGCAAGGCCCACACTTTATTTTCCAAAGTAGTTTCTATACCTTAAGTTGTGCATAGAGGATAATGGTGGGAGGGGCGTAGAGTCATGTAAGGTCAGCAGTCCTTGACCCTTATCGAAGCCAGGCTTTCTTTCTGCAAACTTATCATATGCAAAGGCTTTAGGTGATTTACATCATCTTCTGGCCAGGAGGCCTGTTAACATTTTATGACCCTTTCTTCAGAAAACTTATTTTCTCTAAAGGTGATTATTCTAAAGTCAGGTGCCACCCTTCGAAAGCATTAGATAAAGTTGCATTCCTATAGGGCAAAAGTGCGGTGGGCTATAACAAGAAAAGAATTAACTCAAGGGTCCAAGGTTACAAACATTAAAACTACTACTTACATTTCTATATACCAACTATATTAATCAATACACTCCCAGGGACACAGTAGGTAAGGGATATGGAAACTTGGCAGCAAGCATTAGCTCAACAAAGAAATCCTCTACTAGTTCTATTCTAACAATTTTAACTCTCTGAGAAGCTCTGCACTGTTAGAATATCTTAAGCTTCCCGTGCCTCTCGTGGTTGCGAGGCTGTGAACAATCACATGCATAGCTGCAGGAATCTGAACAAACCTGTCAGGCAAGCTAGAAAGTCATCAGAGGGGTTTGAATTGAAACACTCCTATTATGCCCAGGAGACTTATTAACTAGAGCTCTAAGTTAATTTTCTTCAGAGAAAGGTGGTCGGAGATAGCCCCCCCATTAATGTCAGAGGAGTTGCTAAAAGTCATAAAATAGTAAAACAGACAGATTCTGGTTTTGGGGTAGACGCTCAGGCAGATCCAGGGGGGCCCTTAAGCCCTGACTCGCCTTGCCCATCAGGGCTCTCCCGCATGACCTTGTCATGGGTGGGAACTCCTGTGCTGGCTCCTGGCACTTTTTAATATGCTGTCTAGGTTGGTCATAACTTTCCTTCCAAGGAGTAAGCATCTTTTAATTTCATGGCTGCAGTCACCATCTGCAATGATTTTGGAGCCCCCAAAATAAAGTCAGCCACTGTTTCCCCACCTATTTGCCATGAACCACTTTGATGAGATTTCTACAAACTGCCTCCTTGACTTTCTTGCTTCTGAATGAACCTTGGAACCAATTTTTCTGTTTAGGTATTTATTTCCTATTTATATATTATTGAAGTTTGGAATATCCTCTGTCTCCTACTCATGCTGTTGTCCTTTTATCAAAGATTTTTGTTTGGCTTGTTTTGCTGGATGAAAGCATAATTTTTTGGTCTGTCTAGTTTTTTGAGTTTGAGAGGAGAGATTTGGAATGAGGATATTTCATTTGGGAGGTGGAATATGTTCTTAACACTGTGTTTATCATCGTGATTATTTCTTACATATATTTAGTACTTGTATACTATAAAATATTTTTAATTAAGTATTTTCTTCAAAACTCATTAGAAACATGTTATGTTTTTATTAATATTACTTTTAAAAACAAAGGAGATTTTAGATTAATAAGCTTAAATGAGTTGCCCTAGGAAAGTGTATTAGTCACTCAGTCGTGTCTGACTTTTGTGTGACCCTATGGACTGTAGCCCACCAGGCCCCTCTGTCTATGGAATTCCCCAGGCAAGAATACTGCAGTGGGTATTCCAATCTCCAGGGAATCAACCTGACCCAGGGATCAAACCTGGATCTCCTGCATTACAGGCAGATTCTTTACCAGAGCCACCAGGGAATCTTGTTGCCCTTGGAGGCATGAGTGGAATTCGATAATTCAATGCATATCATCTCAGAGATTATAGTGATTCACCACTGAGTTACACACGTAGCCAAACTTGTATGCCACACGTCTAAAAAGTTAAATGTTCTCATTAGTGGCTCAAATTCAAGCAAATACATGTGAAAACTTCCAGATAGTTTGAAACAGTCAATCAATAAGTTCATTAATTCAAATTTTTATCATCTATAATGAGATTAATCACATGCTTTGAAATTTCTGGATTTTTATATGGTTTTTATCTAATCTCGAGTATGTTTTTAAAGTCTTATTAGAAAGACTCTATTCATTTTGGCTTAATTATGTGATTGGAATGATTGGAATTCGTGTTGCACTGTTCCTTCCTACAAATTTTTTAGTGTTACCCTTATAAGAGTATATTAGTTTCATGAAGTTTTATGAGGTTATTTTGCCTAAATGGAATCTCTTTTCATTATATGTTCAGCCATTGAAATTGTTGGTAATGTTAATCAAACTCCATGTTTTCACATAATATGTTCTTATGATTTTTACAGTAACAAAGAGATTTTAATTCACCCGCTAGAATCTATTAATTTCAGCTCGCATTATGCTTATTGTAGATAAAAATTGGACTCAGCTTTAGATATAATATTAGTGAAACTGAAGTCAGCAATTGAAGTTGACAAATACTGTCTTTGATCTTTAAATTTTAAGGCAAAAATTCTCTGCGTTAGGTTTTCTGTCATATACTTCAACTTATTGGGCTTTATACAAATGTAGGACATGAAAGTATTTTTTTTATATGGTGCAGCCACTTTATTTTTATAGTGTTTATTTATTTATTGGTTGTGCTGGGTCTTCATTACTGCATACTATCTTTTGTCTTTAAATTTTAAGCAAGAATTCTTTGGGTTAGGCTTTCTGTCATAAACTTGAACAGATTGAGCTTTATACAATGTAGGACATAGAAATATTTTTTTTTAATGGTGCAGCTACTTTATTTTTCATATTTATTTATTTATTGGCTGTGCTGGGTCTTCATTACCGTGCCCGGGCTTTCTCTAGTTGCGGTGTGCAGGCTTCTCATCGTGGTGGCTCCTCTTGTTATGAAGCAGCCTCTGTAGGTACACAGCCTCAGCAGTTGTGGCACACCGGCTTAGTTACTCTAAGACACATGGGATCTTCCTGGACTAGAAATCAAACTGGTATACTCTGCATTGCAAGCAGACTTTCAACCACTGAATCACCAAGGAGGCCTGGGAGGACAAAGAAACACTTAACTTCACATATTTATTTTCCCTTTTTAATCCAGTCTTTCTATGCAGTAGTACAATACTTACTATGGTCTTCTAGGAGTGCCCCCATTTTATACAATCATGTTAAATTTCTGTTGAACTAATAGGTTCTAATCATCTATGAAGAGTTAAGGTATGTCCCCCTTCAGAAGTATGTGCATAATTGTTCCTGGACCCAGTTTTAACATGTGTATTTGTTGTGGGAATTTCTCCACACTTTCAACTAAGAATGTTCCAGAGACATCAGCTGGGCATCTTATAATTCAGCTCTGTTCTGACACTACCCAGAGACCACACCAGATTCCACAGGTTACCATCCTACAAGACTGCCCCCACCTCCTCCAGACACCAAAACAATCCAAGGTGATTGATCACCTATGCTTCTGACTTGTGCTTAGTCACTCAGTCTGGCCTGACTCTGCAACCCCATGGATTGTAGCTCTCGAGGCTCCTCTGTCCATGGGAATTCTCCAGGCAACAATACTGGAGTGGGTTGCCATGCCCTCCTCCAGGGGATTTTCTCAACTCAGGGATTGAGCCCAGGTGTCCCATATTGCATGCAGATTCTTTACCAACTGAGCCATCAGGGAAGCCTAAGAATACTGGAGTGGAAAGCCCATCCCTTCTCCAGGGGATCTTCCCAACCCAGGAATTGAACCAGGGTCTCCTGCATTGCAGGCGGAATTTTACCTGTTGAGCTACCAGGGAAGCGCTGCTTCTGACCTACTGCCTGTAAATCAGAGGTTCTCAGGACCATCTCCTCAGATTTGATTAGTATGTTAGCACAGTTCACAGAACTCAAAAATATTTTATTTGATAGATTATTGGTTTATTAAAAAGTATATATCTCACAAACAGTGAGATGGAAGAGATGCATAGAGCAAGGTGTGGGGAAAGAATTTTGAGCTCCCTTGAGCTCTCTAGGCATGTTACTCTCCCTAAATCTCCTTTTGTTCACCAACTTGGAAATTTTCCAAACCCCCTCCTTTTAGGGTTTTATGCAGGCTTCATTATATTAGAATGATTGATTAAACCACTAGCCATTGGTGATTGATTCAACATCTAGCCTCTTCCCTTCCCCAGAGTTTGGAGGGTCAAGATTGACATTTCTAATCCTTTAATAGCTTTGTTGGTTCTCCTTGCAACCAATCCCCAATCCTTAAGTGCTTCCCAAATGACACAACATAAATATAACAAAAGATATTTAAGGTTCTCAGCGTCTAGGAGACTCTAAGAGTTTTAGGAGCTCTGTAGTAGACCTAGGGATGAAGACCTAATATACATTTCTCATTATAAATCACAATATCATGATGCAAAATCACAAATCTTAATGACTAAACATATTGAAAGCATAAACACATAAATCCTAATTATGAAGATTTCATACTAATTCAATGGAACTTTTCTTATAGATGGATGAATGGGAAAAACTGCTCTGTGGTGCCTTACTATTGTTCCAAGGGTGTGAATGTCTGAAGTGCAGAAACACTGGCTTTGCATATTTCTAGGACTAATACAGCAGAATGGATTGGTGAATGAATCTGCTGAATAAATGAATTGATTAATCTATCTTACTTCTTTATTTATTGAGCTTATCATCAAATATTTCCTGAGAAACTGATATTTTTTTCCATTTTAACAGTCTCAATAATACTAATGAGATATGAAATCTGCCAATTTTTCATGTGGAGTTAAACATAAATTAATAGTAATGACTCCATTTCCATTTTATCTATTTATTAATTATTCTTTCAATCATAGTTTTGAAAAGATTATTTTTCTGTTATAACAGATGGCTTAAACATCTGTATTCAGCCATTTTATTGTATCAAATGTGCAGTGTAAAGTGTATATGCTATCCAAATTGAGTACAACCATTCAAGAATAAAATGAATTTGAGTTATTATCAACTGTTTCTACCAGATTTCCTTGAATGAAAAGAAATCTATGTGGCTTTAATAGCCTTCGGCTTTTGACATTTCTTTTTAAGATGTTCTACATTGATATTTTCATTATAAAAATAGTTTAATTTTAAATGTCAAATCTATCTATATCTGATACACACACACGTATGTGTGTGTTGTGTGTGTGTGTGTGTTGTGTGCTTAGTTACCCACTCGTGTCTGACTATTTGTGATCTCATGAATTGTAGCCTGTTAGGCTCCTCTGTCCATGGTATTTTCCAGGCAAGAATACTGGAGAGGACTGCCATTCCCTTCTCCATGGGATTTTCCTGACTCAGGAATTGAACCAGTCTCCTGCATTACAGGTGGATTCTTTACCAACTGAACTATCAAGGAAGCCCATATGTATAGGAAAGACTATTAATTTCCTTTTGGGGCATACATATAATTGTTTAAACCGATATTTTTTGTTAATAATCTTGATAGTTGTGATTTTTAATCTTCTGGATGAGTTTTAGTTGTATCTGCTAACAATTGTTCAGTCTTGATCCATGGCTCTTATGGTAATATCACTGAAATTCTTCAAAATGTTATATAGTACACTAAGCTATCATGAGAAAATGCAGTGTATTGGTTAAGAGCACAGCTCCTAAAATCAGACTCTTTGGCCATGAACACTAGCATCCAGATCGCCACTGGAAAGAAAGCCCCAGAGCTCCAGCTCTAAAGTCTCTTGTCTCAAACAACTGATGTTTGCGTGCATTAGAATTGCTCTGCTGCTGCTGCTAAGTCATTTCAGTCATGTCCGACTCTGTGCGACCCCAGAGACAGTAGGCAACCAGGCTCCCCTATCCCTGGGATTCTCCAGGCAAGAACACTGGAGTGGGTTGCCATTTCCTTCTCCAATTCATGAAAGTGAAAAGTGAAAGTCAAGTCACTCAGTCGTGTCCGACTCCTACGGACCCCATGGACTGCAGCCTACCGGGCTCCTCTGTCCATGGAATTTTCCAGGCAAGAGTACTAGAGTGGGGTGCCATTGCCTTCTCCGAGAATTGCCCCTACTATTCTTTAAAACAAAGAAGACTGGGCCCCACCCCAGGGTTTCCTATTGAATAGGTCTGGTTTGGAGCTCAAGGCTTTACATTTTTAACATGTTTCCAGGGGTTGCAAGTGAGGTTGTCTGTGCAGGGACCACCTTGGGAGGGAACTCTAAATCCAGGGGCTCTAAGTAAGCGGAAAATGAAATGTGGGGATCTTCAATGCTCCAAAAACATCCCCATTGCATACTGTCTTTCAACAATGATAGTCTTACCATCTCATCTGCCATAGAAACACTGTGAAAATTAATCACATGGGTGTTATGATATTAAGCCCTGGACTCCAGGTGAAACTTCATCTCCTGCATTCCAGTGCCTGGGCACTCTGTTTCACTTTTCCTTGTCCTATATTTCTGGACTTTTCCAAAGTGTCCTCTGGAACTCGCTGTTCATCATCAACAAAGTACTGCCTCTGCAGTATCCTCCAGTGAGGGCTGCTTTCTCTCCCACACTTCCTACAATTTGACCTGGACGTGGGATAGCTATCTTTCCTACTGTTTATTTCCATTTCCAAATCTTTCTTCTTTTTCCTAAACTCCATCTGCTGCTTCTACTGCTAAGTCGCTTCAGTTGTGTCCGACTCTGTGCGACCCCATAGACGGAAGTCCACCAGGCTCCCCTGTCCCTGGGATTCTCCCGGCAAGAACACTGGAGTGGGTTGCTATTTCCTTCTCCAATGCATGAAAGTGAAAAGTGAAAGTGAAGTCGCTCAGTCGTGTCCGACTCTAAGTGACCCCATGGACTGCAGCCCACCAGTCTCCTCCATCCATGGGATTTTTCAGGCAAGAGTACCAGAGTGGGGTGCCATCACCAGTTTTCAATTACTTGTCATTGGGCTATATCATCTGATTATCCACCCTGATGCAGTCATCTCTTAATATCTGATCAAAGCATCTTTACTCATTGAAGCTTTAATCACCCAGTTCACTTACTCTCTTTTGTAAAACTTCTGATTAATTCTTGGTAATTTCCATCTCTAGGTAGATAATATTTTGAAAACTCTCTTCTAGCTTCTTGTATGATTGTACCCCCAACACTTTCTCAGTCACTAATTCTCAGGATATATCCCATTATTTTTTCATTAACTATAATAACAAACCTTTCATTTTTCTTAATTTCATGGATTCTGCTCTGATCTTCACTCTTTCCTTTAAGCTCACTCACAAAATTTTCCACCACCCAGGGACCTATTGATTCTAGCAAACAAACTTTAACTGTTTTCTCTATTCTGCTTTGTGTGTACGTGTGCTAAGTCGTGTCCAACTCTTCATGATGTATAGACTGTAACTCCCAGCATCTCCCATCCATGGGATTTTCAAGGCAGGAATCCTGGAGTGGGGTTGCCATTTCCTTCTCCAATGGATCTTCCTGAACCAAGGATTGAACCCGTGTCTCTTCCATCTACTGCATGGGCAGGCATATTCTTCACCACTAGTTCCACCTGGGAAGCCCATTATGCTTTTTACTAAGGCTTCAAATTTTATGTAATTCAGACCACTTCTCACTGCCTTCACCACCGGCTGCCCTGGTCCAAGACAGTATCATCTCAGTTTCCTCATGTCTCCAACTCCAGTGCTAACATAGTGGATTTTCAACAGAATAACTAGAGTTTAGAGTTTTCCTTTAAAAAAATATCTGTCAGATAATGTCAGAAATAATTTCCAATCTGTGCCAATTAAAAGACAAAAGTTCCTGTTAATAGCCAATATTGCCTCAACGATGACTGTGGTCAGGAATATTTGCACTTCAGTGTCTTTGCACAAATTGTCTCCTTTGCTGGTGATCTTCATTGCCAAAATATGCACATGCTTGGCTCCCTGACCTCCTTTAGGTTCTTGCTAAAATGCCACTTTTCCACAGGATTTATTGATAAATCCAACTAAAGTTTCTGACCCAGGGATTCAACTCTGGTGGCTCAGACAGGAAAGAATCCACCTGGAATGTGGGAGACCTGGGTTCAATCCCTGGGTTAGGAATATCCTCTGGAGGAGGGCATGGCAACCCACTCCAGTATTTTTGCCTGGAAAATCCCCATGGACAGAGGAGCCTGGAGGGCTACAGCCCTTGGGGTCGCAAAGAGTCAGGCACAACTGAGCGACTAAGCACACACACACATAACTAACTTTGATTATACAGTTAAACAGAACCTGACATAAGACGAGATAGAAAAATCAAGCAGGTCACCAAGGTAGAGACCAGGAAAGCTGTCAAAAGATCTATGTCTCATAAATCTTCCATCATATTGATTTTAAATACTATTTTAGTAAGGTAATTGTGGGAGATTTAAATGAAAATAGAAGAGGGACATAAGCATAGCAATTCATTTACATCAGTGTGTTCAGAAACTTTCCTAATTGCTGAAAATGTTGGATAATATAGATTTTTATCTTAAGATCCATGTGTCCAGCCAAGAAAAAGATCACAGTTATGAAGGATGAGGGGGGGAAATGGAGGTTGAAAATGGGGCCAATTGGAAATCCTTGCTACAAGGGCATAAATAATATCTGAATAATTGTAGACATATGATATCATAAAGATATTTATACTCCCAAAGGATGGAGTTTGCTTTACTAAATATTAGCACAGGTTATTAAAACAAAGTCATGGAAATTACACTAACATGGTATGAGACAGTAAAATGATATGAGAATTAAAAGTGAAAAAGAATTAATATAATTAGGGTGTACAAAAATAGGTATGCAAGTCTGTGGCAGACTTTCTGGTGGAAAAGTATCACATATCTAGAGATAAGTAGACATATTGGAATAATCATCTTAATTATGTGGAGAAAAGATACCTTATCTCACATCACACATAAAAACATGTCCCCAAATATTAATGGTTTAAATGTAAAAGTACAAAATATAAAAATAAAACATAATGTGGGAAACAATCTTTATTACTTTAAATGGGGAAGAATTTCTCAAGGCATTCCAACATTAAATACACAGGTAATCACTGAATAAATTTCACTCCATCAAAGTTAAGAATTTTTAACAAATAAACATAATAGACAAAGCAAAGGCTGACATATAGGGAGGTATTACTGCAATTTATGGGACCAAAAAAGATTAAATACTTATATGCCTGTGTGTATGCTAAGTTGCTTGAGTTCAGTTCAACTCTGTGTGACCCTATAGACCATAGCATGCCAGACACCTCTGTCTATGGGATTTTCCAGGCAAAAATACTGGAGTGGGTTACCTTGCCCTCCTCAGGGGATCTTCCCAACCCAGGCATCAAACCCACATCTCTTACATCTCCTGCACTGGCAGGTGGGTTCTTTACCACCAGTGCCACCACAGAAGCCCAAATACTTATATACTGCACATAAAAGTGAAAGTGAAGTCTCTCAGTCATGTCCGACTCTTTGCGACCCCATGGACTGTAGCCTACCAGGCTCCTCCACCCATGGGATTTTCAAGGCAAGAGTACTGGAGTGGGTTGCTGTTTTCTTCTCCAGGGGACCTGCCCAACCCAGGGATTGAACCCTGGTCTTCCGCATTGTGGGCAGACGCTTTTACCATCTGAGCCACTAGGGAAGTCCAAGTGTGTGTATGTGTGTGCACCCACCTTTTGGGTATGAGTGTGTGCAGGTGTATAGCCACTGGCACTTGGTGATTTAACTGTAATTTCTCTCCTGTGACTCGGATCATTCGCCAGTGTTTGCTGTCACTCAGTTTCTCACCCGTTTTGGCAAATCAGAAGCCCAATTTTTCATTTTGTTTATCTATTTGCCACAAAATTGTGGTGTATGCATGTCTATGTGTTTCTCATTTAGTCTCAGGTATAGTCATCATTGTCTGCCTCCTGAGTACCTAGGAAGGCAGATTCTTGTATGTTTATATGTTGCTTTACCATTAAAGATTACACGCACTGATTTTATATATATAAGAAATGCTCTTGCAAAATTCTAAAACGCTGAAAAACTGACATGAAGGCAATCAAGATTTTGTCGCTTTCCTCAGTATCTTTGAAATATATTCCTTCATTATACCTATATGCTTTGATTTAAAAACTAAAACTTGTTCAATTTGTTTTTTACTGTTTCAATGAAAAATTACTCTAAGATGTTTAAATGCTTACAATGTAGCCTTCTATCTCTGAGACTTTTAGCTATTAATCCCATTTAATATGTAAGTGATGCTATTTTAGACTGAGACCAATCAAACAATTGGAAGAGATATTTGATTCTATGTGGAATTTGCAACTTCCTAATGGTTCCTCATATCAGATCAGAGCAGTCGCTCAGTCGTGTCTGACTCCTTGCGACCCCATGAATCCCGGCACACCAGGCCTCCCTGTCCATCACCAACACCTGGAGTTCGCTCAGACTCACGTCCATCGAGTCAGTGATGCCATCCAGTCATCTCATCCTCTGTTGTCCCCTTCTCCTCTTGCCCCCAATGCCTCCCAGCATCAGAGTCTTTTCCAATGAGTCAACTCTTCGTATGAGGTGGCCAAAGTACTGGAGTTTCAGCTTATCATTCCCTCAAAGAAATCCCAGGGCTGATCTCCTTCAGAATGGACTGGTTGGATCTCCTTGCAGTCCAAGGGACTCTCAAGAGTCTTCTCCAACACCACAGTTCAAAAGCATCAATTCTTCGGTGCTCAGCCTTCTTCACAGTCCAACTCTTACATCCATACATGACCACTGGAAAAACCATAGCCTTGACTGGACGAATCTTTGTTGGCAAAGTAATGTCTCTGCTTTTGAATATGCTATCTAGGTTGGTCATAACTTTCCTTCCAAGGAGTAAGCGTCTTTTAATTTCATGGCTGCAGTCACCATCTGTAGTGATTTTGGAGCCCAGAAAAATAAAGTCTGACACTGTTTCCACTGTTTTCCCATCTATTTCCCATGAAGTGATGGGACCAGATGCCATGATCTTCGTTTTCTGAATATTGAGCTTTAAGCCAACTTTTTCACTCTCCACTTTCACTTTCATCAAGAGGTTTTTAGTTCCTCTTCACTTTCTGCCATAAGGGTGGTGTCATCTGCATATCTGAGGTTATTGATATTTCTCCCGGCAATCTTGATTCCAGCTTGTGTTTCTTCCAGGCCAGTGTTTCTCATGATGTACTCTGCATATAAGTTAAATAAACAGGGTGACAATATACAGCCTTGACGAACTCCTTTTCCTATTTGGAACCAGTCTGTTGTTCCATGTCTAGTTCTAACTGTTGCTTCCTGACCTGCATACAGGTTTCTCAAGAGGCAGGTCAGGTGGTCTGCTATTCCCATTTCTTTCAGAATTTTCCACTGTTTGTTGTGATCCACACAGTCAAAGGCTTTGGCATAGTCAATAAAGCAGAAATAGATGCTTGTCTGGAACTCTCTTGCTTTTTCCATGATCCAGCAGATGTTGGCAATTTGATCTCTGGTTCCTTTGCCTTTTCTAAAACCAGCTTGAACATCAGGAAGTTCATGGTTCACATATTGCTGAAGCCTGGCTTGGAGAATTTTGAGCATTACTTTACTAGCATGTGAGATGAGTGCAATTGTGCGGTAGTTTGAGCACTCTTTCGCATTGCCTTTCTTTGGGATTGGAATGAAAACTGACCTTTTCCAGTCCTGTGGCCACTGCTGAGTTTTCCAAATTTGCTGGCATATTGAGTGCAGCACTTTCACAGCATCATCTTTCAGGATTTGAAATAGCTCAACTGGAATTCCATCACCTCCACTAGCTTTGTTCGTAGTGATGCTTTCCAAGGCCCACTTGACTTCACATTCCAGGATGTCTGGCTCTAGATGAGTGATCACACCATCATGATTATCTGGGTGATGAAGATCTTTTTTGCACAGTTCTTCTGTGTATTCTTGCCATCTCTTCTTAATATCTTCTGCTTCTGTTAGGTCCATACCATTTCTGTCCTTTATCGAGCCCATCTTTGCATGAAACGTTCCTTTGGTATCTCTAATTTTCTTGAAGAAATCCCTAGTCTTTGCCATTCTGTTGTTTTCCTCTATTTCTCTGCATTGATCACTGAAGAAGGCTTTCTTGTCTCTTCTTGCTATTCTTTGGAACTCTGCATTCATATGCTTATATCTTTCCTTTTCTCTTTTGCTTTTCGCTTCTCTTCTTTTCACAGCTATTTGTAAGGCCTCCCCAGACAGCCATTTTTCTTTTTTGCCTTTCTTTTCTATGGGGATGATGTTGATCCCTGTCAATGGTTCCTAGGTCTACATAAAAAAAAAAAAAAAAAAGTCTAAGCTTTGTAAATATTGACCAATATTTATATCATTTTTGGCAAAATGCTTTCTCCTTCTTTGAGACATTTCATACAACATATTACAACTCAATGCTCAAACTGTTAAGATTTTTCTTACCAAGCATGTAATTCTTTTCATACATTTTCAATTGATAAGTGATTGATTGTTTCCTATAATGATGCCTATCTCATGCAAAAGCTGTTTGATTTGTGCTTCATTTTTCATGTGTTTTATTGGCAAACACTTTAAAATAGCTTTATCAAATATAAATTACAATCATTAATACAGCATACAAAATGAAATAGGAATAAGTATCTGCATTTAAAAAGCCTAACGTTTTAGTAATTTAGCACAAGGGTATACAAAGTGGTTTCCTTGACAACAAGAAATAATAAAAATTTATTTGGGAGTTTAAAATACATTATCCCATAATTCTAAGCATATTCTATTGTTTTTATCTTACTGCAAGAAAATTCCTCTGTACTAAACAAAAGTAAGTAAGATAATCCTGCCATTATAAAAGAACAAATTTTACCCAGATTCAGAGAATACAAAAGAAATGGAGGTAAGCAAAATAGGTCTTGTTCAGTTTAAGTTAAAAATAATTATAAAAATATTCACTTAGTCTTTTGGAAAATATTAGCTTTTAGATAAATAAATATTAAATAAAATGGACCTGAGATTAAGATTATTTATATCTGTTAGTTCCCCCAATGCATACCAAATGTAGATGTTTTCATAAAAAATAGAATCAGATAATATATTTTATGTGAGTATTTAAATTATCAATTAGCATCATTATCTTTTATTTGAACATAATATTGTTAGTTGTGAAATAGAAGCACTGCATCAGTGTATTAATCAGATTTCTCCAGAAAATAGAACCAGTAGAATACATATGTATTAAGAGATTTAAGGAATTGGCTCATGTAATTGTGTGGACTGGCAAGTCCAAAATCTGTAGGCAAATTATGAAGTTGGAGATTAAGGTCAGAACTGATATTGCAGTCTTAAGTCTAAAGGCTATAAAACTAAAGCAAAATTTTTCTGTGTTACATTGTGGAGGTACAATTACTTTTCCCAGAAACCTGACTCTTAGCTCTTAAGGCTCTCCATTGATGGGATGAGCATTGTGGAGGGTCATTCATGACTTAGAATCAACTGATTTTAAGTGTTAAGCTCATCTAAAAAATGCCTTTACAGCAGCACTTAGACAAGATTTTGAGCAAACATCTCATTACCAGAGTCTAGTGAAATTAATAACATTAGTCATCACAAACAATAAATAAGATTTCAATTTCAAGTAAGAGAAGCCTCAAATCAAAATGACTTGAATAGTAAAGATACTTGTTGTTCAGTAAGGTAAATCATGTCAAACTCTTTGTGACCCCCATGGACTGCAGCAAGCCAGCCTCCTCTGTCCTCCACTATTTCCTGGAGTTTGCTCAAATTTATGTGCATTGAGTTGGTGATGCTATCTAACCATTATTACTGCTTTACTGCCTATCTTTGGATGTCTGCCTGTGCATATTTTCAAATAATAAGAAGGACTTTGTCTACTTTAAAATAACAGCTGAATGCATAATGAAAAAACTCATGCAAACAATTGAATAAATGTTACTTAGAAAATTACTTCTGGGAATGAGCACTTTTATGGTGCTGTGCTGTGTGCTGTGCTTAGTTGCTCAGTCGGTTCTGACTCTGTGACCACATGGACTGTAGCCTGCCCAGTTTCTCTGTTCATGCGGATTCTCCAGGCAAGAACACTAGAATGGGTTGCCATGCCCTCCTCCAGGGCTATAATTTGTTTCATTATGGAAAATGAAGTTGTTGTCCCCACTAGAGATCAACATTATCATGGAAACTGTTTCTTGGTTACTTTTTTGAAGTTCAAGAAAGTTTGATTAAAAGCTTATATAAAATAGTTTTTATTTATTTATTTATTTATTTTGGCTTAAGACTTCTTTTAAAATTTTAATTGGAGGTCAACTACTTTACAATATTGCATTGGCTTTGTCATACATCAACATGAATCTGCCACAGGTATACTATTATAAATACAAAAAAAAAGTTGATTTAATCAAGATTCGCTAGCTCTTTGGTTTTTTGTTTTTCTTCTTTATACTTGCCGAATTCATTCAGTAGTTTGGAGAATGGATCAATAGACTGAAATTATTTAGAAAAGCATTTTTCCTGGAAGTGTATCTTTTACTGCATCATGCTTTAGTTATCAGAGTGGTAAGTTACCTTAAATTATTGTCTGGGCCAAGGAACATAGTGTGTTAGGAAAATGTGCACAAAGCCTCCATGTTTATAAATATAAGGTTCAAGAGTGCCTGGATTACAATACAGTCTTTTAATAAAATGGCAAGGAGGTCATAAGGGGAGATGTTAATTAAATAGTTGAGGGTAAGTGCTTCCAGGTGGCTCGGTGGTACAACGCAGGATTCCTGGGTTCCATCCCTTGTATGAGTCCTCTCATCCCCACATACCACTCAGCGGTTGGACCCCCAGGTGTCACAACTACTGAGCCTGGGAGTTGCAACTAGTAAACCTGCTCACCCTCAAGCCCCTGCTCCACAACAATGGGGCACCTGCAGTGGGAAACCCACGCACCCCAACTAGAGAATAGACCCTGCTCACCACAGCTAGAGAAAGGCCTGAGCAGCAATGAAGACCCAGCAAAGCCAAAAATTAAAAAAAGAAAAACATAGTTGAGGGTATCTAGCTTCTTTAGCTAGTATCAGATTTGTGTACAGTTTGCTGTGACTTGTCTATGTAAACATATGCGCCAGCCTTAAAGCAGCTGAATCAGAATTATGTGTCCAAGAATGTTTCATTAATAAAATCAGCCGAGGTAGGATTCAATTACTGGGAAAAAAGCAATCCATCAAAAACTACAAGGTGCAAAAAGCAAAGAAAAAAGAAAAACTTTTTCAAGAGACATAGCAATAAACAGAATGAGAATCAGATGTTGAAATTGCCATACAGGAATTAGAAAATCTATAATTTATATGCTAACAGTCTAGTAGAAAAGATGGACAGCAGACAGGAACAGTTGAGGAATTTCAGCACAGAAATGGAAATTATAAGAAAGTGACAAATTGAAGTGATACAAACAATATCATACATGAAAAAACTCCTTTGATGAGCTCATCTCAAAACTATCCATAGCAGTGTGGTTAAGAATCTGTGAACTTAAAGATATATCAATAGAAACGTCAAATTAGAATGCAAAAAGACATATATGGTCTTCATTATATTGACGTACATGCTTTCTATGCATATTTTGTTGTTGTTGTTGAGAATTGTTGTCATAAATGTATCTTAGTGAAAGTAAAAGTGGCTTAGTCTTGTCAGACTCTTTGAGACTCCATAGACTATACAGTCCATGGAATTCTCCAGGCCAGACTACTGGAGTGGGTAGCCTTTCCCTTCTCCAGGGAAATCTTCCCAACCCAGTAATTGAACAGGGGTCTCCTGCATTGCAGGCAGATTCTTTACCAACTGAGCTCTCAGGGAAGCCCAAATGTACATTATATTTTGTCAAAAGCTTTTTCTGCATCAATTGAGATGATCATATAGTATTTTTTCCTTCAATTTCTTAATGCAGTGTATCACATTTATTATTTTGTGGATATTGAATGATCTTTGTATCCCTGGAATAATCCCACTTGATTATGGTGTGTGATCCTTTCAATGTGTGAAAAAGAAAGTGAAAGTGTTAGTCACTCAATTACGTCCAACTTTTTGCGACTCCCATGAACTGTAGCCCACCAGGCTCCTCTGTCCATGGGATTCTCTTGACAAGAATACTGGAGTGGGTAGGGATTCACTTCTCCAGGGGATCTTACCCGCTAAGGGATAAAACCCAGGTCATCCGCATTGCAGGCAGATTGTTTAACCATCTAATCCTGGTACCAGTGCAGCCTTTAATGTGTGGTTGAACTCAATTTGTTAATATTTTGTTGAGGATTTTTCTTTTATGTTTCTTAGTGATGTGGGTCTGTAATTTTCTTTTTTTGTGGTATGTTTGTCTGGATTTAATATCACAGGCCATATAAAATGAATTCAGAAGCATACCATCCTCTGCATTTTTTGAGAATAGTTTGAGAAGGATAGGTGTTAACCCTTCTTTAAATGTTTGGGAGAATTCACCTGAAATGCCATCTGTTGCTGGACATTGTTGAAAGTTTTTTAAAATTGCTGATTCTGTTTCATTGCTGGTAATTTATAAAGCATGGTCCAAAGTGGCTACAGGAAGCAGGGACTTAGGGGATGAGAAACTGGGTGAAGGGGATCAAAAGGTACACACTTCCAGTTAGGAGATAAATAAGAATTAGGGATGTAACAACATGATTAATATAATTAACACTGCTGTACGTGATACACAAAAGTAGTTGAGAGTAAATCCTAATAGTAAACAAGTCCCAAACATGAAAAAATTAGAAAATAATAAAGAGTAGGAATCTATAAAATTGAAAGCAGGACAAAAATCAGTGAGACCAAATGTGGCTGGTTCTTGGAGGAGATGCAGAAAAATAAACATCTGTGCAGATGTGCTGAGTGAGAATGAAGATACACATTATCAATATTTTAAAGGCAAAGCTGACATCTCTAAGATCTTACATAGATAAAAAGACTAAGGGGAATATTATGAAGAACTTTATACCAATCAGTTTGATAATAATTGAAATGAAGAAATTTCTTGAAAGTCACAAGCTATCAAAGTTCTCTCAAGATGAAATAGGTTATTCAAGAAATACTTTTCAAATGGAATCGCCATTCCAGTAATCAGTACCCCTTTACATCTTTTTAATGTCCTTTTATAACACTAAGCATGCTTCCTGATGTTATAATTTTCTCAGGATAATTGCCATCAGGGTGGGAATCTGATGTGTGTTTTAAATTTGGTTACTGAATATCCTGATGGAGAAGGCAATGGCACCCTACTCCAGTACTCTTGCCTGGAAAATCCCATGGATGGAGGAGCCTGGAAGGCTGCAGTCCATGGGGTCACTGAGTGTCGGACACGACTGAGCGACTTCACTTTCATTTTCATGCCGGGAGCAGGAGCTCCGCCCATGGCAAAAGTCATGAGGAAGGAGGCTTGGCCTACGCAAAGGCGGGATCGAGCCTCAGGAGTCCCCCTGGAAATTCTCGAGCATCTACACCCAAAACCAGAGTCTGCCTACTTTCTGCTTTGTGCTCTCACCTACACCTCTGACTTTACGGGGGGCTGTCCCCCACTACCTCTCTCTGAAAAAAAAAAAAAGAGTTAACTTACAGCTCCAGTTAATAAAGTTCCTGGGTCTGATAGTGTTTCAACCTACAAACTCCTTTGGAAGTCCTCTAGCCTGCTTGAATAGGTTTTTCCAGCCACATGTGATTGCTCAGAGCCTCCCAACTGTGAGAGGTATGAGATGTTCTAAACTGTCTAAACACAGATTCCTTTGAGCAGTTAAAAGATTGATTAGAAATTGTATTGGTGAAGTGTTTTTCACTTTTTGGGCCAATGTTTGCTGCTAAGTCTCCATATCCCTTACCTGCTGTGTCCCTGGCAGTGTATTGATTAATATAATTGGTGTAAGTAGTAGCTTTAATGTTTGTAATCTTGGATCCTTGAGTTAATTCTTTTTCTTGTTATAGCCCACTACACCTTTGCCCTATAGGAATGCAACTTTATCTAATGCTTTTGGAGGGTGGCGCCTGACTTTAGAATAATTACCTTTAGAGAAAAATAAGTTTCTTAAAATGTTAACAGGCCTCCGGGCCAGAAGACGATGCAAATCACCTAAACTTTTGCATACGATAAGTTTACAGGAAGAAAACCTGGCTTACTGCATGACTCTACCCCTTTCCCCATTATCCTCTATGCATAACTTAAGGTATAAAAACTACTTTGGAAAATAAAGTGCGGGCCTTGTTCACCGAAACTTGGTCTCCCCATGTCGTTCTTTCTCTCACCTTCTGGCTGAATTATTCAGCCTCTTTTCTCCACTGAATTTCCTCACTGAGCTATCCTTATTTCAGCCTCTTTTCTCCACTGAATTTCTTCACTGAGCTATCCTTATTTAACCACTCTTTATATCCTTAATTAACGTTTAATTAAGCAATTGTTTTCTGATCCTCGCCGACGCCGTCCCCGCCTCGAATTCCCTGGATCCACCGGGGCTGGACCCCAGCATTTTCACTTTCATGCATTGGAGAAGGAAATGGCAACCCACTTCAGTGTTCTTGTCTGGAGAATCCCAGGGACGGGGGAGCTTGGTGGGCTGCCGTCTGTGGGGTCACACAGAGTCGGACATGACTGAAGTGACTTAGCAGCAGTAGCAGCAGCAGAAGATCCTGAATTGAGAAAATAATATCTTTTTAAATTTTGAACACTTTAAAAGTGAACAATGCATCTAGGCTTTGATGTGTATCTAACTACATTTCTAAGACTGTAAAGGATTTGTTCTGGTCCAGGGAGATGCACTCAGGCTGTACTACCATCCAGGTGTGGAGACAGTTTCTGGGTAAGAGTGGTTAAGAAAATAGGGGGTGGATTTGAAGACAGAGTTGTTTGTTTTGCACTTTAAGATATGTCTTTTTACTTTGGGCTTTAACTTATAAGAATGACATAACATTTTTTTCCTTAACAATTTTAACACCTTAAGAAGCATTAATCTTTATAACTCAAATGTTGGCATTTTCTAAGTAACTGTGTTTCATGATTAAAATAGCTTTTTATAGCATTCAAATGGCAGGGCTCTGGAGGCTGTGTACAATTTGGAATACGATATAGCGGCTTCCCTGTGGCTCAGCAGTAAAGAAAGAAGAACCTAGAGCCTAATATGCAGAGTGAAGTAAACCAGAAAGAGAAAAATAAAAATTGTATATTAATGCATATGTATGGAATCTAGAAAGATGGTATTGATGAACCTATTTGCAGGGAAGCAGTGGAGATGCAGACACACGGGACAGACTTGTGGACACAGTGGGGGAAGGAGACAGTGGGACAAATTGAAAGAGTAACATTGAAACATATACATTACCATTTGTAAAATAGATAGCCAGTGGGAATTTGCTGTGTGATGCAGAGAGCTCAAACCCAGCATTCTGTGACAACCTAGAGGGGTAAGATGCCGTGGGAGGTGGGAGGGAGGCTCAGGAGGGTGGGGATGTATGTATACCTATGGCTGATTCATGTTGATGTATGACAGAAACCAACACAATATTTAAAGTAATTATCCTCCAATTAAAGTGAAAATGAAGTCTCTCAGTTGTGTCCAACTTTTTGTGACCCCATGGACTATAGCCTACCAGGCTCCTCTGTCCATAGGATTTTCCAGGCAAAAGTACTGGAGTGGATTGCCATTTCCTTCTCCAGGGGATCTTCCCAACCCAGGGATTAAGCCCGGGTCTCCCATATTGTAGACAGACACTTTACCATCTGAGCCACCAGGGAAGTCCTCCAATTAAAAGTCCTCCAAATAAAAGTACATTTTAAAAAATGTTTCAAAAAAAAAAACAAACAAAAACCTACTTCCAATGCCAGAGATTGCCTGAAATATTTTGCAGGAGATGTGGATTTGATCCCTGGGTCAGGAAGATCCCCTTGAGAAGGAAATGGCAACCCACTCCAGTATTCTTGCCTGGGAAATCCCATGGACAGAGGAGTCTGGTGGGCTACAGTCCATGGGGCCACAAAAAGTCAGACACAGCTTAGTGACTAAGCCACCATGATAGTGTATGGAGTGATCTTCAGTCTTGGGTGAAGAGAGCATTGGGATTGATAGATACTCAAATTTCAGAGCCTTTGGGGAATAAATGACTACTAACCAAAAGCAATTTCTGGAAGACACACAAAGGTGTACTGGTTAGTTCGGGGATAGGAAGGTCTTGTGAACATAGGAACAGACCAGCAGGGATATGGTACTGACAGCCTCTGAGAATGAAAAAGTCATGCAAACATAGGCGAGGCTAAACCCCATGTTTACGTATGTTTAAAAACACTGGCAAATGTTAGAACGGCAAGTGTTAGCTTTTTCCATGCCTTATATTTCTATGCCACAGTATTTTTAACACTACTAGCTTATGTCTTTGCGTACTTTCCCAGGTGGGACCAGGTGAGAAATGGTCCCTGAGCTGATCGAATAGTTTAGCCACAGCACCTGTGTTTAGCACAGCTAGTACATCGTTCTCTCACTCTGTAGCCAGCTGCCTCTGAGAGCTGCTCCTCCATGAAACAAGATGTATAAAGAGCAAACTTCAATATTAGAAGCACTTTGATTGTCTAACTGCCTACGCAGGGCTCAATATAACACAATATTAGGACGTCTAGTGTTAATTGTAGCCACTATAAGCTTTATAAATAATAATGCCAACAATCTCACTATTGACATTATTGTTTTCCGATTTTCATTAGGTTCACATCTTAGTATGTGGAGAAAGAGGACTGTTATTGAATATTTTCCCTTAATCTCGTCCAATCTTTTTCCATCTCTAAGCCATCCGTTTTCGAAACATGAATGTGAGATGCTAAATGTTACTTTGGACTCCTTAAGTAACACTAATTGGGTTCAAGAGGAAATTGGTTCATTATCAAAAATAATAGTTCGAAATATGTATTAAAGGGATGAATGTTTAATGTCTGGTTGTTATTATATGATTTAAAATTCAATAAGCATTTGTCCTACATATTAAAGAGTCAGTATTTTATATGATGATTAGAACAATTACTATTCATTAACATTTTATTTTGCTGTCTTCCGTTGTCAAGGCAACCTTTCACTCTCTTCTCAACTACTAAGCAGTAGAAAAGAATTACAATTTCTTAGTCCCATTTAAATAATTGGACTTGTAATATACATTGTTTTCTTAAAAGAGACTTTGTTTTCCAACCTTTATTCATTATAATTACTATTCTTTAAAAGGATGCAAGATTAACTTTAAGGCTTTGTAAAAAAAAAAAAGGGCACCAACATCTCAAACATAGAGAAGTTTCACAAAGAAAATTATAATAAAACTGTTTACTTGGTATGCTTGTAACATTAATAGCACTATTATAAAATATGTTGCAAGGATGTTTAAGTGTATATTTTAATGAGATAGTAATTCAGTGTGAGACTGTATCTTACTAATAGCAAATTTCCCTGAGTGAAGACATATGATGTAATCAGTAATGACAAGCTGTTGTGCTTTCCTGTATTAGGCTGGTTATGTCAAGGTCAATACTCTTACCAGGTTCTCGCATGTACTATCTATTAGGCAGTCTTCTGGTATAATTAATTAGTGCATTTGTTTGTGAATTACTCCTACAAATACTATTAAATGTCTGTTAGGTGCTGTGTACTAAAGGTAAGCCTAAGATATGAGTAGGACAAATGCTTTCTCTGTGATCACGGAACTTAGAGCTACCTCTATCTATTTCTGGAAAAGGAAGCCAAATCCAGCTACAGAGAGAATGCAAAAGCATTTTTGGCATTGTGAAAACTTGAATTTAGCATTCATTTTAAACTTTTAAAATTTACTTGCCATAAATTTGGATAAGATCATATTTTCTGTGTAAAATCTTTAAAAATAGGAGGATGCATGTTTAAAAATATCCTTATTCACTCTATTTCCCACTTTTTACTTTAGACTTCAGTTCAGTTCAGTTCAGTCACTCGGTCGTGTCTGACTCTTTGTGACCCCATGAATTGCAGCACTCCAGGCCTCCCTGTCCATCACCAACTCCCGGAGTTTACTCAACCTCACATCCATCGAGTCTGTGATATCATCCAGCCATCTCATCCTCTGCCCCTAATGCCTCCCAGCATCAGAGTCTTTTCCAATGAGTCGGCTCTTTGTATGAGGTGGCCAGAGTACTGAAGTCTCAGCTTCAGCATTGGTCCTTCCAAAGAACACCCAGGACTGATCTCCTTTAGAATGGACTAGTTGGATCTCCTTGCAGTCCAAAGGACTCTCAAGAGTCTTCTCCAACACCACAGATCAAAAGCATCAATTCTTTGGCACTCAGCTTTCTTCACAGTCCAACTCTCACATCCATACATGACCACTGGAAAAACCATAGCCTTGACTAGACGGACCTCTGTTGGCAAAGTAATGTCTCTGCATTTCAATATGCTATCTAGGTTGGTCAAAACTTTCCTTCCAAGGAGTAAGTGTCTTTTAATTTCATAGCTGCAATCACCATCTGCAGTGATTTTGGAGCCCCAAAAAATAAAGTCTGACACTGTTTCCACTGTTTCCCCATGTATTTCCCATGAAGTGATGGGACCAGATGCCATGATCTTAGTTTTCTGAATATTGAGCTTAAAGCCAACTTTTTCACTCTCCTCTTTCACTTTCATCAAGAGGCTTTTGAGTTCCTCTTCACTTTCTGCCATAAGGGTGGTGTCCTCTGCATATCTGAGGTTATTGATATTTCTCCTGGCAATCTTGATTCCAGCTTGTGCTTCTTCCAGCCCAGCGTTTCTCATGATGTACCCTGCATAGAAGTTAAATGAGCAGGGTGACAATATACAGCCTTGATGAACTCCTTTTCCTATTTGGAACCAGTCTGTTGTTCCATGTCCAGTTTTAACTGTTGCTTCCTGATCTGCACACAGGTTTCTCAAGAGACAGTTCAAGTGGTGTGGTATTGCCATCTCTTTCAGAATTTTCCACAGTTTATTGTGATCCACATAGTCAAAGGCTTTGGCATAGTCAATAAAGTAGAAATAGATGTTTTTCTGGAACTCTCTTGCTTTTTCCATGATCTAGTGGATGTTGGCAATTTGATCTCTGGTATCTCTGCCTTTTCTAAAACCAGCTTGAACATCTGGAAGTTCATGGTTCACGTATTGCTGAAGCCTGGCTTGGAGAACATTTAAACATTAAGAAAATACATATTTTGATTTTTAATCTCATAACACCGAGAAGCTAATTACTTTCTCCTGAGTTGTCTTTGTAAATACAGATCTTAGAGCTATTTCATTGTCTTGTCCTACAGCATTAATTAATTATTTTATAACTGCTGCCCTGTAGTCCAAGGACTTTTACTGTCATCTCCTTCACTCTTGTCAGAGTAGTCATTTAGTATCTCTCCAAACTTTATTGCTATGAAAAATACCTTAGAGAATGTGACCGTAAGGTTCTCTTTGTGCACATTGCAAGTAGCTTTGAATCAGTGCCAAGAAAAGACTTGCTACAGCAAATTATACGCCCACTTTGTTGGGGAAGAGGGCTTGCCTGGTGGCTCCGAGGTAAAAAATCTGCCTGCAGAGCAGGAGACTCGGGTTCAATCCCTGGCTAGAGAAGATCCCCCAGAGAAGTGAATGGTTATGCACTCCAGTATTTTTGCCTGATGAATTCTGTGAATAGAGGAGCCTGGCGGGCTATATAGTCCATGAGGTGGAAAAGAGGTGGACACGACTGAGCGACTAACACTTTTGCTTTCACTTAGTGGGTGAAATGAGTTGCTCAATGGGAGTGAAATTTTATGTATGTTAGGTGAATAAGCTCTAGAGATCTGCTGTACAACATGGTGCCTATAGGTAAAAATGTAGTGTTGTGCACTTCAGAATTTGTTAAGAGTATAGACCTCATGTGAAGTGTTCTTATCACCAGGGGGAGAAAAAAAAAAAAGAGAGAAAAGGAAAGGAAAGGAAAAATAACCCCCAAACCAAAGGACTGCAAGGAAACCCTGGGAGGTATTGGCTACATCTATTTCCTTGACGGTGGTCGTGGCATTATGGGTATTTGCATATGTCCAAACTCATCAGATTGTATACATTAAATATGTGGAGTCATTTACTTACCAATTATACCTCAATAAAGCTGTTAAAATTATTTTACTAAAGATATGAAGTTGCACACTAGAAAATCAGTATCAATTTAAACCCTCTGCTAGTAATATATGAAATGATGCATTTCTCATAGTCATTTTCCATACTGAATTCATCACATTAAAAGTATATACAGGAAAATAATTAGGAAAAATTATATGCTACATGTCATTAAAATACGCAATTTCCCAATAATTACTGAGGTTGAATATTTTTCATACACTTATTGGAGATTAATATTTCTTGTGTATTTCACCTGTAAATTTGTTTTCAAATTTATTTCTGATTCCTTTATCATAAATAACTATTTAAAATTCTAAGCTCTTTAAAATACCTCACAAAGTGGTAACAATCCAAACACCACAACTCAGGATAAAACACTTATTAATGTGATGCTAAATGTCTTTGTGTATACATTCACAAATCAGAAGTGATCTTATATTGCATGTAGTTTTCTCAAGACCCTTTTAGAAATCTGAACAAAGGATGTGGTCTTTTATTATGCCAATTACTATGCAAAGTTGAATCCTTTTTAAGTGCAATATATTCATTTTTTTATAGATGTATGCAATTTATTTGACGAGTATCCTATGGCTTCCCTGGTGGCTCAGTCTGTAAAGAATCTGCCTGCAATGAGGGAGATCTAGGTTTGATCCCTAGGTTGGGAAGCTCCCCTGGAGGAGGGCATGGCAACCCACTCCAGTGTTCTTGCCTGGAGAACCCCATGGACAGAGGAGCCTGGCAGGTTACAATCCATGGGACACAACTGAGCAACTAAGCAGTGTCTTATGAGTGGGTATTTTTAATTTTTCCAGTTATGTGCTATTATAAGCAACACTGCAATGATAATCTTTACATGGGTACACACACACACACACAAACACACACACACCATGTCATGCACCTTCTCCATTAGCATCTTAATACATTCATTGATGTGAAACAGCTGAGGCAAATGATATGTACATTCTAAACATTATACATATGTAAAACTTGCCTTTTACAGAGATTGTACAAATTTACAGATTATTAGAGAACTCATTTTAGTATAGCAATAACAAATCCTGGAACTACATGTTTGTTTGTTTTTTCCTAATTGGCTGATCAATTAAATGGCAAAAACATTTTATTATTGCTTTAATCTGATTTGGTTTGTTAATATGTTTAATGAATGTTCAATGGTCAACTTTGTTTCTCTTCTTTTGTGAACTACTCATTCATATCTTTACTTCATTTCTTGGGATTTTTTTCTTTTTCATACTCATGTGCAAGAACACATCTTAAAGTTTTGCCTATTGTAAAACTGAATAAATGTTTCTCAGTTTATCTTTTTAAAATGTTTGCAATGTAAAGAATTTTCATATTTAGGTAAATTAACTTAGAATAGTGCTATTAGTAATTATGTCTATTTTGGGTCCTTTTGTCAATTTGATAATTAATTTTTCTAGCTCAAGATTATCTAATTTAATGGCAATTTATATGCAGTTATATTTCTGGATTCTTAATCATATCTTCCAGTTTTGTATTGATAACAACTCTTTAATTAAATTTATTATATTTCTGTTACTGGTTGGAAATCTTCCTATACTAGTCTTTATATTTAGGAATTTTCCATTTACCAATAGTTTTTCTTTCAAGCATGTTGATGACAAAAGTTATTAAATCACTTTAGTGTATAAAAACATTTAAAAATTCAAAGGGATATTGATTAAGTTTCAACAAATATTTTTTGATAGAGATTGAAAAACTAATTAAAAATTATATGTGGAAATGAAAAGCACCTGGAAAAGCAAATATAATTTTGAAAAAGTACAAAATTAGAAGATTTACAATTGGTTAAGTAGTCTTAACTTTGATAAGATCTATTATAGACTACAGTAACTGATTTAATATTTGTATGACATAGACAAACAGATCAATGGAACAATAGTGAGTCTAGATTGATCCATGTGTATATATTTAACTGTTGACAAAGGTCAATGGAGAAAGATATTTTCAATAAATGGTGCTGGATTATCTTAGATATTTTTTGAAAAAAATGAGAATTTATATTTACTTCATACCATGAGAGTTGGACTATAAAGAAAGCTGAGTGCTGAAGAATTGATGCTTTTGAACTGTGGTGTTGGAGAAGACTCTTAAGAGTCCCTTGGACTGCAAGAAGATCCAACCAGTCCATCCTAAAGGAGATCAGTCCTGGGTGTTCATTGGAAGGACTGATGCTAAAGCTGAAGCTTTGGTCACCTCATTCGAAGAGCTGACTCATTTGAAAAGACCCTGATGCTGGGAAAGATTGACGGCAGGAAGAGAATGGGACGACAGAGGATAAGATGGTTGGATGGCATCACCGACTCAATGGACATGGGTTTGGGTGGACTCCTGGAGTTGGTGATGGACAGGGAGGCCTGGCGTGCTGCGGTTCATGGGGTTGCAAAGAGTCGGACATGACTGAGCAACTGAACTGAACTGATGTATAAAAATTTAATTTATGATAGATCATAAACATAACACTTAGAAGCATAAAACCTCTAAAAACACATGGATAGGTATGTTTGCAAATTTAGGATAGGCAAACATTTCTTGGGCAAGACATAAAAAATCCAAACAGAAAAAAAAATGGTAAATTGAACTTTATGCCAATTAACACGGAGAAGGTGATGGCACCCCGCTCCAGTACTCTTGGCCTGGAAAAGCCCATGGATGGAGGAGCCTGGTAGACTGCAGTCCATGGGGTCGTGAAGAGTCAGACATGACTGAGCGACTTCACTTTCCCTTTTCACTTTCATGCATTGGAGAAGGAAATGGCAACCCACTCCAGTGTTCTTGCCTGGAGAATTCCAGGGACGGGGGAGCCTGGTGGGCTGCCGTCTATGGGGTCGCACAGAGTCGGGCATGACTGAAGCGACTTAGCAGCAGCAGCAGCCAATTAACAACTTCTGTTCTTCAAGAGATACTGGAGAAACAAATGTAGAGGCACATATTTGGATATAATATTGAATGTTTATCTATTTGATAAGGGCTTCTCAGGTTGTGTTAGTGGTAAAGAATCTGCTTGCCAATGCAAGAGACATAACCCACTCCAGTACTCTTGCTTGGGAAATTCCATGAACAGAGAAGCATGGCAAGCTACAGGTCATGGATTCGAAAAAAACCCGACATGACTGAGCATTCCTGAAACACATAGGTACAACCAAGTCTGCCAAGAGTATGGGATGGAGCCTCCAGAATGCACAGTAGCCAGTGAACAAACACTGGGAGAGAAATGTACCTGGAGTGCTGGAGGTAATGAAAAACTTCAACGTAACTGGAAAAGAGAGTAGCTCAGTATAAAACAGGGAGCACAGCTAATATTTGTTTTTAATTTTAATTTTTTATTGGGATATAATTGTTTGATAATGTTGTATTAGTTTCTGTTCTACAATGAAGTGGCTCAACTATATATATTATTTATCCCCTGCCACTTGGACCTCCTTCCTGCCCCCAATCTCATCTCTCCAGGTCACCACAGAGCACTGAGCTGAGCTTCTACAGCAGCTTCCCCCTAGCTATCTATTTTACACGTGGTGGTGTATATATGTCAGTCCCAATCTCCCAATTCATACCATTACAAGTCTACAAGTTTGTTCCCTACATCTGCATCTCTATTCCTGCCCTGAAAATAGGTTCATTTGTACCATTTTCCTACATTCCACATATATGCATTAATATACTATATTTGTTTTTCTCTTTCCAACTTCCTCAGTCTGTATGACAGACTCTAGGTCCACCCACATCTCTACAAATGACCAAGTTTTGGATAATTCAAAAAGGCACATGCAGTACCCTAGCTCTACTTTCAATAGCCAGCACATGGAAGCAACTGAAATGTCCATCAACAGATGAATAGATAAAGAAGACAGAACATATATAGAATGGAATATTACTCAGCTGTAAAAAGCACAGCATAAAATTAAAGTGAGGAGTAGCTTGTGAATAGATTATGCAAGGAATTAGAATTTAACAAAAATGAAAGAAAGGAAAAAGTAAGAGAGAAGAAGGAGGAGGAGAAGGGGGAAAAGAATGGGGGGTGGGTAAAGGGGAGGGAAGGAGGATGGAAGGAAAAAGGAAAGAAGACAAAAAAGATGGAAGAATACTTCTATAAGACTCTTTATGTGTCAGGCCTCATTCTGAACACTTCGCACATATGAGGACCTTTAATCCTTGCTTATCTGTATATGGTGTGTACTCTTACTATCTCTCATCTTGCTTAAAAAATTGGTTCTGAAAGTTAGTAACTGGCCTAACTCTTCCATGACCAAAAGGCAGAGTTGTGGCAGTCTGGCTTCAGTCTGCATTTACCCACCACATCTCTAACTTGAATGCACTTGGAGCCGGAGTGCCATAGTGCCCCTTAGAAGGTTAATGCCTCGATTCAGAAGAAAGACGAGAGTGATTTGGGTTGAGCGACAGTGAACTGGGTGGGTTTGAGTGACTACTCTGTAAAATCAAATGAAATTGATGGTAGATTCAGTTCAGTTCAGTTCAGTCGCTCAGTCGTGTCCGACACTTTGCAACCCCATAGATGCAGGTAATGAGGGAAAAAAATATCAAGAATGACTCTCCAACTTCTGGATAGATTGGGTTATTTACTAACATAGGAAACAGGGATAAAGAAGGCTGAAGATTGAAGAACTGATGCTTTTGAACTGTGGTGTTGGAGAAGACTCTTGAGAGTCCCTTGGACTGAAAGGAGATCAAGACAGTCTATCCTAAAGGAAATCAACCCTGTATAGTTATTGGAAGGCCGATGCTGAAGCTGAAGCTCCAATAGTTTGAGCACCTGATGCAAGGAGCTGACTCATTGGAAAAGACACTGATGATGGGAAAGATTGAGGATTGGAGGAGAACGAGGTGGCAGAGGATGAGATGTTCAGATAGCATCACCAACACAACGGACATGAATTTGAGCAAACTCTGGGTGATAATGGAGGACAGAGGAGCCTGATGTGCTACTGTCCATGAGGTGGCAGAGTCAGACATGACTTAGCGACTGAGCAATAACAAGAACCAAAATTACAGTGTTGTTTTTTTTTTTTAATTAAGTTTGAGATGCTAAAGAAATATCCAAGTAGATACATCAAAATCCCAGTGTTTCTGTGCTTACCTCCCTCTTTCCCAAGATGGCATGAAGTTATTAGGCTGCCCTCCAGTTCACCCCATATCACTGACTATTCAGATATGTTCTCTGAGAGCTCTGTTTGCAGTGGATTACTGTCTTTGAGACTGAGCCATTTTTCCTTTCTGACTTGGCTTCTCTCCCTCTTATCTGTGCTACCAAGTCTCATGAATAACAGCATATTGCTTGCTAAGTTGCTTCTGTCATGTCTAACTCTTTGCAATCATATGGACCACAGCCTGCCAGGCTCCTCTTTCCATGGGATTCTTCAGGCAAGAATACTGGAGTGGGTTGTCATTTCATTCTCCAGGGGATCTTCCAGATGCAGGGATTGAACCCAGGTCTTTAGCATTGCAGGCAGATTCTTTAATGTCTGAGCCACCACGGAAGCCATATTAACTCAGGGAGAGCATATTAAGTCATCCACTAACCTCTTCTATATTCAGTGCGAGACGACCAGAATCCCTTTCCCAATGTGAGGGGATGAAGAGGGGTCAGATATGCTCAATCAGGTCCTCTTACTATTCAACTCCAACACAGCACCTTTCACTGGGTTACAGTGAGTCTGCCTGCAGAGACCTGAGGCAGAACGCAAGATAGTTTGCTGTCAGCTGCCCTCTCAATCTATGTTTTATCCCAAAGAGGAAAGTTAAAACACATGATGGCCCAACTCCCTTCCCTTCATCTTCTCTATCCTATTCCTCCAGGAGTCAAGAAACTTAGCTAATTCTCATTCCTTGATGTCAGGAAATCCCCCTACCTCTTATGTCCTTTCTTTCATAACTGGTAATCCTCACTGCCCTCCTTTTTTATGGGGCCCTAAAGCTGGAATATCCTTGAGAGAACTTGGATCCCTGGGAGGATGAACTATACATCTGTGAAACAGTTTAATTCTTTCAAAATAATTCTTCAGTTGTGTTAGTAACTGAAATGCTAAGGACCAAATGCTAATTTGGTCCTTAACACAAATGCATCTTCATTATCTTCCCTTCACCCACTCAACAGGATTTTAATTGCTGGTCGGGAAAGATGGTTTCTAACCATTGTCTCTTCCCCCAATTTAGACACAGTTGGCAACTGGGCAGCCCCCTTCACCCCACCTAGGCATGAAACTGAAGGAGTTGAGTGAAACTTTGAAGGTGTTGAGTGAATGTTTGGGAGTAGATGGACTTAAGCAGCAAGGTCAGTAGTTTAGACTGAGGAAAACACAAAGGTTCTAATCATGAGATATTGAGAGCTGTTAAATTAATTCAACACAAAATTTTAAGTGTTTGAAAATGACTGTGTTTAACTGAGCACCCCACTGTGCTCTGACAGAGAGGCCCTGTAAAAACTGCTGTTTTCAAGTGGGAAATACACATTTAGAATCAATTCTGTGTGTTTGTGAAACTTCAAAGCATGTGACTAATTACAGAAATGTGATGTCTTTTAGAATTTCCTTTTCTTTACATTATTGTCAATAGAGTAGCATAGAATCCAGAGTGATCAGTTCAATTTTGACATGTGTTTTATTTCTATTAAATTTTTCTTACATTCAAAAGTTAGGACGTAGTATACTTTTCTAAGTAATTTCTTAGGTTGTGCTTTCATGAAACTTTTTATGTGACCAAGTTTGCAAGATCCACATTCATTACCGTAGCCCACTTTCATATTTCAAGGCATATTCATACTATTTTGGCTTCAGCCTCCTTCCTCGTTCTTAGTAAAAATAATTCCTTCTTAGAACTGCAATATTAACATTATTTTCTCACATGCATAAGAATATTTCCATAAGAATCAAAGAAACACAAAGGGTAAAAATTGAAGTGCTCAGTTGCTAAGTCCTGTGAGACTCTATGTGACCTTATGGACTTTAGCCCATCAGGCTCATCTGTCCATGGGATTTCCCAGGGAAGAATATTGGTGTGGGTTGTCATTTCCTCCTCCATGGGATCTTCCCTACTCAGTATTGAACCCTCATCTCCTGCACTGGCAGGTAGATTCTTTACCACTGAGCCACCTGGGAAATGCCCAAAGTAGAAGATTGGTATTTAATTTATATTGATTCTGCAGCTTTAGTTTTGATTAGTTTCCCTGGATTCTTAAAACTTCCATCCTGTCTGACAACAGGTTAAAAAATCTTAGTTCCTGAGACAATCTCAAATGAGATTCAGAGGGATTACAGCCCCTGCCACTCCAAATTGAAAAAAAAAAAAAATAGAGAGAGAGAGAAGAAATTTCAGATGAATTAATTCTGTCTGGATATAGATTCTCACTGATATGGACTTGTTATTGCATCTTATATCTACCTTGCTGACAGTCAGTGTTCCTTCTTAATATCCTCTTCCAGTTTGTCTATGTGGTCAAATGGACATAGTTTCAATCGAGTCCCTACTCTGAAAATGATTTACTTTCTTTGATGATGCATGTACTAATATGTACTTTAGGTAGTTCTATTCTTATTTTTAAAAAGACTTTATAGACAGAAGTGATGCCTTCTTTTGGTTTGAGTGGTTATGATTATGATTGAAGGTTGTATTTTAAACAGTTTGAATGTCCTTAGTCAATTATTTCTTTGAGTCTTTCTCAGTCATCCAAACTCAGCCGTTTCTGGGAACTTTCCCAAGGGTTCTATTACACTCTGATCTTCACTGTTTGAGGATACTTTGCTCCAGGTGATAATTGCTTGGCTTAATGAAAGACCAGTCCCCTTGAGGTCAGAGGCTGAGACATTTAAATCTGAATTGTGAACCCTAGCAATTGGGGTCTCAGTAGGTGCTGAAAAAATGAGCAAAGGGTAACATAATTTAAAACCTCTCTTCCTCTTCAGTGTATGGGTGATTTTTTTTCTTAACATTGGACATATAAATATAGTACCTTATTCAGTTTCAGGCACTAAGTCACTAACTTTAATGACAATTTGCAGCATTGCAATATAAACAGATAAATAGAGAATAAATATTTGGGATGCAGTGAATACCCTTGGGTTTCCCAGTGGTAGTGGTAAAGAACCTGCCAGCAATGCAGGAGACACAAGAGACGCGGGTCCCTTCCCTGGGTTGGGAAGATCCCCTGGAGGAGGGCATGACAGCCCACTCCAGTGTTCTTGCCTGGAGAATTCCATGGACAGAGGAGCCTGGTGGGCCACAGTCCATAGGGTCGCACAGAATTTGACACGATTGAAGCGACTTGGCACACGTGTACATGATTAAGATGTTCAAATATTGCTCCATCATTTAAGAGGAAATTCCAGGTTTTCAGGAGAAAAGTTGAAAAATGCAAAGTAGGATAATTTAATTATTAAATTTATTAAGTAGTAAGTTGAGAACTATAGAAAAGATATGCTTCTTATAGTTGGACTGGAATGTGATTCTAAGTTTTAATTCTGTTTTAAAAACAGAATTGTGATCTGTGTTTTTGCTACATAAGTGCAATTTTTGCTAAAATTAAAAATTTTTAAATGTACTGGGAAGTTTTCTATTGTTTATCCTTCTGAAATAACTGTAGTCATTTCATATCCAACTCTGACTTCAGTAATTATATGCATAACACATATGATATCATTCTACATATTCTTTTTGTTATGTTTTAAATTAAACTTTTTATTTAAAAATTTTAAATTACATTTAATGGTCTATTCTGTTTATTTTATTTTCTTTAAAAAATCTTTTGATCTTGAAATAATATTAGCTTTACAGGAAAACTGGAAAAACAACCCTTTACATAGCTTCCTTTAGTGTTAACAACCTGTTATAACCAGGGTGTATTTATCAATACCAGCAAATTAACATTGTTACAGTTGTCTCAACCAAACTATAGACCATACTCAAATTTGACTTGCTTTCCACTAATGTCCTTTCTTTAAAATGTAAATTAAAGCATTTTATTTGTGTATTAGATTTTATTATATTCTTCAGCCTTTAAAAAAATCTTCCCTTAATAAAGGGGAATCATCACTGTCGACACAAATACGTCCACCTTTCCATTTCAAAGGCTGCTAAGTATTCCACTGAACGGAAACACCAAATTCCTAACAAGCTCCCATGTCTTGAATGCCTGCGTATTTGCATGCATGCTAAGTGGCTTCAATTGTGCCAGACTCTTTGCAGCCCCATGGACTTAGCCCACCAGGCTCCTCTGTCCATGGGATCCTCCAGGCAAGAACACTGGAGTGGGTTGCCATGCTTTCCTCCAGGGGATCTTACAAACCCTTGAATGCTTGAGGTTTTAAATTTTTCTCTTTTAAATTGCGTTGCATCATCTGTCCTTAAAAGTACTTGCCTTAAAAAAAAAAGTACTTGCCCTTAAAAAAATGTTCTGAAATTGAAGTGTCTGCACGTTTCAAAATTTTGTATGTCCCCTGGTTACCCTCTAGATAGGTTTTTGCCTTTCACGCATCAGCTTGAGGAGAAGAGTACCTTTTTCTCCAAGGAAAGCAACTTAAAATTCAGGCCTGCCAACATTGCACTTTGCAATGAAGTAGAAAAGAAGCTAGCCTGACATAGGCAGAAACAACTTACTTTTTAACATGATAACAATTTGAGGTAATTGAATTTAAGTACAGTACAAGTTGTCCATCACTTGCAAGGCATTTTTATAAGGTCACTGTAAGCACTGTTTGGGGAGGGAAGAGTGCAATTCATAGCAAAGTTTCCATAAATTCCATTAACTAAATTGTCCATATTTTATATGCTGCGTATGTTTTCATGTTAGCCCACAGAAGCTACTTTGCTGATAATGTACCTAAACCAGTATATTCACATTACTAGACTGAATTTCTCAAATGTGAATAGAATGAGTAGGAAAAGTATCTGACATTTTCTATTGTTCTCCTAGTGACATATATTTTAAATAGACAGCATTCTGGTTGTATTTATGTAGTCCTTTCCTGTATTCTGGTCTTTCCTTTTTGATACCATATAGATTATATCCTGTTCCATCCTCAAAATATATATTCTTATACCTTGATCTAAAAAACTATGGCTGACTTGTTGATCTTAACTTATTGATGGAGACAACAAGGTAGTTTAACTCATGTCTACTAAGGAGTAAATGACATGCATCAGATGGAGAAAGACACACATCATTTGACATCACTTATATGTTAAATCTTAAAAAAATGATAGAAACAAACTTATTTACAAAACAGAAGTAGACTCACAGACATAGAAAACAACCTCATGGCTATGAAAGGGGTTAGTGGGGGGAGGGAAATTAGGAGTTTGGGATTAACATATATGTACTATTACATATCAAATAAATAGCAAGACCTACTATATAGCAGAGGAAACCATATTCATTGTCTTGTAATAACCTATAATGGAAAAGAATCTGAAAAAGAGCACATACATATATACACATACACAGAAATGTACATGTATAACTGAATCACTTTGCTGTATACCTGAAACTAACAAAACATTGTAATTGAATATATTTTAATTTTAAAAAATTATTAAAAATGTGTAAATGACTTATACCATACTAGGCTTATTTAAAGAGTTACATGTGACAGTATGTGACATGAACATATCTCAGTTCAGTTCAGTCTCACAGTCCTGTCCAACTCTTACCGACCCCATAGAATACAGCACATCAGGCTTCCCTGTCCATCACCAACACCTGGAGCTTGCTCAAACTCATGTCCATGGAGTTGATGGTGCCATACAACCATGTCATCTGCTGTCATCCCCTTCTCCTCCCTCCTCAATCTTTCCCAGCATCAGGGTCTTTTCCAGTGAATCAGTTCTTCCATCAGGTGGCCAAAGTATTGGAGCTTCAGCTTCAGCATCAGTCCTTCCAATGAATATTCAGGACTGGACTGACTTCCTTTAGGAAGGACTGGTTGGATCTCCTTGCAGTGTAAGGGACTCTCAAGAGTCTTCTCCAGCACCACAGTTGAAAAGCATCAATTCTTCAGTACTCTGCTTTCTTTACAATCCAACTCTCACATCCATACATGACCACTGGAAAAACCATAGCTCTGACTAGATGGACTTTTGTCAGCAAAGTAATGTCTCTTCTTTTTAATATGCTATCTAGATTGGTCATAACTTTCCTTCCAAGGAATAAGTGTCTTTTAATTTCATGGCTGGACTCACCATCTGCAGTGATTTTGGAGCCTAAGAAAATAATGTCTCTCACTGTTTCCATTGTTTCCCTATCTATTTTCCATGAAGTCATGGGATCAGATGCCATGATCTTAGTTTTTTTAATATTGAGTTTTAGTACAGCTTTTTCACTCTCCGCTTTCACTTTCATTAAGAGGCTCTTCAATTCCTCTATGCTTTCTGCCATAGGGATGGTGCTATCTACATATCTGAGGTTATTTATATTTTTCCCAGGAATCTTGATTCCAGCTTGGGCTTCATCCAAACCAGCGTTTCTTGTGATGTACTCTGCATAAAAGTTAAATAAGTAGGGAGACAACTAAGGTCTGTCTAGTCAAGGCTATGGTTTTTCCAGTGGTCATGTATGGATGTGAGAGTTGGACTTTGAAGAAGGCTGAGCGCTGAAGAATTGATGCTTTTGAACTGTGGTGTTGGAGAAGACTCTTGAGAGTTCTTTGGACTATAAGGAGATGCAACCAGTCCATTCTGAAGGAGATCAGCCCTGGGATTTCTTTGGAAGGAATGATGCTAAAGCTAAAACTCCAGTACTTTGGCCACCTCATGCGAAGAGTTGACTCATTGGAAAAGACTCTGATGCTGGGAGGGATTGGGAGCAGGAGGAGAAGGGGACGACAGAGGATGAGATGGCTGGATGGCATCACTGACTCAATGGACGTGAGTCTGAGTGAACTCCGGGAGTTGGTGATGAACAGAGAGGCCTGGCGTGCCGGGATTCATGGGGTCGCAAAGAGTTGGACATGACTGAGTGACTGAACTGAACTGAACTGAACAATGTATAGCCTTGAAATACTCCTTTCCCAATTTGGAACCAGTCTGTTGTTCCACGTCTTGTTCTAAGTGTTGCTTCTTGACCTGCATACAGATTTGTCAGTAGGCAGGTAAGGTGGTCTGGTATTCCCATCTCTTTAAGAATTTATGATTATAGAGTGGAAGTGACAAATAGATTCAAGGGATTAGATCTGATAGACTGAGTGTCTGAAGAACTATGGACGGAGGCTGGTGACATTGTACAGGAGGCAGTGATCAAGATCATCCCTAAGAAGAAAAATGCAAAAAGGCTAAATGGTTGTCTGAGAAGGCCTTATAAATAGCTAAGAAGAGAAGCTAAAGGCAAAGGAGAAAAGGAAAGATATATCCTTTTGGATGCAGAGTTCCAAAGAATAGCAAGGAGAGATAAGGGAGACTTCCTCAGCGATCAATGCAAAGAAATAGAGGAAAACAATAGAACGGAAAAGACTAGAGATCTCTTCAAGAAAAGTAGAGAAACCAAGGGAACATTTCATGCAAAGATGGGCACAATAAAGGACAGAAATGGTATGGACCTAACAGAAGCAGAAGATATTAAGAAGAGGTGGCAAGAATACACAGAAGAACTATACAAAAAATATCTTAATGACCCAGATATCCACAATGGTGTGATCACTCACCTAGAGCCAGACATGCTGGAAAGTTAAGTGGGCCTTAGGAAGCATCACTTCGAACAAAGCTAGTGGAGGTGATGGAATTCCAGTAAAGCTATTTCAAATCCTCAGAGATGATGCTGTTAAAGTGCTGAACTCAATATGCCAGCAAATTTGGAAAACTCAGCAGTGGCCACAGGACTGGAAAATGTCAGTTTTCATTCCAATCCCTAAGAAAGGCAATGCCAAAGAATATTCAAGCTACTGCACAATTGCACTGATCTCACATACTAGCAAAGTAATGCTCAAAATTCTCCAAGCCAGGCTTCAACAGTATGTGAACCATGAACTTCCAGATGTTCAAGCTGGATTTAGAAAAGGCAGAGGAACCAGAGATCAAATTGCCAACATCCACTGGAACATATCTAGGAACTTTAATAACGTGAATTATGTTGAATTGAGTCATAAATGTTTTAGATACTTTGAATAAATTATTTTTAATACTTTAAAATTGAGAGAGAACATACTTGCAATGGGTTACATCTAGTATACTAATCTGACATAAACAGTTCAGTGATTTTTTTATAGGTACAAATTTAATCACTAGCCAGATTAAGATACAGAACATATCTAGGGTTACAGAGTTCCTCATGCGCTTTCCCAGTGTATACAGGACATACATACACAGGCACACGTGCACACGTGCCAAAGTAATTGCTATTTCAGCATTCTAACTTCCATTTTTTGTTATATCTGTCTGTATTTGAGCAATTCTTATTGTGTAAGTACGCCATTTACCTCCTGATGAACATTGCAGTCATCCAGTTTGGGCTGGAAATAGTACTACTGCTATGAGTCCTTGTGTAGATAGATACACTTCTTTCTTCATGTATAAGTGCTTGTGTATACAGACACACTCTTTCATGTACAAGACTTTGTGTAGATAGATATACTCATTGCTCTGGGGGTAGAATTACCAGGTCATATATTAAGAGTATGCTTTATTTATGAGAAATCCCCAAATGATTACATCTGTTTTTCATTTTTAAAACCTGTGGCTGCGTTGGGTCTTCACTGTGCCCCAGAAGCCCATCATTGCAGGGCGTGGCTGGGCTTCCCTAGCTGCGTCACATGGGCTTTGTCGCCTTGAGGCACGTGGGATCTCCCTGGACCAGGGATAGAACCGTGTCCCTGGCATTGGAAGGCAAGTTTTTAACCACTGACCCACCAGGGAAGTATCCAAATGATTTCAAACTTAATGCCAATGATTTACAACCCAACAAGGTGAGTTAAGTGGGAAGATCCCCTGAAGAAAGCAGTGACTGAACTCCAGTATTCATGTCTGGACAGAGGAGCCTGGTGGGCTACAGTCCGTGGGCTTGCAAAGAGTCAGACATGACTGAGAGACTTTCACTAGATGTGCTAAGGGAGTTTTCCTTGCTCTATATACAAAAACTTGATATGCTTGGTCATTTTAGCTACTGTGTTGAGTGTAGTGAAAATGTGCTTTTTTTTGCATAAAACAGACATAAAGGCAAGAGTAGTTATTATAGCCATGCAAAGCAAAAGATCTCTCCGAGTTCCCAAACTATTTAATGTTCTATACACATATATTTTAAGCTTATCATTGTTATTTCTGTTTTTAATCTATTTAAGACCATTTTTCCTATATTTCAACATCTGTGTTCTTGGGATTTTACTTATGCCTAAGAATACTTTGTGCCATTTTTAGTTGTTTAGTCACTAAGTTGTGTTTGACTCTGCAGTCCCATTTACTGTAGCCCACCAGGTTCCTCTGTCCATGGTATTTCCCAGGCAAGAACACTGGAGTAGGTTGCATTTCCTCCTCCAGGGTATCTTTCTGACCCAGGAATCAAGCCTGTTTCTTTTGCATTGTCAGGCAGATTGTTTACCACTGAGCCACCTGGGAAGGCTGTTATTAGTTAGGAAGCCTTTATTTTATGGTTGTCATTGGTTATATGAAATGACATGCTTGGTTCTAGCTGTTCATGTTGTCATCCCTTTATTTTGCAGTTAAACTACATGCAGTGAGTTTAATTGCCTTTTGAAATACATTCAAAAGATTACACGATGACTTGCTCCTAAGGAAAAGTTAATATGTATAGAAAACAGCAATAGAGCAGTGGGCACATATTTTTTAGTGACAAAAATATTGATTTTAAGAGGAATATCTTCAATTGGCCAAATAATCTCTTTTGGGGGAAGGTGTTCAGCTCAGTTGCTCAGTTATGTCCTACTCTTTGTGACTCCATGGACTGCAGCTTGACAGGCTTCCCTGTCCATCATCAACTCCCGGAGCTTGCTCACACTTATGTCCATCAAGTTGGTAATGACATCCAACCACATCATCCTCTGTCGCCCCCTTCTCATGCTGCCTTCAATCTTTCCCAGCATCAGGGTCTTTTCCAATCAGTCAGCTCTTTGCATCATGTGGCCAAAGTATTGGAGCTTCAGCTTTAGCATTAGTCCTTCTAATGAATATTCAGGACTGATTCCTTTTTGGATTGACTAATTTGGGGGAAGGGGCAATCTCTAATTCATTTTGTTTGTATTTTTGTCTATGAATGAGAGAGATAAATGATACATATCTTTGTGTAAATAATTGTAAAAGTTCTCTACTACTAAGAGCAAAATGAAAACTCTTAAAGATTATTGGGAAACATTGTGTACTGGTTGTCACCTTTTTTTTTTTTTTTCTTCTTAATGAGACAACAATAAGGGTGCTGGGTAAATTATATATCATCTTCAATTCAATGAAGTACAGAATTTCTGTCTGTGCTCTTGTTTCTGCTTTTCAATGGTTTGTACATTTCCCCACCCTCTTTTCTTCAGACGCAACTTGGGCTATTGTCTCAGCCAAGAAATAAGGCCTCTTCATCTGGTAATGAGACTGTCTTCCTAGATAGATATCATTTAGTCAGTTGGGAACTGTCTGCAAACAACATTTATGGAGTTAAAAATTGGGAGAAATGGGAAACTTACTGAAAATCATTCTTATTTGCTGCTTCTCTGGATTTAACCTATCTTTTTCATTAATTGGTTCAGTTACTACTCTAACCTCTTCTTACTGACTTATTTAGCTATATGCCAGTTGTTTTCTGCAGGCAATGTTTACACAACAACAAGGGATCAATTCTGAAGTCAAGTTTGCTAACACTTTTAAGTCAAGTTGCTAATATGTCTGCTCTTTTACTAGAAGTCTCATGAATTTTCTCCCTAGGTCAGCCCGCAGAGTCTGCACGCCTCATGCATGTGCACAGCTGACAACAATATCCTTGGCAAAGTTTTTCCTGTTGTTTTCCTGTATCCAGGCCCAGTGTGGTCACCATGCAGCCTTTTATTAATGTTGTTGTTCAAGTCGTGTCTGACTCTGCGACCCTGTGGACTGCAGCACGCCAGGCTTCCCTGTTCCTCACCATCTTCTGGAGCTTACCGACGTTCAGTTCATGTCCATTGAGTCCGTGATGCCATCCAACCATCTCATCCTCTGTCACCCTCTTTTCCTTCTGCCTTCTATGTTTCCCAGCATCAGGCTCAGAGTTTTATTAATACCTTCTCCCATTTTTTAGTTTGAAGGTAATTCATAAAAATTGTTTTGACTTGCTGAAATCTACACAAAGCTATTGAGAATGTATTTTCAGCTTTAGCATTTTGATTGTTTCCTTGAAGAAATTGACACATCAGTCCAGAAACTGTTTCATGGAAGTTTCTGAGAGGCCAGAGATATTTTTTCTTTCCCCTAAAAGCAAATTAGTATATAATAGGCTTCATTATTCTTCTTTGGTGAATATTTTGTAATAGGATATATTTTGATCTTTAATAACTGTATGTTACAGGATGCATTTCATCCATGAACTTCAAAATTGATCTAAACATAATGTGTAGGGATGGGATAGGCAGGGAAGGGAGGCAGGAAAAAAGGGGAGAAATGATTTCATTTTGTCCATCTTTTCCTCCTGGGCAGTCTCATCTAAATGGAATTCTCTATACTAAGATGTATATTTTCTGGATACTTCATGTACTATTGATATTACATATAGTTTTAATCATAATAAATTATTGTTCATATAGGCCAAGGTTGGTCACAAATGACAATTTCATATGGTTCAACATAACACATAGCAATCAAAGGTTAATTCCACAAATATGTACCATAAAGAAAGGTCCATATGGATGTTTTAACTATGTTTGATGGGGAACCAGAAATTTAGAGGCTATTTGATGTCCATGTTGATATATTATTATTAGATTTTATAGTTATAAAAATGATGTATACAAAATAATTTATTAGTAATTAGGTTAATACTCTAGAGTAAAAAAAAATATATATGACCAAATAATTACTACTGTAGTTGCATATTTGTAATACTGGAAAATTACTTAACTCCTTGGGGCTTATTTTTCCTTTTCAGTAAAATGATGATAATAATACTATACTTTCCTTATAGGGCTGTTGAGTGTGGGTGATGGGATCACAAAAAGAAATAAATCTAAACAATATTGCATAAGTCAACAATTATTATCTTTGATTACCTTTTACATCTTATTTAAGGAAGTTAGATACATTTATGAGCCTTTCCCTTTTTGCTGCCTAGAAAATTGTTTGATGCAGGAAAAAAGGAAACAATACCTATGACATTGCTGTGTGCTTATGCATCCACCCTCGGCCGATTCTGGGGAGGAGAAAACATTTCTCTAAGGAATGAGTCAGACCTTCCAAATAGCCATTTCCAGCCTGGTTTTGTGTACAGGAGAAAACTGCCAAGAAGAATATATTTGAACAGTGAGCCCATCATCTGGGAAGGAAGGAGCAGATTTCAAAGCAAAGAGGGCCTGGAAAGCCAAGGAGAGAGATTATCACCCACCTATGTAATAATTTGAAGTGCCAACTCCTTCAGGTTTGCGGAAATTGAAGTGAGGAAAAGGTTTATCACTCTGGCAGGAGATCTCACACATGTACCAGACTCCTTTAGTTGAAAACTGTGCTGGTTTCTGAGAGCAAGAAACCTCCACCAGCCTGATAAAACTGCATGGGAGAGTTGGTCCAGACTGAACAATGCGAGCATGGAAGAGCCATTCTTCTAATTAGATTGCCAGACAGGAACAACCTCTGCTATGAGGTGAAATACACTGCAAAGGAGAGGTAGATGGTGCTTACTATGGAGGTTTGAAAGAGGTACAGCTGCAGAGATGACCTGAGACAATTTGGCTTGGACCATTTTAAATAAAATTAGTGGCTGTCAAGATTATTGATCACTGCATGTATACCAGATTTTGCTACAAGCAGTTTCAATGTTTTATCCTTATAACAATTCTACAACTGTCATGATTTTGGTACAATTGGGATTCTCCATTCACAGATAAGTCAACTGAGACTCAGTACAATAAACTGTGACTTAGCAGCAGCAGCAGCATAGAGCTAGTAGAACTGATGAAGAATTGATGCTTTTGAACTGTGGCATTGGACAAGACTCTTGAGAGTCCCTTGGACAGCAGGACATCCAACCAGTCTATCCTAAAGTAAATCAGTCCTGAATATTCATTTGGAAGGACTGATGCTGAAGCTGAAACTCCAATACTTTGGATACCCGATGTGAAGAACTGACTCATTGGAAAAGACCCTGATGCTGGGAAAGATTGAAGGCAGGAGGAGGAGGAGGGGACGGCAAGAGATGAGATGGCTGGATGTTTAAGCAAGCTCTGGAAATTGGTAAGGGACAGGGAAGCCTGGTGTGCTGCAACCCAAAACTCACAAAGAGTTGGCCACAACTGAGTGACTGAACTGAACTGAACTGAACAGAGCTAGTAGTAAAGAATCTGCCAATGCAGGAGACACAAGAGATGTGGGTTCAACCCTTGGGTCAGAAAGATCCTCTGCAGTAGGAAATGACAACCCACTGCGCTAATTTTGCCTGGATAATCCCATGGACAGAGGAGCCTGGCAGGCTAAGGTCCATGGGGTCCAAACAGTAGGACACAACTTAGCAACTGAACAACAAGAAAGATTTATTGATTCTATGTATGTGCCAGATTTTGCTATAAACAATTTCAACAAGTCTAGGATCATCATGATTTGATGCTGTTAAGATTTCTTTTTCTCATGTGAATAAATGGAGTCTAAGTGTTATAAGTCCATTCCTTAAGACTAGAGGGGCTTTCCCGGTGGCTCAGTGGTAAAAGAATCTGTCTATAATGCAGGAGCTGCAGGAGACTCGGGTTGGATCCCTAGGTCAGGAAGATCCCCTGGAAAAGGGCATGGCAACCCACTCCAGTATTCTTGCCTGGAGAATCCCATGGATAAAGGAGCCTGGTGGGCTACAGTTCATGGGGTCACAAAGAACTGGATACGATTGAAGGGATATAGTATTCAGGTAACACTAGAGAACTAGGAAGCACCAGAATGAGATTCTAATCCTGGACATTCTGATTCCAGAAGAACCACCTTGACCCTTAAGGCAAGTGGTTTCTCCTTCCTGCTTCCCACACCATTTCCCTCCACATCTTGTAATTATATCATGCAATTTTACATGTTTTTGTGCATGTGTTTCCTTCCCTTCCTGTAAACGCTGGTGGTGGTTTAGTTACTAAGTTGTGTCCAGCTCTTGAGATTCCATGGACTGTAGCCTGCCAGGCTCCTCTGTCCATGGAATTCTCCAGGCAAGAATACTGGAGTGGATTGCCATTTTTCCCTCCAGGGGATCCTCCTGACCCAAGGACAGAAACTGGGTCTCCCACATTGCAGGTGGATTCTTTACTGACTGAGCCATCTGATGACCCATGAATTTTTTTTTTTTTTTTTTTTTTTTTTAATTTTATTTTATTTTTAAACTTTACATAACTGTATTAGATTTGCCAAATATCAAAATGAATCCGCCACAGGTATACATGTGTTCCCCATCCTGAACCCTCCTCCCTCCTCCCTCCCCATTCCATCCCTCTGGGTCGTCCCAGTGCACCAGCCCCAAGCATCCAGTATCGTGCATCGAACCTGGACTGGCAACTCATTTCATACATGATATTTACATGTTTCAATGCCATTCTCCCAAATCTTCCCACCCTCTCCCTCTCCCACAGAGTCCATAAGACTGTTCTATACATCAGTGTCTCTTTTGCTGTCTCGTACACAGGGTTATTGTTACCATCTTTCTAAATTCCATATATATGTGTTAGTATACTGTATTGGTGTTTTTCTTTCTGGCTTACTTCACTCTGTATAATAGGCTCCAGTTTCATCCACCTCATTAGAACTGATTCAAATGTATTCTTTTTAATGGCTGAATAATACTCCATTGTGTATATGTACCACAGCTTTCTTATCCATTCATCTGCTGATGGACATCTAGGTTGCTTCCATGTCCTGGCTATTATAAACAGTGCTGCGATGAACATTGGGGTACCCATGAATTTTTGAAGTGCAGTTATCACCAAGGTGAGCAAGGAATGATGAGACAAATCTCCCAGGACTCCTTGGTGCCTTTGCTGAGATTTGCTGTTCGTAGTAGCATTGACCTGGGGCACTGTGTTCTCTGTGATCCACGTGGCAACCAGCAGCAAGGTGATTTTAGGCTCCCGGCTGGGCTAAACAGTGAGAGAAGGCAAGATAGACAAAATAGATGGTAAGGTAAGTGGACATCTTGGCAAAAAAGGCACATGAAATCAGCTTCCCTGCTTCTTGCCCTGCCATGCCAATAAAAATGTGTACCTTTACATGGCCTGAAAGTTTCCTGCAAAAGCACATTTCAAGAAAGGCAAAATGACAACCTACCAAAAATAAAATCAGAGATGTATTAGGATTTCACCCTCATTTTAGATTACCTAATTAGCTAACCAACCACATGGACATAAACTGTACATGGAGTGGTTAAAAATAATTATTTCCAACACCCAATAATTATCAGGCCAAAAAATTATGGAGAATAATCAAGTGAGTTTACTATCAAATTTCACATGTTGTAACTCCTACTCCTTTCTTCCTGCAGCTTAGCAAGAGATTTACATAGCTTCCTTCTCCATGTGAAGCTTATTCAGGATAACAAAAGCTCCTGTCTTACACTTGACAATTCACAAAAGGGCATTACAAGATTGAGATCCTATGTGTGAGGGTGTTTGGACTTGTTCTGAAAGAAGAAAGAATTTCTTGGCTGCGATAGTTGTTCTCAGGAACTATCACTTTTCTTGGCTGTTAAAAGTATCTAACTGATGTGTGTCACCAAGTGCAAGTCATCCAAAGCCCTAACAAAGATCACAGAACAGGGCATGCTTGATTGGAGATATGATTTCTCAACCCCCTGGGGACAATCCTATAACAGGTATCTTGCTCCTATGACATTTTCTGCAGCCCCCTGATAAGATTAAGTTCACAGAATTTCATTTTACTTTTGCTATAATTTTTGACTGGGAGAATTTTGATTCTTAATCTTCAGGGCCCTCAGGAATATTCCCTTGGATTGCAATTTAGATTTATTTTCTCCATTGATTTTCTCAGGTCCTTTGTAACCTGTGTTGTACTTCTTTATCATATAATGATTAGATACTATAAATACAATTTTGTACGCACAACATCCTGCATCAATTCATGTCTATAATTTCTCCTCTATTAAACTGTTCTTTCTAATATGGTACTCTAATTGGTAGTGAAGAAATAGCTTAGATTCAAGGGGTAGGTACTCATATGAGTGGAATCACATGTGTGCTCTGTTGTATCTGGCTCCTTGTAACCCCATGGACTATAGCCCTCCAGGCTCCTCTGTCCATGGAATTTTCCAGGCAAGGATACTGGAGTGGGTTGACATTTCCTATTAAAGGGTATCTTCCCACCCAGGGATCAAACCTGCATCTCCTGCATCTCATGCATTGGCAGGCGGGAGACTAGTTAAACTTCCCCTCAGTTCTCTCTGTGTTGTTAACACTTCCTTCAGGCTGTCACTTAAGCATATTATTAACAGAGTTATTAAGTCAACTTGAATATTGTATGTTGATATAGCCATAATCCAGGTTCTTGTCTTTTCAATAGAATAAAAATATCAATTTGACTATATCTTCTGTAACTAGCTCTGATACTTTGGCCTCCTGATACAAAGAGCCAACTCATTAGGAAAGACTCTAATGCTGGAAAAGATTAAAGGCAGGAGGAGAAGGGAATGACAGAGGACAAGATGGTTGGATGGCATCACCAACTCAAAGGGCATAAATTTGAGCAAACTCTGGGAGATGGTCAAGGCAGTTCATGGGGTTACAAAGAACTGGATACGACTGAGTGACTGAACAACAGCAACAACCTGCGATTAGATTCAAATTTTATTTAACATTTAAACTATTCAGTGAGCAAATTCTATGCCTCAGAGTTCTATCTGGGAGAATTGAGATCTAATCATAAATACAAGAGACGAAAATCCCAGCTTTCACAGGGTTTAGTGACGTGACATAGCAATTGATTTTTCTAGAGGTAAGTGGACTGTGTTAAATGTTTGTAACTGCCATTCTGACCATAGGTAAATATTGAACAGTAATGTAATTAAAATTCTGAAGGGAAGCTTAAAATAATCAAATCAGATTCTTGATTATAGAACACATCAAGGAATGGCATTATTTATGTAAGATTATCACAATGTGACAGATTTATGGCCATTCATATTTGAAAATGTTTGTTTTTTGTTAAAAAATTAAATTAAATTTTAGATGGGATGCATAAGAATTTTCCAAAGTTTTAATAAAATAGAGGAATGGGGGTTGTGCAATTATATTTTGAAAGATAATAGTTTTGCATTCTCATTAATTAATTTTAGCCCACAAAGCATCATCATGATTATTAGATTGCAGAATTGTGAGTTGTTCTAGGAAAGTGCTGGCTATCTAAATCTTATACCAAATTTGTGGCAGAGCATGTATACAATTCTAGGTTTTTGCAGAACTGCTTGCTGAATTTATTGACTAATGTTAGCTAAGTTTTGTAAACTAGTCCATGTGGTATCAAAAGAATTGTATCTAGATATAAGAACTGCTAACTATGAGACTTAAAGGCTTAATGGATAGGCAGGTTGCTGTATTATGATGCTAAATCACTACGCACTCTCCCTCTGGTGGTTGGGGGATGTGTAGGGTACAGGTACAGGTACAGTCTAGAACTTGGACCTGATATTTTTCATGAGCTTTGGATAAAACTGCCATTGAAATGTGTGCTTTTTTGCATGCTTTGTTTCTTTTTCAGTAGTTAAATAAAATTATGTCTGGAACATATTGTATCATATAAACCTTTTCAATAATTTCAAACCAAGGACCGATGGATACTGTCAGTGGTCACGTAACACTCCCCTGTAAGCTTCACCTTGTCTGCACATAATCATTGTATCAATCATTGTATCTGATCTAGAAAAATAAGATATTACAAATCAAATAGAAAATAGTAGATGATATCTATGACAAGAAGACAATAGCATATGATAATTAAGACATGTCAGATCATAAAAGTTCTCCATCAATACCAATCACAAAGAAGAAAATACTTTAAGACACTCTTTGAATCACAATTAAATATCATTAAATAAGAAACTACAGGTGTGATAAATTTCTTATCCAGAAATGTTTAAAATGTTAAAAAAAAACTCAGAAAATAAAAGAACAAAATCAAACTAAAGTTTGAAAGACATTAGATAAGCATTAACCAAAGAAAATAATTGAAGAAAAAACATTTAATAACTGAAGAGAAATTTAAAGAAAAATTTAAAAAAATATTATTTTGAACTGAAGTACTAAATCACCAGAGGGAAATCAGATTTGACCAAAGTATAATAAAGACATTGAAAAAAATGAATAAAATAAGTTTTTAAAAGTAATTTAAAATGGATCACAAAGAAATGCTCTATTTAGAAAATAGGAAAAAATCCTTTATATTTTTAATGTAATTGTGAAGAAGAAAAAATAATACTACATAAAATATAAACACATGCATGCATGCTGTCACTTCAGTCATGCCCAACTCTTTGCAACTTCATGGACTCTAGCCTGCCTGGCACCTCTGTCCATGGGATTGTCCATGCAAGAATACTGGAGTGGGTTGCCATGCCCTCCCTCAGGTGATCTTCCCAACCCAGGGACTGAACCTGTGTGTCCTGCATCACAGGCAAAATTATTTACCACCGAACCACTGGGGAAGCCCATGATGTATAATACTATAATCCAAAATTATTTCTGAAAATAAAAGGAGACTTTAAATTATTTTTAAAGTGACCATCATATGCCATGAAAAATTAACCTGGAGTTTTCAAAATTAAGACATATTCTGATAAAATAATGATGTTAATAACAAATGAAAATAAATTCTCAATGCCTTAGACAAAAGGACCCAGTCAGCTACCCAAAAAGGAAAATCAAGTTGGCATTGGATTCAAATAAATCTACAAATCATGAGAGACTTCAGCATTTCCAATAAAATAAAGGAAAGTGTGAAGAGAGACTTTATATCCAGCCAAGCTGTAATCCAAAATTCAAGGCTATAAAAACATTTTTAACATGCAAAAATTCAGAGAAAATGGTATTCATGAAAAATAACAAAGAATACCAAAGAATCTACTAGTAAATTGGCTCATTCAAGAAGTAAAGGGTGAAAATTTCTAAAAGAACTAATGGAGGGAAGTTAATGTATCTAACTGTATGTCTCATACTAAAATGTGGATTCATGTTTAGAAAAACAGTACGTAACAACATAGAAATACTGTAATGTAAAGCCTGTGATCAGTAGGGTCAACACAAGGAGAAAGTGATATAAGCTTATTCATTGTCCCATTGTTAATAAGTGAGAGTCAGGTAAATCACTTAAAACTGAAACCCAATTAGTTGCCTAAATAAGGCAAAACAGGATTAAAATTTTAATTATTTTAGTATGAATATAGAAACCAGCAGAGCTGAATGCAAACATCCCTAAAGACTCAAAATAAAGCAATTAACTAAGTAAATTAGGGTCTGCATGAGACACACACACACACACCCGGACACAACATATTTTGATTAAGTAAGAATGATCAAATCATTTATGTAAATAAATACTGATGAGATTCATCTGAGTGTTAAAAAATAGAAATTTCAAATTAGCCTATAAAACAACTCCAATTATGAGGCTTCCCTGATAGCTCAGTTGATAAAGAATCCACCTGCAACACAGGAGACCCCTGTTTGATTCCTGGGTTGGGAAGATCTGCTGGAGAAGTGACAGGCTACCCACTCCAGTATTCTTGGGCTTCTCTTGGGGCTCAGCTGATAAAGAATCTGCCTGCAATGCAGGAGATCTGCATTCAATCCCTGGGTTGGGAAGATCCCCTGGAGAAGGGAAAAGCTACTCACTCCAGTATTCTGACCTGGAGAATTGTATGGACTACATAGTCCATGGGGGTCACAAGAGTTGGACACAACTGAGTGCCTTTCACTAGCATATATATACTAACCTTAGAATGAAGGAAACAGAAAGGTTAGAAATTAAGGGCATGGGAAAAGAAAAACATAGGCATAATAAGAAACAGGGATTGTAATTCTCATATGAGAAAAAATTTAGAACTCAGACTGACAACTATTAAACTTGACAAGGATTATAGGCTATGTCTTCGCTAATCGGCCTTGCCTAAAGGAAAAGGAGACTCTGTCTCTTGAATCTTCCTGATAGGAGTTAGCTTTGCAGCTTGGAGAGGCTCCTTCCTGCTCACACAGACTGGGAGATAGGAGCCAGGTATTCCTTGATGATTACATTTCAAAGGAATGGCTTCCAGGTCCTTGGGAGAGATAGAGCATTTATACCTCCATGGGGAAGAATAAGACTTTACAATGGCAGCTTTTCTAAATTAGTACTAAGAAAATGAAAATCTGGCCTAGAAAGGGAAAATATCTAAGTTTAATCAAGGGAAGGAAAGTTAAGGGCTTCTCTGAAGGCTTCACAGTTAAAAAAAAAATTATTCCTGCAATGCAAGAAACACAAGACACAAGAGACGTGGCTTCCATCTCTGGGTCTGGGTCCAGAAGATCCCCTGGAAGAGGAAATAGCAATCCACTTCAGTACTCTTGCCTGGGAATTCCCACGTACAGAGGAGGCTGGAGGGCTACAGTTCATGGGGTGGCAAAGAGTCAGACAGTGACTGAACAACAAAAGGAAAGTTAATGCCCTCTTCTTGGTTATCACTTACATCAACATCAAATTAACTAAGATAAAGAAGGGAAAACACGACCCAAGGAACTTGAAGACACTGTTTTGTCTGCTCTCAGTGGGAAATATTCTAAGCACAAATATAAAAGTAATCTTGAATTATTCTTGGTTTGTTATTGGTACTGTTGTTACCGAAAGGTATGCATGGGGGTTCCAGCTGCTCTCCCCCTCAAAAGCCAGTAAGCAGGCCAGGTTAGTGGAAAGGAAAGTCTGCTTTATTTCAGATGCCAACAGCTAGAGGGGATTTATTATACTTGATGGGTGTATATTGGTTATTTAAAAAGATGACCTTGTTTTTAGATATATGTTGAAATGTTTATTTGGGAAATAACATGATTCTCAAAATTTCAAATTTATTGTGAATGAGAGAAAGAGAGTGAGAACACATACTTGGCTGTGCTAATAATGCTAACAATTAAGTAATATAGATAAAGGTTGTTTATTGTACTATACTTTCACTGTTCTGTATGATTGAAATTTTCCAAAGCTATAAGTAGAGGAAATTAGTCCCACCCCAAAATAAGTCATAAAATGCATTCTAGACCAAGCTGCTGAGATAATTATTTTTTAAAGTAAAATGACAAAAACAGTTTATGCAGAGGCTGGTATTCAAAGTCTGGTAAAACATAAAAATAACAAAGAATAAATTATAGTCTTTGAGTTGCAAAATAGACTATTGAAATTCTGAGGTGAGACAGTAGTCTTAAATAAAAAGAATTTGTCTTGCTGGAGAGAATGTTTTGATTTTGGAAAACTTGGCTGTTGAATTTTCCTAAAAGACTTGATCCCTAAATGCTGTGCCCCAAAGCACAAGTGTCATATTTCAGATTACTCAATTTTATTAATGCTTAGATAACAAATAGTAATATAGGTGTATCTTTATTTATAAATTGTATGCATATAATTCTGTAGTAATATATTGTAAACCTTAGAAATTTCATATAAAAAATACAATAGGAAAGATGGTAAAAAAAAGATACAGAAGTTCAAATGTGGATCAATTCAAGTGGCCCCTTGGGGATATAACACTTCTGAGACCTGTAACAGGAATGTTAGCTTTTCGATACTATGCAACAGTGAAGGATTTTGGTTTACAGCTCCAAAGAAGAAAAAAAATTAATGCCGTGTGAAAGATTAGAGAATTGGAAGAAGCAGCAATAGATTTAATTACAGATGGAAGTTTCTGAAAAGTGACTCATATTCCTCAAGACAGAACTTTAACATGTTGGAGCTGAGGAAGAGGTGCTGGATAATTTTGGCAGAATCCAAGAATGCCTGGTCTTGTGCCTCTCTGCCAAAGGTGTAGCCAAAAGGCATCAGTGGATCTTCCAGAAGCTGCAAGTCCCAATCTGAGCCAGAGGACAGAGTAACTATGACCAAGCAAACGTCACGGCAGCACCCACTTAGTGCTCCAAGTGCATGAATGAAACTAACGGCAGAAACATAGCTCACAGGGCCCAATGATTGTTGCCAACAGACTGAGATATGAGGACAGAGGCTCCCAGAGGACGATAAAGATGTGAGAGTAATGAGTTTACTGAACTATTATTTTCAATGGAAAGAGTTTAATCTTGAAATGAATTAGGAAAAAAATTTAGTTACCAAGTTTTCCTGGAATTACACAGACCATTTTTTTCTGTTAGCAGGCAGAATGGAATCCAAAGTCAAAATAAATTGTTGTAAAAAAGTTACATTTTGGATGATTAAAATTGGGATGTAAAAATCCCATCTGCTACCTCAAGAAAATTAAATTTTTCTTTACTCCTATCCCCAGAAATAATCAACAACCGATAACAGTGATAGGCGGCAGTGGCGTTCTGGCCTGAAATAGGTAAGCCATTCCTAGGTTGAGTCCAGAAAGTGACTTTTTCAATCAAATACCAAGGACCTTATTGCCATGGTTAACTATGGACTTGGGATATCTGAGTTTGCTAAAGTTTCATTTTTATTTAAAAGTTTAAAAACTTAATTTTAAATGTATTGCTTTAAATTTTCATTCTGATTTTCCTGATGGTTGAATATATTTTAAAAAATCACAGGATAAAATAATTAGATGTAAATAATTCTTTATGTTCAGCATTAGCAAAAAAAATTTAAATAGAATGTTTTTTGAGAATTCCATAATATTTCTAATTTCTACAAAATGAATTTGAAGAATTAAAATAAAATGTATTTAAACAAAGATTACCTTGATTATACAAAGAAAGCAATTAATTTACAACTGTATAAATGGTCCATCTTGAATATTTCATTAAAGGCTTCTGTAAAACAACAAGATAATAAGAAAAAGGAGAAGCAGGCTAGATGCAAATAAAATATCTGTATTTTTTAATGGAGGAATTATAGTCTCTAGTAACTATATCAAGTTTTAAATGTTGGTCAGGTTCAGTCAGAAGTTACCCTCTGGCTAATAACAACCTTTGGAAACCTGTTAAATGAATTTAAAGAAATTTAGTGTTGTGTTGATTCAAGTTTCTCTCAAATTTGTATATCCTATTCTTTGTTGCTCCTAATTTATTTTAAGGCTTCCCTGGTGGCTCAGACCGTAAAGAATCTGTCTGCAAAGCAAGAGACTTGGATTCAATCCATGGGTTGGGATGATCCGCTGGAGAAGGAAAATGTCACCACACTCCAGTATTCTTGCCTGGAGAATTATATGGACTTTTAATGGGAATTTCTAATTGTTTTTCTTGGTAAACAATTCCTTTTGTTCACAAAACACTGTTTGATCATAATTTTAAGCTCTTGATTTATTGATTTATTAATTCATATTTTTATTAAGTTATATTTAGAAAACACTCAAAGTGGTTTTCTCCTGTTTCTTGGGTCCACTTCTTTTACTTTGGGTTATATCAGACATTTGCAATATGTGTTCCTTTTAAAAATATGTACACATGAATGTATGCATATTTGTTTGCAGGCATGTATTTATTCTAAGGTTACGTCCTTTAGTACTATCATTTCTTTTTGTCTTGATCATGTTTTACTCTGAGCAGCTCCTTAGACCTGCTTTTTTGTTCTGGTATAGTTTGTTCTGGTATATTCTGGTATGGTATGAGTGAATCTCACTTAATAACTTTCCACCATATTTCTCTTTTATTAATTCACTCAATTGTCCATTAAAGAGCAAAACTTTGAGCACATACTGTGCTCTGTGTGCCAGGAACTGTGCTTAATTCCAGAGAATCAGCAGTGACAAAAGTAGACAAAGTCCTTGTAGTTGTAAAGCTTACCTTTACTGGAGAGACAAGTTAATATGGTTTTTCCAGTAGTCATGTATGCATGTGAGAGTTGGACCACGAAGAAGGGTGAGTGCCGAAGAATTAATGCTTTTGAATTGTGACACTGGAGAAGACTCTTGAGAGTCCCTTGGACTGCAAGGAGACCAAACCAATTCTAAAGGAAAATGGACCCTAAATATTCATTGGAAGACTGATGCTGAAGCTGAAGCTCCAATACTTTGGTTGCCTTATGTGAAGAGGCAACTTGTAGGAAAAGACCCTGATGCTGGGAAAGACTGAAGGCAAAAGGAGAAGGGAGCAGCAGAGGAAGAGATGGTTAAATAGCTTCACTGACTCAATGGTTATGAATCTGAGCAAACTCTGACAGAAAGCGGATGATAGAGGAGCCTGGAGTGCTGCAGTCCATGGGGTCACAAAGGGTGGGACACAACTTAGCAAATGAATAACAGGAATTCATATATGTACTAGATAGTAAAAAGACCATGGAGGGGAAAAAAAAGTAATGAAAGAAAATGACTTTGAAAGTGGAATGAGTGTTGAAATTTTAGAGAAGATAGATAAGGACACTATTATTGATGTTGTGCTTTTGAGTGATGCTTTTGTAGGGTTCATTTTTGTCTGTGCTCAGAAGTTCAGTTTGTAATTTTACCTCTGAATTATAAGGACAGGCTGGAAATGACTTCCGAGTTGCCGTGAGAGGGCTTAGCTAGGTTAGGACTGTCCTTTCTGGGGCAGTGGACCTGGGTTCTATTTTGGGGGAATTTAATAATTACTCCGTCTAGTCAAGGCTATGGTTTTTCCAGTGGTCATTTATGGATGTGAGAGTTGGACTATAAAGAAAGCTGAGCACAGAAAAATTGATGCTTTTGAACTGTGGTGTTGGAGAAGACTCTTGAGAGTCCCTGGGACTGCAAAGAGATCCAACCAGTCCATCCTAAAGGAGATCAGTCCTGGGCGTTCATTGGAAGGACTGATGTTGAAGCTGAAACTCCAATACGTTGGCCACCTGATATGAAGAACTGACTCATTTGAAAAGATCCTGATGCCGGGAAAGATTGAAAGCAGAAGGAGAAGAGGACAACAGAGGATGAGATGGTTGGATGGCATCACCAACGCAATGGACATGAGTTTGAGTAAACTCTGGGAGTTGGTGATGGACAGGGAAGCCTGGTGGGCTGTGGTTCATGGGGTTGCAAATAGTCGAACACGACTGAGCGACTGAACTGAATAATTAATCTGCCTGAAGGCCAACCAGCCATCAGTTTATCTCAGATATGTAAATTGATCTAACTTTCTTACCTTATTTAGCATAGAATTCTTGAAAATGGTCTTGGTTTAGAAGCTGTATTCCTGGTCGATTATAAATTATCCCCCCACCTGCCCTCCCCATGGTGTTTGTTGTTGTTGTTGTTGTTCCTTAGTGATTTCTTTTATATTTAAATCTTTCATCCATCTGGGATTTAGTCTTGTATAAGTGAACAGAACTGAAAGTAAGTGATTTTCTCCACTATATTTAAATAAAGGAAATAAAAATCTGCATTGCAAAGAAAATCTAAAAACAAATGACCAAATAAAAATACATATTTTCAACATTAGAGACACATGGTTCTTTTAACTCAGGTAGATGATTTCTACACATTAACACAAAGAGAATACAAAAGAAATAAATTAACATATAGAGAAACAGGCATCCATCAATAGATAATCCATAAATAGGGAGATATTTATTTCAATTAAATATGTAAAAAGATGCTTTGACTCACATGGTTGAAGAAAAATGCCAATTAAAACTACAAAGAGAGCATTTGTTTTTATCAATTAGATAATTGTTGCTTTTTTTTTTTTTTTTTTAGTGGCTAAGTTGTGTGTGACTATTCTGTGACCCCATGGACTGTAGTCTGCCAGGTTCCTCTGTCCATGGGATTTCCCATACAAGAATACTGGAGTGGGTTGCAATTTCCCCCTCCAGGCAAATCTTCCAGACCCCCTTCCAGACCTTCCAGGGATCGAACTCATGTATCCTGCATTGGGAGGTAGATTCTTTACCACTGAGCCAGGGAAGCCCCCATTATCTGATTGGTCTCTTGGTGAGGGCATGGAGTAAAAGCACTCTCACATATTTGATAGAATTCTAAATTGTTCTATCAGTGGTGGCAGAAGGACTCTGAAGTGCCCCTCAAGATCCTTGCCTAGGGATTATCAGGCACAAGGGTAATCCCCTGGACTGTGGCTTCCTTCTAAGCAAATGAATACAACAGAAGATGCAAGATATGCATGACTGTATTATAAGACTACATGATATAAGACGTAATGCCCATTTTCCTGAGAAGACTCTGGCTTGCTTGTTTTGATGACACAAGTGGCTATGTTGGGGAACCCACAATGTAAAGAACTGGTTTGACTTCTAGGAGCTGAGAACAGTTGGCCAAGAAAGGAAGGTCCTCTATCGTAAGGTGCCACATATTGAATTCTGCCAACAACCTTAGTATCTCTGAAGAGGATTCTTCCCCAGCTGAGAATTCAGATGAGATCCTATCTCCAGCTGACATATATATTGTAGTCTTATATGTACTCAACTAGTTCAGTTCAGTCACTCAGTCATGTTCGACTCTTTGCAACCCAATGGACTGCAGCACACCGGGCTTCCCTGTCCATTACCAACTTTCGGAGTTTATTCAAACTCATGTCCATTGAGTCAGTGATGCCATCCAACCATCTCATCCTGTCGTCCCCTTCTCCTCCTGCTTTCAATCTTTCCCAGCATCAGGGTCTTTTCCAGTGAGTCAGTTCTTTGCATCAGGTGGTCAAAGTACTGGTTTCAGCTTCAGCATCAGTCCTTCCAATAAATATTCAGGACTGATCTCCTTTAGGATGGACTGGTTGGATCTCCTTGCAGTCCAAGGGACCCTCAAGAGTCTTCAACACCACAGTTCAAAAGCACCACTTCTTCAGTGCTCAGCTTTCTTTATAGTGCAACTCTCACATCCATACATGACTACTGGAAAAACCATACCCTTGACTAGATGAACATTTGTTGGCAAAGTAATGTCTCTGCTTTTCAATATGCTGTCTAGGTTGCTCATAACTTTTCTTCCATGGAGCAAGTGTCTTTTAACTTCATGGCTGCTGTCACCATCTGCAGTGACTTTGGAGCCCAAGAAATAAAGTCTCTCACTGTTTCCATTGTTTCCCCATCTATTTGCCATGAAGTGATGGGACCAGATGCCACGATCTTAGTTTTCTAAATGTGGAGTTTTAAGCCAACTTTTACTCCTCTCTTTCACTTTCATCAAGAAGCTCTTTAGTTCTTCTTCGCTTTCTGCCATAAGGGTGATGTCATGTGCATATCTAAGGTTATTGATATTTCTCCTGGCAATCTTGATTCCAGCTTTTGCTTCATCCAGCCCAGCATTTCACACGATGTAGTCTGCATGTAAGTTAAATAAGCAAGGTGACAATATGCAGCCTTGACTCATATTGTCAATATGCAGCCTCAACTAAGCCATACCTAAACTTCAGTACCATAGAATCTGTGAGAAAGTAAATGTAGTTTGTGTTAAGTGTCTAAATTTGCACTTGGTATGCTGGTAGACAGTGGTAGATAAATGATAGAGCATCTATGCACGTGGGGCCGGAAGGGCTTCTCCTCCACGGGTATGGTTAGTGGTCTACGATGGCAATTACCTCGCACTGAAGGAGGACCTGTGCTCCTGGACAATGGCAGACATGGCGGCTTAGATCACGAAGTGCAAGTTTGAGCAAGGTTGTGTGGCGGAGTTCCTCAGGAACTACCTGGAGGGCAGGTGCATGGAGTAGCTCTGCAGATACCTGGAGAACGCGAAGGACACGCTGCATCATGCAGACCCTCCAGTCCATGGGATTGCAAAGAGTCAGACATGACTGAGCAACTAACACTACTACCATGCACAATTAATAAATCATTTGATCCATTACTTAAATAATTTATATCCCAGTTTTAACATAAACTTCCCTGGTGGCTCAGATGGTAAAGCATCTGCCTGCAGTGCGGGAGACCCGGGTTCGATCCCTGGGTTGGGAAAATCCCCTGGAGAAGGAAATGGCAACCCACTCCAGTACTCTTGCCTGGAAAATTCTGTGGACTGAGGAGCCTGGTTGGCTACAGTCCATGGGGTTGCAAACAGTCGGACACGACTGAGCCACTTCACTTCATATATATATATCCAAAGGTACATATACAAAAATAATCCATTATAGCAAATTTTAGTAATAACAAAGGAATGGGAAAAAAATCTACAAGCTTGTCAATAAATGTCTAATCAAAACCTGGCAGATTATGGTATAATCACTAAAGAACATTTTAGCCAAGGGAGAGAGAATATATATATTAAAAAAAAAGGCAAGATGATTCTTCAATGGAAATCAGGCTTCAGAATATTGTATATAAGTATGCTAGCATTTGTAAATTGGCAAAAGAATGTACAGAACTAAATTTGTATATGTATAGATTATCTCTAGGGAATACATTGAAGTGGAAAAATTGGTTGCTTTTTTAGATTGACATAAAGACTAGAAGGGGCTTCTCAGGTGGCATTAGTGGTAAAGAACTGGCCTGGCAATGCAGAAGATGTAAGACACTCAAATTTGATCCCTGGGTCAGGAAGATCCCCTGGAGGGAGGCATGGCAATACTCCAGTATTCTTGTGGGAAGAATTCCATGGACAGAGGAACCTGGCGGGCTACAGTCCACAGGGTTGCAAACAGTTGTACAGGACTGAAGCACCTTAGGACAGCATAGCACAAAGACTGGAATAGAGGGTTGAGAAAGTATTTTATTATCCATTTTATTTCTTATCTTTTGGGTTTTTAATTATGTGTATGTATTCATGCAGCCAGAATCTATGATTACAGGAATAGTAAAATTCTCTGATGGTTAAAACATATTTGAAAGTTTTGATGTTGTTTTCTTCACTTTTTATGTTCTTACTGCATTATTCATTTATTCAAAAAATAAATATTTGAGTGCTTGCAAGATATTCTGCTACTTACCAGAGCTTTAGGTTCTGAGAGGAATTCATAGATGAATAAGATAAGGTCCCTGGTCTCAATACTTTATAATCTAGCAAAGGAGATCAAAGAAGGAAAACTCCAGCTAACGAGGCACTATGTGGTCAGAAACATAAATGAAGCCCACGGGAAGGTTTGCGTACTCTTACAGAAAGTTTTGTCCTTTGGGGGATGTTTAGGATAAAGGAGAGTGCATTTAATCTGATGCTGAAATGTAGATAAAAGTTTAGGTGCATCTAAGTGAAACAGGAGGGAAGAGGGCAGGGTACAACCCTTAAAGGAATGCATAACCATAGGACATGGTAAAGACTGGTTAGTGCCAGCTGGGACTAAGATGGTGGAAGATCCAACTTCTAGGAGACCCTGAGCCTCATTATATGTTTATTATAATATATTAGCATGAGAAATGACACACTCACAAACCCCATGGCCGTTCTGAGGCTGACTAAAAAAGTCAAAAAGTGGGTGTTGTCCCAGTTCCTAGAAATCTCTGCCCCTTCTCCAAAAGAATTGGAATAATCCTCCAACTCAATAGCTTATGCAAGTAGCCAGCCCGTAAAAACTAACCACCCCATACTTCAAAGCCCTTGTCTTCTGATACAGCCTGCACTCTGTCTGTGGACTGGGTTTCTCCCAAGTACTCTTGACTTCTGAGATGGCCAGGGTGTTTCTAAATAACATTTCTTACCTAATACTTTATCTCTGAATTCTTTCTCTACGAAGCAAGAACCTCAAATTCGACAGAAACATAAGAAGGCATTTCAAACATACGGCACAGGTGAGTCAAACCATGGATCTGTGGAAAACTGTTAGATGTTTCCAGAAAGAAGGCACATAAGTTTTCGGTTAGGAGGCAGAGTTCTTGAAGGAATATAGTGAAAGAGTAGTATAAAGACAAATAGGAGAGTTTTGGGAATGCGTGTGGAGTTCCTTGAAAGTAAGAAACTTTATTTAATAATAAATTATGAGCATTATAAAATTTCTGCACAGAGTAATAGAACCATCAGCATTGTGATTCAGGGATATTATTATGACAGTGATATAGAGATGGTTTAAGGGTGAGATCAATTTTGGTTGCCTTGAATTGGGGGTTTTGCTTTTAAGTTTCAGTTAAATTTGCAGCAGTTGTGCAGAAACATAAGTGAAAGTGAAAATCACTCAGTCGTGTCCGACTCTTTTCAACCCCATGAACTATACAGTCCTTGGAATTCTCCAGGCCAGAATACTGGAGTGGGTAGCCTTTCCCTTCTCCAGGGGGTCTTCCCAACCCAGGGATCGAACCCAGGTCTCCCACATTGCGGGCAGATTCTTTACCAGCTGAGCCACCAGGGAAGCCCAAGAATACTAGAGTGGGTAGCCTATCCCTTCTCCAGCAGTTCTTCTCAATCCAGGAATTGAACTGGGGTCTCTTGCATTGCGGGTGAATTCTTAATCATCTGAGCTATGAGAGAAGCATAAAGGGGAAACTTAACAGAATATTAGGTTACTACTGCTGAAGGTTTTGGGCCGAGGGAAAAAAAGGATAGAAAAAAAAAGATGGGGGCATATTTGTGAAAATTCATTTGAGGAACAAAATGAATCATAAAGTCATATTTCTTTGGGGAGAAATTCCCTGGTGGCTCAGATGGTAAAGAATCTGCCTGCAATGCAAGAAACCCATGTTTGATTCCTGGATCAGAAAGATCCCCTGGAGAAGGACTTGGCAAAACACTCCATCATTCTTGCCTGGAGACTCCTATGGACAGGAGGAGCCTGGCTGGCTACAGTTCATAGGATTACAAATAGCTGGACATGAATGAGCAACTTACACTACTATAGCATTAAAAGGGTATGAAAAATCCACAAAGAAACATGTACATATCATAACGAATTACTATTTTGAGGTCTGTTTAAATGTTAATTTAAAACTGAAATACGTATGTGAACACATAAATAATTTCACTTATTTTTAATGAGTTATAATGAACTAGTAAGGTAATTACACTCATTTAATTTTTTAAAAAACAATCAATTTTTCATAGAACAATGAAAATATCTAATATGTGCCTCAAATTGTCTTATTTGAAAATTATTGTTTTGACACAAAGTTTACAATGTATAAATAGATTTCTCTTTAGGGGTCTGTAAACAAAATTATTTTTTAATTCAAATCTTAAGAATACATGGTGGCCCCACAGAAATTTTCTCACACCATTGATTTCTCTAATTTTTGCTTAAAACACAATTATGATATAAATTACTTGAATATTTATTAATTATATAAGGGGAAAATGAACTAAAGGAATATCAGTTGTTAGCAATTTTAGAGCTTCTTTTAATAGCAAAGATAAAAAAAAGAGAAGATTAAAAAAGTATTCCTCAGCCATCTGGGTTAACATTCAAAAGAGATTAAGGTTGAACTTTCAATGAATTTGGTACATTCATTTGCATGTCAAGTTTTCACAGTATGCAGTGACTTCCTTTTCAACAAAAGATAAGCTGTTCTTCAACCTCTATTACTATTATCAGTGTGTCCTATCACATTTAGCAAGGCTTTCTTTCAAGGGAAAATGCCACTGTACTTCAGTTTCCCTTTAGAAATTATTTCTGGCTTCCCTGGCAGCTCAGCTGGTAAAGAATTCACCTGCAATGCAGGAGACCCTGGTTTGACTCCTCGGATGGAAGATCTCCTGGAGGAGGGAAAGGCTACCCACTCCAGTATTCTGGCCTGAAGAATCCCATGGACTATGTCCATGGGGTCACAAAGAGTCAGACATGACTGAGCAACTTTCACTTTCTGGTCCAGTCAGCTCTGCACACTGTATAAATTATTATTATGTGAAAGAAATTCTAGGAAGCTTTTATTTAGCAAAAGAGGGTATAGACAGCATCTATTAGTACCAGACACTCTAATGGATGTTAGAAATCCAGTGTTGGGAAGAAAGACAGTTCCTGCCTCAAAGAATTCACTGTATACTGTGGTGGTTTCATTGCTAAGTCATGTTCAACTCTTGCGACCCCATTGATTGTAGGCCGACAGGCTCCTCTGTCTATGGGATTCTCCAGGCAGGAACACTGGAGTGGGTTGCCATTTCCTTCTCCATGTGTACTTTGGTAGACAGACTATTTTTTTTCAAATAAGTACTAACAAGTTAAGGGCTATGAGAATTAAAAAGCGATCTGTCTCAGTTAAGAATACCAGGGATGAACTGAGGAATGCTAAAGGAGGAGAAGGGGATGACAGAGGATGAGACGGTTGGATGGCATCACTGACTCAATGGACACGAGTTTGAGCAACCTCCAAGAGTTGGTGATGGACAGGGAAGCCTGGCGTGCTGCAATCCATGGGGTTGCAAAGAGTTGGACACAACTGAGCAACTGAACTGAACTGAATGTAAGACAAACCCTGACCACAACAATAACATCTGTTGTTGGAAAGCCTTCTGAAATGAGTTGTTTATATAAATGTTGGTGTCATTTAGGGAGATAGAAAATACATGAGACGAAATTTATGGGAAATTTTCGTCTAGAAATTTGCATGGAAAATTAGCTCAGTAGTCTCCCAAGTACACTATTAAGCAAGCTATTCTAGAGATCGTGAAACAGCAATGTTAGTAGACTAGATTAAGATGCTAACATTACATGCTTTATTTAATTCCCAGGAAGAAAATGTACAGAGATCAAATAGCCCATAACAATTTCTTGATGGATGCCAAGTTTAACTGTCAAATGAAAAAAGAAAAAAAGATTACAGAATCAATAGGAAAACAAGGCAACTTCTTGTACCAACATTAAAAGAAGAAACAGAGAAGGTGGCCACCTTGAACACAAAGAAAGTGGCCAAAGAAAGTGGATAACGAAGAGGCTTGAACAGTGTCCTCTGGTTTCATTGTCATGAGGCCCATGTTTATGTTTACTTAGAACTAGTTTAGCAAAATGACAAGGGAGAGGAGACATAATTAATACATTTGATAAATAAATGGATGGTGACAAAGTGGATCACCTCTCCGACTCAATGGACTTGGGTTTGAACAAACTCCAGCAGATGGTGAAGGACAGGGAAGCCTGGCATGCTGAAGTCCATGGGGTCGCCAGAGTCAGACAAGACTTAGCTACTGAACAACAGCAGTAGACAATAATGAAAAATGCTGAAAATAGAAGTACCTAGAGGAGTGTGCAGGATTCATAAAGTTGTTTTCTGTGTGGGTGTCTTTTTGTTTTGTTTTTTAACATGAGACATAAGACACTAGGGCAGATTTAAATTTGCTCTTGTTGCTCAGTCGTGTCTGACACTTTGTGTCAGACTGTGGCACACCAGGCTTCCTGGTCCTTCACTATCTCCCTGAGTGTGCTCAAACTCATGCCCATTGAGTGGGTGATGTCATCCAACCATCTCATCCTCTTGCCCTCAATCTTTCCCAGCACTAAGGACTTTTCAAAGGAGTCAGTTCTTTGCATCAGGTGGACAAAGTATTGGAGTTCCAGCTTCAGCATCAGTCCTTCCAATGAATATTCAGGGTTGATTTCGTTTAGGATTGACTGGTTTGATCTCCTTGGTGTCCAAGGGACTCTCAAGAGTCTTCTCCAGCACTACAATTCAAAAGCATCAATTCTTCAAAGATCAACCTTCTTCATGGTCCAACTCTCACATCCATACAGGACTACTGGGAAAACCACAGTCTTGACTATGGACCTTTGTCAGCAAAATGATATCCCTGCTTTTTAACATGTTGTTTGGGTTTGTTGTAGTTTTCCTTCCAAGGAGCAAGCATCTTTTAATTTCATGACTGTAGTTACCATTTGCAGTGATTTTGGAGCCCAAGAAAATAAAATTTGTCACTGTTTCCACTTTTCCCCCTCCTACTTGCCATGCAGTTATGGGACCAGATGTTATGATCTTAATTTCTTCAATGTTGAGTTTTAAGCCACCTCTAATTTTACTCTACTCTTTCATCCTCATCATGAGGCTTCTTAGTCCCTCCTCGTTTTCTGCCCTTAGAGTGGTGTCATCTGTATATCTGAGGTTGTTGATATTTCTCTCAGCAATCTTGATTCCCTGAAGGCTCAGCAGGTGAAGAATCTGCCTGCTCTACAGGAGACACAGGTTTGATCCCTGGGTCAGGAACATGCCTTGGAGAAGGAAATGGCAACCCACTCAGGTATTCTTGACTGGGAAGTCTCATGGAAGGCTACAGTCCAAAGTATAGCAAGGAGTCAGACACGACTGAGCCACTGAGCACAATCACTCAGGGTATGGGCACAATCACTCAGGAAACACAGGGCACAGTTGTTCTCATTTTAACATATGCACATAATCCTATTCCATTATCATAGGAAATGAGGAATGGAGTGAGGAAGAAATAGTGGAGGGCTAACATATTTTGGAGAAGGCAATGGCACCCCACTCCAATACTCCTGCCTGGAAAATCCCATGGATGGAGGAGCCTGGTAGGCTGCAGTCCATGGGGTCACTAGAGTTGGACACGACTGAGCGACTTCCCTTTCACTTTTCACTTTCATGCATTGGAGAAGGAAATGGCAACCCACTCCAGTATTCTTGCCTGGAGAATCCCAGGGACGGGGGAGCCTGGTGGGCTGCTGTCTATGGGGTCGCACAGAGTCGGAGACGACTGAAGCGACTTAGCAGCAGCAGCAGCAACGTATTTAAAGTTTTTTATATTTAGTGATGGGAAGGTGAGACAGTCTGGTGACATATGACTTTTTAGGAGTAGAATACCAAAGGTTTTGTGTACTTGCCTATGAATGTGGGTATTGGTGGTGAGGGTCTCACTCAGGATAGTGATCACATATTTAGGTATTAATTTAGGTATTATTACTCATTCTGTGATTGTCTGTTTTTTTTTTTTTTCCTTTTCATTATCATAGAAAGACTGGTTAGGTGTAAGCCCATACTAGATTTCTGGCTTTCCTATAATAGGAATATAGTCAGAAAACACGAATGAAGACATATGAGTGAAATTTAGATTATGTTCAACAGAATGATTAAAATGTCAGCTTTGGAATCTAAATTAGATAGAGGCTGAAATAAAATTCGGGTTGATAGATTTGGAAAAATTGAATTGATTAATTGGCTGGTGCTCTTAAAAATTTCAAATCCAAAATAGCTGCAGACAATGACAAATTGCAGGAAATACTTTAAAAATAGGCACTGAATTTTAAAGTAGAAAGTCTTTAGAGACTAGGATGATACAAAACTGAGGAGGCAGGGTGCTCCTGGGTTATTCAGGATTGCATACAAGACATGGTAAGCTTTGTGGTAGAGATTGATTTTTTGAAAGTGAAAAAAACGTTGATTTTTTTGGAATAGCTTATGAGGTCAGTATGTACTATACTTTTAAAATGTCACTCCTTTTGATATACTGATATTGTGCTATTTTTCCATTTATTTCATAATTAGATGTTGGTTTGTAATTGGCCTATAGTTTATTTTTTGTTTATTTTTTGAATTATTAGGTTCATATTTTGCTTCACAAAATATACTGAGGAGTTTCCCTCCTCTTTCTAATGATTTTGTGTAAATTGGTCTTATTCCTACTGACAACTAAGGAATGTTGCTTTCCACTTGGCTCTACAGGGGATGTGTCATCAATTACTGTTGTTTTTGACCTTGAACACATCCTGAAAGGAGTGCAAGGTGGTGATCAGGAATGAGACACTCTGTTCTCTGGGAAAAGTGGCAAATAAGCCTTCGGATAATTAGATATTTTCAGCAGAAAATTTTGTGAATCTGATTTCTTATAGCTTTTCATACTTAGAAAAGCACTAAAATCATTAATGGAGACATCTGTTTCTCATGACGAGCAGCAACCTTCTACAGAGAAGTGTGCTTGATTGCTTGTATCCCCATCACTGAAATTTCACATATACGGACCCCACTCCAACCTCTTTGGAACAGTTCCTCAGAGCTACCTGAGAGACTGTCTATGGCCCTGAAGTCCTCAGGAAGCCCCAAATAAAACTGACAAAGTTCTCATGCTGTGCATTTTTATTTTATTCTACATTTCCTTGAATGGCTGATAGAACTCACAACTGAAATTACATGTGTCTGGAGTTTCATTTGTAAGAAGGTTTTAAAAAAATAAAATTCAGTTAAAAAATATAAAACTGTTTTGATTTTCTGTTCCATCTTCTGTCCACTGTAGTTCGCTGTATTTTTAAGCATGCTTGTCCATTTCATCCAACTTGTTCAATTTGTTATGATAAAGTCATTCATTGTTATCCTTTCCATGTCTATAGTGATAACCCTCTTTTTTATTCCTAATATTTGCAATTAATTCTCTTTCTCTCTTGATTAGTCCAGCTAGAAATTTTATAGATTTTGATGGTTTTTTCAAAGGATCTGTTCGTTTTTTTAAAATTTCTCTATTTTTTGTTTTCTGTTTTGTTGATTCCTGACTTTATTATTATGTTCAATTTTGTTTTGTTTTGCTTTCTTTTTCTGCCTTCTTAAGATGAGAATTTAGGTCACTTCTTCTAGACTTTCAATTCTAAGTATTTAAAGTGATCAATTTCCTAATAATAATAATAATATTTTTAGTTGAATTCAACAACTTCCTATATGTTGTATTTGAATTTTTATTCAATTTTCAACTTTTCTAATCCTCCTTGTTATGTGTCCTCAGAACAATATATTATTTAGAAGTAGGTTTTTGAATTTCCAAATATTTGAGACTTTTCTAAATTGTCTAAATTTCTAAATTGTCTAATTTGAGACTTTTCTAAATGTACATATGAAAAGAAAGCATATTTTAATTTTGGAAGGTACAGTATTCCATAAATATTTCTCCCACATTCCTTTTTTAACATTCAAAAAGATTAACACCTTCACAGTGATAACTCACAGTAAGTTTTTTTTTTTTTCCCCTAGAAGTAGACATCAAGATTTTATGCAGAGATTGTGAAAGAAGTATCAGAGAATATTTTTGCTTAGCACATATGTATCTAAATTTTACCACGAAACTGAACAATTATATACCTTCAAACTCTCTTTTAATAGGTATAATTTATTTATTTATTTTTTGTCAGAAAAGTGTATAGTTAAAACTGCTATTAAAGTCCTAAAAATATCAGAGTTTAAGTTAACTCCCTTGGTCGTTCTTCTCTTCCATTTGTCTTTCTTGTAACCATAACACATTCACCAAGGAGAACACACCAAGAAAGAAAAAGGAGCAAATCGTGAACAAAGTCTGATAAACTCCCTGAGATTGATATTCATGACATGTTCAAAGAGTTGTTTTCTTTATTTTACTGTCAAATCTCAATTTTACAAAGTATATTTTTATTTCCCATCATCATGAGATTGTGTGTATCCTGAAGCTTTCTAGAAATTTTTTCCTGTTAAATAAAGGTAAAATATAATCTATTTTATATTCACACTGAGTCAAATAATATAATTCAAATCATATGCTGAATTTAGATGATGAAAATAATTGAGTCATTCTAATCTCTATAAGATATAAGTTTTCCCTCTGAGTTGGGCTCTGTATGTATTATAGAGGAAAAAGGTTATCAGATAACCATAAATTAAAATCACTTTCCGGCAGAGCATTCTAATCTTTGAATAGCATCATGTTTCTTTCTGAAATGGTTTTTAGTGTTGTCATTGAATTTGCATGTCTATACTATCGAAATAGCCTCCTTATGATTTAGAGGAACAATAGCTTGCTCTGGATAAAATTTTTACTTAATGTTTCATTTGAATCTTTTAGCTTATCATAACACTCAATAAAACGTATTTTTTTCTGATTTGCAACTGATAGAAAAATACAGCAAGCACAAGCATCTCACATACAGATATGGCAAAACTTGAATCTCACAGAGAATGTCGTATGCATACTGATAAGTAGGAAATTATGAAAACTCCTTGGAAATTTCAGCTCTAACTGTTCATGCAATCAGAAAATTCTAGATAAGAATGCCCTATGAGCAAATTATTTATATTTATTTTCAGGTGAAGTTAATTTAAAAATACATTTACAAAAGGAGTAACTAACTATTCTGCTATTTAACTAAAATAGCAGAATTTTTGTCTTGAAAAAGAGACACATTCAAACTCACCAATAGAATGTAGATTTAAAATCTGAATAATAAATAGTGTATCCAGATGGGAAATCATGTATTTAAGCCCATAGATTAAATAGGAATCAAATAAATGGCGAAACAAAAACTAGAGCACATCCAGGTTGATATTTTCTAGAATTTTTGTTTTGGCTTAATTTAACCCCTGTCCTGGTTATTGCTCATGCAAGTCATGGTTACCTTCATATCCTCCGTTTATGAGTCATCAGCAGACTTACCGGGGTCCAGTCTGTCCTCAGAAGTTAATTCATTTCAATCAAAGTCTGTCCAAATTCACTTTAGCAGGATGACCTTCCCTGATAACTCTTTCTAAAATATCAACGGGCCCCTTACTTATTTCACTTTATGTTTCATGAAAGCACTTGTCACCGCCTTGTATGGTAGGTATGGGTTTGCCCATTTAGTCATCCTTGTCTCCCCACACTGGAATGTAAGCACAGGTTTTTGCTTGGTTCTGGTCTGTCTCAGCACCTCAGGACCTGGCTAGATGTTCAATAAATATTGGTTTTATGAATGAATTCATTTGTGGTTGAGGGAAGGATGCAATTTTGTTCTCACCCAGAGTGTAGCTTCATCCAACTAGAGGGTGACCTACGATTCAACCTTTCCAAATTAGCAATGCATTCTCCACTTCCTCGCAGCACTCTCCAGCTTCCATCCTCCCACTCCTCCTGCTCCAGCAGGATTCCCACATTCAGGTCTAGCTCTTAGCTGCCCTAGGCTCTTATTTCTGGTGACCCCACAAGGAGCAACATCTTCTTTTCCTTGATAAGATTCTTCTGTTTCAAAGCCATTTCTACTGCAAATCCACTGGGATTTCACTGTGTTGTCTAGTCACATCTTTCCAGTGAGTTCAGACTTCCGTCCTCAGCCTGCCCAACATTTCTGCAAGTTGTTACAAGGGCCTTGAGGCCTTGCATTTTTCGTCTTGGACTTCCTTGCCAGTGTCTCCTCCATAGTTCACTGTTTACTCTGCTCTTGTGTCAAATTTTTAGAGTACTTCGGCTTGTGTCTATGCCTCTCCACTGAAGTAATTATCTGTAACTTATGCCTTACTTTGGGATAATGGGCCATAGTTTCAAAGTATTTGTGTGTATGTTTCTCTATTTAGTTAAAAATAATACATTTCATTAACTGGAAAGTGACTCTTGCTATTTTTAATGACAATCCCCTTTGCAGTTATGTTTTCAGAAAATGCGTCTATCGATGCTTTCAAATTGTGGTGCTGACAAAGACCCTTCAGAGTCCCTGGACTGCGAGGAGATCAAATCAGTCAATTCTAATGGAAATCAATCCTAAATATTCATTGGAAGGCCTGATACAGAAGCTAAAGGTTCAATAATTTGGGTACCTAATGCCAAGAACAGACTCATTGGAAAGACCCTGATGCTAGGAAAGATTGAAGGCAACAGGAGAAGGGTGCAGCAGAGAATGAGATGGTTAGATAGCATCACTGACTCAAAGGAGATGAATTTGAGCAAATTCCAAGAGACAGCAGAGGACAGAGGAGACTGGCATGCTGCAGTCCATGGGACTGCAAAGAGTTGGACATGACTTAGCTACTGAACAACAACAATAATACAATCTATTTTTGATCCTAATAGAAAACATTTTTCCTCTTTCTGTGACCTCAGGAAAAATCTCTTCTCAAAGGTGATAGATTCACTTTGCTTGTATGCATGTTCAGCACTTCATTTGTGTCTGACTCTTTGTGACACCATGGACTATAGCCTGCCAGGCTCCTCTGTCCATGGAATTCTCCAGGCAAGAATACTGGAATGGATTGTCATGCCCTCCTCCAGGGGATCTTCCTGATGCAGGGTTTGAATCTGAATCTCCCATGTCTCCTGCATTGCCTTGGGATTCTTTGCCCCTGAGCCACCAGGGAAGACCTGATAAAATCACCTTAAATTCCCCCAAACTTCCCAAAGATTATCTTCCCAAATACCACATGCAAGTCTCCGCAGTTATGGTTCCTACAGCTCCTGAAATGGTCAATCATATTCTATCTCTAATTTAATTTAACCTACTTTGCTTATGCCCCATAATGAATGGGCAAAATCTAATAATTAGAGATAATAATGGAAAAATTAACAATTAAGCACATACTGTATCCTCAATAAATTACATGCTTTTTGTGTCCATAAAGAACTTTACAAATGTTGTTTACTCTCATTAAAATATGTGAGCAATAATAACTTCACTGATGAGATAACTAGGTATAAAGGCATTAAGAAATTTCAAAGGGCAAGCAGTCCTTAAGTGGTTAATTGAATCTAATTGCTCTTCTCCACTATGCTAATGAACCTTCTTTGCCCTGCTCCTGAAGTTCATTTAATCAGAGCAGATCTGAATGCCTTGCCCTTGTGTGCTCACATTCTAATGAGTTGCCCCAAGAAAATCAGAAGAGAGGATGTATGTAAACAGGAAACCCCTGTGTGCATGTGTGCTGGCATTGGCTTTGGCCTTTGATCTGCTTCTCCACTGGAGAAAGAAAAGGTGTTGGAACACTTGCTTAAGTTTACCTTGACCTTTGTGAAAGATTTAGGGGGAGCAAAGTGGAGCTTCCCATGTGGTGCTGTTGGTAAAGAATCTCCCTGCCAATGCAGAAGGTGCAAGAAACATGGGTGTGATCCCCGGGTCAGGAAGATCCCCTAGAGAAGGCAATAGCAATCCACTCCAGTATTCTTGCCTGGGAAATCCCATGGACAGAGAAGCCTGGTGGGCTAAAGTCCACGGATTCCCAAAGAGTCAGACACAACTGAGCACATGCACGTGCACACACACAAACACACACACACACGTCTAACCACTTTTCTTGTAAGTATTTGTTCTACTCATCTCCAAGTGTTCTAAATGGATACACCTTGTCATCTAGATTCAGTTGGAATATCATTAAATGCTCTGCATAAATCTAAAGAACATGAAAACTTCAAATTGAATTTGTGAGAAAGGAAAGCACTCATTCTGAATATTTGCTACCTGAGAGCAGACTTTCTGTAAAATCATGCTTTTCTTTTTTGTCTTAGCTATACACCATTGTACCACAGCAAGAAAAGTATTAGCTAAGTCAATATTTTGAATGCTATTACTAGGAAAAAGTTTATCAATAAATATATGTACTCGTTTTCTTTCTCAGATATCATAAATTTGGGTTCAGTTCAGTTCAGTTCAGTCACTCAGTCGGGTCCGACTCTGCGATCCCATGGACTGCAGCATGCCAGGTTTCCCTGTCCATCACCAACTTGAAGCTTGCTCAAATTTATGTCCATAGAGTCCGTGATGCCATCCAGCCATCTCATCCTCTGTTGCTCGCTTCTCCTCCTGCCTTCAATCTTTCCCAGCATCAGGGTCTTTTCCAAGGAGTCAGTTCTTTACATCAGGTGGCCAAACTATTGGAGCTTCAGCTTCACCATCTGTCCTTCCAATGAATATTTTAGGGAGGACTGGTTTGATCTGCTTGCAGTGCAAGGGACTCTCAAAAGTTTCTCCAACATCACAGTTCAAAAGCATCAATTCTTTGGCCCTCAGCTTTCTTTATGGTCCAACTCTCCCATCCATACATGACTACTGGAAAACCATATCTTTGACTGGATGGACCCTTTTCAGCAAAGTAATTTCTCTGCTTCTTAGTATGTATGCTGTTTAGATAGGTCATAGCTTTTCTTCCAAGGAGCAAGCATCCCCTAATTTCATGGCTGCAGTCACCATTTGCAGTGACTTTGGAGCCCAAGAAAATAAAGTCTGTCACTATTTCCATTGTTTCCCCATCTATTTACCATGAAGTGATGGGACAGAAGGCACTAAAATTAATCATTTATAAACAGAATCATCAATGAGATATTAATAATAACAAAATATTTTAAATAGAGTAAGGGCCAAAAATAAGGGCTGTTACCTTATGAATAGGTTAAACTAGCAGTTTGTTTAAAATGAAAGCGATAAACCTCTACTTAAGATTTTTTTGTTTGTTTAGTCTACAGGTTTTAAGTTACTCTCCAACAACTTCAGCAATCATTTTTCAGGAGTCTGACTAATTTACTTCTTTATAACCTATATATTAATAATTATTTTATTAATGTAATTAATCTGTTAAATTAACTCTTATTTGTTCTACTTTTAGACTATTTTATATAAGTTTACACAAGAATCATTTTACCTCATTTGATTTGTAATTTAAAAGTTTGCTCATAAATTCATCAGATAATTGTTAATTATTGCAATATGCCTAGTTTTATATCCAATTCTTAGAATGCAAAGAATAGTAAGAAAAGATGCATAAACTCAAAAGGCTTGAATTGCTGTGAGGGAGAGAAAATGAACATGCAAAATCAACTGTCAAGGGTATATATTGGATTGATCATGGAGGCATAGGTGGCCCACTCCAGTCTTCTTGGGCTTTCCTGGTGGCTCAGCTGGTAGAGTTGGACATGATTGAGCAATTCAGCACGTGATAAACTCTTTTAAGTTGAATGTATTTGACTTACATTTATTTGTGGCCTCATTAAATCAATTCATTAGAAAGGGAATACACTTGGGTCTTGCATAACTGTAACTGGAGGAACTGACTATCTTAGGGGTAGGTCTTTACTTGAGGGCTATTCAATATTTTAGAGTCTCAGCTTGTGTAACTATCCAGAGATTTGTTTCAGTTGTGTACCAGCTGTTTGCATATAACATGAAAACAATCATGTCCCCCAAAGACTGAAGTACTCTGTATGGGAGGATAATGGGTTGTTTTACCTTTATTTTATCTTTGTTTGTATGCATTTTCTCATGCTTTTACAATGAACATTTATTAGACCAGAAGAAAGAAAAATATGACGACAATGAATTGAATCAGTTCTCTGTGCCTGGTTTTTGTATTCTGATTTAGTGTCTTCCAGGAGATGGAGGCTACAGCCATTCTGTTCACTTATTTATATTAATTTTTTTGCAATATTTTTAATTTAGGGGCTTCCCTGGTGGCTCAGATGGTGAAAGAGTTTGCCTGCAATTGAGGAGACCCAGGTTCCATCCCTGGTTTGGGAAGATCCCCTGGAGATGGGAATGGCTATCCACTCCAGTATTCTTGCCTGAAGAAGTTCATGGACAGAGGATCCTGGTGGGCTACAGTCCACAGGATTGCAAAGAGTTGGACACAACTAAGAGATTAACACTTTCACTTTCACTTTTATAATGGATTTAAAATGTTTCAGAAGTACAGCAAAATGATTCAGTTATATACATATGTATATATTGTTATATATTCTTTTTCAGATTCTTTTCCATTATAAGTTATTACAAGATACTGAATATAGTTCCTTGAGCTATATAGTAGGTCTTTGTTGCTTTATCTCTTTTATGTGTAGTAGTGTGTATCTATTAATCATCCTCTTTTTAACACAAAGTGGCATTAAAATCAGTAGCCAAGCTAATGCATGGGAATAGCAGTCTTCCCCTCCACCCTTATTCTCTTTGACCCCTGGTACTGCTGACATTCTCCTGGACCCTGCCCACCCTCCACCTTATACCCAATCACATAAACCAATCCAGGATGCTAACCACATCAGTAGCAACCACATTAGAGACACGGAGGAAAAGCAATGATTAGGGAACACTTTCCCACCCTTCCCTGGAGCTGTCACATTCTGGACGAACGCTCCTGCAGAGTAGTGACCTGACCTCTCTATGACTCTGGGTGAGCTATGCAGGCCCTGGCATATTAAGAAGGAATCAAGCATTTTAAATGGTACTAAGGATGGAATATTTTAAGAGTTTTTTCATCTATAGAAATATTTAATTGCTCTTACAAGAAGGCAAGTGAAATTAGAAGCCAACTGAAAGTGAAATAAAAGTGAGAATCCCTGTGGGGTAAAAACTAATGTAGATGTGAAGTTAATGCATTTGGTTTTCTTTTTGGTTTTAATTATATTCATCTAGTCTTTATCCCCACTCCAGTACTCTTGCCTGGAAAATCCCATGGACGGAGGAGCCTGGTAGACTACCCATGGGGTTGCTAGGAGTCGGACATGACTGAGCGACTTCACTTTCACCTTTCACTTTCATGCACTGGAGAAGGAAATAGCAACCCACTCCAGTGTTCTTGCCTGGAGAATCCCAGGGATGGGGGAGCCTGGTGGGCTGCCGTCTCTGGGGTCGTACAGAGTCAGACACGACTGAAGCGACTTAGCAGCAGCAGCAGCAGTCTTTATCCTCTGTGGGGACCCAACATTTCTTTTCAAGTGAGGATAAAATCCCAGGTTTAGAAAGAAACATTGGTTTTATTAGATATTAAAGTTTTGCATTTCGTTAGTGACACTGTGATTTTTTTTTCTGAAAAATAATAAGCCATTTTTTGGTAAGGCACATGAAATGCTTTTTAACTACATATATTAGCAATCTCTTTCTAGAGAGACAAATTATGTCATTTTTTTCTAAGCCTAGGCTTATTTAAAGTTTTGCTTTCATCACTTTATGTTCATAGATAGGTTTCTGGGAATAAAGTTTCCTCAACTAAGTGCTGATGTCACTTGAAGTATCTCAAGGATCCTATCTGAGATTTTAGCAAATGCTGTGGAGGAAGTTCCCAAATTGGGGAAAAATGGCAAGATCATTATCTGTAGCAAGCATGTGGTCCTCTGGTTCTTCCTATTTCATTATTAAATTAAATATGGGTTCATGGATGTCATGCTTTTACATTATAGTGTTACATGCTTTCTCCTCTCTTACCCATATGAGGTTCATATGTTCTTAATTCAAATTTTAGTTTCAAATTTATATCATTACTATACTAGCTAATGAAAGCATACAGATAATATAGAACAATAGATAATATCCTTAATATAATCTGGGCTACCCCATGTGATAAATTTAAGTTTCTGGTATATTATTTCATTCTCTTTATGTCCATTTATGGCCTTTCCTGGTGGCTCGGATGACAAAGAATCTGCCTGCAATGTGGGAGACCTGGGTTCAATCCCTATGTTGGAAAGCTCCCTTGGAGAAGGACATGGCAACCCACTCCAGTATTCTTGCCCGGAGAATCCCCATGGACAGAGGCACCTAGAGGGCTACAGTCCATGGGGTTGCAAGGAGTTGGACTGAGCGACTAAGCGCATAGCACATGCCCATTTATAGGTGAAAGAAGTGGGATCTAGTGAAATTAGTTAATTTGCAATCTTGCATAGCTAGTTTATGGAAGAGATAAAAATACAGTTCACATAAGTCTGATTTTGAGCATATTTATTTCACCTCCACTCTGTAGGAGCTATTTAAATGTTAAACCAAACTCAAATTTTTATCCACATAATATTCTTGAATATAAAACATTTCAAAGACAACAATGACCTCTGAGTTAAAAAGGGAAAGAAATATTTTGGGATTTGAAATCATTAATAGACATTAAAAGAAAAAGCATTTCCACATTCTAAATCTTTGTCTCCCCTTTTTTTTATATTCTGTATGGAGTGTTATTTGCTTTCTGTGTGAAAATGAACAACTCCCATAGCCCTTAATAAAAGAAAAACTACATGCATACATGTATATATATATGTGTGTGTGTGTATGTGTGTATAGGTGTGTGTTTGCAAGCAGACACAGCATGAACACACATACAAGCATACACCACACAGAAATCCACATGTTATCTCTACAAACTTGGGGGGCCAGACCTCTACTTCTGCCTAGCAAACCAATGATAGTAAGGATATAGGGTGGACTATAGTAACTTTTTCTTAAATACAAAGTTTATTAATTTTGCTTATGAATCTTCTGTCCAAGGCTCAGTAGAGCTGGCTTACTTCTGCTCTGTAAGACATTGGTTGGGGTGGCTCCGCTGGGGATAGATGGCTTTCTAGACAGCTGGTGATTCACTGTTGAACTGGGACCACCAGGTCAGTCATGGCTGGAGACTGAAGGGTGCAGTGTCTTTCCTTGTGGATCTCTCCACGTGAGCATCTTCTTGGCTGCTTGCGCTTCTTCACAGCCTAGTGACTTAGGTCCAAGTGTGTGCATCCTGGGCCTCTCAGGTGGCCCTAGTGGTTAAGTATTCACTTGCCAATACAGGAGACTTAGGAGACCTGGGTTCAATCTGTGGGTTGGGAAGATCCCCTGGAGAAGGGAATGGCAACCCACTCCAGTATTCTTGCTTGGAGAATCTCATGGACAGAGGAGTCTGATGGGCTACAGTCCATGGGGTCCCATCGGGTTGGGCATGACTGAAGTGACTTAGCATGCATGCACATGTACATCCCAGGAAAGTTAGACAGAAAATTTTTTATCAAGCTTAGGAACCATCCTCAGATGGGCTAGATTATACTGTAGATTTCGGAACACCCAGATTCTAAGAGAGAACATATAGGCCCCACTTCTCAGTGGGATGAGTGACCCTGGTTGGGTGGTAGCAGGCATATGCAAGTAAAATTAAATAAGAGCTTTTGCCACTCATTCTGACTGAGCTTTAAATAAGGAAATAAAAGCAGTCGTTGCCACAGACAATCTAAAAGTGACTTTACGTTCAACTCGAGCCCTCTGTTGTAAAATCAAGCTCTCCCTGAATGCACATCTGCTGCTGCTGCTGCTAAGTCACTTTAGTCGTGTCTGACTCTGTGCGACCCCATAGACGGCAGCTCACCAAGCTCCCCCTGGATTCTCCAGGCAAGAACACTGGAGTGTGTTGCCATTTCCTTCTCCAACGCATGAAAGTGAAAAGTGAAAGTGAATGAAAAGTGAAAGTGAAGTTGCTCAGTCATGTCTGACTGCTCGAGACCCCATGGACTGCAGCCTACCAGGCTCCTCCGTCTATGGGATTTTCCAGGCAAGAGTACTGGAGTGGGTTGCCATTGCCTTCTCCAGAATGCACATCTAGAAGGGTGTATATTTTAAAACATATAATTGTAAGTTGCAAGTCTTTATGTTCCCAGCAGCACACGTTACTTTTTTAAAGGAATATGCATGGTGGATGGCAAGAATTTTATTTCTCCAAATGTTACTTAAAATTATAATTTTTTTTTTCTCTTCAGGACAGCAATGAACTGATTTCATACTGATTTCATTATGCTCTCCTCAGCACCCGACACAATGCTTTGCACACCTGGGCAGTTAATAATGTAATTTGATGATGAATTCTTATTATAAACCCTTCATGGGATTCAAAACTATTTCACTGTATGATTTGGGTTACGGCATTTGACCAAAGTCTTTTATTCCCTTTTTATTCATTTAATAAATATTTATAGAGGATTCTCAAGGTCACAGTTTTTAATTACAGGCTTTGAGAATAGAATGCTGCTGCTGCTAAGTCACTTCAGTCATGTCCGACTCTGTGTGACCCCATAGACGGCAGCCCACCAGGCTTCCCCGTCCCTGGGATTCTCCAGGCAAGAATAGAATAGAAGGAATCTAATAAATACCTGATCTTTTTTTTTTTCCTTTTGGAAATTATATAAGGTCCAGGTCAGATGATACAATTTAAATCTATTTATTCAACTTAGGTATATACAAGGCTGTGCATAAAGGCCATACCCTTGTCCTTTGAGAGAGGGGGCGGTATTTTTAGGTCACTTCTGAATGTAAGACAATTACCCAAATGGTCAATTCAACAAGCACTCTGCGCAAATAGCCAGAGCCCTCCAACGAAGATACTTCTTCCTCCATCTCAGGGAGTCTGTTGTATTTCTCTGATAATAGTTATGTTTTATGTCTGCATTTTAAAATTCTGAAATAAATAGCAAATAAAGTTATTGTGATCCTCTGGACAATTTTAATTGTTCTTTCCTTTAAATTGCATCTATTTATTTATTTTTTATTTATTTTTTTAAAAATTGCATCTATTTAACATGGATTTGGGCAGCAAGCTGAAACTAAGATACTTATGAGAGAAGTTTATATGTATTTTAAAAAATGCTTTTGTCACTCTTTTAAATTTATGTTTCTAATACCACATAGAGACTGGCCCTTATGAGGCCATTTGTAGTGGTGTGATGGTTTAAATTATTCACTCTCTGGGGACTTCCCTGGGGGCCAGTGGTTAAGAATTTGTGCTTCCACTGCAGGGGTGCATCAGTTCCATCCCTGGTCGGGGAACTAAAATCCCATGTGCCACTCAGCCTAAATGAATAAATAAACTCTTTTAAATTATTCTTTTTTCAGTGAATGCGTTTCTGGGCCCCATACCTGATTCTACATAAAGTGTGACCCTGAAAGCAATCAGGTTGCATTTCTTTGGCTATAGGTTGAATATTTGCATTTCACTAGCTCACTCAGACACTCACTCTCTTTCTCCTCCTGAAGTCAGTGATACATTTTAAATTCCTAATGAAACTGAAGTGTTGGCCTCAGTCTTTCTCTTCACCTTCTTTCATTTCTAAGAAGAGGGGTGTGTCACAGGGCTACCCAAAGTTGTGGTCCTGTCAGAGCTGGACACACACGCCCTCCTCCTTGTGGGCAGAGTCCTGTTCTCTTGGCCTCAGGTGGTTGCTGTGGAAAGAGCTCTCAGACTCAGTGCTACTAAGTGGATGGCCATTTATGTTTACTTCAGCTGATATGCTAAGATGTCTATTCTCCCTGTGCCTGTGTGCCTTGGCACTCAGTCATATCTGATTGTTTCCAACCCTGTGGACTGTAGCCCGCCAGGCTCCTCTGCCCATGGGATTCTCCAGGCAAGAATACTGGATCGGGTTGTCATTTCCTCCTCCAGGGGATCTTCCTCATCCAGGGATCAAACCCACATCTCTTGTGTCTCCTGCATCTGCAGGCAATTCTTTACCACTAGTACCACTAGGGAAGCCCGTTCTTCTAGTAAGCCTATTCTTTTTTTCTTCAGCAACTAAAGAGTGTTAATAAACTATATTTTGTTGTTTGTTTTAATTTTGTATTCATGTATTGCTCTGCTGCTGCTGCTGCTGCTAAGTCGCTTCAGTCCTGGCCGACTCTGTGTGACCCTTAGACGGCAGCCCACCAGGCTCCTCCATCCCTGGGATTCTCCAGGCAAGAACATCTGAAAGGATTTTTTTGTGTGTATCAGAGCAGAACAGGGGCTGTTTTGGTGCAATTCTGTATCCTCTGTTACATGTGCAATTGCTTTTTTATGGGCTCTATGTCTTTTCATGGGAGAGCATTTATACAACTTGAGATTAATATTCCTTTTCCTGGGTTGAAATGAGTTTTTTCCTTAATTCAAATATACTTCTTTTTATTGCAACTCACTTGAATTGCTTTCAGACCCAAGAAAGGTTCAAATCTGTTTGATTTTGTAAAGATCCACTTCAACCTGAAATGATAGGATGAGAGCCTGGATCTTATAGTTTAATTAATTTGTTCATAAAGTGTGTTAGTTACTGAAACTTGTGATGCTATTCTATGTTGAATTGTGTACTGCTATAGTAAACAGCTTACACGGACTGACATTGTCTCCTGCCTTTGATGGAAACACAAGGTCATTGGAGAAATTAACCAGGTTAAAGATGTTGTTATTAGAGTCATAACTAAATTTGGGGAAATCGGTGTACTGACATTTAATACATGAATAACACAGCGCCTTGCAATGTTTATCCATTGTACTTCATAAATTATCATAATACTAAAAGTCACCTGTGGAGCAGAATTTGTTCATCTCTTTCTTCCTTTTCTGGGTCCATCTGTCCCTATACTTTCCCTAACCATTCCAATGGATGAGCTAATGATTGCAGGTTTCAGCCTTTCTTACTGTCTGGCAGCAATCACAGAGTGCGAACATCCACATGCATTTCTTACAGTCAACAGAGCCTGCTTTGAAATAATTGGCAATAAATATACCAGACATCTAAATTACTTCTTAATGGTTTAGAATTGAAAAGGAAGCTCTATTGACTCATTGACCTTGTGTAACTCCTGGAGATCTTCAGAATAAGATATTTGAAAACCATTAATTCACTGTTACCAGGTAACATGAGACAAAGCAAGCCATGTATCCCTTGAGGATCTGACCTAAAATTAAAGATTATATTTAGAATCCTATTCTTCAAAGAGTAATTAATGTGCCAGTGTAAACTGATATTTGTTTTCACACAAGCTGTTTTTCTTAAACTGTTTAATGCTTCCTTATAAATAGTTATTACAGAGAATATGCTAAGCAGTTTTTGTGCTTGTATAAACTCTGTAAATACTTACTGGATTAATTTTTCAATTTCTAACTTTTATTTATTTATTTTTTTCGCTTCATACATGATATTATACATGTTTCAATGCCATTCTCCAAAATCTCCCCACCCTCTCCCTCTCCAACAGAGTCCATAAGACTGTTCTATACATCAGTGTCTCTTTTGCTGTCTCATACACAGGGTTATTGTTACCATCTTTCTAAATTCCATATATATGCATTAGTATACCGTATTGGTGTTTTTCTTTCTGGCTTACTTCACTCTGTATAAGAGGCTCCAGTTTCATCCACCTCATTAGAACTGATTCAAATGTATTCTTTTTAATGGCTGAGTAATACTCCATTGTGTATATGTACCACAGCTTTCTTATCCATTCATCTGCTGATGGACATCTAGGTTGCTTCCATGTCCTGGCTATTATAAACAGTGCTGCGATGAACATTGGCATACACGTGTCTCTTTCCCTTCTGGTTTCCTCGGTGTGTATGCCCAGCAGTGGGATTGCTGGGTCATAAGGCAGTTCTATTTCCAGTTTTTTAAGGAATCTCCACACTGTTCTCCATAGTGGCTGTACTAGTTTGCATTCCCACCAACAGTGGAAGAGGGTTCCCTTTTCTCCACACCCTCTCCAGCATTTATTACTTGTAGACTTTTGGATCGCAGCCATTCTGACTGGCGTGAAATCGTACCTCATAGTGGTTTTGATTTGCATTTCTCTGATAATGAGTGATGTTGAGCATCTTTTCATGTGTTTGTTAGCCATCTGTATGTCTTCTTTGGAAAAATGTCTATTTAGTTCTTTGGCCCATTTTTTGATTGGGTCATTTATTTTTCTGGAATTAAGCTGTAGGAGTTGCTTGTATATTTTTGAGATTAGTTGTTTGTCAGTTGCTTCATTTGCTATTATTTTCTCCCATTCTGAAGGCTGTCTTTTCACTTTGCTTATAGTTTCCTTTGTTGTGCAGAAGCTTTTAAGGTTAATTAGGTCCCATTTGTTTATTTTTGCTTTTATTTCCAATATTCTGGGAGGTGGGTCCTAGAGGATCCTGCTGTGATATATGTCGGAGAGTGTTTTGCCTATGTTCTCCTCTAGGAGTTTTATAGTTTCTGGTCTTACGTTTAGATCTTTAATCCATTTTGAGTTTATTTTTGTGTATGGTGTTAGAAAGTGTTCTGGTTTCATTCTTTTACAAGTGGTTGACCAGATTTCCCAGCACCACTTGTTAAAGAGATTGTCTTTAATCCATTGTATATTCTTGCCTCCTTTGTCAAAGATAAGGTGTCCATATGTGTGTGGATTTATCTCTGGGCTTTCTATTTTGTTCCATTGATCTATATTTCTGTCTTTGTGCCAGTACCATACTGTCTTGATGACTGTGGCTTTGTAGTAGAGCCTGAAGTCAGGTAGGTTGATTCCTCCAGTTCCATTCTTCTTTCTCAAGATTGCTTTTGCTATTCGAGGTTTTTTGTTTTTCCATACAAATTGTGAAATTATTTGTTCTAGCTCTGTGAAGAATGCTGTTGGTAGCTTGATAGGGATTGCATTGAATCTATAGATTGCTTTGGGTAGTATACTCATTTTCACTATATTGATTCTTCCAATCCATGAACATGGTATATTTCTCCATCTATTAGTGTCCTCTTTGATTTCTTTCACCAATGTTTTATAGTTTTCTATATATAGGTCTTTAGTTTCTTTAGGTAGATATATTCCTAAGTATTTTATTCTTTCCGTTGCAATGGTGAATGGAATTGTTTCCTTAATTTCTCTTTCTCTTTTCTCATTATTAAGAGTATAGGAATGCAAGGGATTTCTGGGTGTTGATTTTATATCCTGCAACTTTACTATAGTCATTGATTAGTTCTAGTAATTTTCTGGTGGAGTCTTTAGGGTTTTCTATGTAGAGGATCATGTCATCTGCAAATTGTGAGAGTTTTACTTCTTCTTTTCCAATTTGGATTCCTTTTATTTCTTTTTCTGCTCTGATTGCTGTGGCCAAAACTTCCAAAACTATGTTGAATAGTAATGGTGAAAGTGGGCACCCTTGTCTTGTTCCTGACTTTAGAGGAAATATTTTCAATTTTTAACCATTGAGGATAATGTTTGCTGTGGGTTTGTCATATATAGCTTTTATTATGTTGAGGTATGTTCCTTCTATTCCTGCTTTCTGGAGAGTTTTGATCATAAACGGATGTTTAATTTTGTCAAAGGCTTTCTCTGCATCTATTGAGATAATCATATGGTTTTTATTTTTCAATTTGTTAATGTGGTGTATTACATTGATTGATTTGCGGATATTGAAGAATCCTTGCATCCCTGGGATAAAGCCCACTTGGTCATGGTGTATGATCTTTTTAATGTGTTGTTGGATTCTGATTGCTAGAATTTCGTTAAGGATTTTTGCATCTATGTTCATCAGTGATATTGGCCTGTAGTTTTCTTTTTTTGTGGGATCTTTGTCAGGTTTTGGTATTAGGGTGATGGTGGCCTCATAGAATGTTTGGAAGTTTACCTTCCTCTGCAATTTTATGGAAGAGTTTGAGCAGGATAGGTGTTAGCTCTTCTCTAAATTTTTGGTAGAATTCAGCTGTGAAGCCATCTGGACCTGGACTTTTGTTTGCTGGAAGATTTTTGATTACAGTTTCAATTTCCGTGCTTGTGATGGGTCTTTTAAGATTTTCTATTTCTTCCTGGTCCAGTTTTGGAAAGTTGTACTTTCCTAAGAATTTGTCCATTTCTTCCACGTTGTCCATTTTATTGGCATATAATTGTTGATAGTAGTCTCTTATGATCCTTTGTATTTCTGTGTTGTCTGTTGTGATCTCTCCATTTTCATTTCTAATTTTATTGATTTGATTTTTCTCCCTTTGTTTCTTGATGAGTCTGGCTAATGGTTTGTCAATTTTATTTATTCTTTCAAAGAACCAGCTTTTGGCTTTGTTGATTTTTGCTATGGTCTCTTTTGTTTCTTTTGCCTTTATTTCTGCTCTAATTTTTAAGATTTCTTTCCTTCTACTAACCTTGGGGTCCTTCATTTCTTCCTTTTCTAGTTGCTTTAGGTGTAGAGTTAGGTTATTTATTTGACTTTTTTCTTATTTCTTGAGGTGTGCCTGTATTGCTATGAACTTTCCCCTTGGGACTGCTTTTACCGTGTCCCACAGGTTTTGGGTTGTTGTGTTTTCATTTTCATTCATTTCTATGCAGATTTTGATTTCTTTTTTGATTTCTTCTGTGATTTGTTGGTTATTCAGCAGCGTGTTGATCAGCCTCCATATGTTGGAATTTTTAATAGTTTTTCTCCTGTAAATGAGATGTAATTTCTAACTTTTAAACAACATTACATTTTTTACTACGTTTTTGAAGGTACACACTAGTGGATTGTATCAGTTAGGGTTATCATAAGGTGTGAATTTGGAGGAACTGTTCTAATTTGCTCTTAAAGAGTGATTAGTCAAACAATGTTTTAGCATTTTATGATTTCATCATTTATCTCTAACTTAAAATTAGAATAGAAACTACAAATAGAAAAATTATGTTTGATTGTTTTTTTTTTTCATAACATGACATCTTTTTAACATTGTAAGTTTTTTTAAGAACATTTATTTGGTAGAATAAGACCATATGATAATGACTGAAAAGCTGATTTTATGCTTTCTATAATTTTTTTTTGTATTAACATCTCAAATCACAGTATGACACCACATATTAAAATGCGTTGTAAAAAAAAAGTGGCACTTGTTTTAGGGAAGATGTTGCAACATCTTAGAAGTCATGCCAGTCTTTATCCTGATTTGGGAGTTGTCTTTTCAATTGGGGTTGATTCATACTCAAAATGATGACAAATACTAGCGTGATACATAATATTTGCATTTTGACTAAGGTTAAAGTGATTAAGTTAGTTTTATTCAGAGTTGTAAACGTTGGACATAATAATAATATGTATTCCAATTTGATATTCTGAACTAAATTCAAGGGATCTAAGCTAAAGGAAATAGCTTTGATAAGAGATTTTCTGGCTAGCAAAGCAGAAAATAAAAGAAATTGCTAGAATACTTCATTTCACTTCCTGAGACCACCCCCACATTGTTCTTTGTTCTAATCAAAGTTGGATATGGGTCAAAAATGTCCTAACACTTACTCATTGCTTCTCTGAAAAATACCCAAACTAAAGAAAATGAAAAGTGAGAAAAAGGAGTGTAAACAAGGCAGACGAAATATTCCCAAGAGGTAGATTTTACTAAGACAGGCATAAGAAACTGAGAGAAATGTTTCTCCATCATCTCAGTGAAGTGACAAACAGCATATTTGTTTCTAAAACAAAAATACAAAAGATACGATTCAGATGTAAAAGTTTAAAAATATTATTATAGGAGGTGGAAATTGGGAGATAAAAATTGGGCACCAATTTAAAAGGGAAGGGAGTAGTAAAATCTTGATGGAATGAAAGTACTTTAGAAACAACAACATAACCAGGACAGAGGACAGAATCAGAGATATGACAACAAAGGAGATCAAATTTTATCTTCAGAGAGAGCCAGGCTATGAAATAGTTGTGGAGAGCATCATGAATGAACCAATGGTGATACTAAACTCCAGGGCATTAAAAAAAGAAAAAAAAAAAAAAAAGTCATCAAGTAGAAGTTGTTGTTTAGTTGCTAAGTCATTTCCAATCCTTCTGCAACCCCGTGGATTATAGCCTACCAGGCTCCTCCGTCCATGGGATTCTCAAGGCAAAACTACTGGAGTGGGTTGTGATTTCCTTCTATGGTGTGTCTTCCTGACCCAAGGATCCAACCCGTGTCTCCTGTATTGGCAATTGGGTTCTTTACTACTGAGCCACCAGGGAAGCCCCATCAAGTAAATATTCACACCAATCACGGACAAAAACTTTCATGAAGTAAAGAAAGACTGGCATCTGAAGATGAAAAGTCACATCATGGGGTGTGGGTGGGTGACTGCGGGAAAGAAAGGTGAAAATTCTGAAACAGACCTACCAAAAAAAGCCAGATGCTGCTTAGATTAGAAGGAATCCAAATATTGACGAAAATATGAGCATGGCTCAGAGTTTTCTAAAATAGCTTTTAACTATAAAAGAGTAGAGAAGTTTCTACAAATGTCTGAGGAAAATATGTCCAGAGTTTTTTGCTTAACACAAGTATTCTTCAAATATAAAGTCAAAGCCTGAGTCTCTCAATGTTACAGGATTCAGAGGACTCTTGATGGTGAATATTGAATCTAGAAATAAAATAATATAACAGATGGGAAATATTTAAATATTCTAATGTAGATAACTAAAGATAAATAATTATAAGCTGCATTTTATATAATAACAGGTAAATGCTATACATAATGACAGTAAGATAAAAAGATAAAGTATTGAAATTAGGAAACATCAAAAGAAATATAAATGCAAACATTTCTCCATTTATCACAACAGGGGAATGATCACAAAATAGTGCTTAAAATTAAAGTCAGAAAAGATTGTAACATTTTTCATAATAATACCTTTTCTTAGCTCCAGAAAAATCTCCTGATAATTGATGTTAGATTTCATTAGCATTCAGTTCAGTTCAGTCACTCAGTTGTATCCGACTCTTTGTGACCCTCTGGACTACAGCTCGCCAGTCTTCCCTGTCCATCACCAATACCTGGAACTTGCTCAAACTCATGACCATCGAGTTGGTGATGCCATCCAATCATCTCATCCTCTGTTGTCCCCTTTTCCTCCCTCCTTCAATCTTTCCCAGCATCAGGGTATTTTCCAGTGAGTCAGTTCTTTGCATCAGGTGGCCAAAGTATTGGGGTTTCAGCTTCAGCATCAGTTCTTCCAATGAATATTCAGGACTGATTTCCTTTAGGATGCACTGGTTCAATCTTGCAGTCCAAGGGACTCTCAAGAGTCTTCTCCAACACCACAGTTCAGAAACATCAATTCTTTGGTGCTCAGCTTTCTTTAGAGTCCAACTCTCACATCCATACATGACTACTGGAAAAACCATAGCTTTGATTAGATGGACCTTTGTTGGCAAAGTAGTATCCCTGCTTTTTAATATGCTGTCTAGCTTGGTCATAGCTTTTCTTCCAAGGAGCAAGCATCTTTTAATTTCGTGGCTGCAGTCACCATCTGCAGTGATTTTGGAGCCTAAGAAAATAAAACCTGCTAGTTTCCATTGTTTTCCCATCTATCTGCCATGAAGTGATGGGACCAGATGCCATAATCTTAGTTTTTTGAATGTTGAGTTTTAAGCCAACTTTTTTACTATCTTCTTTTACTTTCATCAAGAGGCTCTTTAGTTCTTTGCTTTCTGCCATAAGCGTAGTGTCATCTGCATATCTGAGCTTATTGATATTTCTCTCAGCAATCTTGATTCCAGCTTGTGCTTCATCCAGCCCAGCATTTCGCATGATGTACTCTACATATAAGTTAAATAATCAGTGTATTAATATACATCCTTTACATACTTCTTTACCAATTTGGAACCAGTCCATTGTTCCATATCTCGTACAAACTGCTGCTTTTCTCAGGAATCAGGTAATGTGATCTGGTATTCTCATCTCTTGAAGAATTTTCCACAGTTTTTTTTTTTTTTTTGTGATCCACGCAGTCAAAGGCTTTGGCATAGTCAATAAAGCAGAAGCAGATGTTTTTTTCTGGAACTTTCTTGCCTATCTAATGATGCAATGGATGTTGGTACTTTACTCTCTCGTCTCTCTGCCTTTTCTAAATCCATAGTGAACATCTTGAAGTTCTCAGTTCATGTACTGTTGAAGCCTGGCTTGGAGAATTTTAAGCATTATTTTGCTAGCATGTGAGATGGGTGCAATTGTGGGGTAGTTTGAACATTCATTGGTATTGCCTTTCTTTGGGATTGGAAAGAAAACTGACCTTTTCCAGTCCTGTTAACACTACTGAGTTTTTCAACTTTGCTGACATACTGAGTACAGCACTTTCACAGCATCATCTTTTAGGATTTGAAATAGCTCAGCTGGAATTCCATCACCTCCACTAGCTTTGTTCATAGTGATGCTTCCTAAGGCCTACTTGACTTTTTCTTCCAGCATGTCTGGCTCTAAGTGATTGATCACACACACCATCATGGTTATCTGGGTCATGAAGATATTTTTTGTATAGTTCTGTGTATTCTTGCTACCTCTTAATATCTTCTGCTTCTGTTATATCCATACCATTTCTGTTCTTTATTGTGTCCATATTTGCATGAAATGGTCCCTTGTTATCTCTAAGTTTCTTGAGATGTCTAGTCTTTCCCATTCTATTGTTCTCTATTTCTTTGCACTAATCACTAAGGAAGGCTTTCTTATCTCTCCTTGCTACTCTTTGGAACTCTGCATTCAGGTGGGTATATTTTTCCTTTTATATTTTGTCATTAGCTTCTCTTCTTTTCTCAGCTATTTGTAAAGCCTTGTCAGACAACCATTTTGCATTTTTGCATTTGTTTTTCTTGGGGATGGTCTTGATACCTGCCTCCTGTACAGTGTCACGAACCTCCGTCCATAGTTCTTCAGGTACTCTATCTATCAGATCTAATCCTTTGAATCAATTTGTCACTTCCATTGTATAATTGTCAGGGATTTGACTTAGGTCATATCTGAATGGTCTAGTGGTTTTCCTTACTTTCTTCAATTGAAGTCTGAATTTTGCAATAAGGCATTCATGATCTGAGCCACAGTTAGCTCCTGGTCTTGCTTTTTTTCTGACTGTATAGAGCTCCTCCATCTTCAGCTGCAAGGAATATAATCAATCTGATTTCGATATTGACTATCTGTTGATGTCCATGTGTAGAGTCGTCTCTTCTGTTGTTGAAAGTGTGCGTTTGCTGTGACCAGTGTTGCAGGAAATGATCAGTGTTATATACTAATGTTAATTGTTTCATTAACATTCAGTTCAGTTCAGTTCAGTTGCTCAGTCATGTCCGGCTCTTTGCGACCCCATGAAACACAGCATGCCAGGCCTCCCTGTCCATCATCAACTCCCACAGTTCACTGAAACTCATGTCCATTGAGTCGGTGATGCCATCCAGCCATCTCATCCTCTGTCGTCCCCTTCTCTTCCTGCCCCCAATCCCTCCCAGCATCAGGGTCTTTTCCAGTGAGTCAACTCTTCACATGAGGTGGCCAAAGTATTGGAGTTTCACTTCAGCATTAGTTAGTAAACAGTTAATTGTAAGGTGTACCCCTGTTTTATGCAGCGCTTATGAAGAAAAATAAATGATAAAAATATACTATGCATGCATGCTAAGTCACTCATTCATGTCCAACTCTGCAACCCCATAGACTATAACCTTCCAGGTTCCTCTAACCATGAGATTTTCCAGGAAAGAATATTGGAGTGAGTTGCCATTTCTTTCTCTATAGTATCTTCCTGACCCAGGGATTGAATCCCTGTCTCCAGTGCCTCCTGCATTGGCAGGTGGATTCTTTACCATTGAGTCACCTGGGAAGCTCCAGATAAACTCTGCATAGTATTAAAACTTCCTTAACTATAAGAGTCATTCTGATTCCAGAGTTTAGAATGTGGAAACAAGTATCTTTAACTGAAGCAACATGGTGTGTCCTTTGGTAAAGAGGCATTTATCTGAACTTCAAAAATTCCTGTTGGTTTTAATATCTGCATTTTATAATTCAGTAATTTAAAGTTTAAGATCTTTATTAAAAATAGCATCAATGTTATTTTGCATTTATTCATATATTCCTACATGTTAAAAATGCACATATATTCTTTCTCTCCTTCCCCTTCTATCTCTATATCTACCCAGACATTCATCCACTCATGTCCTTATATATATTTTCATCCATAGCATGACTTATGTAAATGTCTCCATCACATAGTAACTAAGGTTAATTCACGTGGTTGAATTCAATGCATATATATGTGTGCTTATGTGTATAAGAATTCATTTCTTGGTTAGTCTCTTCCTTGAAATTTTTGTAATAGACATCTATCAAATTTTCAAAGAAATCATTATTCTTAGAAAATTTGCTTTCCTTCCAGGAATAACCATAAAAAAAGTGTCTTGCAATTTTTCTTGGGAGACCTTGTTGTATTACCAGCCAAAGGAAGAGATTTGTTCTGATTTGAGTAGGTGTGACTCTGCATATCCAGTTTGGTGTCTGGGCAATTGCTTTATGATTTTTTTTTTTTTTTTTGCCTCATGACATCTTTGAGAAGTCAAATACATACATACATATATACACACACACAATTTTTTTCTTTCACTGTCTTACATTTGGAAAATTACTGTGAAACAATTTTTAGAAAGCTGCAAAGAAGTAGCTGAATGTAAAGTATAGAGTTTTGGGGCTGTGAAGTGCTGGTGGACATTTTGCCTGGTTTATTTCTTGCTAATAGATTGCATTGCTTAGTCATATGGAAGATCATCAAGGTCTGTCTCAGGCTAATCAATTTACTGCCACAGAGGAATACTTGTCATATGATTGTTATCACTGATAGTTGACTTATGATGTATTTCTTCTACAAGTAATAATTAAATTTTGATTACACTTTAATATGCTAATGTCTGACTCATTGGAAAAGACCCCTGATGCTGGGAAAGATTGAGGGCATGAGGAGAAGTAGGTAACAGAGGATGAGATGGTTGGATGGCATCACCAACTCAATGGACACGAGTTTGTGAAAACTTTGGGAGATGGTGAAAGACAGGAAAGCCTGCAGTCCTGCAGTCCTTGGAGTCACAAAGAGTTGGACACAACTTAGTGACTGAAAGTGAAAAAGCAAAAAACAATCCTTATTCCCATTTAATTACCTTAAAATTTGAGCCAAACCAAGAAAGTCATGAAGGAGAAGCATAAAATTCTAGCATTGCCCCTTATTCAAAGGGTGTTACTGGGGAATTTATTTAATGTCTCAAGACCTTAATTATTTTCATCTACAAATAATTACTTTTTGTGACAAATAAATGATAAAATATATGAAAACATTACCAACATGTAACTTCCGATATATACATATTTAACAAGCATTATTTATATTATGGGGTTTCCCTGGTGGCTCAGATGGTAACGAATATGCTTACCATGCAGGAGAAACAGATTTGATCTCTGAGTCAGAAAGATCCCCTGGAGAAGGAAATGGCAACCCACTCCAGTATTCTTGCTTGGAGAATTCCAAGGGCAGAGGAGACTGAGGGGCTATAGTCCATGTGGTCGCAAAGAGTCAGTCATAACTGAGTAACACACACACACACACATACACACATATGTTATATATATATTTCTATTTAAATATGTCAAGAGCAAGATAATGTTCTTCATTAACCACAGTAGCTCTAAGGACAAGTAAGGAGGGAAGACCCATAAAATTACCCCAGGACCATTGATAGAAGCAATGGAGTACAATGGAGTTCCCACCTTGAAAAAGATGGAGTTGTGGAAAGTGCAGGGATTGCCCCCAGCTGGGAGCTAGACCACATACCCACTGTCTCTGGGACATAGTTCTGTCAGCCCTGTGGTGTCTGTAGCCTCCAAGCTGCCAATCTGGAACTTGCTCAGAACTGTGGGAATTTAGGTGATATGGGAAATGTAATTATAAAACAACCAGAGGATAAATAGCATCTTCAAAGTTATCTTCAAATACAAATGCAAAATTTCTCCTTCATATTTGTTGGTACACAGAAAACTAATAATATGTGACATAGACAATAATCACAACAAATTTAATCCAGAAACGAATGTAAACAACTGAAAGGATCAGAGAAAATTGAAATTAGTATATTATCATTTACAATGAGATAATGGAAAAATGTTATCTAAAACTAAACAATATCTATGCAACTAAACCAGAGTAATTGCATAGTAAATCTAAGCAGTAATAAATGGCAAGAAAAATGAAACAAAACCGATAAGTACAGCTCTGAAACATTGTTTTTGTTCACAAATCTGCCCATGAGTAATAAAAACGAAGTTCTTTGCTCCTGTTGTTTAGTTGCTGTTGTGTTCAACTCTTTTGTGTCCCCATGGACTGTAGTCCGCCAGGCTCCTCTGGCTATGGGATTCCCCAGGCAAGAATACTGGAGCGGGTTGCCATTTCCTTCTCCAGTGCACCTATTAACTATGGTATTATTTTATTAACATGGTAATCTCATGGCAGGTGATAGAGAGGAGATCCAAAAGCAAATTCTGGATCTTCATTTAAATAACATATGAGTTTGGGAAATTTACTTAATCCCTACTACTTCAATTTCTTCATTTAAAAACTATTACAAAATAGCAACTCAGTAGTGAACATTGAAGACTAATCAACTGATGAAGTTCGTTTCATACTGAGTCCATAATGTTAATTTTAATTACTGATTACATGTTTAGCCTTGAAATAAGCTTCCTAAATTAGTCATTTAGTGAGTATTAATTATTTTGATGAACAATGAACTTAATGTGCTGTGGCTTTTTTGGTTTGTTTTACCCATAACTAGATAATTTTTTCCCTCGTGAAAGAAATTAACATCATTTAATGCCCAATTGAAGGTCCTTGACTCACTATTCCGGGTAAACTAGTGTATATATCAAGAGTTTCACAGATCATTCTTGACTACCCAACAAAATTATGGAGGCTGAAGCTTCTGAAGCTTGCTTAAGCAATTGTACAGTGTTTTTTGTTTTTTTTTAAATTTTTGTAGTTGTTGCTTTGTTTTCACATTGTACTCCTAACTCCTAGCAGAGCTATTGAAGAAAAAGTTGTATAATCATGTTTATTTAATTAACAAAAAAAGAAAAGCCAAGGGAATTATTGTATAAAATCCTTTCATAATCTTTAAAATGCTGATTTCTTTTTATTATTTCCAGCTACTTTTGAATTTCACATATTTCTTGGGCATAAAAATAGATAGAATGTGGTTCTTGGAAAGCTCTACTTTCCAGACCATTCTTGTGAAATTTTAAAATTTGCAGAATATTTTCTTTTCATTGTTAGCTGATTTGGCTAGTTCTTTATATAAAGTTTTTCAAAATTGAAATGAATATTTTTGTGGAATATTCAAGCCATGCATTTCTGGAGAATGTATCACTGTTTATCTGCTTCAAATATTTTTTTTTTATGTAAAATAATTTGCATCATTCATACTTTAAAGGACTTTCATACTGTAGTTTTAGTTTTTTTCACATATAAATATTCAAGTTACTGAACATATTAATACAATGATATTTAAAACTGAGTGGGAAGCTTTAATTTTCATCTTTACAACAGATTTCTGTAACTGCCAAAGGGCTGCTTTGGATTTGTTTTGAATTGTGAATTACCATTTCGATCTCAATGGTCTTTTTTTTTTTTTATTGCATCACTGTTTTTATTTACAACTTTATTGGCAAAAAAGAAAAGGGAGTAGTTTCAAACAGTTTAACACAGGGCATTGCAGTTGGTCCTGTCGGATTAATGAAGTTTCATTTTAAATGACCATCTAATTGTCCAAAGATATACAATAATGAACCTGCATATGCAGTTTCCTTGATGAAGTACAGGCTTATATCTTAGTCTTTTAAACATATAAATACAAAGGAAATAGAATCACTCATTAAAAATTGCATTAAATGAAGGGTAATTTAAATTTATATTGTCCTTGTAACAACACATGCCCAGTGAAAATCAAAAGCTGGAAAAGTAGTATACACTTCCTACTTGAGTGGACAATTATAACAATCAATCATTTCCTGCAATGACCATTTATCTTTAATTTATCATGAACTACTCTGAACTTACTATGAGATGTAGCCAAAGTCAGAAAACAAGATGTAGGGAGAATATTCCTTTTTTGGAGGAACTAAGCCTTCCAGAATCAGCATAGGAAACAAACATCCTGTTGAAGAGTTTTAGGTGGAAAAAAATTAATGTAGTCAATTTCAACTCCTGCTGAGCTGGCTCAGTTTTTTCATTGACTTGTTTGGTGTCATTCTTCTAAATTAAGTGTGTTTAATTCTTCTTCTAGTTCATCCAAATCTTCCCCAGTAAACAGATTTTCATCAACAGGAACGGCATCGATGGCTCCATTTTCCTGTCCTTCCCCTTCCTTGTCCTCCCCCTTCCTTGTCCTCTTCCAAATCACTTCTCTCACCATTTTCAGCCCTACCTCTGGAAGCTTCACTTAATAAGTTTTCATCCTTTTCTGAAGTATATGTGCTGAATCTTTCAAGACTGACTACAGTAATACCTGTCTCATCTACATCTCTTGGGATGTACAGGCTTAAATCAATGTCATTTACACTCACTGAATCATCAGCCTCATCACCACCTCTTCCCTGGGCGTAACAGGTATCATCTGCTTCCTCATCATCATCGCCAAACAGTTCAGGGCAAAATTCAAACACCTCACGACCACTGATCACTAATGCTTTCCCAGCTTTGAAGTCTGCTTTCCTTCTTTCTATATCTTGCTCAAGTTTATCAATCTTTTCTGTTTATTTTATTTTTTAACTTTACAATATTGTATTGGTTTTGCCATATATCAACATGAATCCGCCACAGGTATACACGTGTTCCCCATCCTGAACCCTCCTCCCTCCTCCCTCCCCATACCATTCCTCTGAGTCATCCCAGTGCACCAGCCCCAAGCATCCAGTATCTTGCATCGAACCTGGACTGGCGGCTTGTTTCATATGTGATATTATACATGTTTCAATGCCATTCTCCCAAATCATCCCACCCTCTCCCTCTCCCACAGAGTCCACAAGACTGTTCTACACATCAGTGTGTCAATCTTTTCTTGTCTTTTTCTTTTCTTCCATGCAAGAAAAGATTCTAGAGTGATTTTGGTAACATTTGGACCTAGGGCAGAACGCTCTCTTTCAATTAGATCTTCTAATGAAATTTCATCTTCTTTCTCTTCTTTCTTTTATCTTTTTTTCAAGACAAATCCAGGAGGCAGTACATGACAATACAAGCACGTATCACCCCCTCCAGGACATACCCAAAACCAGCCATATTTGTTGTTTTCAATAGCTTCAAGGAAATGCTTGCACACTATTTGAGTTTTTGGTTTTTTCTTTTCCACCTCACCGTGCTTCTTATTCACAACTTCTTCCAGTTTTTTCTCATCCCAATTATTCATAGTATCTTTTGCAAGTTCTTCATCTCTTGCATCAATGTAAACGCTTCGCTTTTCACATTTTCTCTCCAGAGTCAAGTCATGAGAGAACTTACACTTATCTCCTTTAGTACACTGTCCTTGCTTGAAGAATGCACATACTATGGATTTGGGATCTGCACCTTTACTTATTTTTTGAGCAGCAACTACAGGTTTGAACAACTCATTTAGCTCTTGCAATTCTTTCTTCTTGTCATCTTTCTTCAACTTCTTTTCAGCTTCACTTTGTGCTACCTGACGTGGATTCTGTTGACCAAATTTAACTTGATGAGTGACAGCCTTGATAAACTTCTGTTGCTTTGCTGCTTTCTTATTCTTCAGACCAAAAGTTTTGTCTTCGTTAATCTTCTCCTTCTTTTTCTGCTCCACCTTTTTGCTGCCCCCGGCCTGAGCCTGTTTCTTGGGGGGCATTGCGGAGACAGTTCGTGCCAGCCAGACTTAAGTGCATCTGGACTCCCTCAGGGACTCTGGCCCCGCGGAAGGAAGAGGAGGAAGACGCGCGCTGCCGTTGCTGCCGCACCGCACGTAAAGCTACTCCCTCAATGGTCTTTAAAATCATGATTAGCAAGAAGATAAGTGTTAGAAATTATACATGTATATATAAATATTACAATGTTAGAAATATATATATATATATATACACACACATATATGTGGTTCATTTTTATTTTATGCTTATGTATATACATTAGTTTGATAGAGCTGATGTAACAAAGTAAGGTACAGTTGGTAGCTTAAAACAATAGATATTTATTTTCTCATAGTTCTGGAGCCTAGACCTCTGAAATTAAGGTGTCAGTAGGGCCATGCTTTCTATGAAGTTTCCAAGTGAGGAGATTCCTTGCCTCTTCCAGCATTTGGTGTTTGCAAACATTCCTTGACATTCCCTGGGTTGTAGATATTGGGTTGGCCACAAAATTTATTCATGTTTTTCTGTAACAGCTGAAAAATCCAAATGAATATTATGGCCAGCCTAATACATCACTCCAGTCACGTGTTCATCTTCTCCCTATGTGTCTTCAGATCATTTTCTCTCTGTGCCTCTCTATCTCTTTGTCTCAAACTTTCTTTTTTATTATATAAGGGCACCATATTGGATTAGAGCCTGCAGTAAAGGCCTCTTAGTAACTAGATTACCTATGCAAGGAGCCTATTTCCAAATAATGTCACAGCTTGAGGTCCTGGAGCTTTTCACTTCAAGATAAGTTTGTGGAGTGACATAATTAAACCAAAATAGTGTGTTTATTGAATGAATTTACCTTTGAGTAGCTCTAGTTTTCTCCCTTTTCTAAATGAAATAAGGAATCAAGATAAAGATATTTATCATCTTCTAACCAAATTTAATGGTCAAGAAAATTTTCAAATGGACTAAAATCTTGAAAACGTGGCCTCATTCACATTTCTTTCAAAGATAGGCCATAGTATTGCTTTCATGAGATACCTCTTTAAAATACAAACTGAGCATAAAATTCATTTTAGATCACATTTTTGGTGATTGGTTCAGCAGATCAAATTATGCAGACTCTGTAGAGAAGGAAAATTTTTATGTTTAAATTTTTATTACAAGTTGAAGAGAGTTGATTCCTTAGGGTGACATTGACATTATGTTAATGCAGGCAACTACAAACTTCTCAGAATAGTATATTCAAAGGACAACATCTGGCATCCGGAGGTCTTAATCCCAAGGGAGGAACAATGCTGCAGGGGACACAGCATAGCACTATTTATATTAAAATGGAAAGAACGGAAAGACAAAATTGCCTTTGTCACAAGAACATATACCTTCAATCTAGTCATGACAAAAGCATCAGACAAATGCATTTTGAGGAACATTCTACAAAACACCTGACCAGTCCTCTTAAATATTTTTAAATGACTCCTCAACATCATTGGAACAAAGACTTTGAGAAAATACTGTTGTCAAGTTGGGCTTGGGAGACATGAAAATCAATGCAATGTAGTATCCTGGATGGGATCCTAGGACAGAAAATGAACATGAAGGAAAACACTAAGGACACTGTAAAACTTTGTTGATAATAACAGATCGATATTGTGACAAATACACCACATTTTAGTGCAAGCTGCTAATACAGACGAAACCGAGTGCTATAACCTCTCTGAATGATCTATACAACTTTTCCACAAGTGTAAGAGAATTCCAAGATAAAAAGCTTATTTTACTAAAAAATGGAAGATGAAACTAACATTTGGCAAACTTTGTCTCCTGTTCAAGAAGGGGTTACTGTATTGGCTGAAGGAATCAACACTATCTTATCAAGAAAAAGTGGGGCTGCCACTCCACAGTGAAAGGAGGGAGGCATATGTCTAGAATATAAACTATCCTTTGGGATAGCCCCATGTCCTACTTGGCAATCAATGGGAAACTACAGAAATATATAAGAGCCAGGACTGGACTGCTAATAGCTCAGAACCTTCAGAAAGAAAGATGATTTGGGATCATCCTATCAGACAAAGAACTACACCAAGATGCTGGCAAATGGGGAAGAAAATAAGGTGTACATCATGAAGGAGTTCTTCTTCTGGCATCATGTATTTTTGCCTTTTCATACTGTCCATGGGATTCTCCATGCACTGGTCCTTCTCCAGTGGACCGCATTTGTGAGAACTCTTCACTATGGTCCAACTGTCTTGGGTGGCCCTGCATGGCATGGCTCATAGCTTCCTTGAGTTATGCAAGCCCTTTCTCTACGACAAGACTCTGATCCCATGATGCTGGGAAAGATTGAAGGCAAAATGAGAAGGGGGCAGCAGAGAATAAGATGGGTAGATAGCATCACCAACTCAATGGACATGAATTTGAGCAAACTCCAGGAGATAGCGGAGGACAGAAGAGCCTGGCATGGTACAGTCCTCGGGGACTTGAAGAGTCGGACATAACTTAGTGACTGAACAACAGCAACAACAACAACAACAATGAATGAGTAAAGTTGTAAAAGTAACGACCATAAGATCAACTGTGGCAAAGAGGATTGCAATAGTTGCGAGTATTTCTTTCTTATTTTGGTGTTTATGGACTACTGTACAATTAACCAATTTTGCCCCTTCTTCCTTTTTTTTTAATGTCATCTCACCTAGAAATGTTAGTAGATATTCTTATATTTTAGTATTTAGGCTGAAGTATATTAAGGAGGGCTATGACTCAGCTAAAAGAGGAGTGAACCTCACCCAAATATGGATAATGTAACTGTGTATCCTCTTGGGGAGCAATTAGAATGTTCTCAGTGTATGAGAAAGAGTAGAAACATTACGGGTGAAATGAAATATTTACTTTAAAATTTAGGATGGTTAAAAGAGACATGCATGCAAGCTAAGTCTCTTCAGTCATGTCTGACTCTGTGCCACCCCATGGACTATAACCCTCTAGGTTCCTCTGTCCATGGGATTCTCCAGGAAAGAATACTGGAGTGGGCTGCCATGCCCTTCTCCAAAAGAGACATAGATGCCAAGATAAATATAAGTGGAAAGATAAGAGGTTGACTGGTGGCACTGGACTGTGTCAACTTAGCTATGAGATGCACTGGGTTAGAGAAAGGTATGCAGGATATTGAAGGCAAGATCCGAAGGAGTGCCTTTAGATCTTACAGACCTTCTGGCCTTTTTGGGCCCATTTTGCCTTCAGATAATTAAGTCCTTATGTGTTAAGATCTCCATGGGAGGTGGAGGCACTGTCCCTCCCAGACTTCCTCTCTGATCTTCTGGTTCAGGAGCTCAGCCAGGTGTTTTCCTTCAGGTTCTCCCCACCCTGGGCCAGATACCCTTGGGAAGGTCATCAGAATCTTCTATAGGTCATTTCACAGTCAAGATGGTGGGCAGTGAGATTGACACAGGCTCTCATTTGCTCTTGAAGGTTTTAGTTTGTCCTCATGGGTTTAAATTTTTTTTGTGTATATGTCTGCTGCATTTCCAGCTCCTTTTCTGGATTCATGACACTTCCCCCAGGCTCATTATCATAGCTAGATGCTATCCAAGGACTTCGTGAGCTCCCACAAAGGACTGTGTAGGGATTGATCACCACAGTCAATGACCTACATCATGTCATTCCTGGTGCAAGCATGCGTGCTGAGTCACTTCAGTCATTTCTGATTCTTTTCGACTCTATGGACTGCAGCCCACCAGGCTCCTCTGTCCATGGGACTCTCTAGGCAAGAATACTGGGGTGGGTTGCCATGCCCATCTCCAGGGGATCTTTTGACCCCAGGATGGAACCCATGTCTCTTACATCTCCTGTACTGGTAGGTGGGTTCTCATTCATGGTAGTTCTGCTTATCTGGTCAAACCCTTAGTAATGTGAAACACACAAAGGCCAGTTGTGGAGGTAGATGAACCAGAATGGGAAGCCAGAGGGCAAACATCAGCGTCACAAATCAGACAGAGAATTTGGAGAAGCATCTGGATTCTCCTTCCCCACCCCCAACACTGCTTGAAGAAGCAAAGAATAGCAGGTGTATCTGCACAAGAAATAAAGCAACCAGCAGCTACTATAAAGGCAAGAGGTGTCCTAGGAAGACAGTAGCACCTCGAGGACACAAGGAACCCAAGAAGCAGATCAAGGTGCCAACTCAGCCCACTAGGCAGCATGGCCTTCCCCAATTAGCCCACTCAATTACAAGAAACAAGGTTCTGTAATCAATCACATCTGTACACAGAGACAAATGAACACAGGTTATCAAATTAAAGGAAAAGTAGAAAAATTAAACCTTACTAATTACTTGAAGGAAAGCAGTAACATGAATGAGCCATCAACCTTAACCAACAGAATAATTCATTAACACTGGACTATGCAGGAGCAATCCTTAAGCATTTAAACATTTAAAACAAATGTGTTTAGATACACTGGACATGGTTTTAATTCCCACAAAGGATACTGTTATAAACTAGGGAAAAGCATACTTTAAAACTTAAAGCCTTAATATAACACATGAAAAATGGGAAAACATAGTAAGAGGATGAGAGGCAGAAGGAAGAGAGCTTGGTTATTTACAAGTGAATATGAGTCAGATGAAGACCTACAAGACCTTTTAGAACTAACACCCAAAAAAGATGTCCTTTTCATTATAGGGGACTGGAATGCAAAAGTAGGAAGTCAAGAAACACCTGGAGTAACAGGCAAATTTGGCCTTGGAATACAGAATGAAGCAGGGGAAAGACTAATAGAGTTTTGCCAAGAAAATGCACTGGTCATAACAAACACCCTCTTCCAACAACACAAGAGAAGACTCTACACATGGACATCACTAGATGGTCAACACCGAAATCAGATTGATTATATTCTTTGCAGCCAAAGATGGAGAAGCTCTATACAGTCAGCAAAAACAAGACCAGGAGCCGACTGTGGCTCAGATCATGAACTCCTTATTGCCAAATTTAGACTTAAATTGAAGAAAGTAGGGAAACCACTAGACCATACAGGTATGACCAAAATCAAATCCCTTATGATTATACAGTGGAAGTGAGAAATAGATTTAAGGGCCTAGATCTGATAGTTAGAGTGCCTGGATGAACTATGGAATGAGGTTCATGACATTGTACAGGAGACAGGGATCAAGACCATTGCCATGGAAAAAAAATGCAAAAAAGCAAAATGGCTGTCTGGGGAGGCCTTACAAATAGCTGTGAAAAGAAGAGAAGCGAAAAGCAAAGGAGAAAAGGAAAGATATAAGCATCTGAATGCAGAGTTCCAAAGAATAGCAAGAAGAGATAAGAAAGCCTTCTTCAGCTATCATTGCAAAGAAATAGAGGAAAACAACAGAATGGGAAAGACTAGATATCTCTTCAAGAAAATTAGAGATACCAAGGGAACATTTCATGCAAAGATGGGCACAATAAAGGACAGAAATGGTATGGACCTAAGAGAAGCAGAAGATATTAAGAAGAGATGGCAAGAATACACAGAAGAACTGAACAAAAAAGATCTTCATGACTGAGATAATCACGATGGTGTGATCACTGACCTAGAGCCAGACATCCTGGAATGTGAAGTCAAGTGGGCCTTAGAAAGCATCACTATGAACAAAGCAAGTGGAGGTGATGGAATTCCGGTTGAGCTATTCCAAATCCTGAAAGATGGTGCTGTGAGAGTGCTGCATTCAATATGCCTGCAAATTTGGAAAACTCAGCAGTGGCCACAGGACTGGAAAATATCAGTTTTCATTCCAATCCCAAAGAAAGGCAATGCCAAAGAATGCTCAAACTACCGCACAACTGCAATCATCTCACATGCTAGTAAAGTAATGCTCAAAATTCTCCAAGCCAGGCTTCAGCAATATGTGAACTCTGAACTTCCAGATGTTCAAGCTGGATTTAGAAAAGGCAGAGGAACCAGAGATCAAATTGCCAATATCCGCTGGATCATGGAAAAAGCAAGAGAGTTCCAGAAAAACATCTATTTCTGCTTTATTCACTATGCCAAAGCCTTTGACTGTGTGGATCACAATAAACTGTGGAAAATTCTGAAAGAGATGGGAATACCAGGCCACCTGATCTGCCTCTTGAGAAATCTGTGTACAGGTCAGGAAGCAACAGTTAGAACTGGACATGGAACAACAGACTGGTTCCAAATAGGAAAGGGAGTACGTCAAGGCTGTATATTGTCAGCCTGCTTATTTAACTTCTGTGCAGAGTACATCATAAGAAATGCTGGACTGGAAGAAACACAAGCTGGAATCAAGATTGCCCGGAGAAATATCAATAACCTCAGATATGCAGATGACACCACCCTGATGGCAGAAAGTGAAGAAGAACTCAAAAGCCTCTTGATGAAAGTGCAAGTGGAGAGTGAAAAAGTTGGCTTAAAGCTCAACATTCAGAAAACGAAGATCATGGCATCCGGTCCCATCACTTCATGGGAAATAGATGGGGAAACAGTGGAAACAGTGTCAGACTTTATTTTTCTGGGCTCCAAAATCACTGCAGATGGTGACTGCAGCCATGAAATTAAAAGACGCTTACTCCTTGGAGGGAAAGTTATGACCAACCTAGATAGCATATTCAAAGCAAAGACATTACTTTGCCAACAAAGGTTCGTCTAGTGAAGGCTATGGTTTTTCCTGTGGTCATGTATGGATGTGAGAGTTGGACTGTGAAGAAGGCTGAGCGCTGAAGAATTGATGCTTTTGAACTGTGGTGCTGGAGAAGACTCTTGAGAGTCCCTTGGACTGCAAGGAGATCCAACCAGTCCATTCTGAAGGAGATCAGCCCTGGGATTTCTTTGGAAGGAATGATGCTAAAGCTGAAACTCCAGTACTTTGGCTACCTCATGCGAGGAGTTGACTCATTGGAAAGGACTCTGATGCTGGGAGGGATTGGGGGCAAGAGGAGAAGGGGACGACAGAGGATGAGATGGCTGGATGGCATCACTGACTTGATGGATGTGAGTCAGAGTGAACTCCGGGAGTTGGTGATGGACAGGGAGGCCTGGTGTGCTGGAATTCATGGGGTCGCACAGAGTCGGACACGACTGAGCGACTGAACTGCACTGAACTGAACTGATGAGTCAGATGAATAATGAAATTTTCAACACATTTAATGTGGGGTAGCAATACAATATCTTAAATATACTGGGGGACAATTAACTTGAAATTTGATTCCTCTGTTCAGCTATACTAGAATTTGTTGGAAAAAACAAATGAAACCATTTTTTTGGTGCTCAAAGTCTCAGAAATTTTTGTCAAGTAGAGGGTATCTCTGAAATAATTATTTAGGAATAAATAGTTTTAAGGAAATCTAGGCTAAAAGAAGTAGCGATTCAAAATATAGCAGTAAATCTTAAGTATTTGTCTAAATAATTCTTGCCATAATTTAAAAAAATCTGAATACAGACTCCAGAATATCTTAAAATAGAAATCTTGATCAGGGAGAAAAGTAAAAATATGCTAAAGGTTCTCTTCTTCATAGATAAGATGGAGATACTGTTTAGCTCCAGTCTGTAGTGGAGAAATTTGAGATATGTGGAACCAAAAGAATTGATCAAATCATCAAAAGAAATGAGGAAAAGGTAAAATAGCAAGTGGGGAACTAGAAAACATGAAATACAATGACAGAGACGCAAGCAGGAAAATCAGTCTAATGAAGGATGAAGTGGAGAGCATCTCAGTGGTTCAAATAATCCAGCAAACATCCTGTGCAACAGGCTATTTACAAGAAATGGTACTCAAAGTAGAAAAAATAGAAAGTCTAAAAATACTGGGATGGAAATGCTTTTTGCACAAAAAATTAAACCACGTATTATAACACTGATGTCAGGTGAAATTCAAAGAAAAAGGTTTGCAAGGGTTCAGAGGATGCACCTTCATCCTCTTCATTCATTACGTTGCCAAAGCTCTGATGAATTAAGGAGACATTCATTAGGTCTGTGAAGTGTGTCTGAAGTATGGATGGTACCGTTGTTATTATAAGAAGGTGGCCAAGAACAAGACCGACCCAGTGCATAGTGAAAACAGGAACTTTCTTTTTTTTAATTTAATTTAATTTTTTAACTTTACAGTATTGTATTGGTTTTGCCATATATCAACATGAATCTGCTACAGGTATACACATGTTCCCCATCCTGAACCCTCCTCCCTCCTCCCTCCCCTACCATCCCTCTGGGTCGTCCCAGTGCACCAGCCCCAAGCATCCAGTATCGTGCATCGAACCTGGACTGGTGACTCATTTCATATATGATATTATACATGTTTCAATGCCATTCTCCCAAAACATCCTACCCTCACCCTCTCCCACAGAGTCCAAAAGACTGTTCTATACATCAGTGTCTCTTTTGCTGTCTCATATACAGGCTTATTGTTACTATCTTTCTAAATTCCATATATATGCATTAGTATACTGTATTGGTGTTTTTCTTTCTGGCTTACTTCACTCTGTATCAGATCAGATCAGTCGTTCAGTCATGTCCGACTCTTTGCGACCCCATGAATTGCAGCATGCCAGGCTTCCCTGTCCATCACAAACTCCTGGAGTTCACTGAGACTCACGTCCATCAAGTCAGTGATGCCATCCAGCCATCTCATCCTCTGTCGTCCCCTTCTCCTTTTGCCCCCAATCCCTCCCAGCATCAGAGTCTTTTCCAATGAATCAACTCTTTGTATGAGGTGGCCAAAGTACTGGAGTTTCAGCTTTAGCATCATTCCTTCCAAAGAAATCCCAGGGCTGATCTCCTTCAGAATGGACTGGTTGGATCTCCTTGCAGTCCAAGGGACTCTCAAGAGTCTTCTCCAGCACCACAGTTCAAAAGCATCAATTCTTCAGCGCTCAGCCTTCTTCACAGTCCAACTCTCACATCCATACATGACCACAGGAAAAACCATAGCCTTCACTAGACGAACCTTTGTTGGCAAAGTAATGTCTCTGTTTTGAATATGCTATCTAGGTTGGTCATAACTTTCCTTCCAAGGAGTAAGTGTCTTTTAATTTCATGGCTGCAGTCACCATCTGCAGTGATTTTGTGAAAAATAAAGTCTGACACTGTTTCCACTGTTTCCCCATCTATTTCCCATGAAGTGATGGGACCGGATGCCATGATCTTCGTTTTCTGAATGTTGAGCTTTAAGCCAACTTTTTCACTCTCCACTTTCACCTTCATCAAGGGGCTTTTGAGTTCCTCTTCACTTTCTGCCATCAGGGTGGTGTCATCTGCATATCTGAAGTTATTGATATTTCTCCGGGCAATCTTGATTCCAGCTTGTGTTTCTTCCAGTCCAGTGTTTCTCATGATGTACTCTGCACAGAAGTTAAATAAGCAGGCTGACAATATACAGCCTTGACGTACTCCCTTTCCTATTTGGAACCAGTCTGTTGTTCCATGTCCAGTTCCAACTGTTGCTTCCTGACCTGCATACAAATTTCTCAAGAGGCAGATCAGGTGGTCTGGTATTGCCATCTCTTTCAGAATTTTCCACAGTTTATTGTGATCCACACAGTCAAAGGCTTTGGCATAGTGAATAAAGCAGAAATAGATGTTTTTCTCGAGCTCTTTTGCTTTTTCCATGATCCAGCGGATATTGGCAATTTGATCTCTGGTTCCTCCGCCTTTTCTAAAACCAGCTTGAACATCTGGAAGTTCAGAGTTCACATATTGCTGAAGCCTGGCTTGGAGAATTTTGAGCATTACTTTACTAGCATGTGAGATGAGTGTAATACAGGCTCCAAAAACGATTCTGGGGAAATCAGTCTTCAGAGAAGAGTCCCATTTCAGTCAAGATAAGAGTGGAACAATTGTTTACAAATCCCATGATGATAGAGTTGAGTTTGCAGATTATCAGGGAAGAGATGATTTTGAAGGAAAGCACTCCAGAGTGTGGGAAGAAATGAGGATAAAGAATATAAAGCAGAATGGGGCACGAGTCATGGAGGGGACAGTCATCTGAGGGGTATGCCCTGGGATATAGGCATGCTTGCCCCAGAGAAATCAGCTGTGACAAGCCCACGCTTCCCTTTTCTTCCCAGTAGTTAAGCATCTGTCACAGAGGTAGCAGTGGGCAGACTGCCTTTAGGGAAGGCCATGAAGACAAGGTGGACCTTTTTAGGGTTTTGAGTTGACCTTCTAGTTTTGGTGGCTGGCACTCACAAAAGGAGGAGCCTCTGCCACTAAGGCTGCCGCCTCTCGAAATTTGCTTCAACCATGTTCTTGTTACTTGTCACTTTGTAGCAGCATCTTTTCTCTGCACAAATGCTTGGAAATGTAAAGAAGAATTATGAGATTCCACTATGAAACATAAATCTTGGTGAGATAAATGTTCAAAAGGAAGAAATGAAAATGCAAAAAGTTGGAGATGTATTCCTTATAGAAGGAAGTAAGTCATGTATGCACCTACAGACACTCATACACACTCATCTATGCTGATACGCTTGGAAGTATCCTTACAGCATCTTCTGAGAGTGCAGAAGTGGCTAGAAACAAGCATGGCTGTGTGCATGGAGGTGGAAAGAGGGAGTTGAGAGATGAGATTTCCCCTTCAGGGCCATCCTAACAGCTTCTCCTCTGGTATCTCAGACTTTGGATACAGACTGCAGGATGGGAATCCTGGGTCTAACACTGACTAACTTTGTGATACTTGTATGCAAAACAAGCATAATTCATACAGTCATGGTGAGAATTAGCTGAGCCGATCTAAGCTGTGTGTCTAGCTTTGCATTTGGCTCAGTGAATGTCCAATAACTTATTACTCTAATCAGTCTTCTTTTTCCCTATTGGATTGTTTGGCAGAAGAGGAAAGTAAAAGGAAAACATATATATGTACAAAATATTATACCTGGAAAAACTGAACTTTAGTAGGAACTTCTCTTAAACAAATGGTGATATATATTTAGGGGGTCGAGTAGAGACACAGGTAGATCTATACAGGTTGATCTATGTCTGCTAGCTGGATGGGGCATATAGAGCCTCATGGAAAGCTTTTCATCAGAGGAACACATTTATTTACAACTTCACCTCTTGTCAGATATTAAAATATAGATTATTATACTGTCCAGTATATCTGTTTGACTCCTCCTTCTCTTTCTCCTCTGACTACTAAAGATTTCAAAAGAAATCAAAGTCTCAAAAATTTTATTTTATGCGGAGAAAAATCAACCTTCAAAAACTCTATCTTGTACCACAATAAAGGTGTTTTTAAAAAGTCTAGTTTGGGAAGCAAGGTTTTAAATATTTTGATTATAAAGGTGCTACTGAATAGTCAGATTTATTTTTCTTACTAGAGGCAAAATAATACACTTGGTTATTTTTCTGTTGGAGGTTGTGGCAGTATGAATTTGTACCAGCAGTGGAGGGAGCTTCCTTGTTCTACAGCCTTGCCAGGTCTAAGCATGGTGAACGTATTTTTCCTTTACTCATTTTGGAGGGTGTGTAATGATAACACATGTATGGATCACCTTTACACCTTTTTGTTTTTGTTTAGTTGCCCAGTCATGTCTGACTCTTGCATGCCATGGACTGTAGCCCATCAGGCTCCTGTGTCTATGGGATTCTCCAGGCAAGAATATTGTTCAGTTCAGTTCAGTCACTCAGTTGTATCTGACTCTTTGCAACCCCATGGACAGCAGCACACCAGGCTTCCCTGTCTATCACCAACTCCTGGAGCCTACTCAAACTCATGTCCATCACGTCAGTGATGACATCCAACCATCTCATCCTCTGTCATCCCCTTCTCCTCCTAGCTTCAATCTTTCCCAGTATCAGGGTCTTTTCCAATGAGTTGGTTCTTCACATCAGGTGGCCAAAGGATCGGAGTTTCAGTTTCAGCATCATTCCTTCCAAAGAAATCCCAGGGCTGATCTCCTTCAGAATGGACTGGTTGGATCTCCTTGCAGTCCAAGGGACTCTCAAGAGTCTTCTCTAACACCACAGTTCAAAAGCATCAATTTTTCAGTGCTCAGCTTTCTCTATAGTCCAACTTTCACATCCATACATGACTACTGGAAAAACCATAGCTTTGACTACACAGACTTTTGCAGGTAAAGTAATGTCTCTGCTTTTTAATATGCTGTCTAGGTTGGTCATAACTTTTCTTCTAAGGAGCAAGAGTCTTTTAATTTCTTGGCTGCAGTCACCATCTGCAGTGATTTTGGAGCCACACAACACACCCCCCGCAAAAAAAAAAAAAAAAAAAAAGAAATCTCTCACTGTTTCCACTGTTTTCCCATCTATTTGCCATGAAGTGATGGGACTGGATGGCATAATCTTAGTTTTCTGAATGCTGAGTTTTAAGCCAACTTTTTCACTCTCCTCTTTCACTTTCATTAAGAAGCTCTTTAGCTCTTCTTCATTTTCTGCCATAGGGGTGGTGTCATCTGCATATCTGAGGTAATTGATATTTCTCCCAGCAATCTTGATTCCTGCTTGTCATTCATCCAGCCCGGCATTGTTGCCATTTCCTTCCCCATTTCAACTTTACCTTTACTCACTTTAGGACATTTCGTTGACTTAGTCATCTTTGGTGCACTGTCTGTACAAGTTTCTTGCTGTTCTCAGTTTTCATTATGATTTCTTCTTGGAAAAAAAATGGATTATTATGACCTGTATTTCTGAATTCTTCAACCTATGAGATTTTTTTCTGATTACTCTTATTATTACCTATTTCTAGCTTAACTTATGGTGATATGCATATGAACATAGTTAATATGATTCCAATCTTTTAAATTTGGTGACATTTTAGTTGAAATCTGATAAAAATTATAATTATTTAACTTAACTATTTCTTATGCACTGACTAGAAATTCCAGTAGATAAACTGAGCTTACTGTTTTTATAAAGATCCTTTAATCATGTTCATGTATTTCTTTCTGAGCCTTATATTATGTCTCATTGACCTATTTGTCTATCCTTTCCTAATATCATTCTGGCTTAATTAATGCAACCTTGTATTATGTCTTGAATTTGATAAGTGTGAATACTCTGGATTTTTTGCTTCTTCAGTATTATGTTGATAACTCTGGGTTTCTTATTTTTCAACATAAAATTTAGGATTTTTTATTGGTATCTACAAAATAGCTTGCAAGGATTTTTACTGAGATATATTTATTATTTTGTAATGCCATGTATTAGCCCTGATAATTTTCTTTATTCTAAGCCAACCTTGTCTGTAATTAATAGAGCTACTCTAGTTTCTTTTGCTTAGTGTTGGCATGGGACATCTTTCTCCACTACTTTTGCTTTATCTATCTGTTTCTTTACATATAAAGTCTGTTTCTTGAGACTTTATAGAGTTGAGTCATGATTTTATATCCACTTCTACAATTTCTGTGTTTTAACTGATATATCTAGGTCATTAATTTAAGGCACTTATTGATATCATTGGATTTAATGTTTCCATGTTTATAACTTTCTATTCACTACATTGATTCTATTTTCTTTTTAAATATGTTTCCAGCTTTCTTACTTTTTATGGTATTATTTGGGTATTTTGTTTGATTCCATATTCTTTCCTCTCTTACCACATCAACTATACTTCCTCCAATTTTTTAAGTAGTTACTCTAGATTTTGCAAAATACATGTACAACTAAGTTAACTTTTAAGTATTGATAGTACAATATCACTTCATGAGTAGTGCAGGTAACAAAATATTTCCATTTCATTCCTCCTGTCCCTCATAATCCCCACTCCAGTACTCTTGCCTGGAAAATCCCATGGACGGAGGAGCCTGGTGGGCTGCAGTCCATGGGGTCGCTAAGAGTCAGGCACAACTGAGCGACTTCACTTTCACTTTTCACTTTCATGCATTGGAGAAGGAAATGGCAACCCACTCCAGTGTTCTTGCCTAGAGAATCCCAGGGACAGGGGAGCTTGGTGGGCTGCCATCTATGGGATCACACAGAGTTGGAAACAACTGAAGCGACTTAGCAGCAGCAGCAGTTCCCTCATAATATGACTGTTATTCATTTCACTTATTTATCTCTAGATCAATTAAGATAATAAAATATAATATTTCATTTTATCTATTTTTTCCCTTTCTTGATGTTCTTTATGTAGGTTTGAATTTCTGACCATATCATTTTACTTCTCTCTGAAGAAGTTCTTTCAACACTCTTGCAAGGGAGGTCTGCAAGAGTGTTGAAAGAGTGGAAAATTCTGAAAGAGATGGGAATACCAGGCCACCTGATCTGCCTCTTGAGAAATTTGTATGCAGGTCAGGAAGCAGCAGTTAGAACTGGACATGGAACAACAGACTGGTTCCAAATAGGAAAGGGAGTACGTCAAGGCTGTATATTGTCAGCCTGCTTATTTAACTTATATGCAGAGTACATCATGAGAAACACTGGACTGGAAGAAACACAAGCTGGAATCAAGATTGCCCGGAGAAATATCAATAACTTCAGATATGCAGATGACACCACCCTGATGGCAGAAAGTGAAGAGGAACTCAAAAGCCCCTTGATGAAGGTGAAAGTGGAGAGTGAAAAAGTTGGCTTAAAGCTCAACATTCAGAAAACGAAGATCATGGCATCCGGTCCCATCACTTCATGGGAAATAGATGGGGAAACAGTGGAAACAGTGTCAGACTTTATTTTTCTGGGCTCCAAAATCACTACAGATGGTGACTGCAGCCATGAAATTAAAAGACACTTACTCCTTGGAAGGAAAGTTATGACCAATCTAGATAGCGTATTCAAAAGCAGAGACATTACTTTGCCAACAAAGGTTCGTCTAGTGAAGGCTATGGTTTTTCCTGTGGTCATGTATGAATGCGAGAGTTGGACTGTAAAGAAGGCTGAGTGCCGAAGAATTGATGCTTTTGAACTGTGGTGCTGGAGAAGACTCTTGAGAGTCCCTTGGACTGCAAGGAGATCCAACCAGTCCATTCTGAAGGAGATTAGCCCTGGGATTTCTTTGGAAGGAATGATGCTAAAGCTGAAACTCCAGTACTTTGGCCACCTCATGCAAAGAATTGACTCATTGGAAAAGACTCTGATGCTGGGAGGGATTGGGGGCAAGAGGAGAAGTGGACGACAGAGGATGAGATGACTGGATGGCATCACTGACTCGATGGACATGAGTCTGAGTGCACTCCGGGAGTTGGTGATGGACAGAGAGGCCTGGCGTGCTGCGATTCATGGGGTCGCAAAGAGTCGGACACAACTGAGTGACTGATCTAATCTGTTCTGATTTATGTATATTATATATTAATACTAATAAAAAATCATACCTTTAATACACTTTAAGCCATATATTCAAATATAAACATTGAGTGATTCGAGTCATGGAATAAATATATATGAATTTACAATCCTAAATTCATTGGAGTTTATCTTCAATTCTCATAAGATATAGTATATGAATCTTAGAGTCACAATGATGAACTAAACCCAGACATTGTTCTTGCAGATTTCAAGTAAATATACCTAATGTAGGGACATGCATTAGGCTTTCAACAAAATTCACTGTGATTTTTACATATCAAGAAAAAAATTTTAATATCATGGGCATGTGGCACATGACTCCATAATTTCTATATATACAAGTTGTTGCTGTTATTTAGTCTCTCCGCCACGTCTGATTCTTTTGTGATCCCATGGTCTATATAGCCCTCCAGGCTTCTCTGTCCATGAGATTTCCCATGCAAGAATACTGGAGTGGGTTACCATTTCCTTCTCCAATATACACAAGAGATACATACAATTTTTACTGATTTTATGGACCATGTATGTGTTTACTGAACTTTAATTTTGGAGACTCAGTGAAAATATTTATTGCATTAAGTTTGATGGTCAGAAGGCAAGAGAAATGCTTTGCTGTGTAGTATCAAGATTAAAGTTTTAAGTACTCAATGTGCAACCAACCAAACAAATGAAAACCTAGTGTTTAGACTGTGTGCCTTAGTATTACTGGTTTTAGGCTCTAGAAAAGATGAAACTTCAACCTTTTTTGTATCTTTCATTTTCAACACTATGCAGACTAATTATCACATAAATTTTGAAAGAAATCCCTATGGTCTTTCTAACCATAGTTCTGGGTTTTCAAAAGAGAAGCATTTGTGAAGGTTCTCACCTCTCAATACATCTAATTAGCTTTCCTTGTGCATTGAGACAAATTTCTTTCAAGATTCAAAGCTAAAGTTAGAAACAATTTTAAATGATATCAGAATCTAGTCTGATAGCACTTTCATTTTCAAAATGAAAGGTTAGAGAAACTATAGGCAAATTATCATGTTAAATTATAGGCATTTATCAATGTTTCAGCCCTTTTAAAACATTTTATTGCAAGTTATTGAAATGATAACAGATTACTCTGAATTTTCATATCTTTAAACTTTTATATTACTTTTAAATTTTATATTACTGACATTAAAATATTACATTATTTCAGCATTTTAATTTGATATACATGAATAGATACATGAGACTATGTAGAGAGCAATAGCTACAAAAATTTTATATTTGATTTTGCTTTAAAATCAAACTTGGGACCTCCCCAGTGGTCCAGGGGTCAAGATTCTGTACTCCTAATGCAAGGTTTGATCTCTGGTCAGGGAACTAGGATCCTGTATGCCACACTGGGTGGTTAGAAAAAAAATTAAGAAAAATAAAAATAAAATCAAACTTTATTCTTGATGTTAAAAGAATGCTGTTTCTGTACTTACTATCATTTATTCAAACCAGAAATATTTCCTTAACATATTTTCAACTTCTGGTAATTTAAAAAAAAAATTTATTACTGAGGATATAGTTATATAAAACATTCTTCTTTGTCTGAAGTCCTAATTTAACTGGGCCACATGCAATTTTCTTTACTAACAGCTCTATGATAAAGGAAATTTGGAAGCAACTTAAATATTCATCAATGGTTTATTTTACTATAGCCAATAATTCTATAACTCATGTCAGGCACTGTTCCAATTACTTTCTAAATTTCTCTGATAAGTTTCTTGTACACTTAACCCGATTTTGGTGTCTGGTTTTTGGCTGATCCAAACAAACAGAGATAGTATACAGATCCAGGTGGCCCAGAATGTTCCTGATGACCGATGTGATGTTAGTGACGCTTCCTTCTTAAGCTATGAAATGTCTATGGCTCTAGACCCATGTTTTGGATTTCTTGAACAAGATAAACCATTCTTTAAAGAGAGTGGTATTTTTTATCCTTTCTCCCTGTGATAACGATTTCTTCACTGGGGAAATAAACTGTAATTAGCAGAGCGCATTTCCACATGACTTGGGCATTCTACCAGTGATTTATAAATTATACATCATATGCCTTGAGATTTATGTTGTGAGATTTTATGCTTGTCATCTCAGATGTAAAATAAGGAAGCAGGAAGCCAGAATATATGGCAAAGCTAAGAACAGCCACCAGGTTTCCTTCACTTCGTTTGTGAAGATTTCCAACACTAGGGGGCAGTAAGGCGGTGTTATCTGTTTCAAATAGTTTGGCTTACCCCAAGCTCACGGCGTCCCTGGTGGCTGGCTCAGAGGTTAAAGCGTCTGCCCGCAATGCTGGAGACCTGGATTCGATCCCTGGATCGGGAAGATCCCCTGATCCCCTGGAGAAGAAAATGGCAACTCACTCCAGCATTCTTGCCTGGAGAATCCCGTGGACAGAGGAGCCTGGTGGGCTGCAGTCCCCGGGGTCGCAATGGGTCAGACGCGACTGAGCGACTTCTCTTTCACCTTCAAGCTAAGGACCGAATCTTGCCATCTCTAGCAACAGAGATGATGTAGTGGATATTATACTAAGGGAAATAACTGGGACAGAGAAAGATAAACACCGTATGATCTCAAACGAACAAAACAAACAAAATGAAAGTAGACTCATAAATACAGACAACAAACGGAAGTTGGCCAGAGGAGAGAAAAGAGTGTGTGAAATAGGTGAATGGGATCAAGTTGTACAAACCTCCAACTATAAAATAAGTAAGTCAGGAGATAAAGCAGACAGCATAAGGAATATGGACGATAATATATAATAATATATAACTTTATATGGGAGCAGATAGTTATTAGACTTCTCATGTTGACCATTTTATAATGCATATAAATGTCAAATCACTGTGTTGTATACCTGAAACTAACATAATATTGTACTTCAACTATATTTCAAAGAAAAAAGGATTTCACCAACAGATGACCCAAAATATTTTATAATATTTAGTTTAATTATTATTAAATTCTGTTTTCCAAAACTTTTTAAAAGTTTGAAAAAATTGAAAGTACTCTTGTGAATGGTTCTATCATTTGAAATTATGGTGTTTTACTTGATAATTTAAAAATAATTTATTAATTGATTTGAAATTTTGAAAGAGGGAATTTTCTTCTAACTTTGACAGATTTTTTTTTTAAATCACCTTTTCTTTAATTGTGATTATAAAATTCAATTATATGACATTTAAAAAGGGCAAGAAGGTTAGGATAGAGGGCAAATCTTATTTTATGGGATGAAAGGATGGGAAACTTTGTAAATGTTTAAAATGTTCGGTGTTTTGACTGTGGTGGTAAATGCATACTATAAGTTTTCAAAATCTTTCAAATGAACACCAGGATAACATGGATTTTATTGTTATTGTTATTCAGTAGCTCAGCCGTGTTTGACTCTCTGTGACCCCATGGACTGCTTTCATGTCCTTCACTTATTTCCATCAAGTTGGTGATTCCATCCCACTATCTCATCCTCTGTCTTCCCTTTCTCCTCCCACCTTCAATCTTTCCCAGCATTGGTTTATTTTCCAACGAGTCAGTTCTTCTTATCAGGTGGCCAAAGGATTGGAGTTTTAGCTTCAGCGTCAGTCCTTCCAATAAATATTCAGTGTTGATTTCCTTTAGGATTGATTGGTTTGATCTCCTTGCAGTCCAAGGGACTCTCAAGAGTCTTCTCCAACACCACAGTTAAAAAGCAGCTATGCTTCAGCACTCAGCTTTCTATATAATGTCCAGAGTTTTTAACTATGTTTGGAAGAATAGAAACATACATGTCTATTGAATCTTCCTAGAACTAGAACTCTTCTAAACTTTCATTTTATACAACAAGTAAACATACAGTTAAAAAAAAAAAAAGGTATATTGAGAAAGAGAAACAAATTAAGCAAAAATAATTTTTTTAAAGTAATACAAACAAACCCTCAGGAGTTCTAGATATTGGAGTCTTCATATATGTATTTTTAATATAATTGTAAAGTATTATACATAAAAGTAAAAAGACTATAGAAGAATAGTTGAAAAAATAGATATCTATGAAAAAGAAAAAACTGAATACATGGGGACTGGAAAATAACCCATATTTATTTAAATATAAAAAAGTAGAATTCATATAAAAAAGGAGAGATAAAAGTATCTGAATAAAATTTAATCAAGACTGAAACAAATACAGATACCCATGTGCATACATAAACATATTGATGGTTAAGTTAATGCTATGAAGAGCTATATCCAAAAAACTGAATTAGGAAAATGGAAAATTTTATGGAATACTATAATTAAAAATTACTCATATTATCCAGATTAAAGACTAAAAATGATTAGATCACTAAACATTATGTAAATTTGATTGCTACTCAGTCTCATCACTTTTAAGACATAAGTGAAGTTGATCAATTGTGTCCAACTCTTTGCGACCTCATGAACTGTAGGCCTACCAAGCTCCCTCATCCATGGGATTTTCCAGGAAGGGTACTGGAGTGGATTGCCATTTAACTGAAACTTTAAAAATATATTTATTATTGTATCATAAAAACTCTTCTGGAAATTAGGAAAAGCAATAAGTCTAATTCAGTCCCTAAGCTAGTTATGTCAAAAATTTAAAAATTCAATTAAATTTAAATTAATTAAAGTTCAATTCAATTGAACTAAAAGTTAATAAAAATAAATACTATGAGGTAACATCATTTTTCCTCATATATAAAGCATTTTTCAATAAAATTTGAGCAAACCAAATAAGGCACTTCTAAAACAAAACATTATGAGTATTATGGCTTATTTTACCCTTGCAAGTATGCTAAATGTTAGTTGATAATAACATTATTAGACTAAAGAAACAAAATCAAATGATCAATTCTATTGATCCAAAAAAGACATTTCATGAATTAATGTTAAAAAAATATAGCCAACTAGTAACAGAATTAAACTTCATTAAATTGGTAAATGTTGTCTGTCAAAATCTTACAACAAATAATGATGTGTTGTTGTTGTTCAGTTGTCAAGTCATGTCTTTCTCTTTATGACCTCGTGGACTGTAGCACACCAGGCTTCTCTGTCCTCCACAATCTCCCAGAGCTTGCTCAAATTCATGTCCATTGAGACAGTGATGCTGTCTTATCACATAGATAGTGATGCTATCTAACTATCTCATTCTCTGTTACCCCGTTCTCCTTTTGCCTTCAGTCTTTTCCAGCATCAGGGTCTTTTCCAATGAGTTGGCCCTTTGCATTAGAAGGCCAAAGTATTGAAGCCTCAGCTTCAGCACCAGTCCTTCCAATGAATATTCAGGACTGATTTCCTTTAGGATTGACTGGTTTGATCATTCAGTCCAAGAAACTCCACAGCACCACAATTTGAAAGCATTAGTTCTTTGGTTCTCAGCCTTCTTTATGGTACAATTTTCACATCCATACATGACTACTGGAAAAACCATAGCTTTGGCTATAAAGATCTTTGTTGGCAAAGTGATGTCTTTGATTTTTAATACTCTGTTTAGGTTTGTCATAGCTTTCCTTCCAAGGAGCAAGTGTCTTTGAATTTCATGGATGCAGTCACCATCTGCAGTGATTTTGGAGCCCAAGAAAATAAAGTCTGTTACTGTATCCACTTTTTCCCCATCTATTAGCCATGAAGTGATGCGACCAGATGCCATGATCTTTATTTTTTGAATGTTGAGTTTCAAGTCAGCTTTTTCACACTCCTCTTTTATCCTCATCATGAAGCTCTTTAGCTCCTCTTCACTTTCTGCCATAAGGGTGGTGTCATCTGCATATTTGAGGTTATTGATATTTCTCCCAGCAATCTTGATTCCTGCTTGTGCTTCATCCAGTCTGGCATTTTGCATGATGTAATCTGCATATAAGTTAAATAAGCAAGGTGACAATATGCAGCCTTGACATATTCCTTTCCCAATTTGGAACCAGTCTGTTGTTCTATGTCCAGTTCTAACTGTTGCCTCCTGACCTGCATACAGGTTTCTCAGGAGGCAGGTAAGGTGGTCTGGTATTACCATGTCTTTAAGAATTTTCCTCAATTTGTAGTGATTCACAGAGTCAAATGCTTTGGTGTAGTCAATGAAACAGAAGTAGATGATTTTTTGGGTTAAACTGTAAGTTTGAGGTTTTCTTTGTTGACAATTATATATATATATATGTCAATAACAAATATAAAAGTAGGGAAAGAGGATATATAAGTGTCCATTTTGAAATATACTGTCCTCTGAGCACACATGAAAAAGTATATTAATTCAACAGGTAATTATTATGTATTATATTACATAAGACACCACCATAAGGTTTCATCCAAAAGCAGTTCTGTGAACCGTGACGTCAAAAATATGGAATAGCTTAATGTGTTTCATAATATGTTTTGAAACTAGGGATGATGTAAGTTGACAAATTTCATTTAGCCTTTTTAGTAAAAAGGAACACTTTGTATGAGTGTTTGCATCATCCCTAAATTCATGCTACAGGTATTTAGTCAACACTCTCTGTACCACTTACTATCAATGTTGTGGTCAACTGTAGATAGCTTATCTAAGAAGACTATGGATTATTTCTGGTCCAGTATTTGTTTATAGTTTAAACTAGACAAGCAAATAGAAATTAGAAGTGAGATATTAGAAATTATAGAGCAATTTGGTATTACCATAAGAATCTATTTTATTTTACCAAAGTATCTTGCTGTACAGATTAGAAAAAATTAAGAAAGAGTGTTTCACCAACAGTATCTTATGGCGCATCATCTAGCTAATAGAACTACTAAAATTAAGCTGCTGCTGCTGCTAAGTCGCTTCAGTTGTGTCCGACTCTGTGCGACCCCATAGACGGCAGCCCACCAGGCTCCCCCATCCCTGGGATTCTCCAGGCAAGAACACTGGAGTGGGTTGCCATTTCCTTCTCCAATGCATGAAAGTGAAAAGTGAAAGTGAAGTCAGTCAGTCATGTCTGACTCTTAGCGACCCCATGGACTGCAGCCCACCAGGCTCCTCCTTCCATGGGATTTTCCAAGCAAGAGTACTGGAGTGGGGTGCCATTGCCTTCTCCAAAATTAAGCTAGAATATATGAAAAATTGCCCGTTTAGTAGTTTAATATGCTTTATAAGCTAGCTATTCAATAAATACTCATTATGACTCACAGTCTCATATCACATGTGGCAAAATTAAGTGATTTGAGCATCCCATTTCTTCAAATAAAGAAAAACTAGATAAGCACTAGTCAAGTAAGAATTCCTAAAGTGTATTGGAGATAGGCTTATGTAATATCTAAGCATCCTTTCAATTCATTCTATATACCAAAATATCCAATCTAGGCAATATTTTTATTGTTTTTCTTACATTTCTTTTCAAATGATAAAATTTCCTTTTCTGATTGCTTAAATTCATGTACATGGTGACTGCATATTTAAGCTTTAGTGATTGCATTCAGGCTTTTTTTTTCCCCCAAGTAAGGGTATTTGTGGTTTGACAACATTTCTGTGATTTCTCAATGTAGTGGTCCAACTGTTTTCACTTTTCTACTGAGAAAGCTCTCCAGTAAAATTGTGAGGTTAGCTTGATTTGTAATAGATGCTTGTTCACTGGGAATAATAGGCCTGGTCAGGGAACCAATTATTTCATCCTTTCCTCTTTCTAATTGCCAGACAGCAGAAATTCTCAACCTCTAATAAGAAAGTATGCATTCAACCAGTGTTTGTTGGGAATAATTTATAATAGATTTCACTTCTAGTTTATTATTTTCCAGAGGCTTATATCTTCTCATTGCATTCATCTAATTTTATTCTGAATTATTATTGCTGCTTCAAGCTTGAATGTATTCATGTTTGTCATACTGTTTTGTAAGTGTATATAGCTCTTGCCCTCCATACCAGGAACAAGAATGAAATACATAATCGGTGTAGTGCTCTTTATTGCCCCAATGGGATTTCTTTCCTAATTAAAAATTAAAGGTGGCAATAAGACTTTTAAGTTTTCTTCTAAGTGAAAATGTATTTCTGTATTGGATCCCTGTCATAATGAGTAAGTATGGTCATTAATGATTATAAATGAACTATTTTATAGTAATTGAAATAGCAGTGAGGTTTAGAGGGCTAAGCTCATGTCATATGTTCTAGGGGAGTCATGTATTACATGCAAAGCTTCTTGATGTGGACTTATAATGATATGTTTGTGTATCTGTGAGTTAGTCAAGGTAAGTTTATGGGCTTCCACTGTGTTCACAGAACTATGGAAGGTACACGAGAGGCAATGAAATATGAAAGGTATCACCTAACACTCTTAATTTGTAAAATGAAAACTGTGCTGTGTTGTGCTAAGTTGCTTTGGTCGTGTCAGATTCTTTGTGAATCTATGGACTGTAACCCACCAGGCTCCTCTGTCCATGGGATTCTCCAAGCAAGAATACTGGAATGGATTGCCATGCCCTCCTCCAGGGGATCTTCCTGACCCAGGGATGGAACCTGGGTCCCTTATGTTTCCAGTATTGGTAGGCAGGTTCTTTATCACTAGCACCAACTGCGAAGTCCCAAAATGAAAACTATTTGTATACAAATGAAAATGAATTTTGCAGGGAGTTGACTATCCCTGTGCAGAGAAAATGCATATCAGAGTTTGTAGAAGAGAGAAATCATGGTGAAGATGGTTTGTAGTTTTGTAGATGACAAGGCTTGGAATAGAGAGAGAAAAGTTTATAAAGTTAGAAATTTTTAGTTACATAAAACTTTGGGGATAATGCTATCAAAAAAGGAAAGCCTAACTTATAATGGATAATGGTGAGTAGCCTTGGTGGTGTGTTTACATAATAAAGATGCCTGAAGATTCCATTTTTGATTAATACCTACATCACCTAAATAGACTCATTCTGTTTCTGTATGTGTACACAGTCCCTCAGTCATCCCTGACTCTTTGCGACCCTATGGATATTAGCCTGTCAGGCTCCTCTGTCCATAGAACGTTCCAGGCAATAATACTGGAACGAGTTGCCATTTCCTATTCCAGGGGATCTTTCTAACCCAGGGATTGAACTCGCTTCTCTTGATATGTACAAATAAAATATGACAGTGAAAGGTGTCAAATTTAGCCTTGCTGTTTAACAATTTGACTTCCAATTTTGCTTGTAAAATTAGTCAGGATATTAAAAGCAACTGTAATTTATTTAGTGTTTACCTGAATCTTGCAGCAATGCCTTATTTATTTCTCCCCAAATTTTCAGGTTTGACATTATTTCTATTGCGCTCTTTCCTTTCTCTTGCATATTTTGTTTAGGTGGAAAAGTAATCAGTTTTGTTACATGTATGAAAATGGTCACTGGGAGCAACTTTTAAAGCTTTTTGTAAAGTACTGTATTTTAAACACCATATATGGGGTTGAAGGAGCTTTTCAAAGAAAAGACTGACAGGAATATCTATGAACAAACTCAGAGAAATTTTCTCCCATGTATCTTTGATGTGGAGAATCTCAGCATCATTGAGACATAACGGTTTGTAGAAAGTAGGTTAGAAAATCCATTAACACCTATCATTAGAAAACCCATTATTATCTATCATTAGATCTTAGGTCACTTTTTAGAAGTTTGTTTTTCATCTAGAATGATGTTATAATTTTCCTCTCAGCAGAGGAAAAATTACTCACCAATTTAGTATGGACTTCCCAGCCCGAGCTTGTGGTAAAAAACCCATCTGCCAATGCTGGAGACGTAAGAAACATGGGTTTGATCCTTCGGTCAGGAAGATCCCCTGGAGGAGGGCACGAGATTCAACTCCAGTATTCTTGTCTGGAGAATCCCATGCACAAAGGAGCCTGGTGGGCTACAGTTCTTCGGGTCTCGAAGAGTCGAACACAACTGAAGTGATTTAGCACACACACATTATATGTTGTGTTATTATATTCCCAAAATCATTGTGAATGATGACTGACACTTTAAAGTTAAAAGATGCTTGCTCCTTGGAAGTAAAGCTATGACAAACCTAGACAGTATACTAAAAGGCAGAGACATCACTTTGCCAACAAAAGTCCATATGGTCTAAGCTATGGTTTTCCTAGTAGTCATGTATGGATGTGAGAGTTGGACCAAAAAGAAGGTGAGCACCGAACAACTGATGCTTTTGAACTGTGGTGCTGGAGGAGATTCTTTTTTTTAAATTTTATTTTATTTTTTAACTTTACAATATTGTATTGATTTTGCCATATATCAAAATGAATCCACCACAGGTATGTATGTGTTCCCCATCCTGAACCCTCCTCCCTCCTGAGAGTCCCTTGGACAGCCATGAGATCTAATCAGTCAATCCTAAAGGAAATCAACCCTGAGTATTCATTAGAAGGACTGATGCTGAAGTTGAAGCACCAATCCTTTGGTCACCTGATGTGAAGAACTGACTCATTGGAACAGATCCTGATGCTGGGAAAGATTGAGGGCATGTGGAGAAAGGAGGGGGACAGAGGATGAGATAGTTGGATGTCATCACTGACACAATGAACATGAGTTTGAACAAACTCTGGAAGATAGTGAAGAACAGGGAAGCCTGGGGTGCTGCAGTCTGTTGTGTTACAAAAAGTAGGACGTGACTTAGCAGCTGAACAACAATATTATATGTTGATAAATAGGTATGGCAGAATCTCTTTTCATTTAAAGTTAGCAGAATAGTACTACTTTAAAAAAATTTGGTCATAAATTACAGTATCTTGATTATATAATATGAACTTATGAACTTATATTTGTAAAAAATCTTTAAATTCCTAGATTTCCTATGATTTTGTTCTATTTTTAAAGTATAAGAATATTTGTTTGGAATCTTTTCAAGAATAAAACCAGATAAGAAATTTAAGCGTTTTCAAATATGTGGAATATATTGAAACATGCACACACATATAAAATGAAAAATAGCACTACATCTAAAGAAGGGCTCTCATAATTTTGGTTTTGTGAGTCAAGTGCAATGAACTGGCCAGGTCTCTTGAATTATGATGTTGACACGTTTTACCACAAAGAGCTGTTATTTGCTCTGAAAGCACAAATTATATATTAATTTCATAATTGAAAACATCTTATTTTGCAAGGGCTTAGCTATTTTCTGGATTTCTTCTGTGAATTTCTATAAGATAAAGCCATATAGCCCATGCCTAAATGTTATAACTAGATGGAGTATGCCTAGTACTTTTATATACATTGTATGGTATTTAATTTAACTGTTTAAAAATTCAGCAATGTAATTTTGCCTTTGATTATATTTTCAAGTTGCTGTACATGAGATAGGCTGTTAAATATAGCATGTGCAGATTTTATCGCATGCCATCTTTTGAATGGCTTTAGGGCAACTGTTTGTACAAAACTGAAGTCTTGTGTTCCCAGTTTGCAACTCAGATAGACAAGTCAGGAATCAAAGAATGAGCAGCACTTGTAGGCTGTGATTCTATACTGTAAATAGCACAATAATCAGGCTAGTGAAAGTAAGTAAGGGCATGGAGAAGGCAAATGCTTTCATTTTTTTTGGAAGTCTTTATATGGGCGTTTGACAACAGATTAGCCTGCCGTGTAATTCTTTGGTGGTATTTACCATGTTTTACTTTTCCTCTCTATTTATTCACTTGATGAAATCAAGGAAGTCTCTAAGTAGAATTCTGAAAGGCTAAGAGAATCCAAACTTGGATTCAAAGTTTGCTACAGATCCCAGAAAGGAAGAGAAATGTAAATGAGTAATCGTACAAGTGAGAATTTGCCATATCTGTATAATGCATGATTTGGCAAGCATTTATTTTCTAGTTTTGTAGAAGAGCCAAGAATACTGGTTGAATTCCCATCCATTCTTCCACCTTGTGCCCTTCTTGAATTTTCTTCCTGAAAATAATTGAAGAATTTAGTTTTTAATATTATGTTTTGAAAATGGTCACATTGGAATTCTGATTAATGTGGGCAAGGTATCAGAGTGAATCTTATATTTTTCTAAAGAGCAACTTCTGCTGTTAGGAATTTAGTTCCTCTGAAAACTATCATTTCATTTTGTGATAATAATTTAGAAATACAGCATTTTAAAAGTAATCTTCCTTACTGACAGGCATGTACAGCTCCAATAACATTTATTTATCAGGGACATGACAGCAATTTAATTAATAGAATTGTGGTTCTCTCTCTTTTCTTTTTTTTCCCACTAATTCAGTAGTATTTCTTTGGGTATAGGCTTAACCTATACTTTATAGGCTTAGCCTTACTCTGCAATATTTTAAATTCATTTTGGCCTATGGTAAACTTAGGGAAAAATAAACAGAGGCCCAGCAACATTGGTTCAACTCAAGTTTCTACCACCTATTAACTGTATAACCTTTGGAAAGCCATTTACCTTCTCAAAGTGAATGTTGAGCCATTTGTCAAATGAAATTAAAATAACTTTTGACTGGCTCTCAAGACTGTAAACTGGATCAAAATACCCGATAATTCCTGTACAATTCTGGTCAAGCCTGTAAGATATATTTTATTTCTATTTTAAGATATTTTTTTTAATTTTTTTAAAAATATTTAAATTTTTTTTTAAATTTAATTTAATATATTTAATATTTAATTTAATTTAATATAAATTTAATATATATAATATAAATATCAATTTAATTTAATATAAATAAAATAATAAAATAATTTAAATAAATTAAATATTTAAAATTATTTAAGATAATTTTAGTTCCAGTGAGTACATATGAAGTTTACAGATGCATGAGAAGAGAAATATAACCAAAGCCACAATTCTTTCTCTAATGTAATGTGTTTTGTTTGTTAGAATTTACTAATCAAAAAAAAATAATAATCTCGATAATTTTCTAGATACTTTAGTGATTAAACATGAAACAAGCACATTTGTGTACACACACAAACAAACACATACACACACTCTACATGATAATGGCAAGAGGCAATTTACATTCCAGTGACAGGTGACAGATGGATACTCATATATACCAGCTCAGTATATTTAAATGTGGTATATCCAAACAATGGTTTGAGATTTCAAGATAGAGGCAATTTCTGTGGGTAGTAGAGTGCCTCGGGCAATGTTAGAGAAATCTTCAAGCAACCCTCAGAGTGGTTTAGGTTTGCAAATCAGTTTGGGCCTCTATATACTTACTCCTCACCTCACCAGTCTGCTCCTTGCCTGCAAATTTCCAAGCTCTCCATTCCAAGGTTACTCTTGCCTGGACCATCTTGTCATTCAGTTGCTAAGTCATGTCTGACTCTTTGTGACCCCACAGACTGCAGCATTCCAGGCTCCTCTGTCCTTCACTATCTCCCAGACTTTGCTCAAATTCATGTCCATTGAGTCGGTGATGCTATCTAATCATCTCATCCTCTGCCTTTAATCTTTCCCAGCACTGGGGGGTTTTCCAGTGAGTTGTCTCTTTGGATCAGGTGGCAAAAGTATTGGAGCTTCAGCTTCAGCATCAGTCCTTGCAATGAATATTCAGGGTTGATTTCCTTTAGAACTGACTGGTTTGATCTCCTTGCTGTCCAGGGACTATCAGGGTTCCTCTCCAGCACCACAGTTTGAAACCTTCAATTCTTTGGCATTGGAGCATCTTCTTTCTGCCTAAAATACTCTTTCTCAAGAAGGCTCCATGACTCACTTCCTTGCTTAAGTCAGGTCTCCTTTCATGTATCTCTCGTGTATAGGGGTGCTCTCAACTTTCCTGCAAGAAACAGCTGTCTGTCCTGAGACAACATGCTGTCTGCCCTTCCCCACTCTTTGTTTTCATAGCACTGATCACTCATTTACTATGTACCGTGCAGTTTTGCAAGGATTTGCAATATAGATGCCATGATCTGCCCACCCAGGTACTGAGAAATAGAGATGTCAAGTAAATTGTCAGCAGGGGCATAGTTGTTGTTGGAACCAGGATTGGAGCCCTTTAAGACATACTCCTGAGTTTTGTACTTTATCCACCTTTCCTAGCTGAAATCAATGAGCACATAGGCCTGACTTGACCTACTTTCATACACATGCAGACATTTCTAATTGCATGTGATATTTAAGTGAGAAAAATCACTTCTGAACTAATATTTGTAATTCTTTAAAACTCATGTTTGGGAAAAGCAGTTCAGATTTTTATCTCACATCTCAGCATTTTCTGTTCCTCCTTACTGACTGGCTTCCCTGTGGCTCAGTAGTAAAGTATCTGCCTGCAATACAAGAGGGACAAGAGATGTGAGTTTCATCCCTGGGTCAGAAAGATCCACTGGAGAAGGAAATGGCAACCCACTCCAGTATTTCTGACTAGGAAATCCCACGGACAGAGGAACCTGGCAGGCTACAGTCCACGTGGTTGCAAGAGTAGGACACGACTTAAGTGACTTCACTACCACAACCATATTGACTTGCTGAAATCTCATTTATCATAGTCAGGAGAAAAGTGCAGTGGTTAAAAGATGGACTGTGGAGTCAGTAGCCAGGATATAAAGCCCTGATGTTCTTCTTGGGGTGAGCACCTTGGGGAATTCACTTACTCCCTGGATCTGTTTCATCTGTAGGAGAATAGCATCTTACTTAATGTTTGTGAAGATATAGTAAGTTAACATATGTAAACACTTAGAACAGGTTGGATAGTGCAAGAACAATATATGTGTTAATTTAACAAGACAATTGTATTGTTTTGTACCATATGTATTTGAAGTACTTTTAAATTATTTTTGTTTTAGAATAATTTTAGATTTACATAAAAGTGGAAAAGATACTGAAGAGATTTTCTGTATACCCATTACCGTGTGCCCTTAGCATTCAGTTCAGTTCAGTCACTCAGTCATGTCTGACTCTGCGATCCCATGGGCTGCAGCACGCCAGGCTTCCCTGTCCATCACCAACTCCTGAAGTTTACTCAAACTCATGTCCGGGTCAGTGATACCATCCAACCATCTCATTCTCTGTCATCTCCTTCTCCTCCTGCCTTTAATCTTTCCCAGCATCAGGGTCTTTTCCAATGAGTCAGTTTTTTGCATCAGGTGGCCAAAGTATTGGTGTTAATATCTAAGTGTTAATACCTCACACAACCTTGGTCCTTAAGAAAGTAGGTTCCTGGTTGCTAGGGAGTAGGGGCTATCTGAAGGTCTATGGGGCTTCCCTGGTGGTTCAGATAGCAAAGAATCCACCTGCAATGCAGGACATCAGAGTTCGATTCCTGGGTCAGGTGTGATTCCTGGTTGGGTTTGATCCCTGAGTCAGGAAAATCCCCTGGAGAAGGGAATGGCTACCCATTATAGCATTCTTGCCTGGAGAATTCCATTGACAGAGGAGTCTGGTTGGCTATATTCCATGGGGTCATAAAGAGGTGGATACAACTGAGTGACTTAACACTTTCACATCACTTCAAGGGGTTGATAACTTCAAGATTTCTTTTTGAGATAATGAAAATAGTCTAATATTGACTATGAAGTTGCTTGCCCATATATGTGAATATACTAAAATTTTTTAATTAAATTCAATAGGTGAATTGCATCTCAATAACAGTTTAAAAAGTAAAAATTTCCTCAAAAAATGACTTTAAGTATTGACATGTATAATCAGAACAGGTTAATCATATCTTGGAATTAGATAAGCCACAGGATTATTGCATTACAGAAACTGAACACACAGATGTAAAGTAAGTAACAGAGGAAATGTCTCAAAAATAAGGATACTTGTAGCTATTCACAGTTTAGGAAAGTGATTTAAGTAACATCCCACAACAGTATGACACAGTATCACAACATGAGCAAAAGGGAATATGAGCTGGTAGGCTTTCTGAACCCCAACCACCAAACAGGTGATGTCAGCCATATGCCTGTCGTAGCCAGGGGTTCAGGAAGCAAACTGTCTCCAGGCAGCAAGGAGAAGAAAAGGGGAAGAAAGAGGGATCTTTTTTAAAGGAAAGATTTTGTTTTAGCAGTGGATTAGAATTAAAAATGAAAAGTTGATCCTCAGGCTAAAATGGAGTTATATATACAGGTTTTTTTCAGGTGAGAAGAGCCCTAACATTTACTGTGAACTTACTTTGTTTAGACATGGGCTCACAGAAGAAAAGAGAAGAGAAAGGTCAAGCATAGCTATTTTGGGTTTCAGAAAATTGCCATCACAAATCTGGTATTGAAAAAGGAAGGAGGTCAACGAATTAACAATGTGAAATCCTCTTGTTATAATTAGATGTAAACTAGTTAAGATTTACTGGCGGTTAGGAGAAGGGTCAAGGGGGACAAAGAAAGCAGTCAGACTGGCTTGCTTACATGCCCACTTGAAATATCCAGAATGTATTACTTTATCACGTTACTTTTAAGTCATTCAAAAAATCATTTATTTCTGGTTATGTTCTCTTTTAGGTTCCTGAATCCAATTCGAATGTGTGTGTATGTGTGAGTGTGCATGCTTCCCCACATCACCAACAAGCACTTCTCATCCACCAGCTTGGCATCCTACAATCCAACTCAATTCTGATTCTCTACCCAGAGATAGTCTCAGATTCAATTTAAGAGTTCAGAGCAAAAGATTGGTTGAGTGTTCAGTCCTACAAGACTTTGCCCTTCCCCTCCCCACTTCAAATGCCAATTTCAAGCTTAGGTTGTTACCTATACTTCTGACCAATTGTCTGTGAGTCAGAATGTCTGCTAATCACCTCCTTGGGTTTGATTAATTTGCTAGAGCAGCTCATAGAGCTCAGAGAAACATTCTTTTGTTGACTAAAATAAGATGCATAAAGTGAGAGTTGTGAGGTAAATTTTATTTGGGCAAAGTGAAGACTGCAGCCTGGAAGACAGCACCTCAAAGAGTTCCAAGAAATTGCTCCAAAGAGATAGTGGGGGAAGGCCAACACATGAGATTTCGGTGAAGAGGGAGTTCAATGCAATCAAGCACGCACTTTACAAGAGGTTTTCTTTTAGTCACAAGGAGCTGAGTCCCTTGGATTTCAAGGAGATCGAATTAGTCAAACTTTAAGGAAATCAATCCTGTATATTCATTGGAAGGACTCTTGCTGAAGCTGATGGTCTAATACTTTGGCTACCTGATCTGAAGAGAAAAGACCCTGATGCTGGGAAAGACTGAAGGAAGAAGGAGAAGGGGACAACAGAGGATGAAATGGTTGGATGGCATCACTGACTCAATGGACATGAGTTTGAGCACACTCAGGGAGATGGTGATGGACAGGGAAGTCTGGTGGGCTGTAGTCCAGTCCATGGGGTCACAGAGTTGGACACAGCTGAGTGACTGGACAGCAACAATAATGAAGAGCTGACATCAAACACCATGAAGGGATTTAGTGTTTTTCTAGGCATAAACAGGTGGTGCTACTAGTAAAGAACCTGCCTGCTAATGCAGGAAACATAAGAGACATGGGCTTGATTGCTAGGTCGGAAAGATGGTCTGGAGTAGGAAATGACAACCCACTCCATTATTCTTGGCTGGAGAATCCCATGGACTGAGGAGCGTGGTCAGTTATAAGACCATAGAGTGGCAACGAGTCAGACACGACTGCAGCGACTTAGCACATAGGCACACACCAGATTTAAGTAGATGCAAGGATTGCGTTCATGAAATCAGTTTCTAAAAATATCTAATTACCTAAAGACCTGTTCCACCAGTTGTCCTGGAGCACAGAGTGCCTGACTCTCCACCCTGAACTTCTTCAGGGCAACTTGAAGGTCAACAACTACAGTAGCACAGGATTCAGTCTCCACAGAAAGAATGAAAAGAAAGAAAGTGAAGTGGCTCAGTCGTGTCCAACTCTTTGTAACCCCATGGTCTGTAGCTTGCCAGGCTCCTCCGCCAATGGGATTTTCCAGGCAAGAATACTGGAGCAGGTTGCCATTTCCTTCTCCAGGGAATGATCCTGACCCAGGGATTGAACCTGGGTCTCCCGTGCTGCAAGCAGACTCTTTACCATCTGAGCCACCAGGGAAAAACTAGTCTCCATAGAGGCAGATGACAAATGCCCTTGGCTGATCACATTCAGTCCTTTTGGGCTTTAATGAAGACTTCATTGCAGAGACATAATTTGTTAAATCATTGACCATTGGCAACTGATTCACCCTCCAGTCCCTCTCCCTTCCCTGGAGGGCAGGGTGTGGTACTAACCTCTGGTCTCAAGGTTGGGTCTCTTGGCAACTAGTTCCCATCCTTAGGTGTGGTCCCAAAGTTACCTCATTAACTTAAGAAAAGAAAATTTTATGGCTCTCCTCACCTAGGGAATTTCAAGAGTTTTAAAAGCTCTGTGCCAGAAGCAGGGATGAAAATCAAATAGGTATTTCTTACTATGAATTATATAGCAAATAATCTCATTATTAAAGTGGTATTTTTAAGCAGTTATAGCTATGTCATTTTTATACCATTAAAATTTTATTGATGACAGTTCAGTTCAGTTCAGTCGCTCAATCATGTCCAATTCTTTGCGACCCCATGGACTGCAACACTCCAGGCTTCCCTGTCCATCACCAACTCCTAGAGCTTGCTCAAACTCATGTCCATTGAGTTGGTGATGCCATCCAACCATCTCATCCTCTGTTGTCCTTTTCTCCTCCTGCCTTCAATCTTTCCCATCATCAGGGTCTTTTCCAATGAGTCAGTTCTGCACATCAGGTGGTCAAAGTATTGGACCTTCAGCTTTAACATCAGTCCTTCCAATGAATATTCAGGACTGATTTCCTTTAGCATTGACTGGCTTTATCTCATTGCTGTACAAGGGACTCTCAAGAGTCTTCTCCAACACCACAGTTCAAAAGCATCAATTCTTCAATGCTCAGCCTTGTTCATGGTCCAAATCTCACATCAATTCATGATTACTGGGAAAAAGCATAGTTTTGAATATATGAATCTTTATGGGTACAGCAATGTCTCTGCTTTTTAATAGGCTGTCTAGGTTTGTCATATATGTTCTTCCAAGGAGCAAGTGATACTAATGATAACAGTAGTTATCATCAGACGTGTAAAAATGGTTAAATAATTCTGAAAACTGAATTTCTGAGTCACATCTTTGCTGGAAGGAATATATTTCATATAACTGGTGCATCTTTTTATGGAAAAATAGGAAAACATTAGTGGTAGGATAAAATTTGATATAGAATTAAAAGAGCAATTCCAATATATATTTATGTATTTTTTATTGAAGTATAGTTGATTTGCAATATTATTGATATAGTAGCTTCAGGTGTACAACAATGTGATTCAAAGTTTCTATAGGCTGTATTCCATTTATAGTTATTAAATATTACACATATTCCCTGTGCTGTGCAATATATCATTATAGCTTATTTATTTTATACAGACTAGCTTGTACCTCTATACTCCTATCCCTGTCTTGCTCCTCCCACCTTTCCTTTCTCCACTGGTAACCATTAGTTTGTTCTTTATATCAGTGAGTTTGTTTCTTTTTTGTTATAGTCATTAGTTTGTTTTATATTTTAGATTTCACTTATAAGTGATAACATATAATATATGTCTTTCTCTGTTTAATTTATTTCATTTAGCATAACATCATCCAGGGTATATATGTTATAAATGCCAAATTTTAATTCTTTTTCAAGTTGGAATATATATATAAATACATATATAATGATATATTTGCATGGAATATATAGGTGGAATGTATATATTGTGATATATATGCATGGAATATACACGTGGATTATATATATATATATATATATATATATATTTATCTCCCAGCTTCTTTATCCATCCATTTGTTGTTGGACACTGAGTTTGCCTCCATATCTTGGCTATTGTAAATAACACTGCTATAAACACTGAGGTGCAAATATCTTTTTGAATTAATGTTTTTTTTTTCCTTTGGATATATACCCATGAGTGGAATTGTTGGACCATTTGGTAATTCTATTTTTATTTTTTCTAGAAAACTCCATATAGTTTTCCACAGTGACTGCACCAATTTACATCCCCACCAGCAATGTGCTAGAGTTCCCTTTTATCCACATCTTGTAAACATTTGTTTTATTGTGTGTGCTTTTAGATGATAGCCATTCTGATAGGTGTGACCTGATATCTCATTTTTTTTTAAATTTGAGTTTTCCTCCTGATTAGTGATGTTTATCTTTTCATGTGTTTTTTGGCCATCTCTATGTCTTCTTTGGAAAAAAAGTCCATTCAGGTCTTCTACCCATTCATTAATTGAGTGTTTGTTTTTGTTATCGAGTTGTATAAGCTGATGATATACTTTACATATTAACACCTTACTTATAGTCCATATAATTTGAAAAAATTCTCTCTCATTCAGTAGGTCAATGATAATATAACATTGCTTGGGCACCTGATAGTGTCCAGCACTCCAATATTCTTTCCTGGAGAACCCTATGGACAGAGGAGCCTGGTGGGCTATAGTCCATAGGATCTCAAAGAGTTGGGCACGATTGATTGACTGAGCACGCATGCCTGCCTCATTTGAGGCAATTTTCTCTTGAGAAATTTCATTTTTAGTGTTAGAATTCTTACCTAATCTCAATAATATTATAAAAATGATAGGAAGATCTAAAATATCAAAGTTCGTTTCATTTCAACAGCTTTCATATCCCGGAGTGTCATATATATAAAACATACACTACTTTCTGTGTATACAGTAAGATGATGATGCTTGTATTCTGATATAGTAAAAGATTTTTTAGACATTTTACTTTCTGATATCTAAACTATCTTGGCTGTTTCACTAATTTTCTGGGTGACATAAGATAACTAACTTAATGTTAATTATGGGTTAAGCTTTCTTCCTATGCTTGTCAGCTGTGAACAGTGTAATTATAAAATGTCTCGGTATAGTGAAAAGGAAAAACAGAAACTCATTGGTATAATTTGAGGAAAGTAAATTATTCAAGGTTACTTTAAGTTAGAGAAATATACAGACACAGGACACATGATACATATGTGAAATATGTACATCTAAAATATTATTTTGTTGTGTAAATATATTTGAAACCTGTGTTCTGTGAATAAAAACAATGATTGTTTTTACCATGTCTCCTATGGTACATGGTGTAGGCTACTAAAGTGAAAAATGATACATCTGAAGCCAGTTATGGTTCTATCCTGTAAAATTAACTTTTATATACATGTGGTTCAGTGGTAAAGAATTGCTTGCCAATGAAGGAGACATGGTTTTGATCCCTGATTTAGGAAAATCCCCTGGAAAAGGAAACGGCAACCCACTCCAGTATTCTTGCCTGAGAAATCCCATGGACAGAGCAGCCTGGTGGGCTACAGTCCCTGGGGTTGCAAAGAGTCAGAGGTGAACTTAGTGACTATACAACAACAATATATTTTACATATGGCAAGTTTGAAAATAACATAAGACGATTTGAGTTTTATCCTTTCTTGTATCGTTTATGATAACCAAGCTAATTCTTGGGGCATTAGTGATATAGTATTATTTGTCATGCTTCTAATTTTAAAGAGAAAAAAAATATTTTGATTCTTTAAAACTTGACTTCATACTAATAGTTATATTTGATAAAATGTTTCTGGTGGCAACTGTGCCAGAGTATTAGACTTGCTCCCTGTTCTCTGTCCCGTCTCCATTTACACATGTTCCTTTACAAATAGTAAGATATTTGCAGCAGCATTTGCCATGGTTCAGATGCACAAAGGAGCCCAGAGGGAATAACTGTGACATGAACACAACCGCACTTCTACTCAGGCTGTGTAAAGTGTGGACTTCCTGGAAGCAGAGACGGGTGCAGGAATTTGAGTGTTCATGGTTAGTGAGGAAGTGCTCTTCAGGAAAATCTGTGAGAAAGGGAGTGAAACATGATGGGGATTTAATCAAGGACATGCTCTTAAAGGCTTTGGATCATATACCTCATCATCATGTTTTCCCTTTGAAGTCGGGTGTCTGGCTGTGACTAAACGGGTGAGATTGCCTTCTGGGTAGGATGGCTTCTTTTATGTGAAGGCAGGTTTCTATGTAGTGTCAAGGAATAAGAGTCCAATATTTCTAGCAAGGGGCTTCCCTGAGACCTCAGTTGGTAAAGAATCTGCCTGCAATTCAGGAGATCCCAGTTCAATTCCTGGGTCGGGAAGATCCTCTGGAGAAGGGATAGGCTACCCGCTCCAGTATTCCTGGGCTTCCCTGGTGGCTCGGCTGGTAATTACTAGCAAGTGATGAATAAGTAGGCCGGGATCTGGGCAGGACACCACAGTGTCCTCTCCAGAGGTTAATAAGAGAATTATTGATGGAAGCAATATTGGTCTACTTCACAACATGATGATCTCTGGGTGGTTGCAGCTGGCTTCTTTTAAGGGAAATAGAAGTTCCATAGCTCTTAAGTTTAGGTCTTATATTGATAGTGTTTATTAATCAAATAAAGTCACAAGACCAGGCTTGACATAAGTGGCTTTCTTATCAGAGGCAGGAGAGATAATTGACTGCAACTATTTAGTATACTATCTGAAATGTTAAGTATAATCTTTATTGCAACATTTTGGTGGAGAAGGCAATGGTAATCCACTCCAGTAATCCTGCCTGGAAAATTCCAGGTAGGTTATAGTCCATGGGGTCGCTGAGTTAGACACGACTGAGTGGCTTCACTTTCATTTTTCACTTTCATGCATGGGAGAAGGAAATGGCAACCCACTCCAGTGTTCTTGCCTGGAGGTTGGGGGAGCCTGGTGGGCTGCCGTCTATGGGGTCGCGCAGAGTCAGACACAACTGAAGCGACTTAGCAGCAGCAGCAACATTTGGCAGGTAACCTTTTCCTTTTTTTTTTCCAGGTGAAAAAGCACCCACAAATGATATTAGCTTCTTTTCCAGTTGTGAATACTGGCCAGATCCCATTGAGGCAGGAAGTAGATGGGTCCCCCAAGGGTAAAGCAGTTGGAAATTCATCCACTGTGAGCTATTCTCCAAGTCAAGAATAGGAAGACAACTGAGAACAGAGGCTGGGCCCTAACCAGACTAGTTATTTCTCCATCTCAAAGTCAGGAGACCTCTCTGACTACACAAGTGTAGGAAGGCTCCTTGGAGGTCAAAACGGGAGTAATGGTAAGACATCTTCAGTGAAAGCCATCTAGGTTATGAGATGTGTGCATGCACATGGGAGGATCCTTCAATATATCAAAGATGAACTCTGAGCTAGGCAAATCAGAATGATTGGCCAAATGAAAATGGAAAGAAATGTCTCATAAAAGTAATTCAAACTGCCACAAGGGCACGACCCAGCAAGTCTGTCTCTGAGTCTGCTGGTGTGTCTATCCACATATACTGTACTCTTTGTTCCTCCTAATAAATACTTTACTGTTATCACTGCTTTCCTTATTTGTGGGAATTCTTCTTCTGCAAAGCTGAAAGGCCAGGTCCTGGTCACTGACCACTGGCCTAGTGGCTAGGATTTGGTGCTCTTACAGCGGTGACCTGACCTCACTCTCTGGTGGGGGATCTGAAGCCCTGCTTCAAGCCACTGAAGTCCAAGGCCTCCTGACATCTCCATCAGTTGAATCAAAGCCCCACCTCCCTCCATAGGGCTGGGTAGGGTAATTCCTCATGCAGAAGAGGCATGATTGCTTGATTCTTCAACATACTATACAGATTCTTATAACCTTTAGTTTCCTTTTGGGACAAAGAGACTTCACTCCTCCCTCTGACTGTCTTTTTCCTTAAGAAAACTCACGTCAGGGTAAAGAGCTGGAGGTATTGGGGGTGTGTCAGTAAGGAAATACTTTCAGATATGAATGGAATGGAGGCTGAACATGGCTAGGCTAGAATAAATGAACACCCATTTAACCTATGAAAACTATCATGTGGGAAGATCAACATTACTGTTTCTATTTCAGCTTTGGGGATCCTTTTCTTCAACGGTCACATGACATTACTTTCTAGTTGGGATTTGGGGTATACTTTTTATCTAAGTCAAGCTCATTTCATATAACAGGAACATTTTGAAAAGAAGTACACCTTAATTGGAGTCTTTTTCATTCAATTTTCATAATAACATCTCTTGTATTTTCCTCATTTTCATATGAGTGAAAGGGTTTTTTTTTTTTTTTTTTTAAGCAGTAAATCTGACTGTTAAATATTTATATAGGTAGCTTGACTCAATTTCTCATTTTCTAGTAGATACTCTTCTTTTAAAAATTTTTATTTATTTATTTGGCTGTACCAAGTCTTAGTTTTGGCATGTGGAATCTTTTTGGTGCAAAAGGCAGGATCTAGTTCTCTAACTAGAAGTAGAACCCAGGTCCCCTGCATTGGGTATGCAAAGTCTCAGCCACTGCACCAGCAGGGATGTCCCATTTAGTAGATGACCTTGTTAGCATTGTATTAATAATCCTAATCTGAACCCATAGGATCAAACTATTAGTCAATGCCTCATTTGTTGTTTTTCACAGTAGTCTGTCAATCCTTGGGAAATCTCCCTGAGGAGGTCATAATAGCTAGCAGAATTAAAAAAAAAAAAAAAAATATATATATATATATATATAAGAGCTTTCATTTTGTCTGTGAATAGATCTAAGGTTAACCTGTGGACTGAAGGAGAGGTGAAGTTTATATTAGCCTGTTTCCATTCTTTTTTAACAAGCATTACATTTCCTGACCTCTGGCCTCCAGGCTCACCAGCTGATATTCTAATGATTCACAGGGGAAAGACTGTAGCGGCCAAGAAAACAAAAAACTGCTCAAATTTCCCATTGTAGAAAGCACGGTCGCTTAATAATCCCAGCTGCTGCTTCTGTGAATTAACTACTGCATTCTGACCATTGCCATGCTTCCAGTACAGCTCTAGGTAATGGTTGATTATAGTCATGGTATCAAACTAGGCAGGGACCACAGGAGATGTGGGCTTAATACCTGGGTCAGGAAGATCCCCCTGGAGGAGGAAAAGGCAACCCATTCCTGTATTCTTGCCTGGAAAATTCCATGGACAAAGGAGTCTGGCGGGCTGCAGTTCAGAGGGTCGCACGAAGAGTGTGACATGACTGAGCACTCATGCACGTGACACTGTAATGGAGCAAGGTGTAGTCTTCTCCTTATGGGCACACTCGGCTCAAGGTCTCCCCAACAGCCTGCACAAATCTTTCTCGCTGTTGTTCTGCAACCATACACTCTTCTACCCAAGTCTCCTCCCTCCCCTTTCTTTCTCCATAGGTATTAACTTTCATCACAGTCTGAAGGTTCTCCTCCTTGTACTCTTAATATTTCTTTTGCACATTTAATAATACCTTGGAGAAAAGTTTTCAGCCCCAAAATAAAGCTATTAGATGGAGGGTTTTTTTTTTTTAATGATGTAGAATGAAAGTAAGAAACCAGAATCAATATTTTGGAAGTGTTGAATCTAGAATCAAACCCAATGAACCCACACATCTCAGTGCCTTAACAAAATCAGCATTTTATTGCTCTTCAGTCTGCCTAATAAGGGACTTTTTGGTTGGGTGATATATTCCAAATGTTGATCCAGAAATCAAGCCTCCTCTATCTGGTGGGTCAGTCAGTAAAGAATCCACCTGTAATGCAGGAGACCTGGGTTCAATCCCTGGATTGGGAAGATACCCTGAAGAAGGGAATGGCTACCCACTCCATTATTCTTGTCTGGAGAATTCTATAGACAGAGGAGCCTGACAGGCTACAGTCCACGGGGTCACAAAGAGTTGGACCCTACTGAGCGACTCTTACTCACTCACTCACTTTATCTTTGTACTTCTTCATATTATTTAATGGAGCCATCAGTTCAGTTCAGTCACTCAGTCCTGTGCAACTCTTTGTGACCACATGGACTGAAGCACACCAGGCTTCCCTGTCCATCACCAATTCCTGGAGCTTGTTCAAACTCATGCCCACTGAGTCAGTGATGCCATCCAACCATCTCATCCTCTGTTGTTCTCTTCTCTTCTTGCCTTCAATCTTTCCCAGCATCAGGATCTTTTCCAGTGAGTCAGTTCTTCACATCAGGTGGCCAAAGTATTGGAACTTCAGCCTCGACACTCTATTTTGTTACATCAAGCAACTGTCCCTATTATTGTGTCTGTTCTTGGAAATCATATCTGTTTCTAAGGATGATAAACATGGAAAAATTTACATGGGAGATTCTCATGTGATAAGCGTGCCTGTAGTTCACGTAGTTTCTATCTTTGTTTATTGGCCTGGGATCAATTATTTATCCAATTATAGCTACAAAAGAAGTTAAGAAATATAGTATATCTCACAGGAAGGATATTGGAGAAGGAAATGGCAACCCACTCCAGTGTTCTTGCCTGGAGAATCCCAGGGATGGGGGAGCCTGGTGGGCTGCCGTCTATGGGGTCGCACAGAGTTGGACACGACTGAAGTGACTTAGCAGCATAGGAAGGATAAGCAGGTTTGGTTGATCAGGCATCAACTATGATAGTCAGTCTAGTAACAAAGACTATTCTATTCTTTTCCTCACTCCCAGTGGTTAAACCTAATTCCTCTATCTAATCACAGATCAAACATTGTGAGGGATGAAAGTCCTCTGCATAATTTGGAGATACAGCACATCTAAGTCTCTGTGAGTGTGTGTTTGTGTGTATGTGTATGCTCAGTTGTGTTCGACTCTTTGTGACCCCATGAACTGTAGCTGCCAGACCACTGTCCATGTGATTTCCCAGCCAAGATTACTGGAGTGGGTTGCAGTTTTTTTTTCTCCAGGGGGGTCTTCCCAGTCTAGGGATTGAAGCTACGTCTCTTGTGTTTCTATCATGGGCACACAGTTTCTTTACCATTGAGCCACCTTGGAAGCCCACTCTCAAGTCTAGTGACCTACTAACTAAAGAGTTAATTTCTGTGTCCTTTCCCATCTTTATCCTTATTAACCCAACATGGAATACTAAACCAGAGACAGTGAAATAGAACTAAAAATTTTTATTTCTTGTATTCCCGGGCCAAACTGTTTTTTTCTCAACTTAATGGCAGCTACCTTGAGGCTATTAGAAATAATGGCATTAAGTGAGAAGGCCACACTCATAAATATGTCACAGGGTGAATATTAATAAGACTTTATCACTCAAAGTTGCTTGTATCTTATTCTATACTTTTGAATATAGAGGCAATCAGTTTTTCCAACACTCCAAAGCCCTAACTTACTATTTGTATTCATTTTCATACCTTCATACAAATAGACTGATTCTTTTTTTAATATAAATTTATTTATTTTAATTGGAGGTTAATTACTTTACAATTTTGTATTGGTTTTGCCATACATCAACATGAATCTGCCACAGGTATGCATGTGTTCCCCATCCCGAAGCCCCCTCCCACCTCCCTCTCCATACCCTCCCTCTGGGTTGTCTCAGTGCACCAGCCCCAAGCATCCAGTATCATGCATCGAACCTGGACTAGTGATTCGTTTCATATATGATATTAATAGACTGATTCTTTTCTGAGTTTACCTTTTCTTGGAACCCCTTGCTAAAAGCAGACAGTGAAAGCTGAAACACATTATTATTTTGAATCTCTGCAGCCCTTTCACTTACATTTAGACTTAGGGGTCTGCCTTCCATAGTCACTTATTTTAATAAAAATTTTTGTGCTTTTGCATAACATTCTCCCTCATATTTCCATCTATCCATATCTTTTAAATTACCCTCTTAGTGTAATTTGATAAAGTCTCTTAAACAGGGACCAAGAGATTTGTTAGAAATTTCAGCATATTGCCAGTCTTAAAAATTTCCCTATAAAAATATGATTTGCTATTGTTGTTGTTTAGTTACTAAGTTGTGTCCAACTCTTTTGCTACTCTGTGGACTCTAGCCCATCAGGCTCCTCTGCCCATGGAATTCTCCAGGCAAGAATTCTGGAGTGGGTAGCCATTCCCTTCTCCAGGGGATCTTCTCAACCCAGGAATCAAACTGAGGTCTCCTGGATTGCAGGCAGATTCTTTACCACTGAGCCACCTGAGAAGCCCCGAAATATGATTTACCATCACCTTTTATGAATATCTGATTTATTCCCATGCCAGTAATCACTGGAAGGATACAAAGGAGCCTGCAACTTTACAAAGGGGAGCCACAGCTTTCTAAATGGGGATTTGTTTTCCAGTCCTTACAGTCTGAGAATCAAGTATAGGCAGTGTCCTTTGGATAGCTGAGAGAGGCCTAAACATCTCTGCTCACTGTCCTGCAGGATGTCCGGAAGTGTTGGCATCCCATTTTGTGCTGGTCTCAGCCTGCACAATAGTGATGCCTGGGGGCTGGAAATGCATTCACCTGAGGCCCACTCCCCCTCTCAGAACAGATATTATGGCTGGACTGGCTCCTATTGTGAATGCAAAATGCCCTCTGCCATAACCAATGAGCCTTATTTATATAATCGTATCATGAACTTAAGAGAAACAGAGGATAAAAAAGTGAATTTCTTTATTTTTTCTCTAATATATGCCCCCCACCCCACATCTTGTCTATACAAGAGCGCAGTGTAATACAGAGGCTGTTTTCTTCTGTCATTGGGGTGGTAGTAGTTTAGTCGCTCAGTTGTGTCTGGCTCTTTATGAGCCCATGGACTGCTGCCCCCAGGCTTCTCTGTGCATGGGATTCTCCAGGCAAGAATACTGGAGTGGGTTGCTGTTTCTTTTTCAAGGAATCATCCTGACTCAGGGATCAAACCTCAGCCTCCTGCATTGCAGGTGGATTCTTTACTGCTGAGTCACCAGGGAAGTCCAGGTAAGAAAATTAGTGTGAAATCATAGTAATTTCCCTGTCTTCTTCTAACTGGACCCAGACACCCCTACAAATCTCTGACCTCATGGAGTCTCCCGGTACAAAGCATAGAGAGAAAGGCTTCTGCCCTCAATGGGCGTTCTCCCGTGGCAAGTGGTGCTGCTCCATAGACTCCCTGACCTTTGGGTCTGTGGGCATAAATTGCTTGTTTTGAACTACATTATCTATTTTTATTTTTAGATATACCCAAAACATTGATATTTTCATTTCATGGTTAGGCAATAAGTAAGCAATGTGTACTCAGTGTCCAAATTAAACCCCCAAACATAAGGCGATTTTCAAGTACAGGGAAAACAAGAGGTTGTACAAGAAAGGAGATGTTATTTATAATACATTCCTCAGCTGTGCAATCAGTCAGCTCAGTTCAATTGCTCAGTTGTGTCCAACTCTCTGCCACCCCATGGACTGCAGCACACCAGGCTTCACTGTCCATCACCAACTCCCAGAGCATGCTCAAATTCATGTCCATCAAGTAGGTGATACCATCCAACCATCTCATCCTCTGTCATCCCCTTCTCCTACCTTCAATCTTTGCCAGCATCACTTTTCCAGTGAGCCAGTTCTTCGCATCAGATGGCCAACATCATTATTTTCACTTTAGCTCAGCCTCCTCCCTCTTTCTGGAGCTATTTCTCCACCCTTCTCCAAAAGTATATTGGGCACCTACTGACCTGGAGAGTTCATCTTTCAGTGTCATATCTTTTTGCCTTTTCATACTGTTCATGGGATTCTCAGGGCAAGAACACTGAAGTGGTTTGCCATTCCCTTCTCCAGTGGACCATGTTTTGTCAGGACTCTCCACCATGACCTGTCCATCTTGGGTGGCCCTACATGGCATGGCATAGTATGCACACACACACAAATAGCATAGATTCTGAATTCTGAGTCAATGAAAATGAGCAGAAGGAAAATGTATATGTGTGTGTGAGTATGTGTGAGGGAGCAAACTTTCTACTCACAAATTGGAAAGTAAGGCTTCTGAAATTCCTAGCCCTTTGGGTATTCATTGATATAAAACCTTAAGTCCTGCAAGTAAACTATGAAGGGGTATCATCAAAGAACATATAGTCGAAAGCAAGTCAATAAAATTTAAATAGCCAAAAAAACAATATTGTCACTCTTATTTGTTAAAGTTGATGCAAGATAAAGGCCTTAAATTGTCACCACAATAAAAAAAAAAGTCTTTTTTATTGATAAACATTATGAGTAGTTTTTGTATTACAGAAAAAGACAAATTATGAGCCAAGTTAGAAGTTAGACCTTCATTACTGTATACAGATGATTGTCCATGATGTTCCAGAGAAGGCAATGGCAATCTACTCCAATATTGTTGCCTGAAGAATCCCAGGGACAGAGGAGCCTGGTGGGTTGCCGTCTGTGGGGTCACACATAGTCGGACATGACTGAAGTGACTTAGCAGCAGCAGCAGTCCATGCTGTTCAGTCTCTGATTTGAATGAACTATAAATATGACATTTATGAAAGCTAAAATCTGGATTTAATCTTGAAATATTATAGCTTTCTTGTCTACATATTTTAATAGTTTTGGATATTAGGTTTCTCTCTGTCCCCTTTCCACATAAAACTCTAGAGTCATTTACTTTGTTTATAATCAAGAGGGAAAACCTTACAATTCAAATAGGAATTAAATCCATTTTTTAGCATCTTTACTCAGAAAGAGCTGATTAGTTTTTAAAGAAAACAATTCAGAAACTATCTCTAGGAATTTTAATTTATGATAAAATGATGCTAGGAAGGTACACATGACTGGAATAAGTTTCTTTTTGGAATGTAGAAAAGTGATAATCTGAGTAATCAGTGGAGGAAAAGCAACACCAATGGAGAAAAGGCTGTATTTTACAAAATGTGAGTCTAAGAGACTGTAAAATGAAATTATACTATATATTGTATTCCCAGTTTATATTGAACATTAAAAACATAAAGGAGAAAATCATTCTAGCATACTGATGTTTTGTTTCCTATGGGGGGGGGGGCAGGTCTTGTGTGCCTGTGTGCTCAGTCGTGTCCAACTCTTTGCGATCTCATGGACTGTAGCCAGCCAGGCCCCTCTGTCCATGGAATTTTCTAATCCAGGGAATCTTCACAACTCAGGGATCATACCTGCATCTCTTGTATCTCTTGCATTGGCAGGCAGATTCTTCACTACTGGCACCACCCAGGAGGGCTTCATTGGTGGCTCAGATGGTAAAGAATCTGCCTTCAATGAGGGAGACCCAGATTTGATCACTGGGTTGGGAAGATTCCCTGGAGAAGGGAATGGCTACCCATTCCTGTATTCTTGCCTGGAGAACTCCATGGACAGAGAAGCCTGGCAGTCTAGTCTGTGGGGATGCAAAGAGTCATACACAACTGAGTGAATCTCTGTCCACCCAGGAAGTCAATATTGGGCATTGAAATCATAAAGTAGAAAATTATCCTAACATACTATTTATTGTTTCTTAGGGAGGTTTGGGATCTTGTTTATTTAATACATCAGGTAGAACTAATTGAATTTCCATTCTGAATTTAAAAATATGAAAAAAGATTATTTCTTAGTATTTGAAACAACTTTACTTTCCATTTGTCTAACAAGTGTTAAGGAATGATAAAAATAAATGAATTTTTCTTCTTATTAAATCCCTGAAGATTCATTATAATTGATTATTTCTATGTACCAGACCATCTTATTTCTGCCATTGAAGATGCTATTTTAATGTAGTGTGAAAGTGACCTGGATTATTAAATTATACAGTTCAAATAATTCTAGGTTTTTAAGACTTGTGACATTATACTGATTTTCCTATGCCTCATTTTATCTCTCTGCTCCATCTTCAACTAAACTCACGTCCACATCCACACACAGGTGGACATGTACACAGAGTCTTCAGCTAAATTCACATCCACTTACACACATGCATGCATATGCACATACCCAGACACTTCGTTGAGCTGGGGAAAAACAACAACAGCAGCAACACTGGATTCTTTAGAGAGTTTTGAGAATATAATACCTTGTTCTTTGGTATCGTTTTGATTTAAGTCTATTCAGGTGTAGATATTGTCTTCTGGGTCAGAATAATAATCAATAACTTCATTGTAATGACATAGAAAAACTCAAATCGTATAAAGTCAAAGTGCACCTACTACCTTTAAAATTTGTAAATGTACTACTCTTGTTTTAACTGTGCTGAAATAAGCTGATTAAGAAAATACATTAAAATCGACATTCCTTTTTACTGTTAACGATAAAAATGTAAATAAAGCCCATATGTACTGAGAGAGAGGGGTGGGCAGATTAGCATCCTTGACACTGTGTCTATTACATGGTTAATATTTTCAATAAACTCATCAAATATAAAAATATTTTGAAAGAGCTTTAGCTGTAAATGCCAGCATAATGGGTCAGCAGAAGAAGACTTTTTATGAAAGCAAAGTGCTGCAAAGGTCCAAGATGACAGCTGTCAACACCATGAAAGACTAAAGAGCTCTTCATCTATGTAAGAGCCTCTGTTGTGTGACTTTAGTTCTAAACTGTGCAGATGATAAAACTTATATTTTTCTCAACCAGGATAATGAGTTTTTTTTTTTTCTTTAGAAATTACATGTTTGGAAAAGGACACATAAGAGATACTTGTTTTATTTTTTAAAAATCGAACAGCATAGAGGATAGTATCATATATGCTAGCATTTCTTAGATTTTATAATGAACATACTAGGATCCAAGGTACCAATAATGACAAAGACATATGGTAAATTGAGATATTATTTCTCTCCTCACAAGTATTAAATAGGTTTTTTAAAATCTCCATTATGATAATTATTAGTGTTGCAAACATTGCTTAAGACAAATCTTCTTTTACTAAATTTAGATTCATAGATGAAAATAATCTTCAGCTGTTATTTTAATTCTTTATATCTAGACCTGTGACATGTAATTGACTAAGTTATTTATGTTTTATTGGTTTTAGATTTCTTTCTTTTTTTTTTATTCCTTTTTATTTATTTTTTTTAATTTCATTTTATTTTTAAACTTTACAATATTGTATTAGTTTTGCCAAATATACGAAAGAACACAAAATAGATTGAACAGTTAAGTTCTTGCCTTTTTGTAGATCTAAACATTTGATCAGATAGTAACTAATGTTCAAACCAATACAGCTTAAAATCAGGATGGAGTGATGATATTTACATACTTCAATATTGGTACTCTATCCATTTAAAATAAAATGTTTGATTTCTTAAGGAATATCTATGTTCCATTAAAACAAATGGGCCAACATCCACAGTGGCCAAAAAACTCAGAATGTTTGACCAGTAAAATAAAGTATATAGAAAAATACTTTTTCTTCAAAATATTATATAGAGATATTTTTTTTAAACTTTACATAATTGTATTAGTTTTGCCAAATATCAAAATGAATCCGCCACAGGTATACATGTGTTCCCCATCATGAACCCTCCTCCCTCCTCCCTCCCCATACCATCCCTCTGGGTCGTCCCAGAGATATTTTAATATATGGTCAGCCTGTTTTAAAAGTCTTATTCAATAGTCACAGGAATCCAAACAAAAATTATGGAATGACTTCTGTCAACAAGTCATTATTCTCAATCTTGCGTTCCTTGTGTTATTTTATAACATAGTTCAGTAATGATGTACAGTGAGAGCGATTTTGGTATGGAATTGCATATAGTTCACTTTGCAAGAGTGCATTATGCCCTTCTTGCATTTTTAATAATCAATGAAATGCTGCTGAGATTCTGCAATGAAATGGAATTTAAAAGACTTTAAAGAATAGTCTAATGACTCAAAATGACTATTTTAAGAATCCTACTTCTTAGATTTATGTTGCTAATGAGATTTTTAAAATTTTAGAGCATTTTTATAGATATTTTTCTTTTTAAATTCTATGTTTTCTATATTTGTATGTATATCAATATTTATGTTCATATCTACCTACATGTCTATATATTTAAACATTATGTGTGGAAGCTCTATGTATCATTAGCTATGATAACTGCTGATACTGATAAATCAATGCACCCATCCTTGAGGAATTATCATATCATTCACTCATATGCTTTATCTCCTTATCTTTTCCTTTTCAATATTTTGTTTTCATATTTCCTTGCAAGATCTTAGCTATAAACATAAGAGAAAGGAAAATAAGAATTTAACTTATCAGTGACTATGTACCTCTTTTGTCATAATTTGAAGTGGAGAGAACAGTATTTTATCACTCTAATTTTTGGAGATATTGAAAATATCTTAAATTCTATTTGATTAGTTTGATAGTCCATATCCTCTTGTTATATGTCACATAACAGGGTATGAACTTTCAGATTGTTGGGATTTTGCTCCCAAGAACTGTAACATGATTTCTCACTTTTTGAACTGAGAAGCTATGGAGACACCTGTGTTACTTGATACTGTTCTCTCCCAAGATTTGTATTTTTAATGGCATTGGAAGTGCCCCTTATTTTCCAATAAGACAAAGCTATTGCCATCATCGCATACAACATGGAAATATCCCTGAAATTTATTGACAACTGGATATTGAAATGCATGTCCTCTGCCTTCTCCTGATGAACATTTTCTTAATTATTCATTTTCCACTTTACTTATTTGTTTTAACTTTCTCTTTGTTGTCTAAATCAAATATTATTTATGAAGTTCATTATCTATACTTTCACTTGAAGACAGTCATATCTCCTTTATAAGAGAAATATCTCTTTTACAAATCTCAAGGAAGGAGTCCATTTATTCAATCATTATTTATTCCGTAATTCAAGTTGTGAATTATCCAGCCCAGAAAGGACTTTTAATTTGTCTGTGACTCCTTCCTTCAGGTTTGCTACCCAATCCTGATCTTTTTCTAGTAATCTAAAGGGAGATGGGGACACCTATTTACAGAGTAATTTCTCAAAAATTATGGGGAGTGGTGACCCAATTCAGGCTTAGAATGTCAAAGCATTCTTTTCTTTAATATGACCCAATTACACTTTTGACATTGGAAAAGACTGTCCCAATTTCACCTTTGGAGAACACAGTAAAATTTCAGGCCGAGTTTTTAGTTTCTTCTAGAAATAGATCTGCTGCCAACAATAGTGTCATATCAGAAAATGGCTGTGCTAGGTATGATAGCCTATATTTATTAATGAAAGAAAAGAGAAGATATGAAATTAGGTGTCCTACTTTGGTTATATGATTACGTGTTTGAAAATGTCTTCTTTATGTCTAATCACTTATCTGAGCAAAGACTAGCTTCATCTCTGGGTTTATTTACTGAAAACTCAAGCAGATTTCAATTTTATCAAAGTAATGTTTTTATGTATATGACAGTTAAAGTTATCTATTCAAATGATGATAGCAATTTTCCTCCAATGTGGTAATAAGATGAGTTATCAACTTTGAATAGATTCTTCAGGATAATAAAGTAGAATGATATTCCAGAGACTAAACTAATACTTTGAAGTTTGATTTTTACTGCTTAACCATGAAAACAAGGGTGATAAAAGGCATTAGGATGTGCAAACATATTGGAAGTGAAATTTTGCCTTGTTGACAATGAGCAAGCATCTCCATGTAACTATTAGACTCTTCTTTGTGTGATTCATCCGTTTTGCTGTACAAGATATTGTCTAAAATTTTTCTTCTGACTTGGTTTTTAGTTTGCTTGTTCCCTTTAGTTTTTCTACTCTGCTCTCAAACCTATCAATTTCTTGAGCTTCTAATTTTAGACTCTTAATTAATCACTTTGAGAGTTCCCATTTTATTCTGTATGGCATTAAATTTTCCATGGAAATTCTTCCTGTTACCTAATTTCTCAAAAGTATTAAGCCCTATTTTTTAAGGTCCTTTTCTCAGAATTCCAGTATTTGAACCTCCTCTTAGTCTGTTTACATTGCCTCTTTTCCCCGTCATTTCTCAACCCATCTAGTCTGCTATTTCTTCCTTATGCATTGACCATTATGATGAAAAATTTCAGAAGAGATTTGATGCTTCATATGATATTTCTTTCTGAAGAAATAATTTATATTTGCTTAATTATGCTATTACACAGAGGCATATCTCCTAATCCAATCAAAGATTTGGCAGGTCCAGGAAGAATACTTTAATTTTGCTTTCTCTACTTTTAGTATATGGCTCTTTGCTATTTCCAAATAATACCATGAAATATGAACTGACTCACCATTCTAAACTTATCCCTTTGTCCCTGTGAGACTGCCAAAAACTTGAGGTGACAATTATTTAGTTAGTTAGTGTTAGTTGCCTAGTCATGTCTGACTCCTTGTGACCCCATGAACTGTAGCCCACCAGGCTTCTCTGTCCATGGAATTCTCCAGGCAAGAATTCTGGAGGGGTAGCCACACTCCAGGGGATCTTCTAGATCCAGGGATCGTATCACGGTCTCCTGCATTGCAGGTGGATTCTTTACCATCTGAGCCATCAGGGGAAGCCTTTTGAGGTGAGTAAGTGATACTGAACACTGGGCTTACTTTGCTGGACTCCTCTCTTATCTGAGATCTTGGCCTTTCAAGCCCTTTGTGTCTTGCAAGCTTATCAATGTCTTCAAACAGATGTGTGTGGTCTCGTGTGTGTGTGTGTGTGTGTGTACCTTTGCACATGTATGTGTATTTTCTGTATTTTGGCCACCTTTTCTACTCTTTCATAAGTTTGGTTTGAAATAAACTATCCTACATATTTAGGAAGAAGATATTCCTTATGAGAAATTAAGCTGCATTAAAGCCAGTATGCCTGGAATTGAGGATAAACCTCAGAGAATTGATATGCAGCTATATAGGATAATTGTCTATAGTGTCCTCAAATCAGGCTATTTTTCTCCACATTAAGGATATGAACAGAGACTATTTCCTCCTTGTCACAGATCCTGAAGCAGAGTTGCTGAAATAATGCAACAAATTTTCATATACAATATCTGAGAGAGGGAAAAAAAAAAACACAGTTTTCTCATCTATCTTGTGATTTCACCAGTATTATTACTTAGTGCTATATTAAAGTTGAGAATGACCCTATGTGGTGTGACATAAAACTACATTTCTCTAAATACACTTTATGGCTAGGTAGGAATTTCTGAAGACTTTAGGTTGAAGACAAAACTTTGTGATAGGGACTCTGTTTTCTCTACTGCTAAAGATTGGACCAAAAGAGATTAGATGGGAGGAAAAAAGCACAGAGATGAAATTAGGGCAGCTTTGTGAGTGGGGAAGATTATTGGATGCTGCACAGAGATACCTGGCCCCAGTTTCTAAGACAGAGGTTCCCACTAAAGAGGAACCTGGTTTCTGGAAGTGCCTGGAAATGAACTCAGGGCAGGAGCTGAGAGAGGGCAATATCTAAGCACTACAGTAGGGATGATAGATTAAAATCCCTGCCAGCTTTAGTTGAAGTCTTCTCCACCTGCAATGTAGGAGACACAGGAGAGGTGTGTTCCATCCCTGGGTCTCAGGAAGATTCCTTGAAGGAAATGGCAACTCACTGCAGTGTTCTTGTCTGGGAAATTCCATGAACAGGGGAGTCTGGTGGGCCACACTCCATGGGATTGCAAAAAGTCAGACACAACTAAGTGACTAACACACACAGAAAATCAGGATCTCACATCCCCTGCAGGTGTGTGCATCCCATGTGTTGGGAGAAATACCTGCTACTTCTGAGCTGGGGTCTTAGCAATGGACAATCCTGGGGGAGAAGTGGCTGACTGCTCTAGGAGACATGACTCTCCCTGCTCTCCAACCTTATGTAGAAACGTTTCTTTGATGTGTTGATGCCCTAGTATGCCCCAAAGGATCATCTGGAGCCTCCACAAGTGAGGTGTCTTGAGCTGAGCAAGCTGAGGATCTCTATGAAAATCCACATTCAATTCCACATGGATGAGTTCATAAGGACAATGCTAGGATATAGAAGAAACCAATGTGGGCAGTGCATAGATATACATTTTGGATATTAGTATACTCTCTATTTCCGCATGTGATCCAATACTTACCAAAACGAAACTAAAAAGAGACAAAATGGACAAACTGTTGATTGTGCATGCAGGCTAAGTTGCTTCAGTCCTGTCTGACTCTTTGCGACCCCATGGACTGTAGCCCACTAGGCTCCTCTGTCCATGAAATTCTCCAAGAAGGAATACTGGAGTAGGTTGTCCTTTTCTCCTCTAGGGATTGATGATAATAGTAATACTAAAATATACATATTTTTATTTTGTTGTTAATAAATCAATTTGTTATTTTTCAATTAATATCAATAACATCACCAGTAGAGAGGTTCTCTGAAATAAAACAATAATAATTTATGAAGCTACAGCTGACTGTTCAATAAAAAAATGATTTAGGTTTAATAAAAAAAATCAAATTTAATTATTATATCAGCATTGTTAATAAAAGAAACAAATGCATTTCAGTAAGTGCATATAGCAATTTTGAAAGCTACTCAGTTGATATAAAATCAGGTTTTCCATTTGTATTTTTTAAATCTTCAAAAGTAACATTAAAATATATTAGAAATATTATTTTATGACTTCCTTTAATAAATATTTATTTAGTGAGTACCTATTTTGTATGCTAAGCACAAAGAATATAGGAGTGAATAAAAGTGATAAAAACCTGCCTGAATTAAGTTTGTGACGCTTACATTCTCATGTGAGGAGGCTGTAAACACACACACACACACTTTATAGAATTAACAATCTTATTTTCTAAAAGTGCTCAGTAGGTTACATGAAGTTGTATGTCCATTTAAATGAAGCAAGAATAGACAAGGAAAGGAGATGGATAGAAGGGATGCACTGCAATTGACCAGGGAATGAACTTAGTTATGTTGCTTGAACTCTTTAAATTCATGGTCATGAGCCTCAAAAGGTACCTTCATGCTACTCAGCAAAAATGCCTCTTTCCTTCATGGTCCCATTTTCTGTTTCTATTTCATTCCTTCTCTCTTCAAAAAGCTCCAACATCTTTTTACCCCACTCTCACACTTATCTGTTCTTTAATGATTGCTTCTTCACTATGTAAATTAATCAGAAAATAAAATTTGTAGACTCAGACAATCCCTTTCCAACCATATTTGCATCCACATATGACATCTTCCTGCTTGATACCCCAAATCTGTGTTTTCCAATCCAATAGCCACAAGCCCCATGTGGCCATAGAGCATATAAGAAGAGAGGCTAGTCCAAATTGTGAAATACTGTGAATGCAAAATCCACATTGGATTTCAAATAGAGTATGAAAGATTTAGAGTAGAATATCACACTTAATTTGTTATACTGATTAAATGTTGAAATAATATTTTGGATATATTGGGTTAAATAATATTTAAAGAATTTCACTTTCCTTTTTTAACTTTTTAAAGTGTGGTTATTGGCAAGTGTAAAATCCCTTATGCTGCTAACATCATAATTCTGTTAGGAAGACCTGCTCTAGAAGAACTTGGATTTCTGTCTGAAGCAGATTGCTCTCCTTTCACAAAGAACACGGATATGTGAGATCATCACACCAGCTTGTCTCCCATACCTTCCAGTCTACATTGCCAGTTTATTTCCCCTGATCTTCAGCATCATTTATTTAAAATTAAGTTTTACTAGAATATAGTTGATTTACAATGTTGTGCTAGTTGCAGATGTACTGCAGACTGAATCAGTTTTATATACATATAAGTAATATTTGCATATATATCAGTTATATATGCATATATATCAGTTATATATATCAGTATATACATATTTTGGAGAAGGCAATGGCACCCCACTCCAGTACTCTTGCCTGGAAAATCCCATGGACGGAGAAGCCTGGTGGGCTGCAGTCCATGGGGTCACTAAGAGTCAGACAACGACTGAGTGACTTCACTTTCACTTTTCACTTTCATGCATTGGAGAAGGACATGGCAACCCACTCCAGTATTCTTGCTTGGAGAATCCCAGGGACAGGGGAGCCTGGTGGGCTGCCGTCTCTGGGGTCGCACAGAGTCGGACATGACTGAAGTGACTTAGCAGCATATACATATTTATATATATATATATATATATATATATATGTAAAGAATGATACATTTATCCTTTCTTTATTCTATAATATACAGCATCATTTTCAGTAGCATGGACCTATGGTGCCACTCTCCCATCTTTTAAAAGATGCTCACAGAACCCCACTTCCCCTGACAATTACTGTCCCATTTCTCATGTCTACTTCTCAATAAAGTTTTTCCAGAGGGTCCTATAGGCTGTTTTCGTCTTCTCCTTTGTGCATTCTCTATTACCACCCCCACTTTTAACAACAATAACAAATATCAAGGACAACAAGCTGCTTTTCTGATATGGCCATGATTGGCTTCCTTACAATAAGAGTCCAGTGATTAATTTCAAGCCGCATCTTCCTTATCCAGGCAGAGTTGATTCTCTCTCCTTCTCTAAAGAATTCCTTCCCTAGTTTGCAGAACACTCGAGTCACCCAACTTCCCTCCATCCTCTTACTTTACTTCTTCTCAGTCTGTTTCTGGAGTATCTTTTTCCTTAAAGTACGTATGTTGATGGGCACTGACTTAGTCTTTGCATTTATTTTCTTGGTGATCTTATACAGCCTTAGGAACTTTCAGTTTTGATCTCCCACCCAAATCTTTATAGGAACTCTGGATTGATATATATGATAGCGTATTAGCTTTTTCTTTTTTGTTTCTAGTTAGCCTATCAAATTTGGCATTTCCAAAACTGATATTCTGACCTCCTCGAGTCCAAATCTGTTCCAATTGCTGTTTTCCTGACCTCAGCTGTTGGCATCTCTCTTCCTGATGTTCAGACATAAAGCTATGGAAGAGGAGGCATTTTTTTAAAGTCCTCTTTCTTTCTCATTCCTTACATTCAGTCAGGAAACAAATCTGGTTGTCTTCAATTTCAAACCACCATGAACACTCCAGCCACTTCTAACCACCTCCCCTGCTGTCACGGGGAACGTACCCTTCTTCTCTCCGCCCCCAGCCCCCACGTGCACGTGTGCTCGGTCGCTTCAGTCTTGTCTGACTGTTTGTGACCCTGAGACTGCTCTGTTTATGGGATTCTCCAGGCAAGAATGGGTTACCCTCCTCCAGGGTATCTTCTCCACCCAGGGATCAAACCCACGTCTCTTACGTCTCTTGCATTGGAAGGAGGGTTCTTTACCGCTAGCGCCACCTCTGAACCGTACTCACTGGTCCTACCTCTTGTTCATGCTCTGTGTTCTCCACAGGGAGGCGGGAGTCATTCTTTTTGAACACAGATTAGATTGTGTTGTTCTACTTGAAACCCTGCGGGGGTTCTCCGTTACACTGATATGAAATCCAGTGAGCTTGCAATGATATGCCTCCAAAACCCTACCTAATTCTCTTCCCCACCATCAGCCCTCTCCTATCATTTTGACCTGTACTAATTTTCTACTAACAGTCTGCTGAAGCCACACTGATCTCTCATCTGATCCTTGAAAAGAAACCAGGCACATCTCTGCTTTAAAACTTGGCAGTTTGTTTGCTCTGCTTGCAAAGTTTGTCCTCCAGGTTATAATGTGAGATAGTGTTTTTACATACTTCACATCTTTGTTCAAATGCCACCTTCCTGATGTGGCCACTGAGCAAATGAGTGAGTCCTCTTGCCCATGTCTATGTCCATGCCTTTCTGATCAACTATTGTCTCACTTAGATATGGAAAACCTGATCTTTCTAAATCCGGTCATGTGCATTAAAGGATTTAGGTTAAGAGATCATTAGTTCATCCCCTATTCCTCTGCTTCCAGCAACAAGATTTCTCTTTGCCTGATGGCCAACTTTCTCCCAGAAAGCTAGAGCAGATAATGGATATTTACAGTCATGAAGTTTCTTTGAACTTTTCAGGAAATAACCTGAGGAGCAGAAGAAAAGGGGAGAAGAAAAATTGGGGATTTCATTGGTAATGACATGTGAAGAGAAAATGAAGATCAATTACGCTATAGGGAGGCTTCTATTGGATTTTGTATTTTCTTCCTTGCCTGAAATGCCCAGAGCAAAGTCTGTGTTTTCCTGGTGGACAGCTCACTATTCAGGGAGATACAGACACTCCTAGATGGAGACTCTGGCTGAAATCAGCAAGGTTTTAATTTCCTGCTATTTTAAAGGAAAGAGCATAGTGGTGAATATACAGATTCTAACCATTCAGCATTTTGCTATTTAAAAAAAAAAATCAATTTTATTCCCCATGGGTTAAAGTGACTTTAAAAAAATGAAGAGAAAGCCCAGATTAGAAAGCATCATTCACTTCATTAGCAGAAGGAGCATTAAAGCATCTTGTGTTTCATGAGTGGAGATGTCCAGAACCTGTAAATAACACTCACAACCTGCTTTATTCCTTTCTTTCTATCGCTTTTGTGTTAATGAAAATATTCTGTCTCTTGTATTTTATATTGTAGGTTTTTTTCAGGTCATATTCTATCTCTTTCTAAGTCTATAGTTAGAGTGAATTAAGAACCATGCAGTGATTTTCTTGAACCAATGCCAAAGTGAGAGTAACTTTTATATAATACCTTTAAATTCAACTGGACTATAATGGCATGTTCTGGGGTCCAAAATATCTGATCATCAAAGACTGAATCAAAAGGCATGTTTTTCTCTAAATTCTCTAAATCTAAATACAGTAAGCTGACTTTTGTGGCGGAGGGGAGGATTTACTATTAATATTTTTAAACGTTTGCTATATCAATTCTTCCTATACTGGAAAGATTTTTAAAAGCCATAAAATGGTAAAATTAGCTTCATCTATGTAATTTGACCATACTTACTGGTGATCTGAACTTTTTCAAAGTGGTGCATTCTCCGCCTTCAATCTAATTTGTGCATTTTTTATATATCTTCTATAATTAAAACTGATGTTTTGAGGATCAATGTGAATGTAGAGAATAAGATTTGGGACAAATCAGCCATAGTATGTTTTTTTTTTTTTCTGGTATTGTTAAATGAAGTAGGGCTTGACCATAATAATTTATATTGTTGTGTTATTTCAGTTGATAGCTGTAGCATCTTTGCCATGAGTTGTCTTTAAATCTATATTACAATACTTCTGTTACAGATAATTGTAATGAAAATAAATTGTAGTCCAAAACCATTAAAAAAAATAATAGTCTACATTAGGAATGCCTTTGAAGTGTGAAACCAAAAATAATTTACTTAATTGCATTTATTTCAGTCTAAATGGAGTTGTTTGTTATTGAGTAAAAAGGGGAACACATTTATCTGTATTTACCCAAGTTCTCAGAACAATAGTAGAAGCTTCTTCCACATTATTGAAAAAAATAAGCAGACATTTATTATTCTGTATTTTTATTACATTCATTCTGTTAGCAGGTTGCAGGTACTTTGCAAACAAGAGTAGACAGTTTAAAAAAGATAAAATAAAAAAAAAAAGGTATTTGTAGGAAAGCGTCTTAGCAGCATCTGCTTATTTGGCCTCAGGATGGGCATGAGGTACTATCAAGTTTCTCATGTATCTTATGGTATCTTCCTACAAATGTTGTAGATTAAAACAGATTTGACATACAGTGACATATTGGATATTTAGTAAGAAATGCATAGCTTAAGGGAGAAGGCAATGACACCCGACTCCAGTACTCTTGCCTGGAAAAACCCATGGACTGAGGAGCCTGGTAGGCTACAGTCCATGGGGTCACTAAGAGTCAGACACGACTGATCAACTTCACTTTCACTTTTCACTTTCCTGCATTGGAGAAGGAAATGGCAACCCACTCCAGTACTCTTGCCTGGAGAATCCCAGGGGAGGGGAGGGCCCTGGTGGGCTGCTGTCTATGCGGTTGCACAGAGTCGGACACGACTGAAGTGACTTAGCATGCGTGCATGCATGCATGCATAGCTTAAATGATAGAAACCTATTCTAGACAGTTTTATCTTTTTATAATGATATTTTAAAAAATAGAAAGTTAATAGTCATTTAGAAATTACAGAAGGATATATAATTCAAGGTTTACGAATTTCATCATTCACATTTCATCTATTTGAAAATGCAGTATATCTTATGTAAATATATATTATGGTGGAGTAATATAAGTGGTTTTAGAACACTGATGCAGAGTACATTATGCAAAATGCTGGTCTGGATGAATCACAAACTGGAATCAAGACTGCCAGGAGAAATATCAACTGATGATGCCACTTTAATGGCAGCAAGTGAAGAGGAACTAAATAGCCTCTTGATGACAGTGAAAGAGGAGAATGAAAAAGTTGGCTTAAAACTCAACATTCAAATAACTAAGATAATGGCATCCAGTTCTATCAGTTCATGGCAAATAGAAGAGGAAAAAGTGGAAGCAGTGACAGACTTTATCTTCTTGTGCTTCAAAATCACTGTGGATGGTGTTTATAGCCATGGAATTAAAAGGTGCTTGCTCCTTGGAAGGAAAGCTGTGACAAACCTAGACAGCATATTAAAAACCAGAGACATCACTTTGTCGACAAAGGTCTGTATAGTCAAAGCTATTTCCAGTAGTCATGTTCAGAAGTGAGAGTTGGACCATAAAGACGGCTGAGTGCTGAAGAATTGATGCTTTTGAACTGTGGTGTTGGAGAAGACTCTTGAAAGTACCTTGGACTGCAAAGAGATCAATCCAGTCAACACTAAAGGAAATTAACCCTGAAAATTCATTGGAAGGACTGATGCTGTTGCTGAAGTTAAAGCTCTAATACTTTGGCCACCTGATGCGAAGAGCTGACTCATTGGAAAAGACCTTGATGCTGGGAAAGATTGAAGGCAGGAGAAGGGGATGACAGAGGACGAGATGGTTGGATGGCATCACTGACCCAGTGGACATGAGTTTAAGCAATCTCTGGGAGATGTTGAAGGACAAGGAAGCCTGGTGTTCTGCGGTCCATGGTGTAACAAAGAGTTGGACAGAACTGAGCAACTGAACAAACAAAAAATTGCAGACATCAATAAAATTTCCCTGAATATGTTGGCATGTATATTATTAGCTAGAGCTCAACATATATAAAAGGTCGCATGCAGTGACATGTACAAGTAAATACTGAATGTACTTTGAATTATAGCTATTTTAATATTCCTGAATGATAGTTATATCTCTGGGTCTGGTAATGCTGCTAGCTTTATCTTTTGAAAACAGGTTGGTTTTCTCTTGCTTTTTTGTTTATTCCATGGTTTTTGGTTGAAAGCCAGATACTATCTGTAAAAGAATAATGAAGGAAGTGAAAATAACACCCTGAAACTGGTCTACCTCTTCATCTGTTAAGGAGATAGTGTGAGAAATTGAGTTGATCTCATCAGTAGCTGAACTGGGTTTGGATTTTGTCTTAGTCACTGACAGTGCTCCACAGACTTCAAAGCTCCCCTGGGACAGGTTGCTGTTCCCTTGGACTTAGTGTCAAGTCTGAGTGTTTAGATCCTTTTTTTTTTTTTTTTTCTCCTGAGTTCCTGCTTCATTTCCAAACTTCATCAGTTCCTGAACACTTGTACCAACATGATAACATTCTTGCTGCTTCCTCAGCAGGAGGTTGCCTGTGATCTCTACTGAATGGGTCCTTGATTGGAGGTAGGGCATCCAGTTCTATTGTCTGAGCCTAGAACTCTATACCTGGGCCTCAAGAATGGGACTTTCTCAGCATTCCCCCTCCCCACCCCATTCCTCTGTGTGGCATATACATTATACCCTGTACCTATGAGAGCTCTTTGGAAAGAGTTTTCTAGCACTTCTCCAGCAGAAGGAGAATTTTGTTTTGCATTATCTCAGTATGCTGTGCCCAAGAGTTCTCTACCTTCCATCAGAAGCAATGAATTTGTTGAATATAACAATATGAGTTTTACATATGACCAAAGGAAAGTTTTAAAAGCTGAACAGAGATTATTAAAATCTTTCAGTTTCTTAAGAACATATTTAAACACTATAATTATAATTTGTGACTTTGGCTTTTAAATTATGAGAAATATAACACTTAAAGATGTGTTTTGCTGTGCTTAGTCACTCAGTAGTGTCCTACTCTGTAGCCCACCAGGCTCCTCTGTCCATGGGGATTCTCCAGGCAAGACTCCTGGAGTGGGTTGCCATGCCCTCATCCAGGGGATCTTCCCAACTCAGGGATCAAACCCAGGTCTCCTGCATTGCAGGCTGATTCTTTACTGTCTGAGCCACCAGGGATTTGTAATAAATGTGTCCAGAGTCCAGCAAGTGCGGTAAATATTTATTTATTTAATATCAATTTATTTATTTTTATTGGAGGTTAATTACTTTACAATATTGTATTGGTTTTGCCATACGTCAACATGAATCCACCACAGGTATACACGTGTTCCCCATCCTGAAGCCCCCTCTCTCCTCCCTCCCTGTACCATCCCTCTGGGTCATCTCAGTGCACCAGCCCCAAGCATCCAGTATCATGCATCGAACCTAGACTGGCGATTTGTTTCATATATGATATTATACATGTTTCAATGCCATTCGCCCAATTTATCCCACCCTCTCGCTCTCCCAATGACAACCTTGTTTGATCCAACTCTGCACTTTTTTTTAATGCATCGAGTTGTTTATTTTCAAAGTTAGCGCTCTTTGTATTTCCACCGCTAACAAATGGCAGTGGCACAGCCCTACCGTACTTTTGAAGATAGTGGCGGAAGGCTTATTTGGGGCCTTACTTTTCTGTGTTACAGGCCCACCCTGTAACGACACTTCTCAAGGTGTGTTCATTGGACTCCTGGTGCTTATGGAATCCTTAGTTCTCTAACTGACTGGGGTTTAAGAAACACTTTCCATTATAATACCTTTACAGTATTTGTGAGCATTTAAAGAAGTTCTGAGAAGCCCTATAGGAACTTTTTAACTTTGTTTAACCCAGTATTTCAGAGAAGGCAATGGCACCCCACTCCAGTACTCCTGCCTGGAAAATCCCATGGACGGAGGAGCCGGGTAGGCTGCAATACCTGGGATCGCTAAGAGTCGGACATGACTGAGCAACTTCACTTTCACTTTCACTCCCTCTCCCACAGAGTCCAAAAGACTGTTCTATACATCTAGTCATCTGGAATCAAAAATTCCTGTACTAACTGTGATTTTTGAATGCATTTGGCCTTTCATATTTTCAGGTTCTGTATCTGCAGATTCAACCAACCCCAGATCAAAAATATTCAGAAAAATGTTTAAAGTTTCAAAAAACAAAACTTGAATTTGTCACACACCAGTGACTAATTACATAGCACTTACAATATATAGCAACTTCATGGCTCTGATGGTAAAGAATCCACATGCAATGTGGGAGATCTGGGTTCGATCCCTGCATTGGGAAGATCCCCTGGAGAAGAGCATGGTAACCCACTCCAGTATTCTTGCCTAGAGAATCCCCATGGACAGAAGAGCATGGTGAGCTACAGTCCATGGAGTTGCAAAAAGTCAGACATGACTGAGTGAATAAGCACACACACCTAGCATTTACTCATAGTAGGCATTATATATATTCTAGAGAGTAGGCATGTGGGAGGATATGTATACATTGCACACAAATACTATGCATTTTGTATACGAGACTCAGGCACCCACTGATTTTGGTATCTGTGGGATGGAGTCTTGGAACCAGTCCCTCTCAAATACTGAGAGATGACTATAATATTAATATTTGGAGTGATGACTTACTTCCCCAAGCAGGTGGTTGTGATAGCTGCCGAAACTAACAGGTCTTCTTGTTGTCCATTGCTTTTAGCCTTCAAAATTTAGGGGGAAAAAAAAAGGTGACTTTATCTCACTAACTGATCTGTAGAGGCATACATTCCTCCAAGATAGCATAGATTTGGTTCCAGACCACTGCAACAGAGTGAATATCAAACCAAAGGAAGTCACAGATTTTTTTCATTACCAGGGTATATAAAACTATGATTACACTATACTGCTGCTGCCGCTAAGTCACTTCAGTTGTGTCAGACTATACTGTAGTCTGTCAAATGTGCAATATCATTTTGCCTAAACAAATGTACATCTCTTGTTTAATATTATTTCATTGCTAAAAAATGCTAACCATTATCTAGGACTTCAGCAAGTCATAGTAGAAACATCAAAGATCACTGATCACAGATTACTGTAACAAATATAATGACAATGAAATAGTTTGAATATTGAGAGAATCATTGAAATATGACACAGAGACAAGAAGTGAACAAATGTTGGGTAAAAGGCAGCAACAGACTTTGCCACAAATCTTTAATTTGTAAAAACTGCAGCATCTGCAAAGAGCAAAAAGAGAAGTGCTATAAAACAAGGTATGACTCTGGAAGAGAAATACACACACACATGCACACTTGTGTTTAGAAAGTGTGCAAGATGGCAGAAGAGACACAGATGTAAAGAACAGACTATTGGACTATGTGGGATAAGATGAGCATAGAATGGTATGAGAAAATAGCAAAGAGACATATATATTACCATATTAAAATAGATGACCAGTGCAAACAGGGCAGTCAAAGATGGTGCTCTGGGACAACCCAGAGGGATGGAGTAGGGAGGGAGGTAGAAGGGGTTTTCAGGATGGGGGACACATGTACACCCATGGCTGATTCATGTCGATGTATAGCAAAAACCACCACAATATTGTAAAGCAATTAGCCTTCAATTAAAATAAATAAGTTGATTTTTTTTTAGAAAAGAAATCAATTTTAGGCAATTTTAAAGGTATACATGGATCCAGCCAACCTGATAAATCTGGTATACAACTTTCTTTTCCATATTCATGTAAAATAAATTGTGGACATTAGTAACTCATCAAATGAGTCATGACATTATGAAATGTAATAGTGCTTGACTGTCTGAAGTACAGTCTTCATTGACTCACTTTGGCACTTTCTTCACTAATTGGTATCTGTCAGGTTCTTTCCAAATTCTATAGCAAAGTAGTCTCATCAGCATCATAGAATAGGAAACAGTGAATTTCCCATTCTGTGTCTAGTACTGCTGCCAAGATTCAGAATCTATGTATTTTTTACACCAAACACCAGGAATTTTTTTCTCTGACGTTCCAGGTGGATGACTTAAAAAAGGTAGAAAAGATATAGAAAGTCTTTCTCAATGATGTTATAGTTAGAAATTTAAATACAGAATTGTCTGTAGTTCAAGCTGTAGTCTATCTTACTATAGTTATTAAAAAAACAAAAACAAAAACAAAATGGACTCATTTTAAAGACTTTAAGACTTTTTTTTGCAGAGCAGTTTTAGGGTCAGCAAAATTGAGGGGAAGATCAAGATTTCCATATATCAACCTCTACACCTACAGCCTCCCCCATTATCAATAATCCTGAGTGGTACATTTGCTAAAATCAATGAACCTACCTTACAAATATGCAAAGTCCATAATTTGCTTTGTGGTTCACTCTTGGCATTGTCTGTAATTCCTTTTTGAATAACATGACATCAATTATGCTTCTTGTTTTATTTGCGTTGTGTGTTCAGAATGGCAATCTGAGTTGAGAAACAGCCTCGAGCTTGAGAGTAGGGGTCTTGGCCAGCTGACTGACAGGTGGTGAATATCTGGGCAGACTCTCTGAGTCAGGAGACCCCAATGGGGAGGGACTTCTTGTCCCATTTCAAGTAACTGTCAGGCATACAGCCAACCCTGAACACTGAAAGGCTCTCAGGGTTATTAGCTGCCAAGCCCCCTTTGAATCATGTGAAAGGAGAGCTCAGTTTAAAGCAGTGTCCAGAAGCTAAACTAAGAGCCAGGTTTCCAGGAAGCTAAAAGGTTCTCAGCCACATTCCAGCTCTTTCCATAAGACTGGCCACTCTGATTACTGACACCTCTGTAGAAGTGTCCTGTCAGTAATAGCTAGGAGAAACCCTTCAGTGTTGGAAATTTTGCTTACTTAATTCATATGCCATTAAGAATTCCACAACACTGAGAACAGTTTATCTCAAAAAGTTTCAAAACCATTTTTAAAAATGAGGACTTGCCAATATTTTATGTTGCTTAAAATAAATAATTTCTCATTGTTAACAATGTAGTGTTCACATCTGAGATTGTCTAAAACCTCAGTGCCACCCAGCTGTTTCTTGTCTTTTGGGCACCTTACCCAACCTTTTGGAACCATAATTAGTTTCAAAATTGTTGTTTGTTCTAATGACACTGTAAATGGTTAAACCAAAATTATTTCAGTTATAAATGCATAAAACAGAACAAAGCAAGCAATAACTTAAATTCTTATAAAACATCCACTATTTATAAAGCAACTACTAAACAGGTAAAATCTGGGGAAAAAATAATACAACAGACATATCAAGTTCTTCAACTGCTTTCTATAAATAGAAACATTATGTTCAAACTTCAGAAATATATATACTGAAAGTCATTGGGTATGTTATTTTATTGTTGGATGTTAACTTACATGTGAATATTATGCATTTATTTCCTGCTAGACACAACTGATGTCTCAGTAAAGACAAGTCACTTCTCACTTATTTCCACAAGTTAGCTAGATTTTCACTGAACTTTCAGCTTAACTGTCAGATATAGTTAGGACCATAAAAAAGCAATGAAATCTATAAATATCGTATGCAAAAAGAGACTTATATTTTCCCTTTGTAAAGTCAACTAAGCCTTTTTTACTATATGTTACCTCTGCTTCCAGGAAATGTGTCCTGATTAAGAAGCTCCAAAATAAAAACTTTACCTTGTCAGGTTTAATGTGAGAGCCAGGTATTAATTTTATATGTAAATGATTTATGGCTTAAAGTTATGCAAGTATAGTGATTAGTCAATTTCATAACAACCGAGGTTGTTGTTGCCCATGAAATTTAGGCTGTGGGGTGGGGGTGCTGGGAGCGATGGGATGAATTGGGAGATTGGGACTGACATATACACACTATCATGTAAAATAGACAGCTGGTGGGAGCCTGCTATATAGCACAGGCTGCTGAGCGCTGCGCTCTGTGGTGACCTAGAGGAATAGAATGGGGAGAGGGGAGCTCCAAGAGAGAAGGGATATAAGTATATGTACAGATGATTTGTTCCTTGATTATGTACAGATGTTCGTTGGTTATGTTCCTTACTATGCACAGATGATTTGCTTCCTTGGGCTTCTCTCATAGCTCAGTAGGTAAAGAATCTGCCTGCAATACAGGAGACCTGGATTTGATTCCTGGGTCAGGAAGATCCCCTGGAGAAGGAAATGGCAACCCATTCCAGTATTCTCATCTGGAAAATCCCATGGACAGAGGAGCCTGGCAGGCTACAGACCATAAGATCACAAGAGTCGGACATGACTTAGTGATTAAACCACCACCACAGCAGAAACTAACACAACTTTGTAAGGCAACTTTAGCCCAATTAAAAAAAAAAAAGCTTCTCTACCCAATAACATTATCAGTTGAAGCTATAAAAAAAAATCTGTTTCATTCGTACAAGAAAGAAATCTCTCTCTTTTCTTGAGAAGCTGAGATTTCAAGTCTTTCTTTTTTCTTTTTTTTAAATTGCATCACTGGAAATTGATTGATTGTATTCTAGAGTAAAAACAGTTTGAGACAATAGTAATTGAAAAAATCTTCAGTTAACTCCACAGGATAACCCAGATTTCAAAATCAAGTTCAGTTCTTTGGGTGAGATGGGCTGAGAAATGGAAGAAATAATTGGTTAAACTGAATTTTGTTTATATATTTTGATAAAGGCTCTATTTTTAAAGCTAAATGAGTACTTTCAGTAAATTTAAAAGTTAAGTCAAAAGTTATGTCTACTGAGAAGATACTTCTAATTCTAAACATAACAATCTTTTCAACTTACTACAGCTTATTTAAATGGTGTCTTTAGATAAGTAGTGTTGATTTAATTGTCAACAGCCTTTCCTACTTTTGCTCTAGGGTATTGGTTCCTATGGACAAGAACTGTGCAAAATAATTATTCCCATATTCCCCAAATAATTATTCCTAGATCAGGGCCAGTTTTTGTCCTAAATGTCATCAGGATGGAAACTTTTTTCTTTTATTCACTAGGTAATTCTTTACATAATTTTCCAGTTGGAAGTTAAACATATTTCTATGCCATGTATATATGTACTAAGAAAACATAAATAATGTAAATTGGTAAATAAGTAATTATACTCAGGTAAGGAAAGATGATAAAAGCCTCAACAATTATGCTTTTTTGTTGCTTCCTTACTATATCACAGCTCATCAGTACTATCTGCTTTTTTTCTAGTTGTAAGGCATTAGGTTTTAATCCACTACCTAAATGAATCTAAAAGTGAATCCTTCATGGCTGTCAGTCAAGGATCATTCTCAATTCCTTGAGGCCACCTGTGTTCCTTTCAGTGTTCCCCCACCCCCCGTCTCTCATCCATCTTCAAAGCAGCATGTAGTCTAGTCCTTCTCATAATTTGAAATTCTCTGACTTTACTTTCTCTGACTTCTTTTGCCAGCTGGAGAAAGCTCTACAATTTTTCTTTCTGTTTTGTTATTTAAATATAGTTGCCCTAAAAACATATTACTTTCAAGTGTACAGCAGTGATTCAATGTTTATAAATTGTACTCCATTTAAACATATTACATACTAACACCCCCCGCCCCCACCCACCCACCTCTGCACTGGTAACCACTAATTTGCTCTCTATGTCTATGAGTGGAACTGCATAATTTTATAGAATTTGCCGATTTTTGCTTTTACTGTTTTCAAAGTGACTGTATTAATTTTTACTACCACTGCCAAGTATTTGAGTTCTCATAGTTCTTAATACTAACTTTCAAATTTTTTCCTGTCAGAGAGTTAAAATTTCTTCAGTTCAGTCAGTTCAGTCACTCAGTTGTGTCCGACTCATTGTGAACCCATGGACTGCAGCACGCCAGGCCTCCCTGTCCATCACCAACTCCCGAAGTTCACCCAAACTCATGTCCATTGAGTCGGTGATGCCATCCAACCATCTCATCCTCTGTCGTCTCCTTCTCCTCCTGCCCTCAATCTTTCCCAGCATCTGGGTCCTTTCAAATGAGTCAACTCTTCTCATGAGATGGCCAGAATACTGGAGTTTCAACTTCAACATCAGTCCTTCCAATGAACACCCAGGACTGATCTCCTTTGGGATAGACTGGTTGGATCTTCTTGCAGCCCAAGGGACTCTCAAGAGTCTTCTAAACACCACAGTTTAAAAGCATCAATTCTTTGGCACTCAGCTTTCTTTATAGTCCAACTCTCACAACAGTACATGACTACTGGAAAAACCACAGCTTTGACTAGACAGACCTTTGTTAGCAAAGTAATGTCTCTGCTTTTTAATATGCTGTCTAGGTTGGTCATAACTTTTCTTCCGAGGAGTAAGTGTCTTTTTATTTTATGACTTCAGTCACCATCTACAGCGATCTTGGAGCCCCAAAACATAAAGGCTGTCACTGTCTTCACAGTTTCCCCCTCTATTTGCCATGAAGTGATGGGACCAGATGCCATGATCTTAGTTTTCTGAATGTTGAGTTTTAAGCCAACTTTTTAACTTTCCTGTTTCATCAAGAGGCTCTTTAGTTCTTCCTCACTTTCTGCTGTAACAGTGGTGTCATCTGCATATCTGAAGTTATTGATATTTCTCCCAGCAATCTTGATTCCAGCTTGTGCTTCTTCCAGCCCAGCGTTTCTCATGATGTACTCTGCATAGAAGTTAAATAAGCAGGGTGACAATATACAGCCTTGACGTACTCCTTTCCCTATTTGGAACCAGTCTGTTGTTCCATGTCTACTTCTAACTGTTGCTTCCTGACCTGCATACAGATTTCTCAAGAGGCAGGTCAGGTGGTCTGGTATTCCCATCTCTTTCAGAATTTCCTACAGTTTCTGGTGATCCACACAGTTAAAGGCTTTGGCATAGTCAATAAAGAAGAAATAGATGTTTTTCTGGAACTCTTTTGCTTTTTTGATGATCCGACAGGAGATGGGAATGTAAAGAGTCAGACATGACTGAGCAACTTTCATTTTCAGAGCACATCCATGGAAAATGCTGGGCTGGATGAAACATGTAACATGTAATCTACATCATGTAAGTAAATGAAATATATGCTATATAAAATATTATGACATAATAGGCTGTGTAATATATTGCATATAGTTTGTGAATTATATAGTATATATTTTAAATTAATAGTGTATCTATTATAAATGTTATAAATACTATAATATCAAATACAGTCATGTAAATCAATCAATAAATTAAATATAATATTAACCTGGTTTTGTGGGTTAGTTTTCCTCTTTTTTAAACAAATATGATGCTGTAATTTATGAAGACATTAAAGAAACTCATGAATCATGCTATGTGCAATACAAATTCCACAGTTGTCTATTACCTTGGGTTATAAAATTTTATCTCTTCTTTTTTATTTCAGAGACTTCTCTATCAGCTTTTAGATTCTAAAGACAAATCAGAGTGACAAAGATCTTAGCAATGTACCCTGGTCAATTTTCTTTTATAGTGTATTTCTTAGAAATAAATATATATAGCTTTCATGGATGTTTCCAATTTTTTAAGGAATACTGAGTACCTATATCTGTAAGTTTTGAGTGTATAATCTTAATAAAAGGATAGAGTATTCTGTAATATCCTAAATTGGGAAAGAAGAATTTGAAAAAATATAGAAAAATAAAGAATAGAGTGAGTTAGTCACTCAGTCATGGCTGACTCTTTGTGACTACATGGACTATAATAGCCCACCAGGTTCCTCTGTCCATGGAATTCTCCAGGCAAGAATATTGGCGTAGGTAGCCATTCCCTTCACCAGAGGATCTTACTAATCCAGAGGCTGAACCTGGTCCCTTGCATTGCAGGCAGATCGTTTACCATCTGAGCCACCAGAAACAAGTTAGACTGGACATGAAATAATGGACTGTTAGAAAGGGGAACATCAAAGCTATATATTGTCACCCTGCTTAATTTACTTCTATGCAGAGTACATCATGGGCTTTCCTGGTGGCTCAGTTGGTAAAGAATCTGCCTGCAATGCTGGAGACCTGGATTCTATCCCTAGGTTGGGAAGATCCCCTGGAGAAAGGAATGGCTACCCACTCCAGTATTCTGGCCTTGAGAACCCCATGGACTATACAGGGGTTGCAAAAAGTCAGACACGACTGAGCAACTTTCATTTTCAGAGTACATCATGTGAAATGCTGGTTTGGATGAAACAAAAGCTGAAATCAAGATTGGTGGGAGAAATATCAACAACCTACAGTACGCTGATGATACCACCCTAATGGCAGAAAGCAAAGAGGACCTAAGGAGCCTCTTGATGAGGGTAAAAGAGGAGAGTGAAAAAGCAGGCTTAAAACTCTATATTCAAAAAACTGAGATGGCATCTGGTCCCATCACTTCATGGCAATTAGGTGGGGAGAAAGTGGAAACAGTGCCATGTTTTATTTTCTTAGGTTGCAAAATCACTGTGGATGATCACTGCAGCTACGAAATTAAAAGAAGCTTGCTCCTTGGAAGGAAAGCTATGACAAACTTAGACAGCATATCAAAAACCAGAGACATTACTTTGCCGACAAAGGTCTGTAAAGTCAAAACCATGATTTTTCTTGTAGTCATGTATGGATGTGAGGATTGGACCATAAACAAGGCTGAGCACTGAAGAATTGATGCTTTTGAATTTTGGTGCTGGAGAAGACACTTGAGAGTCCCTTGGACAGAAAGGAGATCAAACCAGTCAGTCCTAAAGGAAGTCAATGCTGAATATTCACTGGGAGGATTTATGCTGAAGCTGAAGCTACAATATTTTTGCCAAATGACATGAAGAGCTGACTCATTGGGTAAGACCCTGATAGTGGGAAAGACTGAAGGCAAGAGGAGAAGAGAGTGGCAGAGGATGGGATGGTTAGATTGCATCACCAACTCAATGAACTTGAGTTTGAGCAAACTCCAGCACATAGTGAAGAACAGGGAAGCCTGGGGTGCTGCAGTCTGTGGGGTTACAAGGCGTTGGACATGACTTAGCGGCTGAACAACAACAAAAAGTGTATTAAAAATGTAGAAAGTGTAGCAGCTACCTTAAACCATCAGCTCAAGCATTTATTGTTGTTGTGGTTTAGTTGCTAAGTCGTATCTGACTCTGTGACCCCATGGACTGTAGCCTGCCAGGCTCCTCTATCCTTGGCTTTTCCCAGGCAGGAATATTAGAATCGCTTGTCATTTCCTTCTCCAGGTGATCTTTTCAACCCAGGGATCCAACCCATGTCACTTGGATTTGACGGCAGGATTCCTTGCCACTGAGCCACCTGAGAAGCCCCAAGCCTTTATTAAAACATTGCAAAATGAGAACAGCTCTAAGATAGCAGTTTGTGGAAGGAACACACACAAACATTTTAGAAGATAAAGATAGTGTTCATTTTTTTTTTTTTCCTAAGAATTGTTTACTGTTTAAATTCTTGTAAAGTATGGAGAAACATGGGTTGCTAAAGACATAGAACAGGACGTCACAGGCAACCATACTGGAGCCAGGGTTTATCAGCCTTGTTTGAACAAGACGGGTTTAGACAGATGAATGGGCTTGCCTGATAGCTCAGTTGGTAAAGAACCTGCTTGCAATGCAGGAGACCCCAGTTGGATTCCTGAGTCGGAAAGATCCACTTGAACAGGGATAAGCTACCCACTCCTGTGTTCTTGAGCTTCCCCTGTGGCTCAGCTGGTAAAGAAACCACCTGCATATGTGGGAGACCTTGGTTCGATCCCTGGATTGGGAAGATCCCCTGGAGAAGGGAAAGGCTACCCACTCCAGTATACTGGCCTGGAGAATTCCATGGACTGTATATGGGGTCGCAAAGAGTCTAACTGGACTGAGCGACTTTCACTTTCACTTTCAGACAGATGAATGGAGAGGAAGAGCTCTAAGCTGCTTTACTAGGAGGTCTTACCTGGGAGTCTTACTAGGGTTAATGGAAAATGATTAGTTCTTTTTTTCATAATATTATGAATTCATATGGTATGAATCTTATGATAAAAAGCAAACACTGCTGAATTTTAGACCATGAATGTTTAAAGTTGGACATGGTGTGTAAATAGATATTAATATCTTTAAGAACTTGGATAAAACTCTGTTTTTATGTTTTGTGTACATTGTCTGAAATTTGTGTATGTTGACATGATCACTAATGAATTTCCCACTTTTTGATGGAAAACTGAATTGTTTACTGTTTTGAAACTACTCACTGGGAAAAGAGAAAAAACATTGAAATTAATAATTGGTAATTATTCAAGTTATTTAAGGACAAGGGAATACAGATGAATGAAAATACAGGATATACTTTTTTTTTAAAAATGATTGCACTTTAAAAGTATAATTTAATATGTTTGAAATTTAATTATTATAAACCAATTTATAATAAGCATATTTTCAAATTAGAGAACAAAGTATCTCAGATGCAAAATTTTTACCAGTATTTTATCTGTCTGTAATGTCAGTTGAGAATTTTGGGTGTTTGTATGATTAAAGAGTTCTGAAGACTATAATTTAAATGATCAAAGCTAAGGAAATGGCAACCCACTCCAGTACTCTTGCCTGGAAAATCCCACGGGCAGAGGAGCATGCTGGGCTATAGTCTACGGGGTCACAAAGAGTCGGACACGACTGATCGACTTCACTTTCACTTTTCATAGACATTATATGAAGTGTAATCAATAAATTTGGGGAATTTTATCTGATGATTGCTCTTTTTGTTTTATTCTATGAGTTACTATTTCTGGTTCTTTTACTATAAGTCTGTATGGAATTAATATGTGCACTTATATATGAATTTAATTTATTACACATGATCAAAATAGGATAAGAACACTTTTGAAGAGACTGTCTCAAATCTGATAAAAACCAGAAACTAAAAGCAGAAAACGTCAATCAGATGTTCTGGAAATTTAATATTGTTTTATAGTGCCCATAGTTTTTCCACCTATTTAAGTACTTATTTTCCAATACTTTAACCTATTTGTTTAAAATTCATTCTTTCAGCACAGAGAACTACATTCATAATCTTATAATAAACCATAAAGGAACAAGAATATTAAAAAGAGAAAAAATATATATATATAACTGAAGCACTTTTCTGTACAGCAGAAAGTAACATAATGTTGTAAATCAGCTATTTTTGTTGTTCAGTCACAAAGTCGTGTCCAACTCTGTGACCCCATGGACTGCAGCACGTCAGACTTCCGTGTCCTTCACTATCTTCTGGAGTTTGTTCAGTTTCATGTCCATTGAGTCACTGATGCTATCTAACCATCTCGTCTTCTGCCGCCCTCTTCTCCTGCCTTCAATCTTTCCCAGCATCAGGGTCTTTTCCAATGAATTGGTTCTTCACTCAGGTGGCCAAAGTATTATATTTTAATTAAAAAAATAAAATTTATGCATTCATTAAATCTCTTGTAACATAAATAAACTGGAAAAATTGTTAAAATATATTTCTTCAAGGATATTTTAGTGCTTAGAGCTTTAAAATAAAATTATTCATTTGCCTATATGTATTCTTTTGTCCCAATTTTACTTTCTTCAAAGTAATTTGACTTTTAAAGGACAATTACAATTGCTATCAGCCCTTATTTATATATGTGGGAGGGGTGACGAGGTAGGTGTATTTCTCTATTTCTCTTTCAATGTGAACCTCAATAATCTTGAATATGTGATAGGCTACCCACTCCAGTATTCTTGGGCTTCTTTTGTGGCTCAACTGGTAAAGAATCGATCTGCAATGCGGGAGACCTGGGTTTGATTCCTGGATTGGGAAGATCCCCTGGAGAAGGGAAAGGCTGCACATTCCAGTATTCTAGTCTGTAGAATTCCATGGACGGTATAGAATTCCATGGACTGTATAGTCACAAAGAGTCGGACATGACTGAGTGACTTTCACTTCATTTTACTTCATTTCATGTACCAGGGAAATTTTTCAAATAATTCCATATAAAACATCTGGCACCATGGTCACATAATTTATTCTAGTCATTCACACAAAATATCATTTTATTTTTAGAAAATGCGGGCTCTGAGTGTGTTTGAAGGCTGGATATGTTGTTTGTAGCAGCTCTTTGTAGAATCACCATGGTCAGCCCTCGAATGGTTAGTGAGAGTGTGATGCACCCTTCAGAACTGGAGCTGTGTCCCCTACATGACATTCACAATCTGCCATGGAAAATATAGTGGCATAACAATCTAAATTTTTGAATATTTAAACAATATATTTATTTGCCCTCTAACTGCTTTTGAAGATTTTGACGAGGTTTTATGTGGCATCATATAAATGTGTGTGTGTATGAAAATGAAAATTATAGAAAAGCTTTCTCTTGGGGTTGTATATTAATTACAGAAACCATATGTTTGGGGTTATATATCTGGGTAGTTGTTTAATTCTATTCATTCATATCATATGTGCATGGTTCTGTGTATCTGTCTGATGCTGTGGTCCTTTGAAAATATTCCAGAGGAAAACTTGGGATGAGATATCTTCAATAATGTTAAGTGGTCATGGCCTTTAAACTCTTACACCATGGTTATCCTCTTGTTTCTATGCATCTCTTCCTGCTTGATTCTGAGGAACAAATTGTTTATTCTGAGGAATAAATTGTGCGGTATTTAGCCTCTTTTAAAAAGTATTAAACATAGCTTTGTGTTGACTCTTGCTGCCTTTCTCATTTTGAGTATCGATCAATTTGATGTGTTTTTTTTTTTTTTTAAAATTTGAGACTAAAGTATTGATAATTTTGTAGCATTGTTAAGTAACATATTACCCCAGATCAGTCAGCTGTTATGGAATAGGCACTCTGATGCTGGGAGGGATTGGGGGCAGGAGGAGAAGGGGATGACAGAGGAGGAGATGACTGGATGGCATCACTGACTCAATGGACGTGAGTTTGAGTGAACTCCGGGAGTTGGTGATGGACAAGGAGGCCTGGCGTGCTGCGATTCATGGGGTCGCAAAGAGTCAGACATGACTGAGTGACTGAACTGAACTGAACTGAACTGATGGAATAGGAAAAAGGAAGGAAGTACAACAAATTCAAATAAATATTAAATACCTGACAATTTATGTTCAAGTTTCCTTTCATAATTGAGATGTTCCTGTAAAGTAGATATCAAATTCCATTTAAAGATGATACTTATATCAACTTTATGAGATTAACATGTGAAGTCATTTAAACCTAATACAACGTGTTTTGACTGAGAGATTATATTTATAAAGCATTATGGTTTTTTAATAATTTGACGAAAATTAACCAAAACAGGTTTTGTATTAGTAAACTAATTTACTTGGGAGATGTGTGGGTGTAAACATTTGTCAGCAAAAACACAAACAGTAACTGTATTTAATAGAAGATTAAAATCTATGTTTTTGTGACTTTCAAAAGAGAGCAATCATTTCTTTATGAATCAATAACCAGTTATCCAGAAAGATTAAATTAATAATTTAGCCCACTTTAGACTGATCTTGACAGAGAGCATAAAGGGATAGTGAAAGTAAAAAGAAATAAATAAGAGAGAAAAGGAGCAAGAAGATTAGGATGGAGAATGGTAAAAAAAAAACAGATGAGAGAGGATATGAGGAGTCCTTGCTAAGAGCAAGGATTTGGGGCTGGGCTTCCCAGCTTCATACACCAGGCTTGCTACCACCTTCTGTATCCCTTTAGTTTAGTAATTTAATTTCCACATATCTCATACATAAAATGAGAATAATATTTATCTGATATTTCATAGTTGTGCGATTTTAAGATAATATGGTAAATGCTGTGCAAATATTATTAACATAGTGATATTTTCTATATATTTGCTGTTGGGAAGATTACATGAGTTAACATGTATCAAACACCTTGGTAGGGTCACCACTGGCATATAGCACCTTATGTATAAAGTAGAGGAAGATGCCCTTCTAAGGTCTCTTAGTTGAGGCACCAGGTACAAGCACTTGGCTGGGAAAGTGGCAGCTGGATTATAGTGACTAAATACTACTCACAGGCCACTTTTTGATAGGTCCAAACTATGTAACCTCATAGACTGGCCTTAACTTTGAGCAGTGCCCAGCACAGAGTTAAGTACCAGCTGTGGGCTGATTAGGTACTTAAAACTGGTATGAAGACCATCCTTAGATAAGGTGGTAAGAGGGTCAGAATTTTTGAATTACCAACAAATAAGTATGCCTCCCTCTACTAAAGTAGCAGAGGTTTTTTGTTTTTGTTTTTTTTTTTCCAGCACCTTCAACTGTTTTTTTTTCTCCTGGACCACTCCCCACTCTCCCACTGAAATCCTTGAGAACCAAGGCTCTTGTCCTTTTGTCCATTTCTGTACCAAAATTTACCTCTTTTAACTCTCTGCTCAGTTGGCAACAACGGTAAAGACCTCGCATGCCAATTCAGGAAACTTGAGACGTGGGTTCGACCCTTGGGTTGGGAAGATCCTCTGGAGGAAGAAATGGCAACCCACTCCAATATTCTTGCTTGGAGAATCCCATGGACAGAGGAGCCTGGTGAGCTACAGTCTATAGGGTCTCAAAGAGTCAGATATTACTGAAGCGACTTAGTGCACAGTACCTATATCTTTGCTTTTTTCTTTTCTTATCTTCCATTTCCCTCACTTTTTTAATTGTTATCTTCTGATCAAACTCAGCATCATAACTGCTGATTAACTAGAGTTCAAGAGTTTGACTAGATGCTGAAAAGCTAATGTGTCTGCATTAGATTTTTTCCTATAATATCATTTTACTAAAAAATTTTAAATAAAAAAAAACAGTATTTGATCATATAGTATTTTGGAAATTTTTTTCAAAGAGAAAAAAGACTTGTTTCAATTTCTGCTGCCATACATATCAATGCTTCAGTTCAGTTCAGTCACTCAGTCATGTCCGACTCCTTGTGACCCCATGAACCCCAGCACGCCAGGCCTCCCTGTCCATCACCAATTCCCGGAGTACACCCAAACACATCTCCATTGAGTTGGTGATGCCATCCAACCATCTCATCCTCTGTTGTCCCCTTCTCCTCCTGTTCTCAATCTTTCCCAGAATCAGGGTCTTTTCAAATGAGTCAGCTCTTCGCATGAAGTGGCCAAAGTATTGGAGTTTCAGCTTCAACATCAGTCCTTCCAATGAACATCCAGGACTGATTTCCTTTAGGATGGACTGATTGGATCTTCTCGCAGGCCAAGGGACTCTCAAGAGTCTTCTCCAACACCATAGTTCAAAAGCATCAATTCCTCAGCACTCAGCTTTCTTTATAGTCCAACTCTCACATTCATACATGACCACTGGAAAAACTATAGCCTTGACTAGATGGACCTTTGTTGGCAAGTAATGTCTCTGCCTTTGAATGTGCTGTCTAGGTTGCTCATAATGTTCCTTCAAGGAGCAAGCATCTTTTAATTTCATGGCTGCAATCACCATCTGCAGTGATTTTGGAGCCCAGAAATATAAAGTCAGCCACTGTTTCCACTGTTTCTCCATCTATCTCCCATGAACTGATGGGACCAGATGCCATGATCTTCGTTTTCTGAATGTTGACTTTTAAGCCAACTTTTTCACTCTTTTCTTTCACTTTCATTGAGAGGCTCTTTAGTTCTTCACTTTCTGCCATAAGGGTGGTGTCATCTGCATATCTGAGGTTATTGATATGTCTCCCAGCAATCTTGATTCCAGCTTGTGCTTCATCCAGCCCTGCACTTCTCATGATGTACTCCGCATATAAGTTAAATAAGTAGGGTGACAATATACAGCTTTGATGTACTCCTTTTCCTATTTGGATTCAGACTGTTGTCCCATAGCACTGGTTATAGCAAACGCCCTCTTCCAACAACACAGGAGAAGACTCTATACATGAACATCACCAGATGGTCAACACTGAAATCAGATTGATTATATCCTTTGCAGCCAAAGATAGAGAAGCTCTATACATTCCCGAAAAACAAGACCAGGAGTGGACTGTGGCTCAGATCATGAACTCCTTATTGCCAAATTTAGACTTAAATTGAAGAAAGTGGGGAAAGCCACTAGACCATTTAGGTATGACCTAAATCAAATCCCTTATGATTATACAGTGGAAGTGAGAAATAGATTTAAGGGACTAGATCTGATAGACAGAGTGTCTGATGAACTATGGACGGAGATCATGACATTGTATAGGAGACAGGGATCAAGACCATCCTCAAGAAAAAGAAATGCAAAAAAAGCAAAATGGTTGTCTGAGGAGGCCTTATAAATCACTGTGAAAAGAAGAGAAGTGAAAAACAAAGAAGAAAAGGAAATATATACCCATTTGAATGCAGAGTTCCAAAGAATAGCAAGGAGAGATAAGAAAGTCTTCCTCAACGATCAGTGCAAGGAAATAGAGAAAACAATAGATTGGGAAAGACTAGAGATCTCTTCAAGAAAATTAGAGATATCAAGAGAACATTTCATGCAAAGATGGGCTCGATAAAGGACAAAAATGGTATGGACCTTACAGAAGCAGAAGATATTAAGAAGAGGTGGCAAGAATACACAGAAGAACTGTACAAAAAAGATCTGCATGGCCCAGGTAATCACGGAGGTGTGATCATTCCCATTCACCTAGAGCCGGGCATCCTGGAATGTGAAGTTAGGTGGGCTTCACAAGAAGCATCACTATGAACAAAGCTAGTGGAGGTGATGGAATTCCAGTGGAGCTATTTCAAATTCTAAAAGATGATGCTGTGAAAGTGCTGCACTCAATATGTCAGCAAATTTGGAAAACTCAGCAGTGGCCACAGGACTGGAAAAGGTCAGTTTTCATTCCAATCCCAAAGAAAGGCAATGCTAAAGAATGCTCAAACTACCACACAATTGCACTCATCTCACATGCTAGTAAAGTAATGCTCAAAATTCTCCAAGCCAGGCCTTAGCAATACATGACCTATGAACTCCCAGGTGTTCATGCTGGTGTTAGAAAAGGCAGAGGAACCAGAGATCAATTTGCCAACATCCTCTGGATCATCAAAAAAGCAAGAGAGTTCCAGAAAAACATCTATTTCTGCTTTATTGACTATGCCAAAGCTTTTGACTGTGTGCATCACAATAAACTGTGGAAAATTCTTCAAGAGATGGGAATACCAGACCACCTGACCTGCCTCTTGAGAAATCTATATGCAGGTCAGGAAGCAACAGTTAGAACTGGACATGGAACAACTGACTGGTTCCAAATAGGAAAAAGAGTATGTCAAGGCTGTATATTGTCATCCTACTTATTTAACTTATATGCAGAGTACATGATGAGAAATGCTGGGCTGGATGAAGCACAAGCTGGAATCAAGATTGCCAGGAGAAATATCAATAACGTCATACATGCAGATGATACCACCCTTCTGGCAGAAAGTGAAGAAGAACTAAAGATCCTTTTGATGAAAGTGAAAGAGGAGAGTGAAAAAGTTGGCTTAAAACTCAACATTCAGAAAACTAAGATCATGGCATCTGGTCCCATCACTTCATGGGAAATATATGGGGAAATAATGGAAACAGTGGCTGACTTCATTTTTTTGGGTTCCAAAATCACTGCAGATGGTGATTGCAGCCATGAAATTAAAAGATGCTTGCTCCTTGGAAGGAAAGTTATGACCAACCTAGATAGCATATTCAAAAGCAGAGACATTACTTTGCCAACAAAGGTCTGTGTAGTCAAGGCTATAGTTTTTCCAGTGGTCATGTACGGATGTGAGAGTTGGACTATAAAGAAAACTGAGTGCTGAGGAATTGATGCTTTTGAACTGTGGTGTTGAAGAAGACTCTTGAGAGTCCCTTGGCCTGCGAGGAGATCCAACCAGTCCATCCTAAAGGAGATCAGTCCTGCGTGTATATTGGAAGGACTGTTGTTGAAGCTGAAACTCCAATACTTTGGCCACTTGATGTGGAGAGCTGACTCATTTGAAAAGGCCTTGGGAAAGATTGAGGGCAGGAGGAGAAGGGGACAACAGAGGATGAGATGGTTGGATGGCATCACGGACACCATGGGCATGGGTTTGGGTGGACTCCAGGAGTTGGTGATGGACGGGGAGGCCTGGTGTGCTGCGGTTCATGGGGTCGCAGCGTCGGACACGACTGAGCAACTGAAATGAACTGAACTTTTGTTCCGTGTCCCGTTATAACTGTTGCTTCCAAGACAAATATGTTAGCCATACTACATATATAACCTATTGGCTACAGAACAATTTCTCAAGTGTGAAATTAAAATACTACAAACACATTTTTTTTGAGTTCATAAGATTTCCCTCTTCAAATATAAGTACACGATTTTTAAGTTATTGGTAGAGACAAACTGAACTGTAGATCAGAATGTCTCCAATCATATATATTTAATAATGTCAGTTCAGTTCAGTTCAGTGGCTCAGTCATGTCCAGCTCTTTGTGACCCCATGGACTGAAGCATACCAGTCTTCCATGTCTTTCACCAACTCCTGTGTCCTGCTTAAACTCTTGCCCATTGAGTTGGTGATGCCATCCAACCATCTTATCCTCTGTCATCCCTTTCTCTTCCTGCTTTCATTTTCCACCATCAGGGTCTTTTCCAATGAATCAGTTCTTCTAATGATCTGGCCAAAGTATTGGAGTTTCAGCTTTAGCATCAGTCCTTCCAATGAATTTTCAGGACTGATTTCCTTAGGATTGACTGGTTTGATCTCTTTGCAATCCAGGGGACTCTCAAGAGTCTTCTCCAACACTGCAGTTCAAAAGCATCGATTCTTTAGCACTCAGGTTTCTTATGGTCAAACTCTCACATCCATACATGAATACTGGAAAGACCATAGCTTTTGCTAGATGCACATTAGTAGGAAAAGTAATGTCTCTGCTTTTTAATATGTCTAGGTTGGTCATATATTTTCTTCCAAGGAGCAAGACCCTTTTAATTTCATGGCTGCAATCACCATCTGCAGTGATTTTGGAGCCCAAGGAAATAAAGTCTCTCACTGTTTTCATTGTTTCCCCATCTATTTGGCATGAAGTGATTGGACTGGACCCCAATGTCATAATTTTCTGAATGCTGAGTTTTAAGGCAGTTTTCTCACTCTCCTCTTTCACTTTCATCAAGTGACTTTAGTTCCTCTTCACTTTCTGCCATAAGTCTGGTGTCATCTGCATATCTGAGGTTATTGATATTTTTTCCCGTAATCTTGACTCCAGCTTGTACTTCATCCAATCTGGCATTTCTCATGATATATTCTGCATATAAGTTAAATAAGCAGGATGACAATATACAGCCTTGACGTACACCTTTGCCAATTTGGAACCAGTCCATTGTACTATATCTTGTTCTAACTGTTGCTTCTTGACCTGCATACAGATTTCTCAGGAGGCAGGTAGGGTGGTCTCATAATCCCATCTCTTTAAGAATTTTCACAGTTTGTCTTGATCCACACAAAGCTTTTGGCATAGTCCACAAAGCAGAAGCAGATGTTTTTCTGGAACTCTCTTGCTTTTTTGATGATCCAATGGATGTTGACAATTTGATCTCTTGTTCCTCTGCCTTTTCTAAATCCAGCTAGAACATCTGGAAGTTCTTGGTTCCCTTACTGTTGAAACCTCACTTGGAGAGTTTTCAACATTACCTTGCTAGTGTGTGAGATGAGTGCAATTGTGTAGTAGTTTGATCATTCTTTGACATTGCTTTTCTTCAGAATTTGAATGAGAACTGACCTTTTCCAGTCCTGTGGCCTCTACTGAGTTTTCCATATTTGCTGGCATATTGAGTGCAGTATTTTCACAGCATCATCTTTTAGGATTTGAAATAGTTGAACTGGAATCCATCCCCTCCACTAGCTTTGTTTGCAGTGATGCTTCCTAAGGCCCACCTGACTTTGCACTCCAGGATGTCTGGTTCTAGGTGAGTGAGCACACCATCGTGGTTACCTGGCTCATTAAGATCTTTTTAATATAGATCTTCTCTGTATTCTTGCCACCTCTTCTTAATATCTTCTGCTTCTGCTAGGTCCATGTCATTTCCCTCCTTTATTGTGCCCATCTTTCCATTAAGAGTTCCCTTGCACTGGAGAAAAGAATGCTTACCTTGACAAAGTTATTTTACTTTGGCAGTAGAAGAAATGCTGTCATATCAGAAAGATGTAGTACTTTTTTAATACTGAAGAGTGACTTTAGCACAACTCTTAAATTTTTTCTAGTGTTGCCAAGCTCAGAATTTAGATTATTCATTTATGTCTTGATTGAAATACATAAGAAGAAATAGAGAACAAATGAAGACGTTGGAATTTATCTCAATGAAGAATTTATCTGAAAATAAAATCTATTGCCAGAAAGATAAAGAGTGACTTTGCTGCTAGCTTCATTCATTTGTTATTATGTACCAAGCATTGCATTTAATAAAATTGTTTTATTGAACTATTTGGAAGCCTAGTATAACATTAGCTTCTAGAAGAAAGTCCCATTGCTTCTGTCATGTACCTCTTAGGGACACTAATAGTATGTGGTTGTCTAATGCCAATTTCAGGGACTGAGATTTGAGTTGCAGGAAAGTTTGTTTATCCTTATTGCTAGGGTTCAGTTTTTCAGAGCTTCCCTGGTTCCAGTTTTTCAGAGCTCATGTGGTAAAGAATTTGCCTGCAATGTGCGAGACCTGGGTTCGATCCCTGGGTTAGGAAGATCCCCTGGAGAAGGCCATGGCAACCCACTCCAGGATTCTTGCCTGGAGAATCCCCATGGACAGAGGAGCCTGGCGGACTACAGCCCTTGGGGTCACAGAGTTGGACAGACTGAGCCACTAAGCACACACACACACACTTAAAGTGCAAGCTGTTGAGCAGGGCTCCCATGTGGATGGGTTTGATCTCCAACTTAGATCCTTCTCATCCGACGAGACTTTCAAGTATGCTGCTCATACTTGTTGTGTCTCGGCTACCTATTCCAGAATTAAAAATCAATTCTCTTTGGATTGCCATTCACCAGATCTTGACCTGGAGATGCTTCATAGCCTTGTAAGGTTCAAGTGCTCTTTATACATTATCTCTGGTGCTCAGCATAAGAGAAGTTCTAAAATTTCTAGATCATTGAAATATGTATAATATCATATATGAAACGAGTCACCAGTCCAGGTTCGATGCACGATACTGGATGCTTGGGGCTGGTGCACTGGGACGACCCAGAGGGATGGTATGGGGAGGGAGGAGGAAGGAGGGTTCAGGATGGGGAACACATGTATACCTGTGGCAGATTCATTTTGATATATGGCAAAACCAATACAATATTGTAAAGTTAAATAAAATAAAATTTAAAAAAATGAAATAAAAAATAAATTAAAAAAATAAAATTTCTAGATCATTCTACTGAGGGAAGATGTTCTACATTTTTAAGTTTTCTGCTTCTTAGGCAGAGTATCTTCTTCTTGGAATTTTAAAGTTTGTGGGTAAGGGTCAGACCCTGACCCAAGTTTCAAATCCAGGTTTCCCACACTGCAGGCAGATTCTTTACCTTTACCTTCTGAGCCACCAGGGAAGCCATGCCAAGCTTACTCATATCAAATCATGAAAGAAAACTAAACTACTGGTGACATTTTTACTCATTATACTTGGACAGCAAACATTCTGATAATAATGACAAAATTAGAGTTATGTTAAAAAGTGAAGAAAAATGACTAGTCCAGATAGTTTCACAACTAGAAAAAGTCATCAGGGGAAAATGTTCAGTCATTGATTCACTTGTTCATTTACTCAGCAACTTTTTATTGAGTGACTCACCTCTGCTGTGTTCAGTTTTGAGGTGGGCCTTGAGATTCAGCAGATAACAAGGATAATATGGACCCTTGCTTCTTAGGTGGTTTAAACTCCCAGCATGTAGAGAAATGTGTGTAGTTCATTTTCATGAGTATTAAAGAGTCAGCAATGATGGAGTATTAACTTTTAAATTTAAATAGGCCTTAGAGATCATTTAGTCAAATTTCCTCATCTTTCTGAATAGGAAAAAGTTACAGAATGAGCTCTGTTCACTTTCCCAAGGTCTCATAGGTTGTTAGTGGATGAACAGAGAGCACATTTGTTTCTTCCAGCTCTCTAAAGGGTTGTTTTTGTTATATCGCAACGGCCTCTTTAATCAACTGCGTACATTGGACATCTTTATGAATACATTTTAGACTTTGAAACTTGTGATGCAGGCTCTGAGTTCAGAGATATAATGTCTTGAAATGCCATTTTTATTCATGTAACTTAAAATGTCATTTTTGTTCATGTGCCTTCCCTGGTGGCTCAGATAGTAAAGAATCTGCCTGCAATGCGAGAGACCCAGGTTTGATCCCTTGGTCAGGAAGATCCCCTGGAGGAGGGCAAGGCAACCCATTCCAATATTTTTGCCTAGAAAATTCCATAGATAGAAGAGCCTGTCAGGCTACAGTCCATGGTGTCACAAAGAGTCAGACATGACTAACACACACACAACTTAAAAAACTAACAAAACTTTTTAAAAGTTTAGCCAAGTTTGTCCACGATGTTCAATGTAGTATAAAGTGAAAGCCACTCAGTTGTGTCTGACTCTTTGAGACCCCATGGACTATACAGTCCACGGAGTTCTCCAGGCCAGAATACTGCAGCTAGTAGCTGTTTCCTTCTCCAGAGGGTCTTCCCAACCTAGGGATTGAACCCAGGTCTCCCATACTGCAGGCAGATTCTTTACCAGCTGAGCCACCAGGGAAGCCCAGGAATACTGGACTGGGTAGCCTATCCCTTCTCCAGGGGATCTTCCTGACTCAGGAATCCAACGGGGTCTCCTGCATTGCAGGCAGATTCTTTACCTGCTGAGTTACCAATGTACTGTACTTATACACAATTAAACTTGAAAGCAACTATATTAGGCATAAGTGAGTACCTGAATCGTAATGTATGTTAAATATTACCTTTTAATCTATAGTAGTTTTTTTTCCCCAAAATTTATTTATGGACTACTTGGTTCTGCTAGCACTTTCCACTGTTCTTTGTGTTTTATTTATTAAAACAAAATGTTAGCTTTATATGCATTTCCATAATTATTTAGCAATTTATATTATTAAAAGAAAATTAAATAATTACCATAAACAGCATGAAATTAAAATGTCATACATATGTATAGCATTAGTTGTAAATCTATGACATTTTTCTCAACTTTTTTTTTTAATAGAAGCACTAAATTCTGTTAGTACCTTCCTAGCTAAATTCTTAGGTTTCCCTGGTTTCTCAGTTGTAATGAATCTGACTGCTAGTGCAGGAAATGCTGGTTTGATTCCTGGGTCGGGAAGATCACCTTGAGGAGGAAATGGCAACTAACTCCAGCTTTCTTGCCTGGAGAATCCCAGGGACAGAGAAGCCTGGTGGGCTACAGTCCATGGGGTGTCAAAAGAGTCATACAGTACTTAACGACTAAACAAAAACAGTTAAATTCTTATTTTTGCTTTCTAAAAGTAAACAGCACATTTTTATGATCATTTTACAATATTTAAGTGCAACAAAATAGAAGTACCTTATCTATAATATCAAAAGCCATTGCTTACCCTAATAACAGTTGCAAAAGGTTAACATGTCAAACTGCCTTTTCAGGCTACTCATGGGGTTCTCAAGGCAAGAATACTGAAGTAGTATGCCATTCTCTTCTCCAGTGGGCCACGTTTTGGGAGAAGTCTTCATCATGACACATCTGTCTTGGGTGGCCCTGCACGGCATGGCTCATAGTTTCATTGAGTTAGACAAGGCTGTGGTCCATGTGATCAGTTTGAAATTCCCTTAAACCAGTTTTCCAATCCTTAATTGCTGTGAAGAAATTCCCAGTATTTTGATAGAAATTAACAGTAACTCAGAAGTCAGAGAAGAAGCAATAGTCTTACAATGACCAGAAGATAATATGTTCAATTGTTTGAACTGTAATAACTCTAGCTATTCAGCAGTGGAATTATCTTCCTAGTACATATTTAAATGAGGAGTTCGAATGACCCGTGCATTTTGTTTCAAGAAAAGGTTCACAGTTTGCGGAAATACAGGAAATATAATGGCCCACCTTCATTTCTATCAAGAGAATGTATAATTGCAGTATTTGGCCTGTATTCATATTCTAAGCAGCATAGTTTAAAAGGTAAGTGTCCAAAATTAGCTGGAAGAATTGAAGAAAGTCTAAATTTAACTAGCTTTTGTACCAGGGCTATAGCTGCTAAGGACATTTTGAATAGTGAGAGAGGTAAATGTTCTTTGTATTGCAATCCCTAGTGAATCTGAGTAAGTGGCGTTATTATTATAATAAAAAAAAGAAAGGAAGGTCTATGTTTCCCTGAATACAATCGACAGGCAGAGCAAAATGAAATAAATAGAAATTAAGATTTTAGCTCAAAATGTAAAATTTATGTGGGCAGAAATAACAAATTATTTATATTTTGGTTTTGTAAACATCAATGAATAATCCGTCCTTTGCTCATATCCTCATAACCTTCACTTATTTTGGAAAAAAAGATGTGTTTTTTCTAATGATTTTACTATTGAAACAATAAAGGAAAATATTGCAATGTCATCATGTTTGATGAAAAGAAATTTGAACAATGCATTATTGAAAATTCTCACTTTCTAAATCTTTCACAAACCCCTTGAGACGTCTAGCATCTTAACCTCTTTCTGTTTGTTCTCTTTTGGCAGATCCAGAAACCCGTGAGCAATTCTTACAGAAACTTTTTTGTTCCCCATAGACACATCAAAGTGGCAAATTTTTAATGATCCCTTAGCTAGAAACAGCCAGATAGTTACTTCTGCCAGTTGTGAAACTATAAAAAGAAAGCAGGGGGTATTTTATTTCTTTCCTTAATTGCCTTTCCAAGTTCCCAAGGTAAGCAAAAGAAATTACATACCAAAAAAAAAAAAAAAAAGAGAGAGAATTGCTGAAAGTTGTTCGCTGTGGTACAGAGATTTTTCACTTTCTAAAATATATTTGTAAAAATATAATGTGGTATATAATATAATGTGGTAACAAGGAATACAGCAATGAAAAAAATTTTAACTACATTAAGTGGAAGATACTATGGTAGAGTTGAAAAAGCATGATGATTTTCCTGAATCCTGTGGGATTCTTAGCTTTTGGAATCTTTGCTTTTCTTTTTTTCAAAGGAAGGATTGTAAAGTCAGTCAAGCTAGTTTGTGTAAGGGTTCTGCTAGTTTTCATTGGGCATCTTTTTCCTTGTTTTTGACAAAGCCAGGCCATTTTGACTGATTTTCTACCTTAATTGTTTATAATACTAATTTCTTGACACTAAAAAAAAAAAAAAATTGTGGGTGTGTGTTTTTAAGCAGAACTAAGAGTAGGCAATGGCATCCCACTCCAGTACTCTTGCCTGGAAAATCCCACGGATGGAGGAGCCTGGTAGGTTGCTGTCCATGGGGTCGTTAAGAGTCGGACACGACTGAGCGACTTCACTTTCACTTTTCACTTTCATGCATTGGAGAAGGAAATGGCAACCCACTCCAGTGTTCTTGCCTGGAGAATCCCAGGGACGGGGGAGCCTGGTGGGCTGCTGCCTATGGGGTCGCACAGAGTCGGACACGACTGAAGTGACTTAGACTTAGACAAGAATAATATATTTTAAATTCTATTTCCTGTAGATTATGGCTTTTTTGCATCCTTCAGTGAAATGGGGGCTGGAGCTGTACTGAGTTCACTCCCCAGCTGTAATGGAATTTTGCCATTCTACTTGTTGATTTTCTTCCCCTGGCATATCAGGCCTTTTGCTCCATAAGGGAAAGCTTTCTGTGTATTTACTTATTCTCTCCATGGGTTATGGACACTTGTTACATTATAGCCGGTGGACACTTTCTTCAGGGCCAAGAGAGATTTCTGGGGTTTCTGCAGGAAACGTCTGCAGAAATGTGATTGTGTCTATTGCATTTACTTGCTTCTCATTCTTATGCTAGCCCATATTTCAGCTTCCAGCAATTTGGCAGAATTTCCAGTCTAATCCTCCTATTGGCTTACATGGGATCCTGTGGCTTCTGCCCAGGAAATAACTTCTTGGCTCTAATATCTCACTGCAGGTGCTAGAGTGAAGGTGATTGGTTCCAAGACCTTGGGGTTTATGAAAAATCATTATTTTTCAGTTTGCTCATGTTTTTCTTATTGTTTTGGTGAAATGATGACTATCTCTTTACATATCTAAGCTGCAACTGGAATTCTGAAAAATTTTTACCTTTTAATTTATAAAAACACTTGCTAGGTAAGTTCCTTGATATGTTATATACTATAATTCACAAAACAGACACGATCCATGCCTTCATGTGGCATAGGGAAAAGAAAAATAGATTGAATAGATTCAGAGATCTGTATATGCAAACATATGACATAGTACATATATTAAAGATACATTGTATATTTCAAATATTAAAATATTTTAGAGTCCTGTAAATTTTTGAATAATAGAAAGTAGATGTGAAACTTTGCAGCCCTGAATTCTTAAATAAAAAGTTCTAAAACAAAAAGTATAGCTTAGTTCAGAATGCTTGAAGAAAACATTAGATTGTTGATGACAACATAGGCAGACAATTTTTTTTAGCACTAATCAGCATTTCTGTAAAACCCTGTCATCAAAGAAAATAATTACATCTAATTTCGCTTAAAATTCACTAAACAATATTTTCTTTAGAAGGTTTGGCAACTTTTCAAAAGTCATTGATGACTCAGAGACTATTTAAAAGCTCACTAATTTTCACTGTGCTATTTTGGTTATCACTGAATTCTTAATGATTCTAGAAACTACTATTTTCCTTTATATATATTTAAATTTATTTCCTCAAAAATAATTTTACAGAGATTTATCAGTTCAAATGGTGAGTTCTGGCTATCTGAGTCACATTACATACCCTAGTTTTGTGCCTCCATAATTTTATTAACATACTTTGGTACTTTGGTCAATAATCTACTCCTGCCAAAGGTTGGGCATCACTTTAACAAAAAGTGCACATCACATGCACTCACAGATGAATCTTACTGAAGAAGAAAACATAATACTTTTCCATGAGGGAGAAAATAGTTTATTTAAAGTCAAGTACAATAAAACAGTGCTTAAAAATTAACTCTCCAGTGAAATGCATGATGATTTTCTGCCTTGAGTGATATTATGGGGTGAACTGTGCCCCTACCTCATTCATATGTTGAAATATTAGTCCTTAGTAGCTTTCTGTGTGACTGTATTTGGAGTTCTGGAGTATTCGGAGTACTTTAAAATGGTAATTAAAGTTATAAGGTGGGCTTCCTTGGCAGCTCAGAGGTAAAGATCCACCTGCAATGCAGGAGCCATGGGTTTGATCCCTGGGTCAGGAAGAGCCCCTGGAGAAGGAAATGGCAACCCATTCCAGTATTCTTGCCTGGGAAAACCCATGGACAGAGGAACCTGGCAGGCTACAGTCCAGGGATCTCAAAGAGTCAGACATGACTTAGTGACTACATCACCATCACAAAGATCATTAGGGTGGGCCCTAATCCAATGTTATTTGTCTTCTTATAAAAGAGATTAGGACACAAATACATGCAGTGGAAAGACCATGTGAAGACAGATAAAAGATGCCATGAAGAGAGACCCCAGAATGCTCCCAGCTCCACCTATGTCTTAATCTTGGATTTTTTGCCTCCCAGAACTGTGAGAAAATAAATTTATGTTCTTTAAGCCATCAAGTCTATAGTACTCTGTAATGGCAGCCTTAGTGAACTAACAGAGATGATTGCAGATAACGAGTCTTGAATTATAATACAGACTATGAATGAGGTCCATCTAAATCCCATAGGAAACAATCATCAGTTCCATTAATTTTATGAAGATAGTTAAGCACAGAACAGGAATAATAAAGTGTCCTTACAAATCCATAAATAGGAAATCTGAAAGAAACTAAGGAAATCATAACTTGTTGATCAGTGACGTTCAAAAGCTATCATCTTTTCTTTCACTTCCTTTTTTTGTAACTTAATTAATTGATGTATTTTTGCCTATGCTAGGTCTTCCTTGTTGCAAGGGCTTTTCTCTAGTTGTGGCGAGCGAGTGCTACATTCTAGTTGCCGTGCCATGCGTGGGCTTCTCATTGCGGTGGCTTCTCTTGTCGTGGAGCACAGGCTCTAGGGCACGCAGGCTTCAGTGGTTGAGGCTCCCAGGCTCTAGAGCACAAGTTGGTGGTGCTCAGGCTTAGTTGCTCTGCTGTATGTGGGATCTTCCCAAACTAGGAATCTAAGCTGTGTCTCCTGCTTTGGGAGGTGGATTCTTGACCCCGGCCCCACCAGGGAAATCCTTTTTTTCACTTTAAAATTTGTATATCCCTGGTGTTGACATATAGGGTGCTAAATCGGTTTGGTTGATTGTTACTTGTCAGGGAGACTAGTCTGTTTAGCAGTGCAGTGGAGATAAGTGTGTGGACAATGAAATTTCACAAATCTCCTGTATGTTTATATGTTGCCACCTAATGATGTTACACTATTTCACTGGAGTCCGGATATGGTCCCCAGGTTCCTTCTGAACATAATATTCCACATTGCCAATAGCTATTGGTCAGACTCACATTATTCAGTCACTAAGGAGATGGTTATTTACATACTATGTGCCCAACAATGCTATAGGCACCAGGGAAGTAGCAGGTGGAAAGGAGTCAAGCAGGTGGCTTGCAAGCCATTCATTTCTCTTTGCCATGAGGATGCTCAGAAAGAAGGTAGCTGGCACTTTGATGTCATTATAAACACCCTGATAATTGATCTTAGGGTTAATAGACCATCAGTATTTGCTAGGAGGAGCAGCTTTGTGTAAATTTATTTTCAGTATGTTGTTTTTGGTTTAGCATTGCTGTAGCAAACCAACATAGAACCTATGGGACATGGATTCCTGGGAAATTTGCTGGGAGGTCTAAGTATAAAACAAAGACAGTAGTTTTAGCTGTGTTTTCTTTTTTGTTTGTTTGTTTGCTTTTTTGGTGCACCCCATGGCATGTGGGATCTTATTTCCCTGATGAGGGATTGAACCCGTGTCCCCTACACCCCTGCATTGGAAGCACAGAGTCTTAACCACTGGACCACCAGGGAAATTCCACAGACATGTTTTATAACCTAACATGCTGCCAAATGTGTAAAGTGGGACAGGGAACACATGTCCAACAGCAAAATCCTGGAGAATCGCACTCTGTGTCCCAGGTTTCTAACCTTTGCTTGTATTTCTTGGTTTTGTATCTTTGAAATGATGAGTGTGCCTTGAGACTGGACACAGCTTCCAATGTATAAGTATGACTTGATAGCCTATGCTCTGTGTTAGCACAGTGGTGTACAAAACAATAACTCCTACACTGATGGAGAATATACTTTGGTGATAAAATCAAGCAAATTGGTCATTTCTGAGTAATAGTGTGGGGCTGATGAATGGTCGCCTTCATGGACATGCATGTGAAATGTGTAACAGAGTTATTTCTTACTGTATAATTCTGCAAATCTTAAAGCTATCTTTTGAGTTATAATTATAATTTGCGTTCATGCTCAGTCACTCAGTCATGTCCACCTCTTTGTGAGACCATGGACTGTAGCCTGCCAGGCTCCTCTATCCATGGAATTTCCTAGGCAAGAATACTGGAGTGGGTTGCCGTTTTCTTCTTCAGGGGATCTTCCCAACCTAGGGATGGAACGTGTGTCTCTTGCACTGGTAGGCGGTTTCTTTACTGCTGAGTCACAGGAGAAGTCTGTCCAGGGGTTTAGCTCTCAATAATTCCTTGTCAAAGCCAGAATTTTAGTGGAGGATTGCCGGGGTCCAGCCCCGGTGGATCCAGGGAATTTGAAGTGGGGACGGTGTCGGCAAGGATCAGGAAACAATTGCTTAATTAAATGTTAATTAAGGATATAAAGAGTGGTTAAATAAGGATAGCTCAGTGAGGAAATTCAGTGGAGAAAAGAGGCTGAATAATTCAGCCAGAAGGTGAGAGAAAGAACAACATGGGGAGACCAAGTTTCGGTGAACAAGGCCCACACTTTATTTTCCAAAGTAGTTTTTATACCTTAAGTTATGCATAGAGGATAATGGGGGAAGGGGTAGTCATGCAGTAAACCAGGCTTTCTTCCTGCAAACTTACCATATGCAAAAGTTTAGGTGATTTGCATCATCTTCTGGCCTGGAGGCCTGTTAACATTTTAAGACCCTTTCTTCAGAAAACTTATTTTTCTCTAAAGGTGATTAGTCAGGCGCCACCCTCCAAAAGCATTAGATAAAGTTGCATTCCTATAGGGCAAAGGTGTGGTGGGCTATAACAAGAAAAATAATTAACTCAAGGGTCCAAGGTTACAAACATTAAGGCTACTACTTACACCAGTTATATTAATCAATACACTGCCAGGGACACAGCAGGTAAGGGATATGGAGACTTAGCAGCAAACATTGGCCTAACAAGTGAAAAACCCTTCACCAATACAATTTCTAATCAATCTTATAACTGTTCAAAGGAATCTGTATTTAGACAGTTTAGAACATCTCATGCCTCTCACAGTTGGGAGGCTCTGAGCAATCACACGTGGCTGGAAAAACCTATTCAGGCAGGCTAGAGGACTTCCAAAGGAGTTTGTAGGTTGAAACACTATCACACCCAGGAACTTTATTAACTGGAGCTGTAAGTTAACTCTGTTTTTTAGAGAGAGGTAGTGGGGGACAGCCCCCCATAAAGTCAGAGGTGTAGGTGAGAGCACAAAGCAGAAAGTAGGCAGACTCTGGTTTTGGGGGTAGATGCTCGAGAATTTCCAGGGGGACTCCTGAGGCTCGATCCCACCTTTGCGTATGCGGAGCCTCCTTCCTCATGACCTTTGCCATGGGCGGAGCTCCTGCTCCCGGCAGAGGATATTATGTTTTTATTGTTTCAAGCAAGTTACCACACATTTATCAGTTGAAGATAATGCCCATTCATTAAAACTATAGGTCAGAAATCTAGGAAGGCTTTATTCCATTCTCTGCTTAGGTTTTCACAAGGTTAAAATCAAGGTCATGACCAAGCTGTGCTATCATCTGAAGATAACTTTCCTTTTCCAGGTACATGTGGTTGTGGAAGAATGCAGTTCCTTGATATTGTGGCTTGAAGTATTGCTTCCTTGCTGGATGGCAGCTGGTGGCAGAGCTCAGCTCAAAATGGTTTACCACGTTTCTTGCAGTATTTGGACCCTCTATCTTCAGAGATAACAATGGCCAACCTCCTTTGTGTTGAATACTTCTCTTGCTGTAAATATCTTTTACCAGGAAGAACTGACTTCCTGGTAAATAATCACCTAATTAGGCCAGACTCACCAAGAATAATCTCTTATTTAAAATTCAGTGTGCATTAGTATACTGTATTGGTGTTTTTCTTTCTGGCTTACTTCACTCTGTATCAGATCAGATCAGTTGCTCAGTCATGTCTGACTCTTTGTGACCCCATGAATCGCAGCACGCCAGGCCTCCCTGTCCATTACTAACTCCCAGAGTTCACTGAGACTCACGTCCATCGAGTCAGTGATGTCATCCAGCCATCTCATCCTCTGTCTTCCCCTTCTCCTCTTGCCCCCAATCCCTCACAGCATCAGAGTCTTTTCCAATGAGTCAACTCTTCGCATGAGGTGGCCAAAGTATTGGAGTTTCAGCTTTAGCATCATTCCTTCCAAAAAAATCCCAGGGCTGATCTCCTTCAGGATGGACTGGTTGGATCTCCTTGCAGTCCAAGGGACTCTCAAGAGTCTTCTCCAACACCACACTTCAAAAGCATCAATTCTTGAGTGCTCAGCCTTCTTCACAGTCCAACTCTCACATCCATACATGACCACAGGAAAAACCATAGCCTTGACTAGACGGACCTTTGTTGGCAAAGTAATGTCTCTGCTTTTGAATATGCTATCTAGGTTGGTCATAACTTTCCTTCCAAGGAGTAAGTGTCTTTTAATTTCATGGCTGCAGTCACCATCTGTAGTGATTTTGGAGCCCAGAAAAATAAAGTCTGACACTGTTTCCACTGTTTCCCCATCTATTTCCCGTGAAGTGATGGGACCGGATGCCATGATCTTCTTTTTCTGAACGTTGAGCTTTAAGCCAACTTTTTCACTGTCCACTTTCACTTTCATCAAGAGGCTTTTTAGTTCCTCTTCACTTTCACTCTGTATACTAACACATATATATGGAATTTAGAAAGACGGTAATGACAACCCTGTATGCAAGACAGCGAAAGAGACACAGATGTATAGAACAGTCTTTTGGACTCTGTGGGAGAGGGAGGAGGGGATGGTTTGGGAAAATGGCATTAAAACATGTATACTATCATATAAGAAATGAATTGCCAGTCCAGGTTCGATGCAGGATACAGGAAGCTTGGGGCTGGTGCACTGGGATGAGCCAGAGGGATGGTATGGGGAGGGAGATGTGAGGGGGGTTCAGGATGGGGAACACGTGTACACTTGTGGTGGATGCATGTTGATGTATGGCAAAACCAATAGAATATTGTAAAGTAAAAAATAAATAAATAAAATTCAGTTTGCTTAGAACATTAAACAAATCTGCAAAATGTCTTTATAGCAGTACCTGGGTTAGTGTTTGATTGAATACCTGGAGGAATGCCTATCCCTACCAGGAACTGAAATCTCGGGGGCCATCTCAGAATTCTATCTACCAAAAAGAGACTTGCCAAGGAAGTGGATTCAGTTTTCTTTGTAATTTATTTCGCTCAAAATCCAATCTTGAAATTGATTTCCAGCATAGTCCCTCTTCCAGACATAAGAAAGGGATTTCTTTTAATACAGTTTGTAATAACTATGCTGGGTTGAGTAGTGTCTGTCCAAAGTTCCTGTTCACCTGGAACCTCAGAACATGACCTAATTTGGAAAGAGGGTCTTTGAAGATATAATTAATTAAGATGAAATAATTTTGGGATAAAATGGATCTTTATTCATTGAAAAATTCATGAATACATGAATGTGCATCCTTATTTATGACTTATATGAAGAGAAAAACAAAGAATCTAGGGAAATGCAATGCAAAATCTTTCTTGAGTTTTGAAAGAGGTTATGGCCCTGCCCAAACCTTGGTTTCAAACCTACAGCATCTAGAACTGTGAGAAAATTAATTTCTATTATTTTAAGCCATTCAGTTTGTGGCACTTAGGAAAGTAAGACAGAGGTTTTCCTATTTTTATAATATGCCCTGAGTTTGTAGTTATTTGACCAACGCAGCTATTTTCTTCCATTAGCACTTCAAAGGTAGTAAGCAGCAACAATCTGATATGACAGTCCTCATAATTAGCATTGTCCTTAGGGAGATATTGAATAAACCAGCATATCCTCTTCTCCCTATACTGCATCTCACATCACCATGGTTGAATACTGTTAATTGTATGCTATAGCAAATCAGAGGATATCAACACTCCCTGGAAATCTAGGGAGGAGTTGATTGTTTCAGCTTGAGTTCCAAAGACAGGCTGGGGCAGAATCCCTTCTTCCCCTGGAGATTTCAGTCTTTTTCTCTTAAGGCCTTCCTTCAATGGATTTGATGAGGCCCACCCACTTTATGAGGGTTAATCTGCTTTACTCAGTGTCCATTGATTTAAATTTGAATTTCATCTAAAATATAAATATCTGGGTATCATGCCCTAGCCATGTTGACAACCAACAAAAAGAGTACTTTTTGCTACAAACTAGCAATTCATCCAATTCGAGAAACACATCTTTCTAGGCACCAAGTGTGTTACTGAAATAATAATAAATATAAATATTGTATTTGTCACATTTAATAATTAATTTATTAAAAGTTTCATATAAGATTTTTAGCATTTCTTTTCAACTTTTAAGCTACATGTGATGAATCAGGAAAACAAAAAAAATAATAAAATATTAGTAATCTTGGAAGAGCTTTCACAGCTATTTATTTTAGTCCTCATTTTACAGATGAGGAAACTCTAACAAAGAAAAAGATAACTATAATAGTAATCAGTTATTAAAAGCTGTTCAGCAAGATGCTCTTCCTGTGAAACCATTTTGTAACCTGACAATGAGCATAGTGAGTAACAGCGACTCATTATGAGGTGAAATTGCTAGACGTGCTTGGTTGTACACTTGTGTTGTATTTATGATGATTCTTATTGCTGCTGTTGTGAGTGTGGAATGTAATTATGCATGGGTCATAAGAGATGTGTTAAACACTTTTTGGTTGATTCTAATACGTTGTTTAGGGAACTTTTCTTATTTCAGCTGCTTCTGTCAATTAAAAATCATGGAATTATAAAGTTTTCACAAATATCATAAATCATAATTGATGGAAAGATTTTCTGATTTTGTCATATTAATTAAATCTAACTGCTTTCTATTTTTATTGATTTCTATAACACCAAATTATCAACAAAAATGTATTGAACTTTTAATTCATATTTAGCAAAAAGAGGGATATGAATTATTTAAAGTATTGATTGTAAAAATGCAAAGAGAAAAGACATTGTTGCTTATAATAATAACAAAATAGGTATTGTTTAAACATTAATTCTTATACTGGTACTAATAATTATGAGTAAAAATCTAAATTGCATATAGAAAAATGATCAGATTCAACATTAAAGAAATAATTTCAAATTAAGTCCACAAATTTAATTTTTTTCTTTGATCAGACCTATAGAAGAAATCTTTAATATGCAAATGATAGCTAGAGTACATTTTTACAGAATTTGAAGTAATATTTTATTTTATATTTTTTAAATATAAATTTATTTATTTTAATTGGAGGTTAATTACTTTACAATATTGTATTGGTTTTGCCATGTATCAACATGAAGTAATATTTTATTATGTTTAAAATTTCACAAAAATAATTGATTTTGGCTTACTCTTATCAAAGTGACTATATTCATATATGCTTACTTCAAAACTTTATGCCTCAAAATCTTGGACAAAGATTATTTTAATGTTTATAAGATGAATAAATGTCAAGTTTAATCTTTTATGTGTTTTGGTTTTAATGGTATTTAATTTGAAGTATCAAACAATTTTTTAATTTTGAATGAACTATAATGACTAACATATTGAGAAAAAAATGTAAGCATAGCACACATTGGTTTAAAGAGGTCTTGTTACACATGTTACATGGTAGAGAAAGTAAAACAAACAAACAAAAAAAAAGGCTTTAAGACAGCCTCAGATACCTTCCTGAATTCTTTTAAGCAAAAAATGTTATATCTTAATGAAACCCTAAAAGATGTAATTACAAAAAGTAATTGCCTGTGAAAGACTGATAAGGGGATAAGGATCTAAACTGTATTTCAGGCAGGATTAACATTTAAAAAAATATTTATTTTTGTTTGTATTGATTCTTTGTTGCTGTACAGGAGCTGGCTCTGGTTGAGGCGAGTGGGGGCTGGGGGTCCTCTCTAGTTGCAGTGCTGGGGTTTCTCATTTCAGTGGCTTCTCTTGTTTCAGAGCATGGGCTTTAGGGCACATGGGCTTCAGTAGTCACTTTCATGTGCTCTAGAGCACAGGCTCCATAACTGTGGTGAATGGACCCAGCCTGTCCAGCAGCATGTGGGATCTTTCCAGACCAGGCATTGAACTCATGTCCCCTGCATTGGCAGGTGAATTCTTAACCACTAGACCACCAGGAAAGTCTTAAGATTAGCATCTTAATTCACATTTTTAAAGTAGCCAAATACCTGAATTAATTAAGGAAATGATTTCTTTTTTAATTATCAGTTCAGTTCAGTCGCTCAGTCTTGTCCCACTCTTTGCGACCTCATGAATCGCAGCAGGCCAGGCCACCCTGTCCATCACCAACTCCCGGAGTTCACTCAGACTCACGTCCATCGAGTCAGTGATGCCATCCAGCCATCTCATCCTCTGTTGTCCCCTTCTCCTCCTGCTCCTAATCCCTCCCAGCATCAGAGTCTTTTCCAATGAGTCAACCCCTCTCATGAGGTGGCCAAAGTAATGGAGTTTCAGCTTTAGCATCATTCCTTCTTAATATATTATTAATAATACACCTGAAAGATTTGGAAATGAAAATAAAATGAATGGAGTGTTAGGTCAATATTTAGAAATCATAATCCATTATGTTAGCAGCTAAAAGAAGAACAGAATTTTTTGAATTTATGGAGAAAATGCAATTGAAAAATAATACACACTTTAAAAAAGTAATATGTACTTTAACATTCTGAACAAACTAGTATTTGAAGGGAACTTCTTTAACTTGATAAAAAAAGAGCATCTATAAAAGACCTCACAGTTAACATCATACTTGGCAGTGAAAAGCTGAATGCTAGCCTTCTAAGACTGATAAAAAGGCAAGAATGGTCACTCTAATCACTCCTGTTCAAGACAGTCAGTGAGATGAGGCAAGATAAGAAAATAAAATGTATGCAGATTGGAAAGAAAGAGCTAAAGCTGCCCCTATATGCATACAACAATACTGCTTGTGTAGAAAATACTAAGGTATCTACACAAACTTCTAGAACTAATAAGTGATTTTTGCAAGATTGTAGGATGGAAGATTAACATATTAAAAAAAATCACTGCTACATATATATCTTCATTGAATATAGGGATCAAACCCAGGTCTTCCACATTGCAGGTGGATTCTTTATTCTGAGCCACCAGGGAAGCCTGAGTATTTTAAAACAAAGCTTAAAAAAATTAATATAATTTACAATAGTTTCCAGTAGTCACATAAGGATGTGAGAGCTGGACCATAAAGAAGACTGAGTGCCAAAGAATTGATACTTTTGAACTGTGATACTGGAGAAGATTATTGAGAGTCTCTTGGACCACAAGATCAAACCAGTCAGTCCTAAAGGAAATCAACTCAATATTCATTGGAAGGACTGATGCTGAAGCTGAAGCTGAAGCTCTAATCCTTTGGCCACCTGTTGTGAAGAGCCAATTCATTGGAAAAGACCCTGATGCTGAGAAACGTTGAGGGCAGGAGGACAACGGGGGCGACAGAGGATGAGATGGTTGGATGACACTGTTGACTCAATGAACATGAATTCGAGAAAACCCCAAGAGATAGTGAAAGACAGGGAAGTCTGGTGTCCTGCAGTCCATGAGGTTAAAAAGAGTTGAACCTGGACATGACTGAGCAACTGAACAATGAACAATACTTTCAGATAAATCTAAGAAAACATGTATGAGATCTCACATGCTGAAAACTAAAAAACCCTGATGAAAGAAACTGGCAGACCTGAATATACGAAATACTAAAGAATATTCAGTTTAATTTATTTCCTGACAAAACTCCAGAGGAATTTTTGTACATATAGTTAATTCTGCTGCTGCCACCGCCAAGTCTCTTCAGTTGTGTCTGACTCTGTGTGACTCCATAGATGGCAGCCCACTAGGCTCCTCTGTCCCTGGGATTCTCCAGGCAAGAACACTGGAGTGGGTTGCCATGTCCTTCTCCAATACATGAAAGTGAAAAGTGAAAGTGAAAACTGAAAGTGAAGTCGCTCAGTCGTGCCCAACTCTTAGTGACCCTGTGCACTGCAGCCTACCAGTCTTCTCTGCCCATGGGATTTTCCAGGCAAGAGTACTGAAGTTGCCATTGCCTTCTCTGATAGTTAATTCTAAATTTATATGAAAAGGAAAATTAAGTTGGACAACAAAAATAATTTTAAATAAAAAGTAAAAGAATTGGGGGATCACAGAATTGTGGTTAAAAAAAAAGAGAGAGAGAGAAAGGTGATCTTACATAGCAATACACACATGGAATTACAAAGCAGATCTCCAAAAGCCTACATAACTAAATTTTAATGTAGGTATGAAGAAAGAGAGTTATTTTTTCAAAAGTATGATTGCACATTCTTGGGCAAAATGATAATTCATGACATAAGCTTCATGTCTTACACCAAATATACTTGAAATTGCTTATTAGTAGTAATTTAAAATATAAAACTGTAATGCTTAAAGAAAAAACCTTAAGAGAAATCTTTGTGGTCTATGATTGTTTTTAAATCCACAAGAAGAAAAGCATTGATAAATTAGACTATCTTGGAAAAAAGATACTATTAAGGCCCATATGGGTGAAAATACTAACCAATCACATATCCAGCAATGGATTTCTATTTCAAATATTAAAATTTTCTCTGATCTCAACAGTAAGGAAACAATCCAAGTAGGAAATTGAATACACTTAAACAGAGAGGATGTTTTGGTGGCAAATTAGTACATGAAAAGCTATTCAAAACTGTTACTCATTAGGGGAATGCAAATTAAAGCAAAAGTTAGATATTGCCACACCCCTACAGGAAATGCTAACATAAATAAAGAAAAAAGGTACTCTACCACGTGAAAGTGAAGCTATGAGGTAATGAAATCTCTCATACAAGGTTGTTCAAAGTACAAATGTGCAGTCTGAAGAAGAGGTTAATAGTTTCTTAGAAAACTAAATGTAGAATTATCACGTGCCCCAAGAATCTCACTTCAGCGCCCTTGTTGTTGTTCAGTTACTTAGCCATGTCCGACTCTTTGCGACCCCATGGACAGCAGCACACCAAGCTTCCCTGTCCATCACCAACTCCCAGAGCTTGCTCAAACTCCTGCCCATTGAGCTGATGACGGCGTCACCATCATAATAAAGAATAAAGAAACTGATTCATTTATTTAGTAGCATACCACTTCAGTTCAGTCACTCAGTTGTGTCTGACTCTTTACGACCCCATGAACTGCAGCATGCCAGGCCTCCCTGTCCATCACCAACCCCCAGAGTCCACCCAAACTCATATCCATCGAGTCGGTGATGCCATCTAACCATCTCATCCTCTGTCGTCCCCTTCTCCTCCTGCCCTCAATCTTTCCCAGCATCAGGGTCTTTTCACTATTCAGCAATAAAAGGAGTAATCTATAGATGTACCCAGTAATTTGAATGACTACAAAAGGCAGTATGCTGAATGAAAAGAGCCAGTCTTTATGAGTTATGCAGCACATGTTTCCACTTGAATAACATTCCTGAAATGACAGATAGTGTTGCCAGTGTTTGAACATGGAGAGGCAATATGGTTATAAAGTGATAAGACAAAGGAGTTCTTTGATTGTGGTGGTGGTTGCAAGAATCTGTCCCTGATATAAAATATTACAGAATCACACACACACACACACACACACACAAACACACTAATGGATGGGTAGGTAAAAAATTGTCCAATGTCAGTTTTCTGGTTTTGATAATTGTGCTATGGTTGTATAAGACATTGCCATCTGAGGAAGCTGGGTAAAGAGACCCCAAGAACTTCCAATGTTTCTGTGACTTCTGAGTCTCAATTATTTCAAAGTGAAAAAAAGTTAAATAATGCAGTCAACTGTAATACATATGAATATGGTGGCATTATGAACTGGGGAGTTAAAAAAGATTGGAGGGTAAATAATCGTATACACTCCAAAGATTTCTATATGTTGCTCAAACAAAAATCATACATTATTGTAATATAGCTTTTTTCTTAATTGTCTTGAATTAATTTTGAGTCTCTGATCAGAGGCTCAGCTGATTAAATTCACACTCCAACCAATGCCCTTATATAGGTTTTCACATGCAGGACATTAGACATCTATTCTAATTGCTGCAAGAACAAGTATCAGGCATGCATGTGTGAGATAAACCCTTTGCCATGCAGCCCATACAATTATTCAAATTAACTAAAGGTCATGGGCTAAACTGTACCCCCTGCAAAATTCATATGCTGAAGTTCTATTCCCCAGTGCCTCAGAAAGTCACTGTATTTGGAGGTAAGTTCTTTAAAGAAATAATTATATTAAAATGAAGTTGTTAATGTGAGCCCCAGTCCAATATGGCTATGGTCCTTATAAAAAGTGGAAATTAGGATGCATACATGCAGAAGGAAGACGATGTGAAGACACAGTGGGGAGAAGACAGTCATGACAAGCCAAGGAGAGTGGCCTCAGGAGAAACAAGCCCTGTCAACACCTTGATCTCAGACTTCTAGCTTCTGGAATTCTGAGAAAATAAATTGGTCTTGTTTAATGCACCCAACTTGTGATACTCTGTCAATGCACAGGGAGCTCATAAAACCTTGCTAATCCAAGTCCACTGCCGTAGAAGAAGATTCCCCTACAGTGGGGGTTTCTGGAAAACAACATATGTTCGTACCTTTGTTTATTTGTTTTAATCTACTCTGGCAGTGTCTGTCTTTTAATTGGTACCCTTAGAGTAGTCTCCTTTAAAATGATTATCAGTTTAGCTGGATTAACATACCATGTTTGTAAATGTTTTCCATTGATTCCATTTGTTCTTTGTTTCCCTTTATTCTTCATCTTTTTCTGTCCTCTCTGGTTTCACGTGAGCACTTAGTCTCCTCTCTTAGCATATGAAAACATACTTCTTATTTTAATATTTTGATGGTTGCTTTGGAATTTCCAAAGTACGTTTTTACCTAACAGAAATTGACTTTCAAATAACTGTAGCTGCCTCCCATGTAATGTAGTAAATTAGTACAGAATATTCACATTTCTTCCTTTTTGCCACTTATAGTGGTGTTGCCATGCTCTTCACTTATTCAATATGCAATGTTATCTAATAGTTTCAACTTGTATCACTTTAAACAGACAACTGTTATTTTTAAATTAGTTGAGATTAGGCAAAATCAAGATTTTATTTCACATTCATTTATTCCTTCTATAGCATTCTTCTTGTACAGAGACCTGAGATTTTTAAAAGAAAACTGCAACAGGACATTCAATAAAAACAAGGAAGAATTTAAGACTATTGCCATAGGGGTCAGAGACGGCAATGGCACCCCACTCCAGCACTCTTGCCTGGAAAATCCCATGGACGGAGGAGCGTGGTGGGCTGCAGTCCATGGGGTTGCTAAGAGTCGGACACGACTGAGCGACTTCACTTTCACTTTTCACTTTCATGCATTGGAGAAGGAAATGGCAACCCACTCCAGTGTTCTTGCCTGGAGAATCCCAGGGACGGGGGAGCCTGGTGGGCTGCTGTCTATGGGGTCGCACAGAGTCGGACACGACTGAAGCGACACAGCAGCAGCAGCCATAGGGGTGGGAGGTTGAGATCAACTCAGTTAACACAAAAGAGAGGAACTTTAAATGTTGGATTGAGCTAGTGGAGAATGTTGCAAAGGAGTTTGGTCAATGTGGTTGGTCAACGTGTGTGTGTGTGTGTGTGTGTCTGTGGCTGTGTGCACGCGTGCACTGATTGCTGCTCCTTGGTTAGGCTTCTACCTGCCCTCTGAGACTGGAGACAGTGGCAAGGTCTTTCTTCATGATTACTTTCAAAGGGTCCTTACTAGGTCTTCAAGAAAGACATTCTTCCTTTGCAGATATTTTACATCTTAAAGGGTCAGAGGAAGAACTTACAAGTTTATTTAAATAACTTCTCAGAAAAGAGGGAGCCCGTGAGCTTATACTCATGTAGACATCTATCTGGGGCTTCCCTGGGTAGGGAAGATCCTCTGGAGACGTGAATGGCAACAGTTCCATGGACAGAGGAGTGGGCAAACTACAGTCCATGGGGTCCCGAAGAGTTGGACATGATTATCAAGCCAAGGGGAGTTTTGAGGGGTTCTAACTGTATTCTTTTTCTTAGGGAAGATATTTTAGCATTTCTTGCAGGGAAGTTCTCCTGTAAATGGGGGTCCTTTGATTTTATCTATTTGAAAAAGTCTTCCTTTCTCCACTTGTGAAATATAATTTCACTGGATATAAATTCTAGGTTGTTGTTGTTTTTTTTTTTTTTTGACTATTTAAATACTTATACTTTACTTTTAAAACTTTTTATGATGTTTATATTTTTATGAAAATTGTATATATCGAAGGTGAAAATGTGACGTTTTGTTATAAGTAAATAGAAATATTACTATAACCACCTAATTAACATATCAGTATCCTTATCTTAGTTACCATTTTTGTGTCTATGCGTATTTTGAGAACTCTTGAAAACTATTCTTGTAGTCCATTTCTTTTGAGAGTGTGTTTTATGACAGGAGATTCCCTGAATTTCTCATGATTATTGCTTTTTAAGTGTGATGTTTTCTCCTCACCCTCCTTTGAATTATCTCAAGTTTTTTCTTTGTCTCTGGTATTCTGTAATTTGAATATGACAGGCTGCTGTGTAATCCCCTCTATACTCCACTTACCACTCTCTGAACTTCCTGGATTGATGGTTTGGTGCCTAATACAGTGATTGTACACTCCAGGTATGTGAATTTTCTTTTATGTAAACTTTACATGAAGACAAACATTCCTAATAAATATTGAGCTCTAATTAATAATAGGCTATTTTAGAGCTTTAGGGGGAAGTGAATTTTTTCTATTTATTGTGTAATTCATTGAAAAATTATTATTATGATGGATTCACAGAATGGCACATGGATGGTGAGATATGCAATAAAACAGAGTAGAATGTTAATTGTAGAATTTGCATGGAGAATATATCTGTTCATTATAAAATTATTGAAGTTTTTCTGTATGCTTGAAATTTTCCTAATACAGAAAAAAATGCTCAGAATATTGAATAGTCTATTGAAAAGTGTGGTTATAATGTAATGAAGAGAATGTGGAGCAGGGAACACATATCAAGTCAGCTCCTAGATGGGTCAGATTTATTTTTGTAACAGATTATAGAAAAAGATATTATTTGCTATCGACTTTAACACCACTATAGGATCATGCTAACCAAAGCCTCTCACATTTGAAACAAAATCATTTTAACCCATTAGGGTAATAGGGTAATTAAAATGAATCATTTTAATTCATCAGGGTAAATCATGAATGAGTAGGGTCAATACATATTCTGTCATATACGTCAATGGGAATGATAAAAATCAACTGGTTACATTTTTAAAAAGAACTTAATTGTATGACAACTGAAAGTAGTGACTTCATACCACAGAGAACTTAAAACAGTTTCAGTTTAACAGCCTGTTTTGTATTCTTTATCATTAACCAATGACACATTTCAAAGGAAATATTATTTTATTTTTTTTCTATGTCATAAAAATGTGTTCTAATAGATTAATATTCTTCTTTTGCTAAGGTGGCAAAGGAAGGTATTGAGTTTAGTCTCAAGATAGAGCAGCATATACTGATGAATTACTTCCACCCCAGGCGGCATTATCTTTCCATTATGGCCCAGACAAGACAGATTGACATTTCTTTGGCTGCCCTTGATTCTCTAATGTTCAGGGCTTTTTTTTCCGTGCTGTTTAGATCCCTTAAGCCTTCCATATCATAGTTGCCTATGGCTATCATAGGCATAATCATAAAGTTGCCTATGGCTAATTTTGGTTCTCCAATTTTTTCTTCATTTTGCACACTCCTTTGTTGTTTAATACTCTGTTTACCTAGATATCCACTCTATGTGTCACAAGGTAAACAGCAATTCAGAGTTTTTACACCATCTTTTTTGCACAGCCTCTTCATCATCCTGCAAATCTGTTTGACTAGAAATTATATAGTTTTTTTCAGTATTCCCTCTCTCTCATGTTTATTCTCTCAATGACCTATTCTTTTTTTCCTCTTCAAGCTGTCTGTTATATGTGAACTCATTATTTATGGTCACCATAAAGTCAATTCCATCCATGAACCTGGGAAGAAACAACTCTTTGAGTTCTTGATCTAGAACTTCAAACATACATAACTTTGAAAGTATATCCCTGAACTTCTCTAAGATAAAGGACTAGTCTATATGAAGCAGAAACATTGCTGTTATCAATGAAAACAATACTGTACATGGATGACTATGTAGCCCATAATGTAGGTCATAATGTCATAAATAGCTTTACTAGAAAATATGTGGTGAGCTTTAAGTAAGCACTTACTCAAGATGATAAAAATGTTTCCATAACTCTCATTCTGGCTAATTGGAATGGGTACCATTCACACATGAACCTCGTCAAATTTTTCTGGAATTAAACCATATACTTCACTATAGAAGAGACACATGGAGATGTATTTTCATGTGGTGAATCCAGGGAGAAGGAGCTTTGCAGAAGTGATTAAGGATGAGCATGAAATGTGAGTTTTCTGGAGTATTTTGGTGGGTCCAATCCAATTTAAATGTCCAGTATACTGGCCTGGACAATTTCATGGACTATATAGCCCATGGAGTCAGAAAGAGTTGGACACGACTGAGCGACTTTCTGGAAAAGGCAATGGCACCCCACTCCAGTACTCGTGCCTGGAAAATCCCATGGATGGTGGAGCCTGGTAGGCTGCAGTCCATGGGGTTGCTAAGAGTCAGACATGACTGAATGACTTCACTTTCACTTTTCACTTTCATGCATTGGAGAAGGAAATGGCAACCCACTCCAGTGTTCTTGCCTGGAGAATCCCAGGGACAGGGGAGCCTGGTGGGCTGCCATCTATGGGATCGCACAAAGTTGGATATGACTGAAGTGACTTAGCAGAGTGACTTTCACTTTCACTTTTTAAAATAGAAAGACAAAGGCAGAATCTCAGGTGGTCTTCCAGAAGGAAAAATAAAAGGAGGGGAGGGATATTCAAAGTGTGAGTGAGATTCAACTGCTATTGCTGGCTTGAAGATGGGGCAAGCAGATTATAAACCAGGGAATTTAATGGTATCCAGAAACTGGAAGTAACTTTCAGCTGACACGCAGCAAGAAAGTAAGGATATCAGTCCTGCAATGACAAGGAATTAAATTATGTCAGCAAGCTAAATAAGCATAGGAAGTAGATTCTTCATTAAAGCCTCCACATTGGAATGAAGCCCTGTCAGTGCTGTGATCGTAATCTGTTCAGATTTATATTAAAATTCTGAACTACGGAGCTGTTGAGAATAAATTCATGCTGTGTTAAACTACTACCAAACTGGTTATTTGTTATAACAACTGTATAAAAAGTGTTTTACAAAACTATGTTAATAATAATGTAGTTATGATAATTTTATATGGCTTAATATTTTTAATTAGCACAGTCTATGTCCCAGAATGTGTATGATACTTATATTAACTCATTACATATCTATACTCTATGACTTAGAGTTTCCTGGAAGAAGGAATGGCAACCCATTCCCATTTTCTTGCCTGGAGAATTCCCATGGACAGAGGAGCTTGCTGGGCTACAGTCCAGAAGGTCGCAAAGAGTCAGACATGACTGAAACAACCTAGCACACACATATGACTTAGGGTTTATTGTTGCCCACATCTTAGATAGAAGGAAACTGAGGTACTAAATGGTTAAGTACCTATTGCAAACACATTTTGTTAAAAGCATCAACGACAGGATTTGTTTTTAATTTTCTTCTGGCTTTGGCTAATATTATTATTTTGTAAACAACTGATAATACAACATAATATATTTTAAGCTTTGAATTAAGACTATTAAAAATAAAACTGAGTTATCAAAATGCATTATTAATTGAGGTAAATAGAGCTTTTAAAATTCAATTCATATATCCATTTCTAATTTTAATTGACTTATTTGTAAAATCAGACTAAATTTAGCATCTATTCTATTTCTTTCTATATTCATTTCTGATTTAATTTTAAAATGTATGCAGGAAAATAATTGAAACATAAAATGATAGATTAAAACAGAGAGAAGAAAGGATTTGTTCCGGCAATGTTTCTCAATTCATTGAGTTTCTTTGAGAGCTGCATGCCCTAAATCACACAGCTATAGATCACCAAAAAAAAAATTTTATAGATACATTCATTAACTACTAAATAATATCTTCTTCCAATTTATTGAGATCAAATGGTCTTGCAAAGAATTTGTCTATTCATTGTGACATGTACAGACTTACTTTTTTGAATTGTGGTAAATAATCCCCACAGAAACTCATTGGCTGAAGCCACTGTGCTCAAAACAAAAGTAAATCCATACATTTGTTGCTGCAGTTTAGTCACTCAGTCATGGATGACACTTTGAGAGCCCATGACTGTAGTCTCTGTCCATGGGATTCTCCTGGCAAGAATACTGGAGTGGCTCACCATTTCCTCCTCCAGAGTATCCTCCTGACACAGGGATTGAACCCACTTCTGCACTGCAGGTGGATTGTTTACTGCTGAGCCACTGGGGAAGACCCAGACAGTCTGGAGATTCAGATAGGTCCTCTATTAACTTCCTTTAGTGTATGAAGAAACTATGATTCAGAGAAATCATATGAAAAAAGTGAAAGTGTGTGTTAGCCATTCAGTCCTGTCCAGCTCTTTGAGATCCCATTACTGTAGCCTGTCCCCTGTCCATGGAATTCTCCAAGTAATAATACTGGATTGGGTAGCCATTTCCTTCTCCAGGGGATTGAAAGGTTGTTGTTGAATCACGCAAAGACACCGGGATTCTTGGCCCCTGGAGGAGAAGAATTCAATCTGGGGTCAGAGACGAGGCTTGATCGGTCAGAGCTTTTGTGTAATAAAGTTTTATTAAAGTATAAAGGAGACAGAGAAAGCTTCTGACTTAGACATCAGAAGGGGGCAGAAAAAGTACCCCCCTGCGAGTCTTCCGCTGGATGTTATATAGTCACTGCTGCTGCTGCTGCTGCTGCTAAGTCACTTCAGTCGTGTCCAACTCTGTGCGACCCCATGGACAGCAGCACAGCAGGCTCCCCCATCCCCGGGAGTCTCCAGGCAAGAACACTAGCAGTCTGTTAATGAAAGAAAGGAATGTTTTAAAACTCAGAATGGCACCAGGCCCCTCACCCATAAGATGCATTTTGGGATAATCTTGGCACCAAATGGTTCATCCTGGGCCATAAAATGATTAACTTGAATCTTGTAGAAGGGCAGATCACCGTACAAATAGTTTCGTTTATATAGATTAGGGCAACAATATCTGAGTATAACATACTGGTTTGTCAAGTAGGTTCTGAGTCAAGAGGAGGAACCGACTTGAAGACGGAGTTTGGGGTAAACGCATAGTATATTAGCATAGCTTAAGACAAACATTTCCATAAGAGAAATGCATTGGTTATCTCTAGGTTTGAGAATAGTTAACTTAAGGTGAAACCAGGTGTCATTATGGCAACACAGTATTTTAAGAGAAACCTCCTTTTAAATTTGTATAGAGAAGGAAAAAAATATCGCTAGTTTGTTTCCCCCTGCCGCTTAAGGGAGATAAAAATGTCTGACACTTGCAGGCTATTTCCTCCATTTGGAGACCCCTGGGCTTCCTGCCTGTTACCCTCTCTGGATCTTCCTGATCCAGGAATTGAACCCATATCTTCTGTATTGCAGGTAGATTCTGTACCATCTGATCCACCAGGGTATGCATACATATATGCATACATGCTAAGTTGTTTCAGTCATGTCTGACTCTTGGTGAGCCCATGGACTGTAGCCCAGGAGGCCCATCTGTCCAAAGAATTCTCCAGACAAGAAAATCCTGGTGTAGGGTTCCATTTCCTTGTCCAGGGGATCTTCCCAACCCAGGGACTGAACCTATATGTGCTGCATTACCATTGTGCTACCAGGGAAGCCCCACACGGAAATACAGGCTTAAAACCAACTTGGATATTTGTTTCTTTTCTAATATGTAGGTGTCAGCTCAGATGAAAAATCACATGAGTCAGAGATAAGATATGGTAGCTCCTAGTTTTTAGACACCTGATTTGTGCTGCAAGCTAAAATTGCAATTCTTTATTATATAATAACAAGAAGTTTGCTTTTCATCATCTTATGCTTTTGTGTACATACAGTGATGCTTGCTCTATGTTTATGGAGGCAAATGCTCACATTAAAAAATCAATTATAATGTGCCACAGACTATTTGAAGTACATGTATTGTTTCTTCAGATTCTTATAACAGTCCTCAAAATTGGGAATCATACTGTTCTTTAACTGTTCAGTTCAGTTCAGTTCAGTTGCTCAGTCGTGCCCAACTCTTTGTGACCCCATGAACTGCAGCACACCAGGCCTTCCTGTCCATCACCAACACCTGGAGCCCAGCCAAACTCAGGTTCATAGAGTCTGTGATGCCATCCAACCATTTCATCCTGTCGTCCCCTTCTCCTCTTGCCCTCAATCTTTCCCAGCATCAGGGTCTTTTCAAATGAGTCAGCTCTTCACATAAGGTGGCCAAAGTATTGGAGTTTCAGCTTCAACATCAGTCCTTCCAATGAACACCCAGGACTGATCTCCTTTAGGATGGACTGGTTGGATCGCCATACAGTCCAAGGGACTCTTCAAGAGTCTTCCAACACCACAGTTCAAAAGCATCAATTCTTTGGTGCTCAGCTTTCTTTATAGTCCAACTCTCACATCCGTACATGACTACTGAAAAAAACCATAGCCTTGATTAGATGGAACTTTGTTGGTAAAGTAATGCCTCTGCTTTTTAATATGCTGTGTAGATTGGTCATAACTTTCCTTCCAAAGAGTAAGTATCTTTTAATTTCATGGCTGCAATCATCATCTGCAGTGATTTTGGAGTCCAAAAAAATGAAGTCAGCCACTGTTTCCACTGTTTCCCCATCTATTTGCCATGAAGTGATGGGACCGGATGCCATGATCTTAGTTCTCTGAATGTCGAGTTTTAAGCCAACATTTTCACTCTACTGTTTCACTTTCATCAAGAGGCTTTTTAGTTCTTCACTTTCTGCCATAAGGGTGATGTCATCTGCATATCTGAGGTTATTGATATTTCTCCTGGCACTCTTGATTCCAGCTTGTGCTTCATCCAGTCCAGCATTTCTTATGATGTACTCTGCATATAAACAAGGAAATGGAAGCCCAGAGATTATGAATAAACTTATGAGGACCACCCTTTTGATAGAAGCTTGAATCAGGATTCCAAATAAGGGGTTGTGAATCTAGAGGCTGAGTTCTTAATAAGTTATGCCAATGTCTCAGGATGTAAATCTGGATAGTTCTATTGTGGGTAGAAATTTTGGAAATAAGACAATGTTTAAAAGTAATTCTCACTTTCATACTGCTTTTGGAAAAAGAAAGAGGGCTGTCAATTGATTGATTCCCTTTCCCACTCATGGCATTTTATTGAAAATAGCTCAGCTGGCTGGATATGTGGAAGTCAGTTCCAAAATATGTTATATTTCCTCTTTTCACAGGAAGCTACTTATACTGGTTTACTGCTAACAAATCAAAAATTGGTCTCAGACAGCCAGTCAGCCAGAAAATACTCACTTTCCTTTTTTAGCCAGAGACTAAGAATATGGGATATCGATTGTTCCATGCAATCCAACTAAATCTTATGTTATGCAATGTAACAAAATGTAAAGGTGTACACTTGTGTACAAGTGTATGGCTTCTCTGGTGACATCAGATTCATTTTGATCAGTTGTTATGGGAAAACGATATTACAGCAGTATTAGAGTAATAGTTTAGTTGTTTGCAGAATACTTGTCAGTGTGGACCAGTCCTTTTTTTTTTTTTTTTTGCTCCACAGTAATTAATGGCCTGTGATACCAGCAGCAAAGACTAGCCACAGTTGAATTCAGGAATCGAGCATTTTCCTAAAATATCCAGAGAGGAATAGGGAGATGTGTGGGAGGGGAGTGAGATAAAGAAAAAAAAAAAAAAGGGGAAAATAAGAAAGCATGCCATGTTCTTTCCCCCAAATCATCAATTATATAATCATAGTCTGTGCTTAGTCTGGGGCTTTTGGCTGACTCTGTTCTGATAACTTGTTCACTCGGGGTAGATTCAGGTCTCCAAGAACCATGCTGAGTTTCAGAATTAAATTCAGGCCGTTCAGTTTGACCACACTGAAAATACCCTTCAGTAAGAATGTCTTATTCTCTGCTATCTGCATTCTTTTTTAAATAACACTTTTTCAAGGTCTATTGTACATCTAAAAGATGTATTGTTATTGCTAGAACTACAGTCTCCTGTTGTTTTGAGTTTAAACATAAAATTAAAAACATTATAATATAGTACCAGACGCACCATCAAATTCCTACTAAAATAATTTATTAGATGAATCTTAGTGTCCATCTTTTAACTTTATTATTGATCATTACATTTACTGCTATTTTTAAATATTTACTTTGTGGTGGATAAAACTATAAATAAATGTGGCAGTGTTTTAAAACTTCAGTTACTAGATAGATTAATTCTAAAGGCTACAGCCTCTCATTAATTAAATTATGGCAATTAAGTAGGAGATAAGGTTTCTAATAGAGAAAATAAATCAATTGTAAAAAGGCCAGATGTCTGTAGTTTCATTCACAAAAGAGTTTATGTTCTCTCTTTATAACTTATTAGAAAAATTTATAAGATGTTAAAAGTTTATCCTTCTAAGACATGCAAAATGATCACTGCCTTAAAAAGATGGGACCAAATGTGAGATCCACATGGGGAATGACCTTTCCTGACCATGCATCCCAACTCATACTAAGGCTAGAAGTACAAGTTATAAACACTTTACAGAGGCTGCTATTCTTATCTGAGGTAACATAGGGATTTCAGCGGAGAAGGCAATGGCACCCCACTCCAGTACTCTTGCTTAGAAAATCCCATGGACGGAAGAGCCTGTTAGGCTGCAACCCATGGGGTCGCTAAGAGTCGGACACGACTGAGCAACTTCACTTTCACTTTTCACTTTCATGCATTGAAGAAGGAAATGTCAACCCACTCCAGTGTTCTTGCCTGGAGAATCCCAGGGATGGGGAAGCCTGGTGGGCTGCTGTCTATGGGGTCACACAGAGTCAGACACAACTGAAGTGACTTAGCATAGCACAGGGATTTCAGATCCCCAGACAGTTATAATATTGTACCAACCCTAACACAAGTGTTAAAATGTGTAGACAATCACTCCTGCCTGCTACCTTCTCCAGATCTTAACTCTATCACTTGTAAAATGGAGATTTGAAAAAGTTGAAAGATTTTATTTGAGATTTAACTGATAGCACAATATGGATACTGCAGGGGTAACTGAACGTAAAATGAACAATGAAAAAGATAACAAAGAACTGAACAAGTTAAGAGCTAAAATGTTCAAGAAGTGACTCATGTAGTCACTGTCCCAGTGTTCAGGGATTTTAATGTCCCAAGCCTTTCAACATCTGAGTATTCTGTCAATGCTCTAGTCATATAGCCCTAAAAACCAAGGTCATTATTAATAACTGGACACTCTGTTGCAGAAGTAGCCAGAGAGAACTTAGGTCAATTCCTCCCATCACATCTTCCCACCATCAGGATTGGTGTTTGAGCTCACTAGCCATCTGGATGGATAACCTGCTTAGGAAGCTCCTATCACAGACCAGCACTTCTGTTCCAACTTTCAAACTGCTGTCCACCCCTCCTGCCAAAACCTAGTCAGGCACATGGCACCAGCGGCATCAGTTTTTTCTTCTCTACTAGATAATTTTCACCAGTATACAAACCAATTTTAAATTGTTATTTTCCAGTTTTAAAAAACATACCCATCATTATATATTTCTACAGTTCATAAGTCTTATCAGTGTCAGATTACCAACCTGATGTTTTAAAGAGCCAGGTGGAAAAGCTCCAGTTGTACCAAAGGGAAAGATAGATTCACCTCTGAATTTCCATTATCTCTGTTATTCCTGAGGTCCCTTTCTATTTATTTCTTATCATACTCTTACATTTTGCTAGCAAGAGGCCCCAAGGTTTAAGTCAGGACCAAGGGAAGGGACCTGATCAGTAAAACTTGATCAATAACAACCATAAGTAACCCAAAAATTTTAAAGGAAAAAAAAAAGTATTATAATGAAATATCTGAATGTCTGCTTGGTTAGTTGCAAGTTGATATGTTTCAAATTGGGCTTCCCAAAAGGGTGCAAGTGGTAAAGAATCCACATGCCAGTGCAGATGACATATGAGAGGAAGGTTCAATCCCTGGGTTGGAAAGGTTCCCTAGAGAAGGAAATGGTAACCCACTCCAGTATTCTTGCCTGAAGAAACCCATGGACAATGGAACCTGGTGGGCTACAGTCCATGGGGTCGCAAAGAGTCAGACATGACTGAAACAGCTTAGCATGCATGCAGTCTCATGTTCCAGATTGACTAACTCCAGTTTTTGATTTATTATTATTTTTTCATTTTTTAACTTTACAATATTGTATTGGTTTTGCCATATATCAACATGAACCCACCACAGGTATACAGTGTTCCCCATCCTGAGCCCTCCTCCCTCCTCCCTTCCCATACCATCCCTCTGGGTCGTCCCAGTGCACCAGCCCCAAGCATCCAGTATCATCATCATCAGTCCAGTTCATCGAACCTGGACTGGCAACTCATTTCATATATGATATTATACATGTTTCAATGCCATTCTCCCAAATCATCCCACCCTCTCCCAATGAGGTGGCCAACTTGTAAGTAAAATCGATACTGAAGCAGAGACAAATCTTGACCATCTCTGGGACTCCTGCTTAATTTCACGTTTCCAAATTTGAATTTAATCTGTAAATAAAAGCATTTTCTCTATTTATAAAATAACAGGGACTCTCAAAAAATTATTTTGAGGAAAGTTCCTTAACAGACACAAAGATTGCATATTATGTAATTACACTTATATAAAATTCAAGAAAAAGCAAAACTACAGTTACTGCTTTTTCAGTCCCTAAGTCATGACTGACTCTTGTGACCCCATCAACTGTAGCAAGCCAGGCTTCCCTGTCTTTCATCATCTCCCAGAGTTTGCTCAAACTCACGCTCATTGGGACAGTGATGTCATCCAACCATCTTATCCTCTGTCACTCACTTCTCCTCCTGCCCTCAATATTTCCCAGCATCAAGGTATTTTCCAATGAGTTGACTCTTTGCATCAGGTGACTAAAGTGACAATAAGCAAATCAATGATTTCCAGTTCTGTGTGAAGAAGGAGATTGTCTACAAAGTGTTAGAAGCAGACTTTCTGGGTGAAATAAATTATTTTGGTGGTTGTTATATCAGTCAGTTCAGTTCTCAGTCATGTCCAGCTCTTTGCGACCCCATGCACTTCCGCTTGCCAGGCCTCCCTGTCCATCACCAGGGTTTACCCAAACTCACGTCCATTGAGTTGGTGATATCACCCTACCATCTCAGCCTCTGTTGTCTCCTTCTCCTGCCTCCAATCTTTCCCAGTATCAGGGTCTTTTCAAATGAGTCAGCTCTTCACATAAGGTGGCCAAAGTATTGGACTTTCAGAATCATCAGTCCTTCCAATGAACACCCAGGACTGATCTCCTTTAGGATGGACTGGTTGGATCTCCTTGCAGTCCAAGGGACTCTCAAGTGTCTTCTCCAACACCACAGTTCAAAAGCATCAATTCTTCAACATTCAGCTTTCTTTATAGTCTGACTCTAACATACATACATGGCTACTGGAAAAACCATAGCTTGACTAGACGGACCTCTGTTGACAAAGTAATGTCTCTGCTTTTTAATATGCTGTCTAGTTTGGTCAGAACTTTCCCTCTAAGGAGTAAGTGTCTTTTAATTTCATGGCTGCAGTCAACTTCTGCAGTGACTTTGGAGCCTCCCAAAATAAAGTCTGCCACTGTTTCCACTGTTTCCCCATCTATTTGCCATGAAGTGATAGAACTGGATGACATGATCTTAGTTTTCTGAATGTTGAGTTTTAAGCCAACTTTTTCACTCTACTCTTTTACTTTCATCAAAAGGCTCTTTAGTTCTTCTTTATTTTCTGCCATAAGGGTAGTGTCATCTGCATATCTGAAGTTATTGATATTTCTCTCAGCAATCTTGATTCCAGTTTGTGCTTCATCCAGCCCAGTGTTTCTGATGATGTACTCTGCATATAAGTTAAATAAGCATGGTGACAATATACAGCCTTGACCTACTCCTTTTCCTACTTGGAACCAGTCTATTGTTCCATGTCCAGTTCTAACTGTTGCTTCCTGACCTGCATACAGTTTTCTCAAGAGGCAGGTCAGGTGGTATGGTACTCCCATCTCTTTCAGAATTTTCCACAGTGTATTGTGAGCCACACAGTCAAAAGGTTTGCCATAGTCAATGAAGCAGAAACAGATGTTTTTCTGGAACTCTCTTGCTTTTTTGATGATCCAGCAGGTGTTGGCAATTTGACCTCCCAACAAAGTCTGTCTAGTCAAATTTTATGGTTTTTCCAGTAGTCATATATAGATGTAAGAGTTGGACTATAAAGAAAGCTGAGCACCAAAGAGTTGATGCTTTTGAACTGTGGTGTTGGATAAGACTTTTGAGAGTCCCTTGGACTTCAAGGAGATCCAACCAGTCCATCCTAAAGGAAATTGGTCCTGAATATTCATTGGAAGGACAGATGTTGAAGCTGAAACTCCAATACTTTGGCCACTTGATGTGAAGAACTGACTCATTGGCAAAGACCCTGTTGCTGGGAATGATTGGAGGCAGGAGGAGAAGGGGATGACAGAGGATGAGATGGTTGGATGGCATCACCAAGTCAATGAATATGAGTTTCAGTAGGCTCTTGGAGTTGGTGATGGACAGGGGAGCCTGGTGTGTTGCAGACCATGGGGTTGCAAAGAGTTGGGCATGACTGAATGACTGAACTGAACTGATAGAGCTACTACTTATTTAAAAAGTCATTGATATAATTAAAATAGTTTCATCTTATTATGTATTGATTAGAACTCAATAAAAAGACCAAAATAAGTGTTTTATTGGTCAATTATATGATTTCTGTATAGAGTTTATCTTAGAGATTAATTATACTCCCATGTTAGAAGTTTCCAAGGACCCATGTTTCACTAAAAACACAAAAATAAAACACTCAGCTCTTGGTCAAACATCAGATATATGTCTCAGTTCAGTTCAATTCAGTTCAGTCGCTCAGTCATGTCCGACTCTTTGCGACCCCATGGACTGCAGCACGCCAGGCTTCCCTGTCCATCACCACCTCCTGGAGCCTACTCCAACTTATGTCCATCATGTTGGTGATGCTATCCAACCACCTCATCCTCTGTCGTCCCCTTCTCCTCCTGCCTTCAGTCTTTCGCAGCATCAGGATGTCTATTTCACCTCAAAGAACAGGTTACAATTAGTTCATATTTTACAATTAAAAAGTGTAGCTATAATTATGACAGGGAAAATCCAGCATATAAAATAAACATTTAGAATTTATTTGTTATTATATTTAGTAAGAATATTTTACTAGTTACAAATTATTTTAAAGACAATCAGATTCACCCTTGTATTTCTCAAATATTTATGATAAAATATTCATACAATTAATATCCACCCAAATATCTAAAATGCAGCTCCACTTGGCAATAGTAGAAAAGCATTTGACAACATCCAATTTGCAATTATGATAAAATCTCTCAGCAAACCAGAAATAGAGTAAAAATCCTTCAATTACATAAGGATGATCTACATACAACTGGCAAATCACATCATGCTTAATGCTATGCTTTTTCCTTAAGACTGAGAATAAGATAAGGATGTTCCTTTTACTATTTCTATTCAACATGATAAGAAAAGTCCTAGTTAATGCAATAAGAAAAGAAAAAAGATATTAAATGTATACAGATTACAAAGGAAGAAATAAAACAATGTTTATTTACAGATTATGTAATTGACAAAAGTAACTTCTGAAACTCACAAACAATTACAGCAAGACTTCAGGACAGAAGGTTAATGTATAAAATGAAGTGAAGTGAAGTGAAGTGAAGTTGCTCAGTCATGTCAGACTCTTCACGACCCCATGGACTGTAGCCTATCAGGCTCCTCTGTCCATGGGATTTTTCCAGGCAAGAGTACTGGAGTGGACTGTCATTTCCTTCTCCAGGGGATCTTTCTGACCCAGGGATCGAAGCTGGGTCTCCCGCATTGCAGGCAGATGCTTTACCGTCTGAGCCACCAGGGAAGCCCTAATGTATAAAAGCCTATTACTTTCTTGTATACTGGCAATGAATAATTGTTGTTTAGAATTAATAATATAATACCATTTATATTAGCAACAAAAGAAATAAATACTTTGGTATAAATCTAGCAAAAATATACAGGATATATGTTAGTGAAAATAGAAGTGTTAGTCTCTCAGTCATGTTCAACTCTTGTGACCCCATGGGCTGTAGCCCGCCAAGCTCCTCTGTCCATGGAATTCTCCAGACAAGAATACTGGAGTGGGTTGTCATTCCCTTCTCCAGAGGCTCTTCTTTACCCAGGGACTGAACCTGGGTTTCCTACATTGCAGGCAGATTTCTTACCATCTAAGTGACCAGCGAAGTTTGATCTATGTTAGGAAAACCACAAAACTCTAATAAAAAAATTTTAAAAATATCTAAATATATCCCTTGATCATGGAGTGGAAGGCTCAGTATTTTTAAGATGTCAGTTATTCTTGTATTTTAATGTAGATTTTCTCCAGGCACAGTCAAAATCCCAGCAAGCTATTTTATCACACCGACTCACTGAATCTAAAATTTACATGGAAAGGCAAAAGACCAAAAATAACAACACAGTATTGAAGAACAACAAAACTGAAACATTATCACTATTCAGTTTCTTATTCCCTGGCCTTGGGATCTGATCATCTTGTCATGCCTTCAGAAAGAATACCATCAAGTTGATTTAACCAGAATCCTCTCCTGTCCTTGATTTTTCCTTTTATAATTTTTCATTCTTTGACCCTTCCTCTCCCTTCCCTGCTGGCTTAGACAATAAGCAATCTGCCTTCTATTTGGGAGACCCAAGTTTGATCCCTAGGTCAGGAAGATCCCCTGGAGAAGGAAATGGCAACCCACTGCGGTATTCTTGCCTGAGAAACCCCATGAACAGAGGAGCCTGGTGGGCTACAGTCCACGGGGTTGCAAAGAGTCAGACATGACTAAGCAACTAACATTTACCCCCTACTCTTTGGCCATAAATCCCATTTGTCCATACTATATTCAAAATTAAACCAAGTTTTATACTGTCTTCCTTCCCTATTGCAAATGTTTATGAATAAAATATTTTTGACCTGTAGTTACTGGATGGCTTCTTTCTTTTTTTTAATAGTTGGTGAAATTATTCTATATGATACTGTAGTGGTGCATATAAAACATTACATATTCCATTAACTGTACAACACAAAGAGTGAATTTTAATATAAATGATGGGGTATAGTTAATAATGTATAAATATTGGTTCATTGAGTATAATAAATGCATCACATTAAAGTTAGTTGTTAATAACAGAAAAATGTGTGTGTGTATTTGAGGGAGGTATATAATAAATATCTGTACTATTTGCACACATTTTCTGTGAATTTAAAACTGTTTAAGACAAAGTGATGCCATTGACTCATCTGGGCAAGACTGTAGAAAGAGCCAAGATTGTTTTGAGCAAAAGCTAAACTGTGAACATACATGCCCCTGGTATGTGAACACTGCATGAGTAATTGTAGTTGGATTTCAGAAGAAAGTGCTTAGTTACAGGTGGATACAGAAGGGTTGTTTAGAACAATGGCAATTAATAAAATCTATAAGGGTGAGATTACAGTGATAAAAAATGGAGGCTAATCCCCAAGTAACCCTCAAATTTGGAAATTGTGGACATGAGTAGAAGAAAGGAAAATATTAATATAAATACATTTACTTGAGAATTAAGAAAAAAGTAAGGAAACAGCAACCTACTCTAGTATTCTTACTTGGAGAATCCCATGGACAGAGGGGCCTAGGGTGGGGAGGGGGGTATGGTTCATGGGATCATAAAGAGTCAGACAGAACTGAAGCAATTTAGCACTCAAGAAGAATGGGATATAAGAGTGTAGAATTGTTTATACAAGAGTTGGACTCAGATATTCTTTCCATTGAAACACAAAGATCCACATTACCCTAAGTGGCCTGGAAAAGTTCCACTAATGTGCAAACTTATAGTGAACCTATTATCTGTGCCAAATGTACTTGAAAGACAACCAGAAACATCTCTCTTTTCAAAAAATCTGGCCCCAATAGGTAATTTTATCCTAAAGGAACATACAGGAATAAAAGTTTATCTTAAATTTTTCTCCATTTGCTCTCAAATTCTCACTGTTCTCTGAAATCCTTCAAATCTCTGCCTGAAGGAAGCATTAGTAGCTGACTCCTTTCCTTAGGCATGCTCTGAATTATGAGCTTATTGCTAAGTCTATAATGTGATTTTAGCCCTTTTGACAAGAGCAAATAGAAGGAGTGTGTAAATTCTGAAGTGTGAGCATTGTGTTTTTTAAAGTAATCCTGTGGGTTCACTTACTAGCTGATGAAGTGGTAAATTTACAAAAAACAGTAGCCTTAGATACATTCCCAATTTTAAGAGTGTATGTTATGTATTCTATGAAAGTTATCTGTACTTAGTTCTCTCAACTCATGGTTGCAGATCAATTATGGAAAGGAGAGTATATAAAATATTCATCTCCTGTGACCTATGTGGTAATAACATTAAATGAAAAAACTCACAATTAAATAAATATTCTAGTGAACAAGTCATTTAAAACAAACACTAGTAATTTAACATTTAAAATGAGCCCTTTGAATTGCTAAAAAAAGCAATAATGAATATTTTTATATTACAGAAGTTTTTTCAATTAAAAAGCTTATACAAGAAGTTAACTTCATCACACCCCAAAACATAGTAGAGATTGTATTTCATTTGGAAAAAAAAAAATGATATCCAAAAGATATGATGTATTCTTTATCTTTTCTTTCTAAACAATGCAAAATATTGATATGATGTACAGTATAATATTTCCAAATGTAATTGCAGTGATATTTTCAAATCTTCATAATTTCCTGAAAAAAAAAAAAAACAAACAAACAGAGAAACCATGCATTCTCTGAATTCAACTATATTTTTCATTAAACTTAAGTCAAAGAAAATTTGAATTTATGAGAAATTATTTCCATATAACTGAGAAGGCTTTGAATTATCTTTCAACGTGATGGTATTTGATTGCTATTTTCAACACATACTGGAATGAAATGGGAGAAATAGACATAAGACTGATATAGGAAGAAGACTGAGTTGAAAATGAGCAGTTGTAGACTTCATGTTATTTTTTATTTGCAAATGTTTCTGCTTCAGAGTTGAATAAAAGGCTATGCTGTGACAGGAAAGAATGTAATGCAATATATGAGTAGTGTTAGAGATAGAAGCTAGGTGAGCAATGTGAGTAATGATTTAGTAGAAAAGTGGCCAGTGAATGTTGCCAGTCCATTATGGGTAACATAGTTAACCATATAGTCCATAGGGTGGCATAATTTTTGAGATATCAATCAGACCTACTGAAGGCTTTTTCCAGAATAATTCAGCTTCCCAAGGGCTTTCAAATAGGATATGTTTGGCTAAGACTGGGTATTGAATGGGCAAATAATGGAAGAAGAAAGAGAAAATGTTGGAGGTATGTGTTAGTTTTCTGTGGCTGCTGTAACAAATTATTACACACTTGGTGGTTTAAAACCACACACATTTATTCTCTTACAGCTCTAGGTTCAGAAGTCCAAATCAGTTTAGCTGAACTGAAATCAAGGTATTGGTAGGCCCACTCCCCTTGGAGTTTGAGATTCAGTGGAAGAGTAGAAGGACATGTGCTCATCTTCTTCTGTAAGAACTCCAAAATTACAACTTGTTGCTGAATAACCATCAACAGGAGAAAATTGGATCACACCAAAAGATACCCCATGTCCAAGGGCAAAGGAGAAGTCCCAGTAAGATGGTAGGAGGGGCAAAATTGCATTTGGAACCAAACCCCATAGCCACCAGAGACACTTGGAGGGCTCAAACAAAACCTTGTGTGCAGCAAGACCCAGAGACCCCACAGAGACTGAGCCAGACCTTTGCATGAGTCTCCTGCAGAGATACGAGTCAGCAATGGCCTGCTGTAGGGGCAGGGGCTCTGGGTGCAGCAGACCAGGGTCAAACAGTGTGTGGCATAAGCCCTTGTGGAGAAGGTCACCATTAGCCCCACCATAGAGCCAACCAGCAGATGACCCACAAACTGCAGAACAATTATACCAAAGAAATTCTCACAATTTTAAAGTTATAGGACCCACAACAGATTTCCCAACCTGGGGACCTAGCAAAGGGAATGAGAACTCCCAGAGATTTGACTTGAGAGGCCAGTGGGATTTGATTACATAACTTACACAGGACTGGGGAAGCAGACTCTTGGAGGGCACAAACAAAACCTTGTGTGCACCAGGACCCAGGAGAAAGGAGCAGTGACCCAATAAAAGACTGACCCAGACTTGCCTGTGAGTGTCCAGGAGTCTCCAGCAGAGACATGGGTCAGCAGGGGCCTGCTGCAGGGTTGGGGGCACTGAGTGTAGCAGTGCCTGCATGGGACCTTTTGAAGGAGGGCAATATTATCTTCATTACCTGCACCACAGTTTGGTCTCAGATCAAACAAAAGGGAGGGAACAGAGCCCCATCCATCAACAGAAATTGGATTAAGGATTTACTGAGCATGGCTCTGCCCAACAGAACAAGACCCAGTTTCCCCCATAGTCAGTCTCCCATCAGGAAACTTCCATAAGCCTCTTATACTTATCCATCAGAGGGCAGACAGAATGAAAACCACAATCACAGAAAACTAATCAAACTGATCACATGGACCACAGCCTTCACTAACTCAATGAAACTATAAGCCATGCCATGTAGGGCCACCCAAAACAGATGGGTCATGGTGGAGATTTCAGACAAAACATGGTCCACTGGAGAAGGGAATGACAAAACCACTTCAGTATTCTTGCCTTGAGAACCCCATGAACAACATGAAAAGACAAAAAGATAGGACACTGAAACATGAACTCCCCAGGTTGATAGGTGCCCAATATGCTACTGGAGAAGAGTGGAGAAATAACTCCAGAAAGAATGAAGAGATGGAGCCAAGGCGAAAACAATGCCCATTATTGATTGGTGCCAGAAGTAAAGTCCTATGTTGTACAGAGCAATATTGCGTAGGAACCTGGAATGTTAGGTCCATGGATCAAGGTAAATTGGAAGTGGTCAAACAGGAGATGGCAAGAGTGAACATCAACATTTTGGAATCAGTGAACTAAAATGGACAGGAATGGGTGAATTTAATTCAAATGACTGATACATCTACTACTGTGGGCAAGAATCGCTTAGAAGAAGTGGAGTAGCACTCATAGTCAACAAAAGAGTCCAAAATACATTACCTGGGTGCAATTTCAAAAATGACAGAATGATGTCTGTTCAATTCCAAGGCAAATCATTTACTATCACAGCAATCCAAGTCTGTGCCCCAACCAGTAATGTTGAAGAAGCTGAAATTTAATGGTTCTATAAAGACCTACAAGACCTTCTAGAACTAACACCCCCAAAAAAGCTGTCCTTTTCATCATAGGGAACTGAAATGCAAAAGTTGATAGTCAAGAGACACCTGGAGTAACAGGAAAATTTGCCATTGGAGTACAAAATGAAGTAAGTCAAAGGCTAACAGAATTTTGCCAAGATAATGCACTGGTCATAGCAAACACACTCTTCCAACAACACAAGGGAAGACTCTACACATGGACATCACCAGATGATCAATACTGAAATCAGACTGATTATATTCTTTGCAGCCAAAGATGGAGAAGCTCTATACAGTCAGCAAAAACAAGACCAGGAGTTGACTGTGGCTCAGATCATGAATTCCTTATTGCCAAATTCAGACTTAAATCAAAGAAAATAGGGAAAAGCACTAGACCATTCAGGTATGACCTAAATCAAATCCCTTATGATTATACAGTGGAGGTGATAAATATATTCAACAGATTAGATCTGATAGGGTGCCTGACAAACTATGGATGGAAGTTCATGAAACTGTACAGGAGACAGTGATCAAAACCATCGCCAAGAAAACGAAATGACAAAATGCAAAATGGTTGTCTGAGGAGGCTTTGCAAATAGATGAGCAAAGAAAAGAAGATAAAAGCAAAGGAGAAAAAGAAAGATATACCCACCTCAATGCAGAGTTCCAAAGAATAGCAAGGAGAGACAAGAAAGCCTTCCTCAGTGATCAATGCAAAGAAACAGAGGTCAAAAATAGAATGGGAAAGACTAGAGATCTCTTCAAGAAAATTAGAGATACCAAGGGAATATTTCATGCAAAAATGGGCACAATAAAGGACAGAAATGGTATGGACCTAACAGAAGCAGAAACTATTAAGAAGAAGTGGCAACAATACATAGAATAATGACACATAAAAGGCCTTCATGACCCAGATATCCACGATGGTGTGATCACTCACCTAGTGCCAGATATCCTGGAATGCTAAAACAAGTGGGCCTTAGGAAGCATCTCTACGAAAAAAGCTAATGGAGCTGTTGGAATTCCAGGTGAGCTATTTCAAATCCTAAAGGATGATGCTGTGAAAATACTGCACTCAAATGCCAGTAAATTTGGAATACTCAGCAGTGGTCACAGGACTGGAAAAGGTCAGTTTTCATTTCAATCCCAAAGAAGGGCAATGCCAAAGAATGTTCAAACTACCACACAATTACAGTCATCTCACATACTAGCAAAGTAATGCTCAAAATTCTCCAAGCCAAGCTTCAACAATACACGAACCATGAAATTCCAGACATTCAAACTGGATTTAGAAAAGCCAGAGGAACCAAGAGACAAAATTGCCAACATCTGTTGGATCATCAAAAAAGCAAGAGAGTTCAAAAAAAAAACATCTATTTCTGCTTTATTGATTAAGTCAAAGCCTTTGACTGTGTAGAAACCAAAAAACTGTGGAAAATTCTTCAAGAGATGGGACTATCAGACTGCCTTACCTGCCTCCTGAGAAATCTGTATGCAGGTCAAGAAGCAACAGATAGTACCGGACATGGAACAACAGACTGGTTCCAAATTGGGAAAGGAGTATGTCTAGGCTGTATATTGTCACCCTGCTTATTTAACTTACATGCAGAATACATCATGTGAAATTCTGGGCTGGATGAAGCACAAGCTGGAATCAAGATTGCTGGGAGAAATGTCAATAACCTCAGATATGTAGTTGACACCACCCTTATGGCATAAAGTGAAGAGGAACTAAACAATTTCTTGATGAAAGTGATAGAGGAAAGTTAAAAACTGGTTTAAAACTCAAGATTCAAAAAACTAAGATCATGGCATCCAGTCCCATCACTCCATTGCAAATAGATGGGGAAATAATGGAAACAGTGAAAGACTTTATTTTCTTGGGCTCCAAAATCACTGAAGATGGTGATTGCAGCCATGAAATTAAAAGATGCTTGCTTCTTGGAAGAAAATATATGAGCAACCTAGACAGCATATTGAAAAGCAGAGACATTACTTTGCCAACAAAGGTCCATCTAGTCAAATCTAAGGTTTTTTCAGTAATCATGTGTGGATGTGAGAGTTGGACTATAAAGAAAGCTGAGCACTGAAGAATTGATGCTTTTGAACTGTGGTGTTGGAGAAGACTCTTGAGAGTCCCTTGGACTGCAAAGAGATCCAATCAGTCCATCCTAAAGAAGATCAGTCCTGGGTGTTCATTGGAAGGACTGATGCTGAAGCTGAAACTCCAATACTATGGCCATCTGATGTGAAGAACTGACTAATTGGAAAAGACCCTGATGCTGGGAAAGATTGAAGGCAGGAGGAGAAGAGGACAGCAGAGAATAAGATGGTTGCATGACATCACTCACTTGATGGACATGAGTTTAAGTAAACTTCGGGAGTTGCTGATGGACAGGGAAGCCTGGCGTGTTGCAGTGCATGGGGTCACAAAGAGTTGGACGCGACTGAGAGACTGAACTGAACTCCCCTTGGAGGCTCTGGTGATAACTGACCCTTGCTTATTCCAGCTTCTGATGGCCTCAGACACTTCTTGGCTTATGGTGCATCACTCTCATCTTCGTCTCTCTCTTCACATCCTCTCTCTGTGTGTCAAATCTCCTTCTTCATTTCTCTTATAAAAACACATATCATCTCATTTAAGGCACACCTGGATAATTCAGGATAAATTTCTTATCATCTCAGGATGATGAGCTTAATTTTCTTGGCAAACATCCCCTTTTCCAAAATAGCTTACATTTACATTAATTGGGACTTTAGACCTTGGGGCTGTTTATTGGCCTACACAGAGTACTTGAAAGAAAGTTTGTTTTAATGATTAATATTTGATGGAGTCCAGGTAAAACAAGAAAGGAAGAAAGAAGAGGGTTGATACATGGAGAAGAAGCAAACCGTTAACACTATAATATTTATATTTTTTGGCCAGAAGATTTGGGTTTTTCCATAAAATGAACAACCCAAGTGAACTTTTTGGACAATCCGATATTAAGGGAATTGAAACCCAGTTTCAGAACCACAGATTATTTTAATTTATGTTTAAAAATGTACACATATTAATGTGTGCAGATGCATTTATAGTATATCCCACAAATATAATAGCAGTAATTATTTCTACTTGGGGGTGTTAGGTTGATTTTTATATTTAATTTGCATTATCTTCCTATTTAGCAGAAACAAAATCAAATTTTAAAGAAGCATCCTTATTTTATTTCATATATGAAGTCTTTTTGACTTCCTTTGGAATCAAATCATATTTACTTAAAATATTTAGACTAAAATATGGCATTGCAGATTGAGCAATAGCATAGGGATTTTCAAGTTGGAACAATACTAGCTTCTTACATGTGATTTTGTCATTTTAGAATAAAACACCATGTGTTTTATTTATTTATTTATAGTCAATTTTCACTTTCATGCATTGGAGAAGGAAATGGCAACCCACTCCAGTGTTCTTGCCTGGAGAATCCCAGGGATGGGGGAGCCTGGTGGGCTGCTGTCTATGGGGTCGCACAGAGTCGGACACGACTGAAGTGACTTAGCAGCAGCAGCAGCAGTCCTGACTACCTGTGGACTTGAACATCAATAATCAGATAGCAGAGGAAGTGAGTGTTAACACTGTCAAAAACTTGGCAGTATGTTTTTCCTAACTGAAATCTCCTTCAATTGATGATAGATAATATTTCTCAGGTCTCTCTTGATCTTAGATAGTATTTCTCAGCTCTCCCTTGATCTCAGTGGGAGTCTCTGACCTGAGGTTTACATGGCATTATAAAAGACCTAAAACTCTTTAGATGAAAAGGATATTAGTGCAAAACACTGATAATCATTTTAATTACAAAATGGACTCAGCACTAAGATATTTGTTAGTATCAGAAGCTGGGAACAGGCAATTTAAATACAAAATTGTCAGAAGCATTTAGTTTGGAAAGCATTTTAGGAACATTGGTGAAAATGCATCAGCTTCAAGTGTAACTAGTCTAATTCTTTTTTAAAATCATGAAAGAAATTATGCAATGACCTAATGCAAGCAAACAGATAAAAATGTTGATTTGGAGCTTTATTGATCTGAGGGAATGAAATTGAATGACAAAAGTCTCTGTCAGGTAAAAGACAACGTAATTAAATTGATTTCCATGGAGACATAAGAAGATGGATTTTAGTGAGGCTTGTTATTAACATGCTGTATTTGGAAAAAAGACAATTGTGTTAGTGTGTTCCTCCATCATGATTACATATTGATGATATTAATCTGTCTGCTTTTCAAAGACGGTTCATGGATGCATAATGTCTGACATTTAGTTTTCTCATAACTACAAAAATATTTGCACTACTGACTTTTATGATTATTATGTAGTCTTAATACAGTTATATGCCATGAGATAAATCTGTCATTGCTCACATAATTTTTTTAGTGTATTATTGCCCTTAAAGATTCTTACTTGTTGTTTTACAAAATGTTAACCTCAAAGTAACAGTATTCCCATTGCTTTTAAATAAAATGAAGGGCAAGTTCTGGTGGCTGTCAGGCTCTTGTCTCTGCATTTATTGACATTTCAAATTCAAATGTCAAACTTAATGGTGATACAAGCAAATGTTTTCATAATGAATGGAACTGATGAACTTTTGAAAGTAGATTGTGGTCAGTGGGTTAATAAAATGCAAGAACTTGAGTGTGACTTTGGGCAGTATAATTTTATGTAGAATAATCAGAAAAACACATTGTGCTTTTAGCACAGAAAAGTAACTTATTTTCAATTAATCCCACCCAAATAGATTGTCTCTAAAGTGTTGTGGCCACAGTGAGATCACTGTTACTTATTGCTTGCTGAGGTATAAAAATAGCAATACAGCAAATATTTTAAGGAGGAACAGTATTTTTATCTACATTTGTGCCTGTGGCCATAATTCTGAAACTTGAACGTGTATAGTAATGGCCTTGGGGTCCTGTCTCTGATTGAATAAGTCTGGCTTGGTCCCAAAGATTCTGCAATTTTAAGCACTATTACTGATTCACACATCACAATTTTGAGTAGCAAGGCACCACAGTGGATCAAAGTCATCTGTCTTTGCTGAACAGAGTTATTATCAGTTGTAAAAAGCCTGATGGTGGAAATGCGTGACCAAAGAGTAAGTTAGAGAGTAGCTTGTTGTCAGTGTGTAGATCTTGCAGATGACGTTTCCAAAAGTGACCCACATAATTGTCAGATTAGCATTTTTACTAATTTTAGCCATAATTTTTTGATCATTGATGTCTTCTCTAAATCTCTTTAAAACAATACCTCTGGTAGTAATAAATAGAACTCAAACATTTTAATCTATTGCTGGTAAAGTGCACATATTTAGGTGTAAAAAAGTACCAGGTTGCTATTCTATACCTGCCAGTTGTAAGGTGGGTGATGCTAGACATAAATTAACTTTCTTTTTCCTTTCAGAAATTAGAAAAAAGCAGATTGCATGTGTTTTTTTTTAAAAAGATGGCCAAATGAATATTTTAAAATTGTACCATTGAAGACGAATGTGAACATTTTGGATATTTTAAAATGTGGAGATCTCACTGAAACCAATTTAAAAATGTCTCTGAATTTATATAAAATATACTACAGTGGTAGCATTTCAAATGCTATCAGGCAAATACGAGGATATCTACATCTACATCTATATCCACACACACACACATATATGAAAATAGATTGTTTTGAAATAAAGGAGGAAAAATAAATCATTCACAAAGAGACAACATGATAAAATTGTTAATGGGTAAGTTATTTATCTTCTGTACCTCAAATTCCTCATCTCTAAAGCAGGGATATTTTTATCTCCTCAAAGCATTGTCGTGAATATTAGTACATGTAAAAAACTTAGAACTGTGCCTCACAGATAATAATTTCCTAGTAATAGTTATTATCATCTGAATTTTTGTTACAGTTAAAATTATCTTTGTGAAGGATTAGTATTTCCAAGTGATATTTGGGAACGTCAACTGAAATATTTTACAGGCTGATCAAAATCAAAGTGTTCAAACCTGTACTTATTAGGTTCAGCATTAATATTCTTCTCTATGTATTGACTGTCAACTCTTCTCACATAATAAACAACCAATAAAACCTTTGACCAAGCAAAGCTGAGTTTATTAAGTCTAATGCAGTAATGGAGAACACGACTTTGCCAGAATCTCAATATAATCTCAGAATGGAGAATTTGGGAAAAGCTACTGATAATGATTGAAAGGTAGGAAACTGAGCGGTATTGGACAATTAATACCATGGCCATTCAGAATTGATGGGGCTTCTCTGGTTGTTCAACAGTAAAGAATCTGCCTGAAATGTAGCAGACTTGCAGGAGACATGGGTTCAATCCCTTGGTCAGGAACATCTCCTTGAAGAAGAAATGGCAATCTACTCCAGTATTGTTGCCTGGAAAACCCTATGGACGGAGAAGCCTGGTGGGCTACAGTCCATGGGGTCACACTTTTGCAGGCCAAGAGCAGAAGGAGAGAAGGTGGATAAAATGAACCATGGTACATAAACTGCTGCCTGATAAGTAAGCTCTTTGCCAAGGTGAACAATCTATTGTCCAAAAAAAGAGAGCTGATGACCAGACAAAAATTTGTCTCAATTAATTTTATGAAATTTTATGAAGGAAGCAGGGAAAATATTTATGGGTTATGGTGTTACATGCCTCCCAGGTGGTGCTAGTGGTAAAGAATCCACCTGCCATGCAGTAGTTGGAAGAAACATGGGTTTGACTTCTGGGTTGGGAAGATTTCCCTGGAGTAGGAAATGGCACTCCATTCCAGTATTCTTGCCTGGAAAGTTCCATGGACAGAGGAGCCTGGCAGGTTACAGTCCATGGGGTCGCAAAGAGTCAGATACAACTGAGCACGCACAGAGCCAAGGGTGACGAGGAACAAGTCATCTTGACAGAGCTAGTGATCTTAACTCCCATGCCTCAGATTCTGTTCTGAATTAATAATATGTTCACCTATCAGGGTCCAAAAACAGAAGTAGATTATTGTCCCAATTTTCTTCCTTGTTCTCATTCATATGTTTAAATTTATTATCAGTTATCTAAAAGCTATTTCTTGAATGAAATCTTAAGCATGTTTTCAGATATAATGTCTGAACTACCACAATGTCATTTTAACTATTTCTTTAGTTTCAAAACTAGCTTACCTTCAATGTCTATAATATATTTAGAATATAGCTGTAGCATTATCACTCTTTTTCTTAATATCCTCCTTGTCTACAGAGTAAAACACACTCTGTTCAAAAAAGGAACAAAGGGCTTTTTGTAATGTGTGTGATGGCTAGATTTAGAGTCTTTATTTCTTCATAATCGTATGTGTACCCAGCACTCTTCAATATATCTTCGATATATCATTTTTTTTTCTTTTTGAACGTCTATTCCTAGTCAGTCAGTCAGTTCAGTCGTTCAGTCGTGTCTGACTCTTTGTTACCCCATGGACTGCAGCACAACAGGCTTCCCTGTCGGTCATCAACTCGCAGAGATTGTTCAAATTCATGGCCATCAACTTGGTAATGCCATCCAACCATCACATCCTAAGTCATCTCCTTCTCCTCCTGCCTTCAATCTTTCCCAGAAACAGGGTCTTTTCCAATGAGTCGGCTCTTCACATCAGGTGGCCAAAGTATTGCAGCTTCAGCTTCAGCTTCAGCATCAATCCTTCCAATGAACATTCAGGACTGATCTTTAGATTTGACTGATTGGATCTCCTTGCAGTCCAAGAGACTCTCAAGAGTTTTCTCCAACACCAAAGTTCAAAAGCATCAATTATTTGGCAATCAGCTTTTGTTATGGTCCAACTCTCACATCTATACATGACTACTGGAAAAACCATAGCTTTGACTAGACAGACCTTTGTCGGCAAAGTAATGTCTCTGCTTTTTAATGTTATCTAGGTCGGTCATAGCTCTTCTTTCAAAGAGCAAGCATCTTTCAGTTTCATGGCTGCAGTCATCATCTGCAGTGATTTTGGAGTCCCACCCCCCCAAAAAAATAAAGTCTCTCACTGTTTCCACTGTTTCTCCATCTGTTTTCCATGGAGTGATGGGACCGGATGCCATGATTTTACTTTTTTAAATGTTGAGTTTTAAGCCAGCTTTCTCACTCTCCTCTATCACTTTCATCAAGAGGCTTTTTAGTTCCTCTTCACTTTCTGCCATAAGTGTGGTGTCATTTGCGTATCTGAGGTTATTGACATTTCTCCCAGCAGTCTGGATTCCAGCTTGTGCTTCATCCAGCCCAGAATTTCACATGATGCACTCTACATAGAAGTTAAATAAGTAGGGTGACAATATACAACCTTGACATATTCCTTTCCCAATTTGGAACCAGTCTGATGGTCCATGTCCAGTTCTAACTGTTTCTTCTTGACCTACATACAGATTTCTCAGGAGGCAAGTAAAGTGGTCTGGTATTCCCATCTCTTGAAGAATTTTCTACAGTTTGTTGGACTCTACACAGTCAACATATTTCAAAAAACAGACTTCCCTGGTGGCTCAGAGGATTAAGTGTCTGCCGGCAATGTGGGAGATACAGGTTTGATCTCTGGGTCAGGAAGATTCCCCTGGAGAAGGAAAAGGAAACCCATTCAGGTACTCTTGCCTGAAAAATCCCATGGATGGAGAAGCCTGGTAGGCTACAGTCCATGTGGTTGCAAAGAGTCGAACATGACTGAGAGACTTCACTTTCACTTTCACCAGTCAAAGGCTTTGGCTTAATCAATAAAGTAGAAATAGATGTGTTTCTGCAACTCTCTTGCTTTTTCTATGATCCAGCGGATGATGAAATTTTGATCCCTGGTTCCTCTGCCTTTTCTAAATCCAGCTTGAGCATCTGGAAGTTCACGGTTCATGTACTGTTGAAGCCTGGCTTGGAGAATTTTGAGCATTACTTTGCTAGCATGTGAGATGAGAGCAATCATGTGGTAGTTTGAACTGTCTTTGGCATTGCTCTTCTTTGGGATTGGAATGAGAACTGACCTTTTCTAGTCCTGTGGCCACTGCTGCATTTTCCAGATTTTCTGGCATATTGAGTGCAACACTTTCACAGCATCATCTTTTAGGATTTGAAATAGCTCAACTGGAATTCCATCACCTCCACTAGCTGTGTTCATAGTTCACTGTTCCTAGGGAACTAAGCTATTCCTCTAATGTGCTTAGTAATTGGTATCATGACAAATAGCCATGCTACAGGAAACCATGTTATCTTAGCTGAGTTGAAGTGGAGACTTGGCTGATACAGGTGAGAAGAATAAGATATTACTTTAACCTCATGTATCCATTTGTGCAACTAGCTTTAATAGACAGGGAAGGCAGTGGCATCCCACTCCAGTACTCTTACCTAGAAAATCACATGGATGGAGGAGCCTGGTAGGCTGTAGTCTATGGGGTCGCAAAGAGTCGGACACGACTGAGCGACTTCACTTTCACTTTTCACTTTCATGCATTGGAGAAGGAAATGGCAACCCACTCCAGTGTTCTTGCCTGGAGAATCCAAGGGATGGGGGAGCCTGGTGGGCTGCTGTCTATGGGGTCGCACAGAGTTGGACACGACTGAAGCAACTTAGCAGTAGCAGTAGCAGCAGCTTTAATAGAAGTTAGTTGGGTAGAGGCAAATTCAATCGACCACTGGTGGCATACATGATGGACTTACATCACACAACAGAGGCAAAACTTAGAGGGCAATGGGGAATTTTGTCCTAGGGGAAATGGGAGATGATGCAGAGAATACCTTTTTTGCAAGCACTGAATCCACTATATCATGCTGATACAAACATATGAGTCCATACAGGATACCATTTGATAAAATTCATTAAAATTCTTCTACTAACCTCTCACCTCAGTAATTCTATATCTTTACACCAGATCTCCCTTTCTCTTTCCTGTCCTACAGGTGACACTGGGTTCCTTACAAGCATATCCTGAAATGTTAGCTTATCAGAGTATTTATCTAGTTCAGTTCAGTTGTTCAGTTGTGTCCAACCTTTGCGACCCCATGGACTGCAGCACACCAGGGCTCCCTGTCCATCACCAACTGCCAGAGCTGACTCAAACTAATGTCTATCGAGTAAACTCAATATTTTCCTCAAAAGGGGCTGGGTCCAAGAATTTCATGGCAGCTTCTAAAATAATTGGACTTTTCTCCAGATAGTTTCACAGCCATGCCAAATCAGCCTCAACAAAATGTTTGAAGGATTTCTCAGTAATATCACAAAGTAGAAGTAATGGTGAAAGAAGATAGGAAATGTGTATGTTAATAGGGTGGGAAAAGAGAAATTTAGGAGATTGCACTGACTTTTGTAGAAAAAAATTTAAGACAAAGCTGGAGTCCGGACCTGTTGGAAAAATTGTCCTTGCAAGTTAACTTTTATTTATTAGCCTGCAAGAACACCCTCAGCCCATTACCAGGGACCAGATAGTCATCCCTAGAATGTCAGGAAGTGTTCAGAAGGTAAAGAATATAACCAGTTTGAACAATGAAAGGAAACTGATAATCTAAGGAATAGAGGCCCAGTAAAACTTGCTACTCCTAGTGAAAAGGCTGCGGTGTTTAATCCCCTCATAGTTCTTTGTAGGAATTTGCATCATCTGTTCTCATTACCTGTATCAACAGGGGTATATTTCCTTGTGTCTGACACTTGGTGATAAAATTATGTGTGTGTAGAAAAAGGAGAGTGAGAAAGTTGGCTTAAAGCTCAACATTCAGAAAACTAAGATCATGGCATCCGGTCCCATCACTTCATGGGAAATACGTGGAGGAACAGTGGAAACAGTGGCTGAGTTTATTTTGGGGGGCTCCAAAATCACTGCAGATGGTGATTGCAGCCATGAAATTAAAAGATGCTTACTCCTTGGAAGAAAAGTTATGACCAACCTAGACAGCATATTAAAAAACAGAGACATTACTTTGCCAACAAAGGTCCATCTAGTCAAGGCTATGGTTTTTCCAGTGGTCATGTATGGATGTGAGAGTTGGACTATAAAAAAAGCTGAGCACCAAAAAATTGATGCTTTTGAATTGTAGTGTTGGAGAAGACTCTTGAGAGTCCCTTGGACTGCAAGGAGACCCAACTAGTTCATCCTAAAGGAGATCAGTCCTGGGTGTTCATTGGAAGGACTGATGTTGAAGCTGAAACTCCAGTACTTTGGCCACCTGATGAGAAGAACTGACTCATTTGAAAAGTACCTGATGCTGGGAAAGATTGAGGGCAGGAGAAGGGAACAACAGAGGATGAGATGATTGGATGGCATCACTGACTTGATAGACATCGGTTTGGGGGAACTCTGGGAGTTGGTGATGGACAGGGAGGCCTGGCATGCTGTGGTTCATGGGGTCGTAAAGTCAGACACGACTGAGTGACTGAACTGAACTGATGTATCTTTGTGTGTGTGTGTGTAGTTGTATGCATGTGTGGTTGGTAAATAGGATAGAAAAGGGAAATGGAGTAAATATTGAACCCCTAGTCTTTGTCTTGGAAAGCTGGATGATAAGCCAAAGCATTTATATGATGATATGAATATGAGGGGCTCTGATCTAGTCCTATTTATCTTAGACTTAGAAATTGTGGACAATACTGTACTTACAGAACCAGCCAGCACTGGCCCTATCCTGTTACTAACAATACACTGAATTCCTTTTCAGACACAACAAAATAAAACCATTAGTCATGCAGCTGAAGCTTGCTCAGAGGAGAAAAATTCTTACCTCAGATAATCAAAGTTTCTGCCCGCCAAGCAAGCAAAGGACTGGTTTGACCAGAACCTGAGTACTAGAACCCTTTCAGAAGATAAAAGTCCATTGTCCAGGGAGCTCCAGTACTGAAACCCCATCACTATACCTGACCATAAATGACCAAGTTCCAAAGCCTTTTTTTGGGGAACATACCCTTCAACACTTTCACATACCAGCCCTCCTCCCTTACCTCATAAAATCTCTCCAGAACCACTAGTCAGAGAGACAGATTTGAGCTTTGCCTTCTATCTTCTTTCTTGGCCACCCTGTAATAAAGCCTTTTATTTTTGCAAAAGACCTTTGGCTCTGTATCTGGTCTTTCCTTTGTGCAGCAGACAAGGAATCTTTGCCAGGTAATGATATAAAATCAGATGGTGCTGGTCATTAAAGCTCATGTCTTTCAAAATTAGGTTGCGTGTGAAATTTTGATTAAAATGTATTCCCTGTGTAAGTAATTTTTAAATATCTTCAAATTGCCACTAAATTCTATATGAAAATATATGATTAATACTATCTTTATTATTTTTCTTTTTCTCATAAGATTTTTCTTACGTGTACAATCATAGGGAAAAGTAGGTCATTCGTTTGACTTCTGAACACCACCTTAGAGAAAGACCTACAGAATTTGGGTTTCACAGTTTGTAATAGGTCAGGTTCATGATCTGTAGTGGTTTGAACTTTGTGCTGTAATCAATACTATTTGTATGTGTTCATATCTTCCTTGTCTGTTAGTTTCCAAGCATCTCATCCAGTAAAATTTAGAGTCATATCGGAGAAGCTATTTTGAAGCATGAACATAAGAAGAATCACTCAAAGTTTGGCTCATTGCATCTTTAGAAGCAGGCAATGCTGTTTAATAATCTAGGCGGACTAGACTGCTCCCAGTGCAACCATAAACTCCATGACACCGCACATGCAGCAAATGGGTGTGATTTGGCAAACCGACTGGTTATGGCGTAACTTTGTATAAATTGTTACTAGAGGGTTTTCAATGGGAATTATGACTCTAAAATTTGTTGCTTGGGGACATATACATTCTTAACAACCATGTTTTTTTGTTAATTTTTCTGCTTATATTCATTAAAAAGAGAAAACATTCCCCCCACCTCTAATGAAACCCTCCAAATTATCATTAAAAAGAGAAAACATTCCCCCCACCTCTAATGAAACCCTCCAAATTATCAGATTCTACATTTAATACAAAGATATAAAATAAGGGTGGACTTTTCACATTTAAGGATTTTAATAATGGAATCAGAGGCCAAGAGCCAACTGAAGCAGCAAAAATACAAAATACATTATTTACAATGACCTTCCATAGAACTGTTTTAAATATTTTGAACTGCAGAAATGTGAAATTTTATGTCGGAAAAATATGAGTGTTCCAGGTAATTTTTCCAGGATGTGTGGAAATAAAATAGTAGCAAGTTGCTTTAAAACTGATACCAAAAATATACACCAAGAAGTGTTAATAAGGACCCAGGGCTCTGTGTCTTCCACTATGCTGTATTTCATATCCACAACTACAAATGCAACTGTTTTGAGTTGGCAGTAGAACTTCTTTACCTTTCTTGTATTCAACACTTTCAATTCATTAAAATAGTAGATCCTGATTTTAGAAAATCTAGAATATCTAGAGAATCATAAGGAACTAATTAAAGACTATCCATAAAATGTGTTTTGATAGATGGAGACAATAGCTGTCAACATATTTGTATTCTATCTACAAATATTGTTTTCTAATTACTTTTATTAAAATGACTCGTATATAATATTTTATATATTTGCATGTATGTTCATGTGCTGTGCTGTGCTTAGTTGCTCAGCTGTGTCTGAATCTTTGTGATCCTATGGACTGCAACCTGCAAGGCTCCTCTCTCCATGGAATTCTCCAGGCAAGAGTACTGGAGTGGATTGCTATTCCCTTCTCTAGAGGATCTTCCTGACCCAGGGATCGAATCTACTTCTCTTGCATCTCCTACATTGGCAGACAGATACTTTACCACTGGTGCCACCTGGGAAGCCCTATAGTATATATACCCTACTCATTTAATATTTTATATATCTTTTAAAATGACTGTGTAATCCAATATAAAGCTATTCATAACTAGACTCATAAGTTGATTTTCAGAATATTTAGAGTATAATGTGGTACATATACTTAAATATTCTTCTTTTTACATGTTTCTTATTATTTCCTTATCTGAGGGAAGTTTAAGAGCCAAGTAGAAATACTTTTTTGCAGGTGTCCTAAAATATAATACCACATTGCACTTTGAAGGTTGCAATAAACTCTGCTGAGTCATAACCCAAGGTCTGTTCTCAACTATCTTATATTCAACCAGGATATAGCATTTAAAGATATAATAGCAATCAAATGACCATAAAGGAAAATCTAGGTGAATCACAATTTGGATGACAACATGACCGACTGAAATAGCTTTAACAAAATTGTCCTCAGACACACTATGTGAGACGAATCAACCCTAATATCTTTCAAGTTTCTTTTAGGATCCTCTTTTTCTTGCCCTTTGTCTTTTTATTTATCATTGAACTGACTATTTATAACTCATATAAAGATGCTAAGTAGAGGCAAAATGCTTTTCATTATTTGGTATTAAATAGTAAACCTTATTTGGCATTAAGTCTAATGTATAATTATCAGCTTTCATGTTATGGAAAAAAAGTTGGTTCAGAAGGTAAGTGCGCTTTTTCGTTGGAAAAATAATTGTTCTCCAATATCTTATAACCCATTTAAAAGTATTTTTTAGATAGAAGTTCCAGAAGTGTTTTGGTTAGATTAGATATGTAAGCTTATAAAGCTAGTTGCTTTTTAGATAACCTTTATTATTTAAATTTCATTATGTATTGAGTGAGAGAAATGGAGAAAGACAGGTATAGAAATAGAGACAGAAAGAGAGAGAAACTGAGGCTGAAAGAGTGAAATCCATATATAGACACGGAAACTGAAATTAAAGGACCATGTTTGCAGTGATTCTGTAAACGTTTTTGAAAAATAGAGCGTCAAGTTTAGTTTGCCCATTTCATAATACACAATGACCTTTAAACCTGCAAACAATTTTCAAAACCATATAACCTTTCCTATGGAAAGAAAATCCTCTCTTACCTTGAAGGCCCATTAACATAAGTATGCAGAGTAAATCTTTGACTCCAACAATTTACAACTGTACTGAGACAAAATATTTTAAAATTTAAAGGAAGGGAAAATTTGCTGTTATTTTTGCTATTGAAATGTGCTACATTAGAAATAATTTCTTGTCCTACATTCTAGGTATCATAAGACACTGATACGAGTCACCTGGAAAATGCAAAGAATCATGTAACTGAGTGACAAGGAAGATGAGCTGAGGTAAAAACAAACAATTCACAAATATGTGCATCATCCCTTTGCCATATTTGGATAGAAAACATTGATCATGACAAATAGTCAATAATGTGTAATGTCTTTCTCTGAGGAATAGTGCCTTCCATATACTTTAATGTTATTAATAACACTAATTCATATGAATTCCCTTCGTCAAATTCTTATACTTTTATGCCAGAATCTAGTCCAGCTTCCATAGTTCTAAATATATCTACAAAATGTAACAAAATGTAACTGAGTTTAGGTTTTTATTAGTCTAGATTCTTCTGAAATTCTAAATGGTGCTATCATAACTGCAGGGCTTCTTCAAAAACCAGTATGAGTTCTGAAATCATTACTTTCTTTTGCTCTGTCTTTTCATTTCCTATTTCGGAGTTTAGCTTTTTTTCCCCCAAACATCTTAGTTTCATGAAAACAATAATTACATCAGTTATATTCAGCATTTGGTCTCCTCTTTCAGCTATAGAGAAATCATTTAATAAATATTTTCTAAATCTATCTCTATGTTAATTAATTTAGAAATTGACTAACACTTGGTGATAATTCTGAGTCATATATATGTTTTAATAGCAAATGGTAGTTTTCTCCTAAATTATACTCTAATTTCAATCTCTAGCAATTTTATTCATTGTTGTTTTTCAGTCGCTCAGTCATGTCCAACTCTGCTACCCCATGGACTGCAGCACGCCAAGCTTCCCTGTCCTTCACTATCTCCTGGAGCTTGCTCAAACTCATGCCTAGTGAGTCGGTGATGTCATCCAACCATTTCATCCTTTGTTGTCCCCTTCTCCCCCTGTCTTCAATCTTTTCCAGCATCAGGGTCTTTTCCAGTGGCCAATGTATTGGAGCTCCAGCTCCAGCAACAGTACTTTCAATGAATATTCAGGATTAATTCCCTTTAGGATTGTCTGGTTTGATCTCTTTGCTGTCCAAGGGACTCTCAGTTCAAATTTTCATGAACCATGATGTCCCACAACAGATGAATGATTAAAGTGTGGTACAGACACACAGTCGAGTACTACCAAAGAATGAAAAATGATGGGCAAATCCAACAATTTAGATGAAACTCTGGGAATACTGCTGAGGAAAAAAAAATACAAAATTTTATATCCTATATGGGTCCAATTATGTAAAAAAATTACAGAAATGTGTAACAGATTCATGGTCACCAGAGATTAAGGACAGAGTGAGGGAATATGTAGTCATGGAAGGGTAATATGAGTCATTCTCATGTATTTATGTTAATCCATGGGAATGTATATGATCTGCTGCTGCTAAGTCACTTCAGTCGTGTCCAACTCTGTGCGACCCTATGGATGTCATCCCACCAGGCTCCCCTGCCCCTGGGATTCTCCAGGCAAGAATACTGGAGTGGGTTGCCATTTCCTTCTCCAATGTATGAAAGTGAAAAGTGAAAGTGAAGTTGCTCAGTCGTGTCCGACTCTCAGTGACCCCATGGACTGCAGCCTCCTGGGCTCCTCCATCCATGGGATTTTCCAGGCAAGAGTACTGGAGCGGGGTGCCATTGCCTTCTCCAATGTATATGATAGACATGCATAATAATGATTTGTATTCTTTCTTTTCAACTTCACTTAAATAAAAACACAGTGTAACCTGGACTTTATTTTCAATTTTGCTAAGAATTATGTTGGCTACATTCATACATTTATTTGTATGATGTTCAGTTACATTAATTCAATTAAAAGGATACATAGTTGAGATACACATTGAGTTTGTTGTTGAATTCTTCAGTATTACAAAAAAATATAATAAAAGCCTGGATTTTACTTATGCAGAGGTCAGGTCCTCCCAAAGTGTGAAAAAATTGCATTTAGGAGGTTTTAGTTGATTTTACATATGATCATGATTATTTTAGCCCTAGCATATTCAATGTAAATCAAATACCTGTGATTATAATCCTCGAGAATCATTTATTATCTACTATACTGCAGAATGCTGACATCTTACAAATTTATTCAACAGAAAAGTAGAGACTCACGCCTGTGTGTCAACATCTAAAATGGAATTTCATTTAAAAGCATGAGAGTATGATACTTTGATTTCAGAGGCAGTCAGGGTAGAGCCAGAACTGCTAAATTGCCAGAATTTAATATTGCAGTTGTTGAAATCCCCGTTACAGAAGAGCAGATTTAATCATTTCTGGTGAGCTCAGTCTTTCTGGAGAGAAGAGGATGCAGAAAACATCCACTCATTCAAGGCAAGAGATAGCTACTGAGGTACAGCACCTAGAGAATATCTTATGAAAGTATGTATCACATCAACTACAGCTCTGGCTTTAAACTATCCCAAAATTGGGAAGAAGAGGGACGGAGTCACAATCTTGACTACATTCTCTGACATTCTGAGTTAATGCCATTTAATAGCAGCCCTTATAAATAATGTCTAATATATGGGTGGGGGAATCCCTGTTTCTGTGACTTTCATCTCACCCAGTTAGGAAAACTAAAGGCCAGGAAGAGAAATTCCACTGTTATGAAAAACCTGATGCCAGCTTCAGAGGAAGTGAATCCGCACTAGTAGCCTGCTCTCTATAAGTGGATACTTGGTTTCTCAAGGAATATATGCATTTATCCCTTGGATAACAAATTTTTCTTTGGATATTAAGGTTGTATGATTATACATCATGAGAAATCAAATCCAGTTTTGGATATGCAAACTAAATTTTGCCAGATATATTTTTTTTCTCTCAATCCTGGAAACCATGAGCTATCATTTTCTCAATGTATAATACCTGTTAAGTAGTGTTCTCAGGTATTTGAATGTCTGGGAACAAAATGATACAAAATAAAGCAAGCTTCCCAAATATTCATATCTCCCTTCATGTAGTAGCTGAAAAACTCAAGCTCTTTCACATCTAATAAACTCATTTCAGTAAGTAAAATTAAAGTTTTAAACTAGTTTTCATAGAATGTCTACAAGAATTTGGTAGCCATATCTAGTTAAAATATATTTTAGAAATAGTATTTCATTAGACAGGTCAGGGTTTCATATACTGTCATAAACAACCCCAGACACTTACTTGCTTAACATCTATGAGCTCATTACCATATGGACAAACTCCCCACTGGGTACACAGGTCCCTCCCATATGGTGAATCAGGCTGATTCTGCCTTGACTCCATCTTTCAAAGATTTGGCCTTCAGGTTCAGAGAGGATTGGAAGGATGTGCACAGAACTGTAAATCCTTCAGCCTAGAAGTTTCACATGGCACTGCCCTCTATGGTATGTCACAGTTGGCCATGTGGTATTTCTAAACTCAATGGAGCTTAGACACATGGTTTTCCTATGCACTTATGAAGGAGAGAGGGGCTGGATATTGATAAGACAATAACAAACAACAGTAACTATTTGTCTCACTTTCCCACAACTACACACAGAATATATACTCATACACAGAATGCATTCCTCTTGAAGGAGGACACCCAAAACCCTCATTCACTCACCATGTCCTACATAGTTTCATTTCCCTGTGTCTCTTGCTGGATACTATCATTAAATTTGAAGGCTAGCAACTCTTAGTGTTAAATTAGAAAGACAAGGCATGTCCCTCACACACACACACACACACACAAGAATGTTGTAAGTGGTATAACCACTTAAATTATTGTTATTATTTTGCACAGATGAAATAAAGAAAAGACATAAGTTGCTTACCCACAGTAATTTTGCAGTCTCACAAGGCAGAGATTTAGAAAGCCCTCTACCCTGAGTGTTCTGTTTTTTGTTTAGTCACTAAGTCCTGCCTGACTATTTTACAAGCCCTTGGACTAGAGTCCATTTGGCTTGTCTATCCAGGCAAGAATACTGGAGTGGGTTACCATTTCCTTCTCCAGGAGATCTTCCCAATCCAGGGACCCAACCCACATCTCTTATGTCTCCTGCTTTGGCAGGCAGATTCTTTACCACTAGCCACCTTGGAAGCTCATCCTTTGTGCAGTTAGCCCTAATTCTAATTTGTCATGGAAATTTTTTTGTTTTCTCTTCTGGGAGGGCATTTTGCTCTGGGAGGTACTTTTGCCCCTTCATTATTTTTCTTGGTCAGAAGTGTCATGGATATTGGTGAATATGCACAGGTTTCATAGTCCTCTTCCTACTTGAGTAAGTAGGGCTGCATGATTATTTTGATTCTTGAGCAGCGAAAGTAGTCTCGAGGTTTCATTGGTAATACATTTCTATTAAATAAATTGTATACCTTTTATCTATTTGGCTCCAGTAAATTCTGTGTACCAGTAAATAAATCAAAATATCTTTTCAGATAAAATTATCTTATTTCCTTGTTTTGTCATTCCTCTGCACCACCCCCTACTCCGTATCTTTGTGTTGTCTATTTTCTAACTGTATGTAGCAAGGAATGGGAAGAAGATCTATCTTTAATCTGATCCTTACTCTGAGTTATTTTATCCACCATTGAGGTTCTGATAAACAAAACATTCTTAATCTGACTTTCTGCTCCATGTCAATCCCATGTCAATCAAAAGTAATGTTTTACTGTTCTTTTTTTTTTTAATCACTGTAAATATTAAAAAAAATCCCATCCATAGTTCTTTAGAGCCAAAAGCAGTCAGTGTCTGCTTCTTTTTTTTTTTTTAATTTTATTTTATTTTTAAACTTTACATAACTGTATTCAGGATGGGGAACACATGTATACCTGTGGTGGATTCATTTTGATATTTGGCAAAACTAATACAGTGTCTGCTTCTTAAAAAAAAACCCTAAAATTCTAGTTTATGTTTAATACACTACATATCTTGTACATCTTTTTATTTTTTATTTTTATTTTATGTTTTAACTTTACAATATTATATTGGTTTTGCCATATATCAACATGAATCCGCCAGGTATACACGTGTTCCCCATCCTGAACCCTCATCCCTCCTCCCTCCCCCTACCATCCCTCTGGGTCGTCCCAGTGCACCAGCCCCAAGCATCCAGTATCGTGCATCGAACCTGGACTGGTGACTCGTTTCATATATGATATTATACATGTTTTAAGTTAGCTATGATAATGGCTAATCTATTAATACAGAACCAATCAACAACTACTGTGGATGTAATAAAAAGGTCTGTGTCCCTGTACAAATAAGTTCAACAAATAAGTTCAACAAACAAATGAGTTCTTTAGAAAATCTTTATGCAATTAAAATTCAGAATTTTTGTTTTCTGGTGAAATACACAATTTAAAATTTTAAATAATTATTTTAAATCTAAAACTTTTATTTGAGGAATTGACTCACAGGCAAAAGAAACTCCTCTCTTTTGATTTTAGCTCAGTTACTATTTTTTGTGGTTATTATAACTTAAATTGCCTAAATTATGCAGCCTTCAGAGGAAAAATACTTTTGCTTTATCTTACTCATAGAAACCGACATGTTCAGTTTCCTCAGTTCTAAACTTCCTCACTGGTCTGCTAAGTCGCTTCAGTCTTGTCTGACTCTGTGCGACCCCATAGATGGCAGCCCACGAGGCTCCCCCATCCCTGGGATTCTCCAGGCAAGAACGCTGGAGTGGGTTGCCATTTCCTTCTCCAATTGCTATACAAAAACTTGATAAGCAACACCTGGAATTCTTACTTTTTTATATATAACTGAATTGAAACAATCAATAAAACCAATATATTTTTGTTCCAAAAATTATATAAAAATTCAAACTGAGTTTGAATTTTATTAATGTAGTGTATTAATTTATTAATTAATGTAGTGTATTAATTCAAACTGAGTTACATTCATCAACATCACTTGATTTAATATCTCAAATGTATATACTTTAAAATAAACAAAGTTGTCAAGAGTCATTCTTTCCTATATGTATTAGACTTCCTATTTCTTAGACAACTTATCAATAATTATATTGCCAATTACCATTATTTTTGACTTAAGATTTTTAACAGATAAATTATATAAATGATGTAAATAAGTAATTGCCAGAAAAAATACTTTTAATATACTTTCTAAAAACTTGGGGATAAGTAATCAACTGAGTGATAATCAGCTTGTGTGTGTTTGTGTGTGTGCTTGTGTGTGAGCTCAGTCTGGTACGACTCATTACGACCCCATGGACTGTAACCCACCAGACTCCTCCTGTCCATGGGATTTCCCAGGCAAGAATATTGGAGTGGGTAGCTATTTCCTTCTTCAGGGGATTCTTCCTGACCCAGGAATAAAACTCAAATCTCTTGCGTCTCCTGTGTTAGCAGGTGGATTCTTTACCAGTAGCACCATCTGTGAAGCCCTGATAATCAGCTTGATTTTCACTTAAATTTAGCAAAGGGAATTATTTCTGTCCCTAAGGTTTTCTCCAGCTGGACTTTCCTGTGCTGGATACACACTGGAATGGAAAAGGGACCAGATAATGTTTCAATGACTTAAAGATTTTTGTTACTAAGCGACCTCTCTGAAAAGGCTGAGTAAATAGGCAATAAACTGTGAATTTGGAAAATACTAGTTCAGTAGCAGCAGACCTTTGAATATGCTTTTGCTCAATAGAGTTTATTGTTTGTATTTAAAGCATTAGTGATTGACTTATTAACATGTATGCAAATCTCCTCTGGCAGAGAGGGTGCTGAATTGAAACAGATTGGTGGGCATTAGATGACACAATTGAGCAAAGTTTGAGCAATACCAAAATGTGAAATCATAGCAACATGACTATAAAATTTCTTCTTTGCATTTAAAAATATTTTAGCATAAAAACAATTTGAGATGCTTTTGGAAGACAGAATTTATAGATCAGGGAATATGGTGGAGTTTAGCTCTATTTTAAATAACAGTGCATAAAAAGAAACATTTTAAAACTGTGTTGATAATTTGATAAATTCTCTAATTTTTTGAGGAGTTTCAGAGATGTTACGGACCGATTTATGTTCCTACCAAAATTCATATGTTGAAGTCCTAACTCCCAGTATCTTAGAATGTGACTGTGATTGAAAATAGAGTCTTTAGAGTTATGTCAGGTTAAGAAGGTTACAGGGTGTGTGCATCCTAAGTTGGTTCAGTCCTGTCCGACCCCTTGTGACCCCGTGGACTGTAGCCCGCAGGGCTCCTCTGTCCATGGGACTCTCCAGGCAAGAACACTAGAGTGGGTTGCCATTTCCTCCTCCAGGTCCTGACCCAGGAATTGAACCTGCATCTCTTAAGTCTTCTGCATTGGCAAGTGGGTTCTTTATCTCTAGCACCACTGGGGAAACCCTTTAGGGTCCTAATACATTATAACTGGTATCCTTATAAGAAGAGAAAGATACTCCATGGTGAGGTGAGCGCAGAAGAAAAGCCTTGAGAGAGCATAGCAAGGAGGTAGGTATCTGAAAACCAAAAGAGACCTCAGAAGAAACCAATCCTATTAGCTATAGATCTTGGACTTCTAAGCTCCAGAATTGTGAAAAACTTAATTCTGTTCCCAAAGTTATCCATTCTGTAGTATTTCTTTATGGCAGCCCCAGCAAACTAATACAAGAGGTCTTATATTTCCTTAAAAGTTCTAACAATTGGCCTTACTTTAAATTTCATTTTTTATACTTGGACATGTTTTTAGAACATCAAGGTTTCTATGAACTTTTAATTCTTTTCATGAAATATGTGACTTTAAATTACAGTATATTTTTCTTTTCTAAGTGAGGCAATGATTTTTCATCATATCAAATGCAGTTTCCACTCTCCAAGGCAGGTTGTATAGAGCAAGTCATACTTTTATGTATGAAAAATATTTTGTCATTACCCTTCTCCAAGGTTACCTTCAGGTTTCTTAATGAAGGGGAGGATTTCAATTCTTTTCTCTGTTGTGCTTCATAGATTTCAATTAGATAGAATAGTGGCTTTGACAGAAATACTGGCATTTATTTAGTTTTTCGTGAACATGAATGTAATTTTTAATAAATATCTGTTGAATGATTTAATGTTAGACCTCCTTGCCAGCATCATTACAAGGAAGAGAATTGTGATGAAAACACTCAAATGTAGAAGCAGCTTATATTTTGCATCCCTTCCTGAAGAGAATATAAAGAAAGATGGTACAGTTACAAGGTGTTAACAGAGAGAATTGATTTTTTAAAAGGTTCATGTTTGGTAGGCTGCAAAATATCTCCTTGTCATAATGTGAAATCAATTAAGGTTTGTTATGATAGTTCAGATACACAGATGACACCATGCTTATGGCAGAAAGTGAAGAGGAACTCAAAAGCCTCTTGATGAAAATGAAAGTGGAGAGTGAAAAAGTTGGCTTAAAGCTCAACATTCAGAAAATGAAGATCATGGCATCCGGTCCCATCACTTCATGGGAAATAGATGGGGAAACAGTGGAAACAGTGTCAGACTTTATTTTTTTGGGCTCCAAAATCACTGCAGATGGTGACTGAAGCCATGAAATTAAAAGATGCTTACTCCTTGGAAGGAAAGTTATGACCAACCTAGATAGCATATTCAAAAGCAGAGACATTACTTTGGCAACAAAGGTTCGTCTAGTCAAGGCTATGGTTTTTCCTGTGGTCATGTATGGATGTGAGAGTTGGACTGTGAAGAAGGCTGAGCGCCGAAGAATTGATGCTTTTGAAGTGTGGTGTTGGAGAAGACTCTTGAGAGTCCCTTGGACTGCAAGGAGATCCAACCAGTCCATTCTGAAGGAGATCAGCCCTGGGATTTCTTTGGAAGGAATGATGCTAAAGCTGAAACTCCAATACTTTGGCCACCTCATGTGAAGAGTTGATTCATTGGAAAAGACTCTGATGCTGGGAGGGATTGGGGGCAGGAGGAGAAGGGGACGACAGAGGATTAGATGGCTGGATGGCATCACTGACTCGATGGACATGAGTCTCAGTGAACTCTGGGAGTTGGTGATGGACAGGGAGTCTGGCGTGCTGCGATTCATGGGGTCGCAAAGAGTCGGACACGACTGAGCGACTGATCTGATCTGATGATAGTTTTAATTATAAACCTTCCTAATGGTCAATATCTTGAAATTATTTAAAATAAAATTTATTATTCTCTTTGAAAATAACATTAAACTGTTCTGATATATTTATATAACAATTACACAATAAAATGTTCTTTATGTCTATAAAAATTGAACTAATCTTGTACAGTTTACATATACAATTCTTGTGTATGTTGTTTATTCACTGTAAATTATTAATGAAAAAAATAGGAAATATTTTTTATTTCCTTTAACATATAAAACTAATTTATTAACAATTTTTCTCTTTAGAAATTATTTACTGATAGGTCCATGACACCTGTAATAATGCAGAAATAAAAATAATTAAGAAAGTTTCAACCAAAATTTATTAATATCACATTTTGTACATTCAAAATAAGTTTCTTTTAACCATAAATCAAAATGAATGATATTCCTTCATTAGTATTCCAAATATTGTTTCATTCTTTCTTACCAAGTCTTTATTTTCCTTTCAGCTACATGCAGCATTAATAAAAAAAAAAAAAATGAAGTGTCAAACATTTGGAAGCCAGCATCAGAGGAGCATTTGGTGATGACAGTATATTTTGTAGGTTGCACTTATTAATGTGAATCAGATGTCAGTTCAGACATGTCTGTTGCTTAATATATATCTATGTTGACATTTTTGTGTTCTATATAATGTTTAATACCATCAAAATTTGACAGTTTCCTTGAGGCTTATAGTTTCATTGCCTTGGTGGCCTCAACTTCATGGCCCCATGATTTTTCTAGTTTTTATAGCCCTTTCTTGGCTGTCTTGACTTAAAAAAAAATACACTTTCAATATCCCACCTTTTTGGTTTGTCAGGTTATTTTTCAGGAAAAGACTATTTCCACCCTAAGAGAATTTCTTAATTTGCTTTTAAGACACAGTGGTTTGTTACTCAATTGCATTCAATTTAATACTTCATTTTCAGCCTAGTTTAATAAGTTTTCTGCCCTTTTCCCTTTTCAGACATTTTTATATGTCCTTTTCTATTATAAACATGGATTTTTTTTTTCTGTGTTCCTCAACCTTATCCTAGCCCTGTAACCACAACCTCATATTCTAGCTGCTACCAATGAATTTGCTGTACATATTTTTTTGTTCATAATTAAAATTTTCAGAGTTTCTGAGGATTAAAAAAGATTAAAGTAAGAAAAAAACAGAAGTTCAGGAAAATTAGCACAAGCTTGTTATGATGTAATAATACCAATAATTATGGTAACAGCTTTGGTACATATGAAGAAGTATTTTCTTATAGATTATTGAAATAATTTTAGTGATCATTCATAATACCTTTGTCAGAGGTTTAAATAATGAGATACAGTGATTACTGTGGAAATGATAGTTCTAGTTATTTTTTGCATTATTAAAATACTAACATCAAAAAAAGATGTCCTTTTCATTATAGGGGACTGGAATGCAAAAGTCAAAAGTCAAGAGATACCTGGAGTAACAGGCAAATTTGGCCTTGGAATACAAAATGAAGCAGGTCAAAGGCTAACAGAGTTTTGCCAAGAGAACATACTGGTCATAACAAACAATGTCTTCTAACAACACAAGAGGCGACTCTGCACGTGGACATCACCAGATGGTCAACACTGAAATCAGATTGATTACATTCTTTGCAGCCAAAGATGGAGAAACTCTATATGGGCAGCAAAAACAAGACTGGGAGCTGACTGCGGCTCAGATCATGAACTCCTTATTACCAGATTCAGACTTAAATTGAAGAAAGTAGGGAAAACCACTAGACTATTCAAGTATGACCTAAATCAAATCCCTTATGACAATTCAGTGGAAGTGGCAAATAGATTCAAGAGATTAGACCTGATAGAATGCCTGAAGAACTATGCATGGAGGTTCGTCACATTGTACAGGAGGCGGTGATGAAGACCATTCCCCAAAAAAGAAATGCAAAAAGGGAAAATGGTTGTCTGAGGTGGCCTTACAAATAGCTAAGAAAAGAGGAGAAGCAAAGGCAAAAGAGAAAAGGAAAGATACCCATCTGAATGCAGAGTTCCAAAGAATAACAAGGAGAGATAAGAAAGCCTTCCTCAGGAGTCAGTACAAAAAAATAGAGGAAAACAATAGAATGGGAAAGACAAGAGATCTCTTCAAGAAAATTAGAGATACCAAGGGAACATTTCATGCAAACATGGGCACAATAAAAGACAGAAACAGTATGGACGTAAAAGAAGCAGAAAATATTAAGAAGAGGTGGCAAGAATACACAGAAGAATAATACAAAAAAGATCTTCATGACCCGGATAACCATGATGGTGTGATCATTCACCTAAAGCCAGACATCCTGGAATGTGAAGTCAAGTGGGCCTTAGAAAACATTACTACGAACAAAGCCAGTGGAAGTGATGGAATTCCGATTGAGCTATTTCAAATGCTAAAAAGATGATTCTGTGAAAGTGCTGCACTCAATATGCCAGCAAATTAGGAAAACTCAGCAGTGGCAACAGGACAAGAAAAGGTCAGTTTTCATTTCAATCTCAAAGAAAGACAATGCCAAAAAATGTTCAAACTACTATACAATTGCATTCATCTCATACACCAGCAAAGTAAAGCTAAAAATCTCCAAGCCAGGCTAAAACAGTATGTGAACTGTTAACTTCCAGATGTTCAAGCTGGATTTAGAAAAGGCAGAGGAACCAGAGATCAAATTGCCAACATCTGTTGGATCATCAAAAAGGCAAGAGACACAGATGTATAGAACAGTCTTTCAGACTCTGTGGGAGAGGGAGGGGGAGGATGATTTGGGAGAATGGCATTGAAACATGTATAATATCATATAAGAAACGAATCGGCAGTCCAGGTTCGATGCAGGATACAGGAAGCTTGGGGCTAGTGCACTGGGATGACCCAGAGGGATGGTATGGGGAGGGAGGTGGGAGGGGGGGTTTAGGATTGGGAACATGTGTACACCCATGGCAGATTCATGTTGAGGTAAGGCAAAACCAATACAATATTGTAAAGTAATTAGCCTCTAATTAAAATAAATTTAAATTAAAAAAAAATGCAAGAGAGTTCCAGAAGAGCATCTAGTTCTGCTTTATCGACTACACTAAAACCTTTGACTGTGTGAATCTTACAAACTGTGGAAAATTCTTCAGGAGATGGGAATACCAGGCCACCTGACATGCCTACTGAGAAATCTTTATGCAGATCAAGAAGCAACAGTTAGAACTGGACATGGAACTACAGACTGGTTACAAATAGGAAAAGGAGTACATCAAGGTTGTATATTGTCACCCTGCTTATTTAACTTATATGCAGAGTACATCATGTGAAATGCCAGGTTGGATGAAGCACAAGCTGGAATCAAGATTGCTAGGAGAAATATCAATAACCTCAGATATGCAGATGACACCACCCTTATGACAGAAAGTGAAGAAGAACTAAAGAGCCTCTTGATGAATGTGAAAGACGAGAGTGAGAAAGCTGGCTTAAAACTCAACATTCAGAAAACTAATGTCACGGCATCCAGTCCCATCACTTCATGGCAAATAGATGGGGAAGTAATGGAAACAGTGGCAGACTTTATATTTTGGGTCCAAAATCACTGCAGATGGTGACTGCAGCCATGAAATTAAAA